>NC_137888.1:5302948-6005291 GCF_963455335.1 Martes martes | reverse complement strand
GATGGAAAAACTTAATAAAAGGATATCAGAAATGAGCTATCTCACAGCAGTGTGATTTATACAGTGAAGAACACAAGCACAAATTGGTCGTTCCTGGGGGTAGAAGGGAGTAAATCTTCAGTTTGAAGGTAAATAAAGCAAAATAAGCATGTATCTTGTCTTTTTTATACAAACTTTCCCACTAGATAATCAAACAGTACATTTGGGTAAATTTCTTTTTTAGATGTACCCACTGTAACAAGACTTAACAGAGTTGAGCCATCACTGTTTTATGGCCCCAGTGAGTTAATGAACCTAGCCGGTGAGCACCAATGCCTGCTGTCATCACAGAAAGAGTATACATATATGTGTCTTTTGACAAAATTACGCCACTGAAGAAACAGTCTAGCAAAAAACTGAAAACATGACATCAAACAACTGGAAATTTAAATACTGACTGGACATTTGGTTCTACTGAGGTATTATTTTATAAAGGTAAGATAATGGCACTGCGGTAGCTGAAGACAATTCCTTATCTTTTAGAATTACAGAGACGTAGTTATGAACAAAAATATACGCCTGGTATTTATTTCAAAATAACACTGAATGGATAAAAGCAGATACTTGTAAAGATGGAACAGGAATGGTTAAGAAAAAATTTACCACAGTAAAAACTTAGAAAACAATTTCAACATTTTCCTACCACAATTAAAATAGATTCCAATCCATTACTAAAATATATTTATATGATTAT
Source organism: Martes martes (assembly GCF_963455335.1). Lineage (NCBI taxonomy): Eukaryota > Metazoa > Chordata > Mammalia > Carnivora > Mustelidae > Martes > Martes martes. Next base: position 6,004,558 of record NC_137888.1, on the reverse strand, counting down.
TTATACCACTAATGCAGTACAAAAACCTGTAAATAACCATATAGATATATTTTTGTAGAAAGAAACAATATTAATAGATATCCTAAAACAAACCTAAATATGCCTAGTGGTACCTCTGGTACAACCACTCTTCGCTTCCAAGCCTGCAGGTCACGTTCTGTAGCAATCTGACTGCGAGGAGCGTTCTGATGCATCTGACGAACACCTTCAACTTGTCCGCTACGACGCAGACCAATATTTGGAGGGGACTGGATGTCTAAGCTCAGTCTTCTAAAACCTGCAAGAAAATTGTCAAAACTGACTCCAAAACAAATTTCAATCTAATATGTATTTTACACAAAACGGGCATATACACAGTCCTCCTAGTAACATACAAACCAAAAACACAAATCCAAAAATTTTGGAAAAAGAATCACAATGTAACTGAGATCAAAATACAGAATACAGAACAAACATTAACTTCAACTTCCATTTTTACTAGACTTCCTGAAATCTTTTATGGTATTTTCTACTATAATGCCATATTTGCCATCCTAAAGGCTCTGCCTTCTTCAAAACTGTACACTAAAAGCACATCTTTTTGGAAAATTTAGCATTGCAGCATAGTCTCCTCAAACTGTAGCGGCTTTATAACAAGAGCTCAAACACTAACGTCACTTGTGACTTTAAGAGATAATCTGAGCCACTCAGGCAGGTAAGCTGCCAGAGTGGATATTAAAACTTCACAAAATGCAAAGTGGGGAAAGCTGGCAGCACTTGAACTGGAGCTGAGAGAGTGGAGGACAGGACAATGTAGACAGCAGTGAGCCCCAAGCCTGTGCAGAGCTGAACAGGTGGGCAGAGGCGACAGGGCAACCCCTCGTGAGTAGAAGTCAGCAGGATGAAGAATGGAGACCAACGTGGTGGCTGGTGTCACAGACTAAGTGCCTGTTCTCTTAAAATCCCGGAAGAAGGGGCTCCTGCCATTAGTGCAACAGAGAAACTAGGGCTATATCCTTGTCTGCAGGAGGCTATAAAATTCTACTCCAACTCTGCCAGCTCTCCTGGGCCAGGGCAAAACCCACATGACTGAACACAACCCCTGCATCCTTCTAGGTTCAGCATTCTATTTACCAATCAAATGTGAACCAACTTGCACTGCACCACACTTCATCTACTGAAGAGAACGTTATATGACTCTTTTTTTTTTTTTTTTAAAGTAGGCTCCATATCCAGTGTGGAGCCCAACGTGGGGCTTGAACTCACAACCCTGAGATCAAGACCTGAGCTGATATCAAGAGTTGGGACGCTTAACCGACTGAGCACCCCCAGGATCCCTTAAAGGCCCCTATTAATCCAAATATCTGTATTAAAATACACTGATATTTAAGAAACACGTTTTGAATTAAGAACCAACAATAAATTCTAAATTTAACTGCCCAAGTTATAGTATTATTCTCCAATAATGTGAAGAAACACAGGTTATTTATATCACTTGTAAATACCAAGTCTGAGAAATAACTCAAATCGTCATAAACAGATTAATTACAAAGAACAGTTATTTCACACACTAGAGTACTATGAAGCCATAAAAAAGGATGAGGAAGTGTTGCGAATGAATATGGACTGATTGCTAGAATATATTGTCAAGGTGGGAAAAAAAGGGCAGAGAAGAACACAGCATCAACTTGCAGTATTCCTGCCCAAAATACTTAACCTGTCTGTTGGGAGAATTTGCTTTTTCTTTTCTGTAGACACGTGGAAACACTTGTCAAGGAAAGATACTGAAATTCGTGGCCAAGTACCCTGCACAGTATGACATGGCAGGGATGACCTCTGTGGCACTTGAGGCTTCCCTCATCTTCCACAGGTACTTACCTTCCCCATCGAGTTTCCATTTGCGTAATCACGGTCAGCACCCCTCCATTACTCCCACTACGAAAGTAACTAATACTATATTCTAAGGTCAAGAACCTCACCCTGAAACTCACTTCAAGCCTTCTGGTTCCATAAGAAACATTTCATGCTCTACGCAACTAATTTTTTTTTTTTTTTTAATTAAAAACGTTTAAAGGGAAACCTAGAACTGTACCCTTAAAAAAAATTTCTTTACTCATTTAATACAATTTTGTAAATACTCTTATTTTAGAGCAAAAAAGTTTTAATAGCCTTTCAAAGTACTTGAAAATCAAATGTCCATTTGCCAGTACATCAACTTCACGCCTAATGAAGCTACCTTAAGGCTACTAAAGTTAGAAAAATACACTTAGAATTTTTCACACCTCATGTACCTGAAAATGACTTCATTCACTCTTTGATTTCAGCTTATTAAGATAAAACACTTCTCATACATCTTACCTCTTCGGGGTGTTTCTTCTCCAGTTGGAAGACCACTTGGAAGAGCGTCCTGATCTGCCCCCATTCTCTGATCCTGCTGCTGCTGCAACTGTCTAATCATTCCATCAAGAACACTGGACTCTGGGCTCCGTTCACCATTATCATTGGTTTGCAGGCTTATAATCTGTTCAATCACCTCTCCATCACCTGTACAATCACAGCCGTAACACAAAATTATAATAAACATGAACAGGAAATCAGTAGACTAATATTAAAATTATATTAGCAATTATCAAATTTCTTTAAAAAAACATAAATGACTGGGGTGCTTGAGTGGCTCAGCTGGTTGAGCAGCTGCCTTCAGCTCAGGTCCTGATCCCGGGGTCCTGGGATCAAGCCCCACATCAGGCTCCCAGCTCAGCACAGAGCCTGCATCTCCCTCTCCCCTCAGCTCATGAGTGCACATGTGCTCTCAAATAAAGAAAATCTTTAAAGAAATAATGAATAAGCATTAAAAAATATCCTATATATTCATAAATAATTGGATCAGAGGAAAGATTCAAAGCAAACAAAACCCTTCCTATATACCAACCACCACAAAAACCTCAAGAGCCTCTGAAACCCCTGAAGTGAGCACATGGGAACATGTCAGAGTTTCAGTGAAAGCTTTATTTTGCTGTTTCACACGAACACTCCCCTCGCCTCACCCAAGATGCATTTCATTAAACTCTTATTTTTCAAAGTCTCTGACAAGACCAGAGCAACAATGTATGATTTCTGATGTAGAGAAAAGCAGTGGTATTTCTCCTCTGCTCTCTTAAGAAATAAACAGAAGTGTAATACTCTTCAACCAACTACAGCTGTAGCTCTCCCCGTCCAAGGGTCTTGAGGGAGGTACCCACAGGTACCTCTCCCATTAAGCTTAAGTTACTCTGTTTCTTAGGTATGCTTTTAGCCTAGCCAGTGCCCAAAGTACAAAATCAGATTTTTTTAAAAGTGCCTTTGCTTCTTCATTTTTGAAATAACGGGTTTGGTCAACATTAGTGGATAAAAAGTGTTAGATGGTTGTGGGGTCTGGAAAGTTATCTAAATGCTAACTTTTTCATGCAAACAATTCCTTACATAGCCTCCCATATCAAATGCGTCTTCTTTGAACACCCCCAGCAACTTACAAGGAGAACCCTAACACACTGAGATTGACAGGGTATTAGCAAAAAGAATGCAAAATATAATCTAGCCTCCACAGTAACAGATCCAGAAACTAAAAAATGTCATGTACTAATTTCAGGGAAAAAATATTTGCATCCTACTATATGAGTTAAATTCCCTTATATCTCATGGATAACATCTCCATTTTACCATGGCAATCAGTGAAGAACTTACAAGAGCTAAATGTCCTAACCTATCTTAAAATCACTATTTTTTTTTATTTTCAAAAAATGAGCTAAGAAAGCAAAAAGTGGAGCCCTAATCTAAAATGTTAAGAAGGTTTTAATTAGAACTGGGAATTAAAAAAAGATTCCTTAAGACCGCAAATGGAACCAAAGGGAAAACAGTAGAAAAGGAGACCTCTAGTCCTCCCCATCCCTGCATGATCCCAGGGTCCTAGGGTCGAGCCTCGGGCTCCCTGCTCAGTGGAAAGGCTGCTTTTCCCTCACCCACTCCCCCTGCTTGTGTTCCTTCTCTCACTGTGTCTTTCTCTACCAAATCAATAAATAAAATCTTAAATAAATAAATAAATAAAATGCAGGACTTAACATCAGAGAAGACTGAACTGCGCAGAAATCTCAAGAGATACACACTAAAGTTGAATTGATTCTTTGACTAAATAATGGTATGTGCACACACTGGGTAAAACTCCACCATACTAAGGGGAAAAAACATGAAAAGGCAGTTTCCCAAAAAATTTCCAGCACTCTCACAGAAGTGGAAATAGTCCATGTTCCCACTAGCCAGAACAAATAAACTTCGGAATATACAGCAAAATTGTTTAATGCATACTTCCAATTCTAAAACTCAGAACAGTTAAAAATATGTGTTTAAGGCAATGAAGAATGCAATGACTGTTAGTGGTGTGGTGCCAGAAGTTTCATCCACCACTGCTTCTGTAACATCAGTGCAATTGTCAACACTTTTTAAAAAGTAAATAATATTTCCATATGATTACAAAAATAAAGACTCCATAAAAAAGGTCATGGATAAAACCACAGATCTGCAAACCCACACACTAACAATTCCTGTCCTACCATTAGAAATAACCACTAGAAATAAGTAAGACAAACAGAAGACATTAGAAGAGATAATATGAAATACTAAAAGAATCAATTTCAAACAAGGCAGGAAAAAAAAGGACAGAAAAGGATAAAGAGAAAAAAAAGAGCAAAATGGTAGAGAATTAACCCTGATGATACTAATAATTTTATTAAATGTAAATGGTCTACATTTTCCAATTAACAGACAGGTTGTCAGACAGGATTGGTGCCTACACGCAATTTGTTTCAATATGAAGACACAAATTGGTTACAAAAACTGAAAAGATACACCATGACAATACTCATCAAAACTGGGTGGACTGGCATATTAATACAAAATAAAAAAAGTCTTCAAAAGAAAAAATACCAAGGAAAAAGGGGAACAATTCATAATGATAAAAGAATTCACTCAGAGGACAATGTGAAATGTGTCTGTACCTAAAAACAGAACTTTAAGTGGTGTCTGGGTGGCTGAGTTGGTTAAGCGGCTGCCTTTGGCTCAGGTCATGATCCCAGGGTCCTGGGATCAAGCCCTGCCTCAGGCTCCCTGCTCAGTGGACAGCCTGCTTCTCCCTCTGACTGCTGCTCTACCTACTTGTACTATCTATCAAACAAATAGACAAAATCTTTTTTTTTTATTTAAAGATTTTATTTATTTGTTTGACAGAGATCCCAAGTAGGCAGAGAGGCAGGCAGAGAGAAGGCGGGGAAGCAGGCTCCACGCTGAGCAGACAGCCTGACCCGGGGCTCAATCCCAGGACCCTGGGATCATGACCCGAGCCGAAGGTAGAGACTTTAACCCACTGAACCACCCAGGCACCCCTCAAATAGACCAAATCTTAAAAAAATAAAAAATTTTTAAAAACTTTAAAATACATAAAGCAAAAACTAATAGAACCAAAGAAGGACATAAGATAAACCCGCATGGTAGACTGGGGTTATTATAATGATGAAGTATCAGAATAGAAAAAAGCCAACTGTCCTTCAACTGTTAATGAATGAATAAATAAGGGTATACGCATACCACAGTTCACTAACAACAAACAGGAAAAAAAAAACTGATTTGTGCAACAACAAAAATGAATCTCCAAAGCACCATGCTAAGAAGCCAGACACAAAAGATTTAGTATTGTACAATTCCATTTATACAAAATTCCTCAAAAAGACAAAATAGAAGTGACAGAATAGTCATTACAAGTGACCAGGAGAAGATTCCAAAAAGGCCCAAGAGAACCTGCACCCCAACATTTATAGCAGCAATGTCCACAACAGCCAAACTATGGAAAAAGCCCAGATGTCCATCAACAGATGAATGGATAAAGGAGATGCAGAGTGTGTGTGTGTGTGTGGGTGTGTGTGTACACACACATGATGGAATATTACTCGGCCATCAAAAAATTGAAATCTTGCCATTTGCCAACAACGTGGATGGAACTAGAGGGTATTATGCTAAGCAAAGTACGTCAGAGAAAGATAATTATCCTATGATCTCATGCACATTTGGAATTTGAGAAACAAAACAGAGGGTCACAGGGGAAGAGAGGAAAGGATAAAACAAGACAAAATCAGAGAGGAAGACAAACCACAAGAGACTCTTAACCATAGGAAACAAACTGAGGGCTGCTGGAGGGGGTGGGGGAGTGAGGGGATGAGGTGACTGGGTGATGGGCATTAAGGAGGGCTTGTGAGGTAAAGAGCACTGGGTGTTGTATATAATGATGAGTCACAGGCTTCTACCTCTGAAACTAATACATTGTATGTTAATAACTGAGTGTAAATCAAATTTAAAAAATTAATTAATTTTACTTTAAAAGGCCCAATAGAACTTTTGAGGGCACTGGAAACATTCTATACCTCGACTGTGGTGGTGGTTATGTGATTGTTTAACAGCTGCCAAACTCATGTGACTTGTACAGTTAAAATTCATGAATTTTATTATATGTAAGCTATACTTCAATTAAACTAATAAAAAATTAAACACCTGAAACAGTAAACATATAGTGATAACTGGCGATTAACTTTGAGTAAAACAAACCTCAACCAAACAAAACAAGCATTTTTTTTCTTTGCTTAATAACATCTGTATGGAGGAAACACTACACTGCTAGGAACAAATACAAAACAAAACAAAACAAAACAAAAACTCTGCCCTTGACTAGGACAGACCAAGTGCAAGATGGGACTCAAACATCTTGTGCCAGAAAGGAAAAAGTGTTCAAGGGACTCAGGAAAGGGAACAGTCAGCCTGAAGAGACTCTCACACTCAAATCTAAAACAAGTATGAGCAACAAATAATGACCATTATGGATTATAACCCCTTATATAACAACCCTTAAATCTGAACTACATAAACATATAAAAGGAAGACTAATAAAATGCATATAGAATGATGATAGAGTTGGAAAACAACCATTTTGCAACCTTTAGAACTGATTCAGGCAAAAATCATCAATGGATCCTAAAACTTAAAAGGTAAAGTTTGGTAAGGAACAGGTTATTTACATCGTATCTCCCCACAAATTTCTTATCAATTACAAAGAGAAAAATAACTTTGTACTGGAAAACTTAGCAGGCACGTTAACCAAGTTTGCAAAGACAACATCACCAATATTTGGACAAAGCACAATCCTCAGCACCCAGACCTGACGCTCCAGGAAGGCTACATCATCATTTATACTGTATTCTATCAAAAACTGTACAACCTGGGGGTGCGCCTCGCTGGCTCAGTCAGAAGAGCATATGATTCTTCACCTTGGGGTCATGACTTGGAGCCCCACACTAGGTGTAGAGATTATGTAAAAATAAATAAATAAAACTTTTTAAAAATAGCACAATCTGAACTTCACCAAGGGTAACTAAATTTAATGTGCAGTCCCCAACTGAGATCCACATCAGGGGAGAACAATAAAAATCTTAACAGGCACAGAATAACAGACAAAATTTGATCACAGACCATAGACTCACTAACAGTATTACATCAGTGTTAAATGATCGTAACTGCTTAGGGTTACATAAGAGAATACCTTTTTCTTAGAAAACACATATGAAGTATTTAGGGATAAATGAACATGCAGTCAAGAACTTATCACTCAAATGGTTAAAAACAATTATATGTACCTAGAGAGAGAATGATAAAACAAACACTGCAAACTATTAACATCTGGTAAGTCTAAAAGTATGTGAGTTCTGTGTATTATTTTTTTACATTTTTCAAATAAAAAGTGAAAGAAAAAAATTTTTTTCACTTACTTGTTGCCACATAGCCTAACTGTGGAACCAAATGTTCATCCGCAGAGTTTTCTCGACCTGGTACTAATCTCTGATACTTAGTTGGGTGAGGATTTCCATCTACATCTACCAAGAATGGTGGAGGCATAAGGTGAGGAGCCTGCTGAGTTTGCTCATCTAAGACGTAATTATTAGAATCTCTAATCAGTGGTCGATAGTCAGTATGGAAGAACATCTGATCAGGAATCTGAAAAAAAGTTGTTTACAGATTGACATTTTGAGGTTTGTACATGTTAAAGAATACAAATATTAAAGTTACTTATAATTTGAAAAAACAATGAAACCAAATCAGTACACCTATTTTTAAAACATCCTTCATAACTACTTATTTTACTCTTATAAAAAAGTACTAAGAATGACCTTTTCCAGGCAAACCAAAAAACAGACTCCTAATATAGACAACAGATGGTTACCAGAGGGGAAGTGGGCAGGGAGATGGGTGAAATAGATGAATGAGATTAAGAGTACACTTATGTTGATGAGCACCGAGTAATATACAGAATTGTTGAATCACTATGAAGCTAATATAACACTGTCTATTAATTACACTGGAATTAAAATTTTTTAAAAGTGGTTAAAATGCTACAAAAAAATAAAAAAGACCTTTTCATATGGCTTGCTGCATCCAAAACCAAATATCAGAAGGTGTCCATGAGAATCTGTACAGGCAAAATGCTGTCCATCCTGTGAAAACTTACAGTCAAAGACAGCTCCATGTCCTTGTCCTTCAATCTAGGAAAAGGAAGGAAAAGTTAAAGCCAATTCTACATGAGTGCTTTTGCATTATCAACTGTTTTCATGTCAATATAAATATTACTTTTTTCTTTTCAATGAGTTCTATAAGGGGCTTGAACTCATCAAGACTTGAGCTGCGGGGTGCCTGGGTGGCTCAGTGGGTTAAGGCCTCTGCCTTCGGCTCAGGTCATGATCCCAGGGTCCTGGAATCGAGCCCCGCATCGGGCTCTCTGCTCAGCAAGGAGCCTGCCTCCCCCTCTCTCTCTGCCTGCCTCTCTGCCTACTTGTGCTCTCTATCAAAATAAATTTAAAAAAATTAAAAAAAAAAAAGACTTGAGCTGAGATCAAGAGTCAGACACTTAACCAACCGAGGCACCTAGGTGTCCCCAAATGTATCACTTCTGAAAGAAAATATTTAAAAACAGCTTTTGCATTATGCACATAGTATTTTCAGAAAATAAAATTCATTTCAGATACCACTAGACTGAAAAAATCTTGAAAGGTAGTCTAAGAATGGGTTCTCAGAACCACAGAATGAAAGATCATAAGCCAATCCAAAGTAAAGGCTTTCTTCACTTCTTAGAAGTGAATGACAAGCAATTTCATAAACTTCTGTTTTAATGTACAGCAAAAGGCTATTGACTAACAACCCACAAGATAAATGATTATAGATCAATAAAGTTTGGTATTCACGAACTAAAATCAGTACTCTTCCAGAATCTAAACTTTGCACAAAGAGGACTGACCACTGTGCAGAGTGGAATGCTGCCAAGTCACACGGCGTGCAGAAATGCCTGCGCCTACCTTACCGCAAACCACCGCAGACTCAGGAAGGACGCGCCGATTACATCGTGAGCGCTGCCTGACCCAGACCGCTCCTCAGCTTTATTCTTGCTCTTCAACGGAAATCATGTTAATTTAACACTACCAATTTATAGTTAACTGAGCTGTTTCATTAACAGCTTAAAGCTATGCCTATTTGTTGTCTGAGCCTGTAACTGTGCAAAAAAAACTTTAGGGAAAGTTTGATCAGTGCTGGAAAATGAATTCTCCACTCACTCACTGCCCAAACAAACTCACCCCATGCCCAAACATCTGCTTGAAAAGCAACACTTCACTACTACTATATCACACACAAGCGGCTACCAGTTAACAAACTTAGAAATTAAGTTACTGGGATATTTAAGGCACTTCCCTATTATGTGCACACACAGCACGTATATAAACTTGTATTCTCTAGCAACATAAAAAGGAATAAATGCTATACATATTTTTCTTCCAATTTTTTTGTTAAAACATAGGAACACAGATCCACCACACAGTCCTTTGAGGCGCCATCTCCACCACAGCCCGCCCCATGCCCCGGCACCACTTGGCACCCCTGGGGAACCTCCTCTCCAAGGAAAGCAGAGGAGGGGCCCAGACCATTGGCTGGCAAGTCAAAGATGGTGGCAGCTCCTCTGCCGTCAGACACGTGCATCTAAGTGCACCAAAACTGTTGCTAAGGAACCTAGAGAGAAGGAAATTTTCCTGAGTAGGCTCTCACAGAGCAAGTCCGACTTGGGTTTCTATGTGGAGTTTGAAGAGTCCTCCACAATGATTCCTGACAAAATGCAACCTGCAACTGTGCTTACAGAACTTGACATCACACTGAAAATTATGATGTATTTAACAAAATACTGTAATGTTAGTAATTTATAACCCTATGTAATCTCTCTAACAGAAAATTGGGAGCCTCTCAGCTGAGCACTAAAGTTAAGAACTCAATTCAGGGCAGCCTGGCTCGCTCAGATGGCTGAGCATCTGAGTCTTGATTTCAGCTCAGGTCATGATCTTAGGGTGGTGAGACTGAGCCCTGCATCAGGCTCCGCACTCAATGGGGAGTCTGCTTGAGAGATCTCCCTCTCCCTCTGCCCCACCCCCAATCCAACCGGCTTGCATGCACATGTGTGCGCTTTAAAATAAATAATCTTTTTTAAAAAAATAAAAGAAGGAAAGGAAGAACCCAGTATACACAGCGAAGTTTACATGTCTCACTGGAAGTAAGAGCACTATTGCCTACTTGAGACTTCTTTGGCTCAGAAATTGTTGAGCTTATATTATGCTTAAAGCCCGAATTAATGCAGTTTTCTGTTTTGGTTAAGTTAAATTCAGGACATAATGTTCTTAAAGAATTCTAAAGGATAATTAAGAAAATGGAGATACCTATAAATGTTAAGACCACAAAAAACTTGCTGAAAAAGACTTCTTTTTCCAATAATTTGAACCCCGGGATGCCTAGTTACACATGTGCAATTTGGCCATGTTATTTGAGTTGTCAGTGCATTTTATGGTAATAAATAGAATACTGCATTTTAAAATGTTTGTCAAGAACTGTCCAAAATAAGCATACTGAAATAAAAATTTTAAGGTTAAAAAAGAAATCATGGAACACATAGACTCAGATGGCCTTCAACAAAAAGGTCTAAGAACCACTCATCTACACCCTGCAACTAGCCTGGCTCCAAAATGAATTACTCTTTGAACTGGAACTCAGTATAAACTGTACAGTAATTTTATAAAACATCTCATATGTACATCAAACATCAGTCTGGACAACACAGAAATCCTTTTATATAATAACTCCCTCAGAATTTATCCTGGGAAATAATTACAGATCTACACGAACAGCCGTGTACCTGGACACTCAGAGTGGTCCTGCTGTGCATACTTCAGAAACCACTGACAGAGTAACAACTCTAAGTTAACTAGGTATGTAACTTTCTGAGAAAGGCTGAATTGACGGTCAAAAATGTAACTGCAAATTCTTAAAAATATGTGTAAGATTTTGGAAAACATTCTGTACATAAGATGAAAAAGAGATTACAAAACTGTGTGAGAACGCCAACTAATAACTATGGAAAGAATGATGCCACTAAAAACCTTCAATGGATGCTAATGTTTTTGAGTTAAAGTTTAATGAGTAGGGTATTTAGAGTCTCAAAATACCTCCTGAAAAAAATTGGCTTAACAGTTACAAAGAGGGGGAGAAAAAAAGTTACAAAGAGGAAAAACAACTATTTTATTGTGGGGGAAATCTGGCAAATGCCACCTTACCAAATATTTAAAATTACCACCACAAGGACACCCTGGGTGGTTCAGTCAGTTAAGTGTCTGACTCTTGATTTCAGTTCAGATCATGATCTCAGGCTGCTGAGATCCAGCCCCGTGGATAGCTCTGCAGTGGGTATACAGCCCGCCTGGGATTCTCTCTCTCCCCCTTCACCTCTCCATCCCACTCACACACTCGCAAATTCTCTCTCCAAAAACAAAGTTATAAAAAATAATCCCTACGAAAAAAGGTGTAACAGAATCAAATCATGATGTTCTGTAGACAAAACACAGATATTCTGTAACATTATTTGTCTGCACTCATCAAAAAAGTAAAAAGGTGAGAAATAGGGAAAAAAAAGGATTTCTGAAGATTAAAGAAACCTAGAAATATACAGCCAATTAACATAGCATAATCCTGAATTAAACACTGCTCCAAGGACCAAATATAACTAAAAAGACATTACCAGAACTGACAAAATTTGAATATAAAGCTGATTATATAATGCTACTTTATCAACGTTAAATTTGCTGATTTTGTAACTAGCTTTGTGGTTATATATGAGAAATTCTAAAAATATCCATCAGGATCCTAATTTGGTTTTAGAATATTATATATGCAAAAAGAAAAAAAGCTGGAAAAACAAAATGATGTTTCTGATTCCCTAGATGACTTTACTGAATATTATGTTTTATTACCAAATATTTTAATAAATTTAGTGAAAATGTGTGTAATTACCATAATTTTACCAATTTAAGCAAATTCAAACACATTCACACATATACAGGAGGCTAAATAAGTGACTTTTGAAACTCCTTCCCTCATGTGACTCAGTTACACCCAGAATTTTATGAGCGTATATAAATATGGCTGTCAGATATTTATTAGGCTTTCAGTACCCTGATTTCTAGGAATATAAACTGCCAAAGCATGCAGATCGGTTTCTGGCTTAACTTCATAATCCAAATACTTGAAACCAACGTAAGCATACATGAAGATACACTTTACTTACCATATTAAAATAATGTTTCATCTTGGTGCCCTTTGTAATATCCCATATAAATATGCTGCCATCATGTCCTGCCGATAACATAATTCTGGAATCAAAGGGATGTGTCTCCAAAACAAATACTTCATCAGCATGTCCCTTTATTCAACAAAGTAGTAAGAGTCATAAGAGTTAAGGAGGGTTTGCAAGTTAGTAAGTTTAAAAAAATTAAAAAGCCATACTGTCACAGTGTACAACGGCTTTCAAAATGTATTAATGACAATGATTGAACATTAGTATACCTACAAATTTCTAATCATTTGATAAATCAGTGGATGAAACATAGCTATTACTTTAATTTTATAGTTTCAAAAATCAAATTATAGTTCAAAAAAAATCTTGATTTGTTATATTATATGAAAACAACCTACCAATAAATTATGAAGCAGTTGTCCTGTGTAAGAATTCCACACTTTAAGGACATGATCATTCACAGCTGTGACAACAATGCTATCATTCTGATTCCAAGCAATCATTGTTACTTTGGGTTTCATAAACCTTTCCTCTTCCAAAGATAAGTCCCTAAGAAAAACATAAACAATTCAAATTCATTTGAAAAGTACAATCAACACAAAAATAACTGAAGTAATGCAGTTCATGTCCATACATGATTATGTATCCAATATACATCTGACCCATAACAGATTATCTCCAAACAGATTTCGGCAAATACTGGAACGGGAGGGGATAATTATAGAAGCAGTCTGGGGGGATGCCTGGGTGGCTCAGATGGTTAAGCGTCTGCCTTCAGCTCAGGTCATGATCCGAGAATCCTGGGATTGAGCCCCACATCAGGCTCCCTGGAGCCTACTTTTCCCTCTGCCTGCCACTCCCCCTGCTTATATTCTCTCTGACAAAACAGATAAATAAAATGTTTAAAAACAACAGCAACAAAAACAGTTCAGGGGCTGGGACACACGGGTGGCTCAGCTGGTTAAGTGTCTACCTTTGGCTCAGGTCATAATCCCAGGGTCCTGGGATCCAGTCCCACATCAGGCTCCCTGCTCAGCAAGGAGCCTGCTTCTCCCTCTACCTGCCACTCCCCCTGCTTGTGCACGTGCACTCTTCTCCCCCTAACAAGTAAAATCTTTAAAACAAACATACGAACACTTCAGGGGTGCCCGGGTGGCTCCGTTGGTTAAGCATCTGACTGTTGATTTCAGCTCAGGTCATGAGCTCGGAGTCCTGAGAGTGAACCACGTATAAAACACCGGGCATAGAGTCTGCTTAACTTTCTCTCTTCCTCCCATTCTGTCCCTCCCCCTGCTTATGTATGCTCTAATTAAATTAATTAGTTTAATTAATTAATTAAACTTATTATTTATTAATTAATAAAATCTTTTTTTAAAAAAGTTCGGTTTGAATAAAGGCATATGTTAGGACATCACCACTGCCTATAAAAGCAAAGTTCTTCCTCTCTACCCCTTTTCTATTATTCCCTTCCCTTGACCCCAAGCCCTAACAGCAATAATTTTGTTCTTTCTCTCTCCAGGGAAGATGACAAGAAATTTTAGGAAGACAGAAAGAAGTTAATGTACCCTCACATCCCCCACCCATCTAGAAAAGTAACCTGACACACAGAGAGTCAATCTTTTGAACTTTAAATAAAACTGTACTCATCTCTTCACACTCCTCTACAGAGTGTTACTGTGGGGTCTCTTGGCAAGAATGGCCTTGGATACAAATGCCTACAATATTTTGCAGCTTTTATGAACATGAAGTGCAAAGTTTCTCTGTAAAATATAGTAGTCAGTAATACACAGAGAAAAGGCAAAGCCCAACTGCTTTTGAAATCAGAGAATATATCCTAAGAGATTGTAACATATAATAAACATATTTTAATTAAAGAAAACAGCTGTCAAGAATATAGAATAAGTGCCATGTAACACCTATCCATATAAGCATAATGGAAGCACTGGTCAGGTAAAAGTTTAAGAGAAGAGGGGTGCCTCGGTGGCTCAGCCAGTTAAGCGGCTGCCTTCACCTCAGGTCATGATCCCAGGATCCTGGGATCGAGCCCCGCATCGGGCTGCCTACTCGGCTGGAAGCCTGCTTCTCCCTCTCCCACTTCCCCGGCTTGTGTTCCCTCTCTCACTGTCAAATAAATAAAATCTTAAAAAAAAAAAAATTTAACAGAAGAGACAAAATAGGGAGTAAAGGCTAAGACTCCATGCTTCATTTTAAACTAAAAGGCATCACCTGTTAGTAACCTTGAAGAAACAGACGTTATTTTACTTCATCAAGTTGATCCCTCAAGATGAGAACACTAAAACAAATATACCCACTGATTCTTTATTTATTTATTTATGTTTTAGATTTTATTTATTTGCCAGAGAGAGGGAGAGAGCACACAAGCAGGGGAACCAGCAGGCAGAGGGAGAAGGCTCCCCACTGAGCAGGGATTTCCCCATGCAGGGCTCAATCCCAGGACCCCAAGGATCATGACCTGAGCTGAAGGCATAGAGTTAACCTACTGAGCCACCCAGGCGTCCCCCCATTAGTTCCTATATACAGAAAACTCTACTTCACAAGATTGGAAAGATGTAAAACTTTAAATGAG
This sequence comes from Martes martes, assembly GCF_963455335.1. Lineage (NCBI taxonomy): Eukaryota > Metazoa > Chordata > Mammalia > Carnivora > Mustelidae > Martes > Martes martes. The sequence goes on along the minus strand of NC_137888.1, from coordinate 5,989,268 downwards.
AAAAGAATTATTTCCACCACTGGAAGGAGTTACAGGCAGAGCACTCTCCACAGCAGTAAGAAAACAGCAGTTTCCCGCCTCAGTAAAAATTTTTGATTTAAAGTTTTTACACTGATATTCCTATTTTGCTTTTAATAAAATAATTGTTCACAGGTAAATGTGATTTCAAATTATCCTCTTAATAATGAATTACCCTTCATTATTTCAACCAGTCAAGGACTGACAGCATTCACTCTCACACTAAGATGCTTTTGAGTATCTAGATAGAGCATTTTTAAATAACAGTAGAGTTGTGATTTGTGACAAGGATTATCAGATTTCTAGTATATATTTTCTCTACCACATATCATTTCACAGAAATGTGAGTATCAATTTATTTTGAAACCAAATAAAACTGAGTCACAGCAGAGGAGTTAATTTCCCCTATAATTATTAAAAGTAAAGCAAACATAAGGATTTTCAAAGAACTAAATGTGAAAAACTGATAAGAACTCTGATACGGCGCTACCCTAGACCAGGCAGTGTCCTAGAAACATAAATGTAAGGATAAATTCTTTGGGATATATGAGATTTATGTATCAACGTATCAGATATGCAGGAAGTAGCCACTCATTTAGATCACTGCTTTGTAATAGGAGGTGGTTCCAATCCCCTGACAAAGCAGTCAACCACCAGGGAGAGAAAGACCACGTAATTATAATGCACCCGCTTCCTACAAACCATCTCCACTCACCCTGAGACTCGGGTTGCCATATCCAATAAAATGCTTCTCCACTCCAACTGCTCAAATCTCCAAATCCGTGCCGTTCCATCTCTGCTACCACTTAAGAACCTTAAAAAATTCAGAAAAAGATCTTACACTCACATACATGCCAAAAACTACAGTTAAAATCACAAGCAAAAAACATTCTTAATGTAGCCATCCTGACCGCAGGGAAACATACAGGTGTTAATTCAAAAGACAGGGATTTAGAGCAAATCTGATGAGGAAAAAAATCTGGTTTGCTATAATTTGCCCGGCCCTATCCAGTTAAAGCACATTTCAAACTCAACCAACAGCCTGTCAAATAGACTGAGTTTTGAGAAGACAATGTACAAGTAGTACATGGAGGGGAAAACAAAACAGGAAGAATTAAAGATGTGTGGGAAGATCAGTCAGAGCAAAATTCCACTGTAAGCATCTTCATTCTAAACTCAAACAAATTCATCTTTTAACAAAGGATGAACTCAACAAAGGATAAACTCAAACAAATACATCTTTTAACAAAGGAGTGTTAAAAACTGCAATTTAGGAAAGGCACCTGAAAGAAAGTGGAGACCAAGAGAGTATATAATTAAAGTGACAATTCTGTCACATGACACATCATGGTGGCTGCTAGAAGAGATTTTTTTTTTTACTCAAACAAGGAACTTCATTAGCTTTATACCTAATAGTTGAGCTCCTATTGGTCACAGGACCTGGTAGAAGCTACAATTGTAAAAACCTGTGCTTAACGCATCCCCCCCCAACTGCAGACACTTTTTTCCAGTTAATACACTTACTACTAAAGTGCCTGCAGTACACAAAGCCATGTATCAGCTGTACTAGTATGAACCAGAGCGTATCTGCCTCAAAGCACATTCACACTGACCCATGCTCGCTCGCTCTCTCACCCACACACACACACAACACACACTTACCGATCACCATTGTTACAAAACTGGATACTATCAACTTTATCCTAGGGGTGGGGGGTGGGATGGGGCAGAAAACAAACACAAAAGTGATCAGTCTTGTTTGTAAACAGAACAACAACAAAAAAAACCCACTCCATTTTTAGAACTGGAAGCACAGTTGATAGTAAGAATGTGCACTTGTGTTGCTTAGCACCATTGTTCCTACATTTACACGCAAAAAACCTAACTATAACAAGACTATAAAAAAAGAAGCTTTCCTTTTAAAACTGTATTTACAAAGAATTACATTTGTATAAGAATTCACATGTAAAAAGTGATCAAAGCATAAAGTAGCTGAAAACAAGGCATTATACTTTGATAATTATTTACACATAAAAAAATTCCTTTTTCTTTTAAAGTGATTTGGAACTATTAATTTCATAGAACTTCCTATGGGAAAAAAGATAACCTGACTACTAAGCAGTATTCTAGAATCCTAAGAGTTAACTACCTTACTATACATTAACAGCATTCCGATTTGAGTGTGATTAAAATGAGTAAATCCCCTGAAACTCAACCCAAATAAATTGTCATAATCAAGATTTTCAACTTAAAGCTGAAATAACCACAAAATACTAGCACAGTCATATACTTAGTCGTCAATAATATCCTTCACCTTTATATATGCAATCCCTCCTGCATTTAAAATTAGAATAACAATTTTGTTAGCAATATTTGACTATGGAGCAAGAGGAATATTAATAATTAGTTTATAGAATTTTATAACATGAATACTTACAGTGTGGCTTTCGAGTTCTGCGATTTTTTCAGGTGCTTCAAAACCCAAAAAATACATTCTGATTACATGATCAGTACTACCTGTGGCTAAAAACATGCCACCTGAAATAAAAATGTTAAGGTTTAAAAATTCAGTGTGTAACAAATATCTGAACCAAATTTCTGTATCAAATTAAGCAAGATATTTTATTCCAAAATTACGTTTATCTCAATAGATCCATTTTCTAACACACTATATAAAGACCTTTTAAAATTAATATAATACAGAGTGATGTTGTAATTTACAACAAAAAATATATATGTATTTGATCTTCATTACTGTTTCTGGCACAGAGCTCCTAAAACCCTTGGGATTTCCCAAGCAACAACATTGATGAAAGTATCTTTCATTCATGAAAGATATTCATAACAAATCCATTTCACCCACACCGGAGTTTAATAAAGTATCTTTCATTCATGAAAGATATTCATAACAAATCCATTTCACCCACACCGGAGTTTAATAAAGTGACTCTTGGAGAGCACCTAAGAATGGGGGTACTGACTGCGAGAAGTACCAACCATGTGTTTAGAAGGTTGGAACTTCTGGTCCCACTTCCCTGACCTCTGAGGAGGGGGAGAAGAACGGAGGTGAATCAATCACCAAAGATTTAATCAGCTGTTTCTATGTAACAGAATCTCCATAAAAACCTAAAGGACACTGTTCAGAAAGCTTCCAGGCTGGTGAACATGTGGAGATTTGGGAAGACTGGCATGTCTAGAGAGTCCATACACTTTATCCTCTACATCCCTTCCACATGGCTGTCACTCAATTATATCCTTTTATAATAAGCTGGAAATCTGGTAAAATGTCTGAGTTCTGTAGGCAGTTCTAGCAAAATAATCAAACCCAAGGAGGGGGTCACGGGAACCTCTGGTCTTTAGCCAATCGGTCAGAAGCACAGCTGACAACTGGGTCTGACCAGGATGGGGGGTGGGGGTCTTGTAGGACTGAACTCTTAACCTGTGGGATCACACACTGTTCTTTAGAGAGAGCGTCTCAGAACAGAGCTGAACTGTAGTACACCCAGCTGGTGCTGAAGAATTGCTGCATGGTGTTGGGAAGAAAAAAAAAAAGAACCAAATACATATACATCGGACGGAACTTTAATTAAAAGTGTACTTCAATCTGGAAACGTTCACTATCTCCCACTGCTTTATTAATTGTGGCAATGACCATATGTGCTGCTTAAGACGCTTGACAAAAGAGGCCCTGCTTTCTAAATAACTTCACGTACCTAAACCTAGCTTCAGAATACAAAATTCACTCATTCAAGTTTTCAGACTTCTATGTAAAGGGGAAAATCTCTGACTTCTCCTAAAAAGAAAGATTACCACACAAGCTCACTGTACAAGAAAAGAAAATGTGCAATAACTTCACCAAAATGAGTGGAAAACAAATTTAAACTATAAAAATCTGCAGTTCAGCCTATTCAAGAAAAGCAGAGTTTTGGTATTATCTCACACAGGGGGCTAATGTGGATACCTTAAGCCTCCTTTCGCCAGCTCTGATTACCATGAGAAATCAGAGAATGGGAGAATGAGGGGAGTGAAAGACAAGGAAAAATAGCTAATGAAATAAACATCTTGGATTAAACCTAATGAAATGGGCATAAGTGATTTACCATCCATCTGACAAATACTCTTAGCAATAACACAATCATTCAATAAGTACTAAATAAAACTAAGAAGAAAAATTACTGAAGTTATCTTACCAACACTAAAAGAAGAACAAAGCATCTGAACACCTGGTCTAGGCTTTTCCGTGAACTTCAGGGGACGTGGACTTTAAAAGAAGTTGTTTTAAAACTCATTAGTTCAACACATTAACAGGGTTTATAATGCCGGCTTTAATTTAGCATATTATCACCTTATTATACAGTAGCTCACAAGCATCTCTGCATATGCTGTTAGAGCTGGACGGAGTCCAAAGGCTCTGCCCCATCCCGGTATACCCAAGATCCCGACCCCACAGCAAGGGCTTCACCCACCGACCCCATCTTATAACTCAGGGGACTAAAACTCACACTGCAAGCGAACCCACTATGCAGGCTGTAGGGCAGGGTACACAGCCACGAGGAACAGCACTGCTCAGCAGAAACAATGCGAACCACACATGTAACTTTAAATTTTTATAGTAGCCACGTTAAATGTAGAAAGATAAAATCAGTTTTATTTCATTTTACCTAATATATCCAAAATATCTTATCAATATGAATAAAGTATTAATGAGAACTTCAGATGCTTTTCATTCTCTATCTTGGAAATCTTCCAGAATACACTAGATACATACTACACCTTGATTTGAACACTTTTCATCAAAGATAATTTATTTGTATTTAGGTTTCCTAAAACTCACAGCTGAGAAACTAATTCACATAGTCTATTTGAGATACACTTAAAGGTTTTGTGGTACCTGAGTCAAGTATCAGTTTTTAAGATGAAACTAATAATTAAGTTCTTCAAATGCACCACCCACATCCGAAATGCTCGACAGTCCCATGTGGCTGGTGGCTACTGTCCGGGACAGCACAGGTCTACAACCTGTCTTCTGATTCTTAAGTAATCCTCTTAAGAAATCCTGCCTAAATTTCTGAGTATGCATCTAATTATACATCTCTAACACTTTTCAACAGTTCACATACATACAATCTCACTTTTTTCTCCCCATAAGATGTGTCCACTAAGAATAGCTGTGCTTCTTTCACACACCTAAACAGTGCATTGTAGGGGTGCCAGGGTGGCTCAGGGTTAGGCATCAACTCTTGATTTCAGCTCAGGTCATGATCTCAGCATCATGAGATCGAGTTCCACATGCGGGTCTGCACTCAGTGTGCAGTCTGCTTGAGATTCTCTGTCTCTCTCTCCCTCTGCCCCTCCCCCTGAGCACACTCTCTAAAATAAATAAATCTTTATAAACAAACAAACACACTGTAAACAGTCAATAGGGCACTAATGGTGTATATAAAAGTGAAAAGGCAACCACAATACAGAACTTCCCTTTATAATCAGACTTCATCTCATTAGACTAAATTAAACATTAAAGAAAGAAAACTCATCACACAATTACAGCCACTTACCTGAATTTCAGGGATTCTAAGTCCCACTGCCAGAAACAAACTGTTCCATCAGCACCAGTAGAGACCATGTATCTCTGGGAGCCTTTGGCCATAGGGCTAAACTAAAATGCAACAATACGGACAATTCAGTTTCCTGAGCTTCTACTGAAGTCATAATTCAATGGCTTTCCAAAGTTAACTTCAACTGACACACTTAAGTAAAACTTAAGAATTACAAAATACAGGCAATAGTATAGTGAAAAATAAAAGAAAAAAAAAGGTCTAACTCTAATTTATAAATGTAGTGTGATCTCAAGAAAAGACTACTTTCAAAACTAATAACCAAGAATAGCCAGAAAAACTTTTAACAGAGAGAAAGTGAAGACCTGGTCTTATCAATATGAAAGTGTTATCACAAAGCCTCAATGATTAAAATTCAGGGGCATGGTAGGTACAGTGACAGAATGACCAATGGAAAAGCACACTCTGAAGTCCAAACTGGACCTTGACGTAAGAGCTAAGATGAAGGTGCCCTCTCAAATCGGTTGGGGAAACAATGGATCACTACATAAATGATTTACCAACTGTGCAGCAATCTGGAAGCTATTCTCTGGACTGTACACCAGGATAAATTCCAAGGAGATGAACAACTCAAATATTTAAAAAAGAGAACTATAAATGTATTCTAAAAAAAAACCCCAAGAATTATACTGTAACTTCAGAATTGAGCTAACATTTATGTTTAACAAAGTTCAACTGTGTTACACAACGAGCTAGACAATGTAAGACCAATTTGGACCAGGAGATACCCAAGAAGGCTTAATGGACAAAGAGGAAAATACAAAGAAAACAAGAAAAACACACTAGGCAAAAGAATATGAACAGAAGTACCCAAGTGAGAGGGAATATGGTATGTGATAGCAACAGAAATATCTATGTGACTGAAGTGCTCATTTTTGCAAGTGGTGGAGGAATGGGTTAAATGGGTAGAGAATCTGGACCGAATAAGATCAAAAAGTAACTGCAGTACACAAGTAAAACCCAAAAATGTGTCAGACAGCAGTCCATCAGTTACTGAAGGGAAACAGATAAGAAAAACAACTAAGAATCAATCCAGTTAATCTAAGAACCTTAACTAGAAGGAAGTACTCCTTTCCTTTGCCCAGAATGGGGAGGAAAGCCATGAAGAACGCCACGACATGCTGACTCATGAGGCATTCAAAACAAAGGAGGTCAGCAAACAAAGACCAGTGAAAAAGGAGAGCAGGGAAGAAATTTCTTAGGTTATTTACTTAATTATTTACCATTACTACATCCCAGAGAGATACGTGTATTATCTGATTTATGATTTTTCTCAGGATTATGCACTTTGTAAGGAAGGTAGATCTGCACCTAATAATTTTTCAAAGAAGCTCCTTACAAGTTCCTTCTCTTCACTACAGGAAATGAAGTGCTTTTTAAATGCTAAAAGTGATTACTTATACCAAAGCAGATGTGTCTCAAAATATGGACGAAAACTGAGTTTTGGAGGATATCCCGTCAAAAGTAGTAACCAAAGGTACTTAATAATCAAGTATTTTTGTTAACTAAAATTTCACCGTAAAATTTGCACATCTGCATAAAGTACTTTAAGAATTCTAAACCTGAATTTCTGTGGAAAAGTAACTACTTTAAGTCACCTATGTTTTAATTAAATCCAATTCTTAGATACACAAATGGTGTTGCTCTCTATTCTGCCCCTAGCTTGACACCATACTGTTTTCTCTGTAATACCTCTAAAGAATTTTTAAATACCGAATACGGAAAAAGTTGTAAGGTCTCTTTTGATGAGGGGTTTTTTGGGAGGGGGCAGGAGAAGGGCTCTATGTGTTTGTTTTCTTCTAAATGAACTTGATGGCATGCTAAACTCCATTCAAACAAAGCACCTGGGATTTCAAACATAAACACACTAACTTTATACCAAGACTTGGAAAGATATGCTATCCTTACATCATTGAATCTTCTGATTCAGGAGTATACTAGATGTTTTGACTAATAAAGATTATTCCCTCTCCGCTCCTCCAACCACAGACCCCAAGGCTCTGTCATTATTTTTAAGACCTTTCTTCATATAGACTTCTCCCATTTCCTGATAAATGTGTTTGAAGGCCTTTGTTACTATTGTGAATTATGTTCTTACTCCATTATATCAGCTAATTAGTTATTGGTGGTTTATAGTAAAGTTTTGGTTTTAGGACATAGGTCCTATATCCATCCAGTTTACTAAGATCTCAGCAATTCTAGTAAGTTTTAATAGAATCCACCAGTGAGTCCTCTGAACTTGGAGTTTTCTTTTTAGATTTCTTTTTTTTTTTTTTTAAGTGCGCAACAGGCATTTTTAACCTTTCAAGCCTCTCCTTTACTGTTTGTAAGTAGCAACATTCCTCAAATGCAGTATCACTGACAGCCAGCCATGTTTCATTAATTAACCTCAAAGCTACTCATCAGTGACCATAATATGTATTTCTGGATATTAAAAATTAAGAGTCTCACTTTTCCAAGACGGTTTAGGCAAGTTCTGCATAAAGGAAAGAGTAAGAGGTATGATCTCTCAGAGTCGCTGGTGGCTTCGTGATTCTGTACAACAATCTCACATGGCTACTTCCAAAGTCAAAATAGTTTTCTTGAAATCTATACATTTTGAGTAACTATTCAGTACAGAACATACACCTGGGTGCATAGTAAGTTCTACTTTTACAACTTGTTTGGTGGCAAAATAAGGACTTTTTAATGTATGCTGATCCTCTGTTTTGCTATTAAAGAATGCAGTATTCAAAGGTAGTTGGCTGCCCTATTAACGGCTAAATGCACATCTTTCCTGTGTCTGTATTACATGTCCATTCTAGACAAAGCTGTGGAGGGGCGATTTGTACAACATAAAACTCACCATTTTAGCTATTTTAAAATGTACAATTCACCGAGCACCTGGGTGGCTCAGTCCATTAAGCATCTGACTCGATTTTGGCTCAGGTCATGGTCTCAGGATCCTGAGATCCAGCTCCAAGGTGGGCTCCACAGCGGGCTCCCCGCTGAGCATGGAGTCTGCTTAAGATTCTCTCTCTCCCCTTCCCCCCGCCCCTCCCCCCTTCTCATCCTTTTTCTCCTCCCGTCTAAACAAAATAAAAATAAATAAAACGTACAGTTCACAACAGCACTTAGTACATTCACATGCCGTGCAGCCTCTGCCACTACCTGGTCCCAGAGCTATTATTTTAGAAGATAAATTGTAACCTGCCAAAGCATTTTCAACAGATTCTCGCAGTTTTTTAAAACACATCATACATGTAATATGGCACCAACCCTGTCTCTTGCTATAAATGGACAGAGGTGAACCATGTGTACCTGCATCATGACACTTCAGCCCTAAGAGCCTCAGTGTGAGTCTCCTAGGACCAATGACTTTCTACTCCATAACTACAACAACCTTGTCAACACTCAAGAAACTTAGTATCAATACTATTATGTAATATGATTCATACTGAAATTTATCCTAATTTCTCAAATGTGTCTTATAGGCTTTCTTCACTCCTAAAGACAAGACCCAAATGAAGGCTCACACATTGCATTATACTTGTACCACTTTCTTAGCTTCCTTATACAACACTTTTTTTGCCGGGGGGGGGGGGGTGTTGGGGGTCTTTCTTGAAACTAAACTTCTGAAGGATACAGGAGAACTATTTCCCGGACTGTTTCTTAATTTGAATTTGTCTGACTGCTTCCTCATGAGATTCAGGTTAAACTTCTTTAACAGAAGTGTAGGTAGATTAAGAAATATAACTACACAGCTTTAGTTAAAGGTCTATTCAGATTTTCTTCCCTTTTGAGGCAGTCTTGGTGTTTTTCTGAATATTTACCCATTATATCTTAATTTTCAAATTTCCTATATAGCCAATTAAAATACTCTCTTTTTAGGGGCACCTGGCTGATTCAGTCAGAAGAGCAACTCTTGATCTCAGGGTCAAGAGTTTGAGCCCCACACTGGGGGTAGAGATTACATCAAAAAATTTTTAAAATAAATGAAATATCCTCTTTTTAATGTCTAAAGGGTCTACAGAAATGCCCCTTTTCAAAGCTGACAATGGTTATTTTTGACATTTTCTTCTCACTTGATCTATCTTAGAGCAACATTTTTAGTCTTTCAAAGAACTTTTGGCTTTGCTGATCCTCTCTACTGTTACACTTACTTTTTCTATTACTTTCTATACTTAACCTTCCTAATGTCCTTACCCTCTATTGTTTCCTATTCTTTTTCTAACTTTCTGAGAAATACACTTGATCACTGAATTTCAACTTTTTTAAATACATGCATTGAGGGCTGTAAATTTCCCTTTGGGCACAGCTTCCACTGTGTATTAATAATTTTATGCCATGTAACAAATTACTCCAAAATGTAACTATCACAAACAATATATATTCATACCCCAAGTCACTAAGGGTCAAGAATTCAGGAGCAGCTTAGGTGGTTCTGGCTCAGGCTCTCATGAGATTGCAGATGTCAGCCTGGGCTTAGCTGGGGGATGAAGCACCTGCTTCCAAAAGGCCTGACTCAACATGCCTATGGCGGGAAACTTCAGTTAATTGCCATGAATGCCATGAAACAGTCCACAGGGCTGTTTGAGTGTCCTATCAACATGACGGCTGGTTTCCATCAAGATATTAAGACAGATCAACCCTACTCAACATGGGGATTATCAAAAAGGGGCATGAGTCCAGGAGGCAAGAATCATTGAAAACTATCTTGGTGGCTGCCTACGAAACTCTGTATCCCACAATATGTAATATCTAATATTTTCATTATTAATCAGCTCAAGTATTCTCAAATTTTTATTGATTTTTCCTTTAATAAATGGGTTATTTAAAAGTGTACTGTTTAATTTGAGGGTTATTCTATTAATTATGGCTGTTAGTAATTTCTGGTTTAACTGCACCACTGTCAGAGAATATATACTTGGGATTATTTCAGTATTTTCAAATTTGTTGAGAACTTGCTTTAAGGGTCAGAATGTGGACAATATTTATATAATAAACACCCCACTTATGACTACAAAGAAATGATGCAGGTATTATATGCCATGTTTCAATCTGACATCCAGGTCAAGGTCATCATTTATGTTGTTCAAATCGAGATTTCTTAATAGCATAGGCTCTTCATTCAACTATGGAGATAAAGATATTATTCTCCCACTATGACTATGGAGGTCCATTTTTCCCCATAAATTCTATTTTTGCTTTATGTATTTTGGCACCACATTCCTGAATTTAGAACTCTTCTGTCTCATGAAACTTTTTATCATTATAAATTGTCCCTTCGCCTCTAAAAATGTTAACTGCCTTAAAGCCCTATTAGCTAATATTAGCATGGTATACCCGTCTTCCTATGGTTAATATTTGCTGAAGTCTTCCATCCTTTACTTCCGGCCTCCCTATAGCCTTAGTGCAAAGATGGGGTTTTGTCTCTTAGTTCCGTCTGAAATCTTTGTGTCTCACTGAAACCACCTAATGCACTCACAAATAAAAATGAAGTGTTCACGATTATTATCTAATCTATCTATTATCTAATCGCAGCCTGGCAGCATCCTAGGACTTCCCGTATTTCTTTCACTCTCCTTTCTTTCTCTTCTTTTTAAATTATTACATATTTCCCCCTCTATTAGCTTGTAGTTATACACTCTTCTACAGTTCTTCTAGTCGTTATTCTGGAGATTACAAAAATCCATCTTCATCTCATTAAAAGTCTACTTCACTTCTCAAACAATGCAAAGATGTTAAGAATACTAAAGTTACCTCCTCCTGATATACAAGCTTTTACTACTATTATTTGTTAGTTTGATTCTATGTAATAACTTTTAAGCCCATAAGCTACTATACTTGTATACGATCGATGCTTTTTCCACTTGCCCACACCCTTTTTCCCCCCTTTAACTCTTCATTCCTTCTTGCATCTCCAAGCCTGGAATCACATTTCCCTCTCAGCCTAAAGAATACTTATAACTCCCCCCCTTAAGGCTGTTTCCTTGCTAGGAAATCATCTGAAATTGTGTTTAAAGCACGTCAGTATCTTTGACAGGTTCAGAATTCTTGACGGTCATTTTCTATTAGCACTTTATTTAAATAAACCCAAATGTAAGATTATTTTTGTTTTTTTTGTGTGTATTTAGCCCAACACAGGGCTTGAACACATGACCCCGAGATCAAGGCACATCCTCTACCAACTGAGCCAGCCAGGTGCCCTCATTAGCACTTTAGAAGGAATATTTGTCTACCGATTTTCACTGTCCTACTGAGAAGCTAATCATCAGTCTTACTGCTTCTTTATTTTTTCTTCTGCTACTTTCAGATTTCTCTGTAGAGTGATGTTCAAGAGCTGTAGTCTTCTGTATTCATCTTCTTTATTGTGCTCAGGGTCCTCAGTGTTTCTGCAATCCGTGGCTCTAGCTCTCCAGTGCAATTTTGCGAAATTCTCGGTTATTACTTCAAATACAGCTCTGCTTCATTCCCTCTTGTTCGGGAAATCTAATTACACATGTGGCATATATGTACGTACAGACATGTGGTATCTTTTTAGCAGAGCCTCAGAGCCCAACTTCTTCCCGCTGTGCTTCAATCCATTTATTTTCTTCCGACCTCAGTTCCAGTTCATTAAATCTCCAATTTCTTCAGTACTGTCTAATCTACTATTAAAACCATCCACTCAATTCTGAAATTCAGCTTTATATTTCAACTCTAGAATTTCCCTTGTACTAACTTCCAGTTCTCCGCTGCAATTTTTTGTTCTAATTAGTCGAACTTACGTATAGATACTTTCAAGATCTATCCTTCCACTCCAAGCGTGTCAAAAATTCCACTAAGCTTTATGGCCACCTTCTCCGGACTTGGCGAATGCCTTCCGACTCATAGCTCCTCGCTTTCCTTATCCACCCTATCTTGACATCCTAATTTCTCATTATATGTACCCCAGGTATTTTTTCACCTGTGCAGCTTTTCAAGTTCTTTGTAAAAAGGAAAGCTAGTCAAACCACCTACACAGTGTCCGTCCTTCCGGCAGAATGCTCATCTCCTATTCTTTCAAAATAGACAAAAGGTTCTATTTCTGGTTGTAATAATACTAACACTTTTGAGAATGTAAATTCTATCAAATGACATTCTATAATGCTACCCTTGAGAAAAATATACACCAAAACGTTCACGATGACTGTTTCTAGATGGTAAGATCATAGAGGCTTATTTTCTTATTTGTTATTAACTATTATCTAATTTTTCTGCAAACAATTATTATTTCTACATCTTTTTTTTAAATATAAATTGGAAAAAAGAAAAACACCTTTACTATAGTGAAAATGGTTTCTATGTGTCAGTAACAACTGGACAAAGGATATAAAAAAACATTAGTAACTAAAATTGTGTACTTGTTTGACTTTGAACTTTGGTAACCACTAGTAAGTACAGATGAACCTTCTGATGTATAGAAACTTACTACCAATCAGACTTTTCAGATATTTTCAGTAAGTGATAACTGAATGTGGGCCCCAAACCCCTGTCAGAAAGGAATGGGTTTCAGAAAAGACCACAGCTCCACTTTCACACTGAGGGATTCCATGATGGTTTGAGGACAGACACCAGCACAAAACACAAGTTTTCTCATTTGCCGCTATACTGGCCTGGAAGTTTGTATCAAATAACACAACATCAACTGTGGAACACACAGTGAAGAGGTGAATAAATGGTTAAACTATGAAAACTTCTAGAGAATTCCTTGCCTTAAAATAAAGAGGCACACCAAAAACCCTGCTTAGAGTTTCACAATAAAACACTATCTCAATTATGTTTGTCTTCATTCAAAAATAAATCTGTTATCTCTATTCTTCAAGAAAACTGACCGGAAAAGTGTCTCTAGTCACAGGACTCCACACATCTATTTAGAGACAACTTAACATATAGCCTGGGTGCAGTGGAACCACTCCCTCAGTTTTATCCAAAATCAAACTGGAGGCGGGGCACCTGGGTGGCTCAGTGGGTTAAAGCCTCTGCCTTCAGCTCAGGTCATGATCCCAGGGTCCTGGGATCGAGCCCCGCATCTGGCTCTCTGCTCAGCGGGGGACCTGCTTCCTCCTCTGTCTGCCTCTCTGCCTACTTGTGATCTCTGTCCGTCAAATAAATAAATTAAAAAAAAAAAAATCAAACTGGAGGCACCGATGTGCCTTAAAAGGCCTTACAAATGAGTATCTTCCTAACAAAACATTAATTTTCAAAAAACTGATTAAATAGCACCATTTTCAGTTCTGAATGAACTAATGGCTCTAAGACAGTATCATTACGGGCTGCTACAAAGAGACTACCAGACAGTTCATGTCTAGAAGAGTGTACACCTCGAGGTGATCAAGCCGTTAGATCAATGATCCCGAAAGTGCAGTCCCTCGAGGAGGAAGAGCATCAGCAGCACCTGGGAACTTAAAACTGCACATTCTCAGGCCCCACTTCCGACACTTTCCATCAGAATCTTTGGTGGGAGGGCCTAGCAATCTGTTTTAAACAAGGCCTCCAAGAGATTCACAGGCACCTTCAGCAGAACTGCTGCTCTGGATCCAATGACCAAGTAACGGGAAACATACAGGAACATGTGGATCCACTCTGCGAGGACGCCAACGGTAACACCCAAACTGAAGGAACTCCACACCCAAACAAGCCAACCCTTTCAACAAAAAAAACTGTAAGGGGATCTTTAAAAAATTGGGCAAGGGAATACAATTTGTTTTAAGCTTCTTTTAACTGACAGTAACTTTAAGATATAAATTTTGTCTGCTTCCTCCTTCAAACAAATTAAATACTGCTATTGATAAGACAATTGGAAATCTGAACACAAAAAAAAGTAAGTGTGATGATAATGTTTTGGTTGTGTTAAATTTTTAAAAAAGAAATCTCTTTATCTTTTAGAAAGACACACTGAATATTTACAGAAGAAATGACATGAGATCTAGGATTTGCTTTAGATACAATGGGAGGTGGATGGAGCAAAAACAACTGGCCATGGGTTAATGGGCATCTAGGGGTTCATTACACTATTCTACTTTGTGTATGTGTAAAATTATCCTCCACAATAAAGTGAAAAGATTTTTTAAATATACTTCAGCAAACTTAATCAACTTTGAAAAATCCACAGGTTTTAAAGTAGAAAAATCATGAACCCACGGACACTCCCCCAGCTCAACTATGAGCCTAATTAGCAAACAGTTAAGTTATCCATCAGTCCCTCAGGTAAAGCCCTAACTGCACTGGACAACATTACTTCACCCTTCCAAGATCCATGGAGGTATGATTAATTACATTTTCTCTTGATTACTAAAGCAGACCACATAATTACTATTTCTCATCTCTAAGGAGGGAGTTTTAAAGGAAAAGATCATACACAAATGTGCACACTAACGCTAGTTTACCTGTAAAGATGTGATTGACCCCGTGTGTCCTTGGAGCACAGCAACTGGGGCACAAGTTCTCAAGCACCACACTCTAATTATCTTATCACAGCTCCCTGCAGCAATCATTGTATTCTCATAGTTTACTGCCATATCTGAAATTTCTGCAGAATGACCTCTTAATGTGGATAATAGGCGGCCATTGTGTGTTGACCAAATCTTCACCAAACAATCATCTGAACCCTGAGAAGAAATACACCCAAAGACAAATATTAAAACAGCAAATCTTTTCTAGCATTTTTTTTCATGTTTACAACAGCTTTATTCACAAATACTAATACTTAGAAGTAACCAAGATGTTCTAGCATTTTTAAAAATACCATGTCCGGGTCACTCAAATTAAGTATAACTCTTCTCTTTCCAACTATATGATACTCTGTAAATTATAACTCTTACAGTCAGAACACTTATGGAACAATAGGGTTTTTTTCTTCAAATCAAGTAACATCTATATAAAGATACTATGGGGAAAAAAAAAGATACTATGAAGTTTTCATTTCTGTGGATCAGACCACATTACAAATACTAATTTCCCAAAATTCCCCGCCAAGTAACGAGTTCAACTAAAAATCCATTGCTCACCTATTTCAATTAACAATGGTTTAATGTCAGTTTAACTCACATCAAGCTAAATAATTTGATACACATCAGGACAGACCTACAGTTCACGAGCTAAGTGAGTGGCAATCTCATAAACAACTAAAAAATAACGGGACTAGCATCCTCATTTTAAATAACCCAACAACACAGTCTCAAACTCGTAGCACCAGCCAGCATCCACCTAACACAGCAAATTTTTTAGTATCTACTCTGAATCTCACAACTGGAAAGGGGAACTTAAACTTCTGACCCACTGTAATCGTCCCTTAAAATATTAAAATGTTAGATTATAAATGTTTACATATACTTTCATAATAATAATCATCTTTCACTGTTCAAGTAATCAATTTCCTGGATCAATGAGTAATCAATATGAATAAGAATCACCTGCAGAGATTTAGATTTTTATGGAAGCTTTTATGGTCTGTTTTGGTTACTGGACATACTAGAAACTACCCTCAGCAGTAGGTCTAGAATGGGCAGGAAGGGAAGTACTAGACATGTATATTTTTAAGATCCTTGATGATCATGCCCATGAACCACTCTCTAAGTTAATGTCTCATAAACACTACACAATGCCTGGCTATCTGCATCTGAATCACTGGGGATACTTAATAAAAATGCAAATCCATGGGCCCCACACCAGATCAATGGAGTCAAAATCCTTGAGAATGGGAACCACAGAATCTACATGTTTTATAAGATCTCCTACATGATTCTAATGCACACAGTGCTCTAGATGATACCAAATTGAGTTTAAAACGTTAACTCACGGTAAAGATTCTATGTCCTGTCCTATCAAATGCTACACAGTAAACAGCAGACAGATGTCCGAGAATCCTTCTGTGCATTTTTATATGCTGATACATAGTTCCTGGAAATGCTGTGCTAAAAGTGGAACACCCTGTGAGTTGTTTTCCTCGATGTATCTCCACTAGGAAATAAAAACAATGAAAATGGTTAAGGAAGAGCCAATCTGTAAAAAACGAAGAAAAACTCCAAAACAATTTCTAGAGGGTCACAGAATCTACGTTCATGATATGCTAAGAACACAAGTTTCTCCCCAACTCTGTTCTACTATAATCACCATTATGAGCCTCTCATTACCATAAGATTATCTCTCATTAACTTTTATTACATTTAGTAATAACTTTAAAAAATAATAAGTCTGGAAATTGGGACTTATTACTACTGAAACAACACTACCAATATTTCCCTTTAAATTTTAACATAGCCATTACAAAGTTGGTCAAGAAATTAAAAACATGGTTTTGGTCATCTGCCAAGCCACACTCACTCACCAAGACTGGGTGGGGAACCATAATTCACTGGCATTTCTGGAGGTCTTCCTCTGTGAAGAGCAGCAAAGGCAGAGCCCTTCC
Source organism: Martes martes (assembly GCF_963455335.1). NCBI lineage: Eukaryota > Metazoa > Chordata > Mammalia > Carnivora > Mustelidae > Martes > Martes martes. Next base: position 5,972,225 of record NC_137888.1, on the reverse strand, counting down.
AAACTGTGTGCCTGCAGTCTTTAAAACGAATTTTAGATACACATAAAATCTTGAAAGTTAACCCCAAGAAAGATTTTATAGAATACTTACGTATATTGTAACAAACTGTTTATTCAAAGTTTTACCAACTAATAAACTTTAACAGAAAAGCCCTAGAGGTTTATTAGACTATTTCTGAAGGGGAAAAAAAATAAGACATCTCAGATACAACAACAGCTAACATGAGTATAGCACTTTACAATGTACAAAGTGCTTTCCACGTACATCATCTCATTGAATCCTCACAACAACCCTGTGAGGTAGGTGTGATCGCCAACGCACAAGTGAGGTAACTGAGGCTCAAAGGTTCTGGGACCTTTCAAGAGACCCACTGCCAATGACCAAGTCCAGACGGACCATAAAACCAAATCTTTTGACTCCCAAGTCCTAGTCAATGCCGAGTAAGTTTTTATTTATCAATGCAGAATTACACCACACAATATGAATGGTAAGAGATCTTAATCACAACGGATCCAGCTTTCCCAAAATGGAAATTTTTGTAGGAAAAATTTTATTTGACTTATATGAAAATCCTTAAAATGTTAATGGAGTTTTAAAATTAATTTTGGCCAATATTACCATGACTTTAATCTCCTTAGGAAATATTGACAAAATTAAATGGCTTTCCTCTTGTTTTAGGATCATGGATAAGCCTTTACCCAAGAGCACATACGTAGGATCTGTGAGTGTGAACACTAATTCTCGAGTCCCGTCCCTCTTTGAACTATCAACAAATACACTAAGAAGAAACATCTGCCCCCTCTATAGGAGATAGCAGCAGAACACAGGTTATGCTGTGCCAGGATAGCTTCTTCACAAATGAAAGAGGAAGGGAAGGAAGGCATCATATAAACCTCTACTGAGCCTCGGGTGCCCCAACCTAACACGCATATTACTTTTTACATGAACGGATTCATTACCACTATCATGACCAAAGAGCAGTTACAAGGCATCCTCTCTTGACACCAGTACAAAACAGAGAAATATGGGCCCCTACCCTAGGGCAGCTGGCTCAAGTCTCTTCTAAGGTCTGCCAGTTCTAAAGCAGTGCTCATCACAAAACGACACGGAGCTTGACACAAGTAAAGAAAACAGAGGAAAACAGGCCACTCAGGCAACTACTACATAACAACCTAAAATAGAATAATTACAAGGTGAATAGGGACACAGAGAAGGGAGAATAAGAACAGTTTCCTGACCCAAAGCCACAGCGCGGCAGGGCCACAGAGCACTAAGAAGTAACTAAAGCTGACAAACCAGTCTGGCATGGAACCAAGAAGGAGGGTTGTTCTTTCTCAGTCAAGCTTTATATGCTGCTGGCGCACCTAGGAGGCAGCACCGTATCAGCAATGGATCTTAAAGAAAATCACGGGTATACTCAGGATCAGAAGAGCCAACATTCTTGCCCATTAGCAGTTAAGCCACGTCGTATACATAGATCATATCACATACATATACTTAGTCTAAGTGATTTATACCAAGCTAACAGAAAAAGAACAGCAATTCCAAACATTTTGCTACCACATAACTTTGCAAAAAAATTAAAATCGATGAAAAGGAACCATGCAATTATACATTTTTGGTGCTTGTTTCAAACTGCTACCAATTTAGAAAATCACTTCCCCTTATTACAAAGGGCTTTCAGAATCTAAATACCAAATAAAATACTTCTAGCATTTAAAGAGTTTATTAGACACATACAATTACATTCAATGAAGTTATAAGTGAGCTACAAAATGGAAAATTAAGAACTCACATCGATAAAACCTCAAACACATCTCAGAATAAATTCAAGCTTTTTCACTTAACATCTAAACCTTAATCATTTTTTTTAAATGCAGAAGGACCCATTAAACACTTATGTAGTAAAATTCAATATCTATGCTAAATGCAGAGAATTTTATAGTCCACAGCATGGTTTATAGTTACATATCGCCTTTCTTCCACAATGCTTACATTACTTCACAATTATAATTATTATTAAGCTACAAAGCAGAACACTTCTTCAAATTAAGGTACCTTTTGCTGTACGTAGCAAAGACTGCCTTCCTGCACCAAGTAAAGAAGTGACTCTTGAAATACTGGGTGGAATTTCTTTATCCAACATGGGACCAATGCGTTGGCAGATTTGCAACAGATGATCAGGAGCCACATGCTTATTGGACAAGACCTAAGTTGGAGAACAAGTTTTAAAAACATTATTTACAATATTATTCAATAAACATTAAACATTTAGGGATACGTCTGACAAAACATGAGAAAACCATGTACAATGAAAACTACAAATCAGTGATGAAAGAAATTACAGAAAATCTAAATGAACAGCCAGCTGGGACACCTGGGTGGTACAGTCACTGGGCATCTGCTTTTGACTCAGGTCATGATCCCGGGGTCCTGGAATTGAGCCCCACATCAGGCTCTCTGCTCCGCAGGGAGCCCACTTCCCCCTCTCTCTCTGCTTGCCTCTCTGCCTACCTGTGATCTGTCAACTAAATAAAACCTTTTAAAATAAATAAATAAACAAACATCAAACTGATCTATAGGCTGAAAGCCATCCCAATCAAAATCCGAGCAGGCTTTTTTGCAGAAATTGACAATTTTACTCCAAAATTCATATTCAAATGCAAGTGGCCTACAAAAGCTAAAGCAGTTTTTAAAAAACAAAATTGATATATGAAAATAATACCGACGTTCAGGAATCATTATGTAAGGGCAACTGATTTTTAACAAAAGCACAAAGGACAAAAGATAATCTTTCCAACAAACAGCCAGAACAACTGGATATCCATTTGCCAAAAAAAAATTTTTTTTAATTAGCTTTGATCCATACCTCACACCATAAACAAAAATTAACTCAATCAGATCACATATCTAAATGCATAATCTAAAACTGCAAAACTCATCACAGAAATCACTAGAGAAAATCTTTAAGACCTGGTGTTAGACAAAGATCTCTAAAGACAACAAAAATACAATCCACAAAAAAGCCAACAGATAGACTTCATCAAAACTAAGTTTCTGGTTTTTCAAAAGGCGCTGTTCAAAGCATGAAAAGAGAACCCACAGACTGAAAGAAAGTGTCTACAAAGCATATCTCTGCTAAAGTACTTGTATCTAGAGTATAAAAAAGTCTCAAAACTCAATTATTAAAAAAAACTTAATTTTTAAAAACAGGCAAAGATTTGAACAGACATTTCTCTCTCTCACACTCTCTCTCTCTCTCTCTCTCTCTCACACACACACACACACACACACACACACAGGAATACTACTCAGCCGTCAAAAATAACAAAATCTTGCCATTTGCACTGACATGGATGGAACTATAGGGTATTATGCCAAGTGAAATAAGTCAGAGAAAGACAAATACCATTTGATTTCACTCATATGTAAAATTTAAGAGACAAAACAGATGAACATAGGGGAAGAGAAGGAAAAATAAAATTAAAACCAAAACAGAGAGAGGGGCAAACCAGAAGAGATGCCAAACTCTGGGAAATAAACAGGGTTGCTGGAGGGATAGTGTGTGGGTGGAACGGGTAACTGGGTGATGAACATTAAGGAGGGCGTGTGATGGAATGAGCACTGGATGTTGTATGCAACTGATGAATCACTGAACTCTACCTCTGAAACTAATGATACACTACAGGCTAATTGTATTGAATTTAATTTTAAGAAATTTTTAAATGAACCATTAATAACACACAAGGAGATGGATGAAGTCTCAAAATAATTACGCTGAAAGACCCAGAAAAAAAGCAAGCCCTGTATGATTTTATTTAACACAGAACTCCAGAAAATGCACATTAATATATCACGATAGAAAGCAGATCTCCCTGGAAACAGGGAGAAAAGAAAAGCAGGACGGATTACAGAGGGGCAGAAGACATTCCGGGGTGTGACAGAAATGTTCACTATCTTCACTGTGAGGGGTTCATCAGTATTAACACACATCCAAATTCATCATCTTGAACCTTTATAAATATGCATGCAGTTTACTTTAGGTCATATATATTTCAAAAAATTAAAAACACAGAAGGTACTGTGTAAGTTTAACTTCTGAAGATGCCTAATGTTACCTGATTTGAATGTATATCACAAATTTTAATGCTGTGTTAAGGTTTCTCAATCATGAGATGAGGTCTCTCAATGGTGACATTACCAACATTTGAGGAAAGACAAAAATCATCACTGCACAGGACTGTCTGTACATGCAGGGCACACAACGCCCCGGCTCCCTTCCATCATTGCCAACAGTATTCTCCATGCCACTCTGACACCAACAGTGCCCCATACACTTTTTCAAGCTCCCAGAAACCCTGCTCCAAAGAAAATGTGAAACATAGTTCAAGATCTCACTTTTGATTCTTATACATTAATTCAAATACAAAATAAGCCTGGATTCAATATAAAGTTTTTGTGGGATACCCGGGTGGCTCAGTCAGTTGAGTGTCCGACTCTTGATTTCATCTCAGTTTATGATCTTAGGGTTTTGAGATCGAGCCCCACATAGGATTCTACGCTCAGCATGGAGTCTGCTTGAGAGTCTCTCCCTCTCTCTCTGACCCTCCCACTTCCCCCACTCTTTTTCTCTCAAGTAAATATAATATTTAAAATTTTTGTTCGTAAGCCCTTGTGACAGAAGAGGCTAAATAAAATATCTTCAACTTTTCAACCTGACTTTTGTTTCCTACACTGACAGATCATCCCACAGCAAAACTCCAAAAGGCCTAGCAAAGCTCAGATAGACATCAAAGTGTTCCTTAATACTAATTAGCACTCTGTGCTTCAAAGTATCGCATGTGAAAGCCCAAAAACTGTTGTAGATAATGAGCTCATCACAGGAAGGAAGAGACAGGAGGAACTAGAAGGCAATTACAACAGGGCCAAGAAAATTACAGATCTAAGAATTTGTCAGTGATGCAAATCTGAAAACAAAACCCCCACTGAAGTAACTTGCACTGATCCCCTAAATAACGTATCTAAAAAGCTTAAGAAAGACAAAAGAACTTTGGGCAATGGCAACGTGGCTTCTGTAAGGCAGAAAAATCACTCTAATAGTTGTAAGATTTCTACTATCCAGGTGGGATAGATAAGATATTCTTGGCTTTAAGTTTTGGGGTTACACCACCAAGCCTGTGTCCTGAGTGGAGATTTACACTTGAAGACAAGCTATAACAGACAAGGCTAAAAACAAATTCTCTAATAGAAAAGGTACAGACAGAAAATTTTAAACAGAGTGCTTCCAAGTGCTAGACATGGTCTTATTTTATCTCTTAAATGATCGAGAAAGGGAACTTTCTAGATTATACTCGCTGCCTGAGTTGAAACAGCAATAAAACGGTTCATTAAAGTAATAGGAGGTTTCGACATAGGCATGTGTACTTAGATGAAGTCCGGGTGTTGTAGGAACATGGATTCCATGCAACGGCTGTAATCCCATAAAGAAAATTAGATTCACTGCATTTCTGAGGATTCCAGCATAATCATCAAAGATGGAGGGCGAGGAGGTTTGTTAACCTATTTTTGTATAAAACAAGGTATTTCTGGAAAGTATGGTGGTTCTGGTCCTAATACAAACAACAAAAATGAACGGAAAATGGTTGTGAGTGTGAGCCTCACACTGGGTGCAGAGGCTGCTTAAAGAGAAAATCTCAAAACACAAAAACAAGGGGCACCTCGGCATCTCAGTCAGTTAAGCATTAACTGACTCCTGCCGTCGGCTCAGGTCAGGATCTCAGCCTGGTGAGCTCCAGCCTCACGCTGGGCTCCACACTCAGCATGAAGTCGGCTTGAGATTTTTTTCCGTCTCCCTCTGGCCCTCCCCCTGCTTGTGTGCACATGTACTCTCACTCTCAAATTATGTTTTTAAAAAAGAAAATGGTTCTTGGGGCGCCTGGGTGGCTCAGTGGGTTGGGGCCTCTGCCTTCGGCTCGGGTCGTGGTCCCGGGGTCCTGGGATCAAGCCCCGAGTCGGGTTCTCTGCTTGGCGGGGAGCCTGCTTCCCTTCCTCTCTCTCTGCCTGCCTCTCTGCCTACTTGTGATCTCTCTGTCAAATAAATAAATAAATAATCTTTAAAAATTAAAAAAAAAGAAAAAAGAAAATGGTTCTTGATTATTAAAACTTAGTATCATAATGACCAACGATAAATAATGTTCCATCACTATTTTCAAGTCCTCCACAGGCTGGTAATAGTCTCTACCAGTGACTTCAATGAGTAGGGCAGTTTCACAACGTTCTCTGAACTAAGTTCCTTCCAAGATCAAGTATTTCTTGTAGCCACAGTCAGTCTCATCTTATTTTTGTAGCCAGTCAGTCTCAAAGAGTTCATAAGCCATAATCCTAGGATCACTGTGTTACTGTTACTATCACCAAATAAACTGTGAGCACGAGCCTCTTCAAGCCCAGGGCAGCAGCTATAAAGTGGAAGCAGAGTCTAGACAACAGGTTGAATTGGATAGTTATGGGAGAAAGTAGCTTTTTCTGTTAAGTTTGGGATACTATAATCAGGTCTAGAATGAATGTTTAGTATCTTTAATATGTGCATAATCTAACCTTTAGCTTCCCCTCCATTAAACTACATCTAGAAACCTTACAAGGAAAAACATAAGTGAACTACCACATCACATCACAACTCCTACATAATGGGCACACAGTACCACAATGAAACAAGACGTGACAACAGTGTCTTTGATACAGAATAAAAAACTGGATGCCTTCCGTAAGTAATTCTCCTCAGCCTCAGCTGCCACGAAGTTCTTGGCCTCTTTTCTAAGCTTTAAAAAGAAATGCAAGTTTAATAGTCAATGGCAAGATAAATATTACTATAGATGTAAGAGGGGAAAAGAGCTTAACCCTTAGTTTATACAAAAGGACATAGGCAGAGAAGTCGTCTAGTGTTGGCACGAAGATCCTTCACTCAAAAGCACTGATTTTAATTCAGGAAAGACAACTAGTTTTAGCTTCCTGGAGGAGACCGGCTTTGCTCACCCTATAGCCACTATCTCCCCCACTCGGACAGGATGCTCCTTTTGCAACCAGGAATCCATGTGATGTATTCCTGCTGAAAGAAATGGAGAAGAAGCTTTCTGGGGCAAGGGAATGTTCCTGAAAAATTCTCCTCCCTAATAAAAAAAAAAACCCTTCCCTCCCAGCATTTCTAGGATAGCAACCCCTGACCCAGAAAGTCTCTTCTCCTAATAAAAGAACCCTTTCCTCCCATCATTTCTAGGATATGACAGCAACCGTAAGAGTTTGAGGAGAAAAAAGCCAAAACGTCAATGTGCCCAATCAAAAAGATAGAGACTAAGGCCTTAATGACACCATTAAATCATTGTATCAATTCCCCTACAGACTTATAAGATCTCATTATAACTTTATTATTTAGGCCACTGCTTCTAAGCAAGCAAAGCATCCCATAAGCCTTCTATCATGTGCTACGCAATCACAACAATCCTACCAGCGCCGCCCACCAACCTGAAAATCTGAGGATAAGTCATCCACCAGCCATCCCATAAAGTGAGGCTTGCTGGAAAATGCTATTCATGCTTCAGCCAATACTAAACAAGGACATATCCTTAGTTAGTATTTCTGTATAACCTATTAATACCATTTCTTCTTCCCTTACTTAGCAAAACAGTGAGCCCTATTTCTAGCTTATAAACGCTTTTCCAAATTACAAATTATTCATAAAAAGAATATCTAAGATTTCTGATATTCTTGATAGGGAGCTCTGACTGACCATCACAATAGCAAGTAAGATCATCTGAAAGGAATAAAATACAAAAGGCAAACTAATCAGGGGCTTTATCCATAAATCAGCTGACTTCTGAAAAGACACCACTAAACTTGAGATTATTCTGTTGTAACATATGAAAATAATTGAACTTTCTAAGCAAAACCTAATTAAAATGAACCTGTGTGAAGACTAATCAAAGTCTGGGTTCTACATGGAACTTAATGAAGAGACAAATAATGCCCTAAAAAGTCAACCCTCTTTTTCTCTTATTTCACAAGATGTATTAAAGCAGAAGAGGCAGGACATTTCAAAATGTAGGAGTTTTAAACATGCTACAGACTACAGAAGATAAACCAGTGATGTGCCAGTCAAGTAACAATTTCAGCCACATGAACAAAGATCATAGTTTTCAATATTAGTGTCTTCTGGCCAGAATTACTTCATCAAGAAGTCTGCCATATTCCTAAAGACCAACAGAAATAAAACCTATTCATCTTAGCTAAGTCTTGAAACCAAATTCATGAAACTCAACATAAACAAAACGAGCTTACAGAGTCAAATAAAAGCCCTGCACTTAATGCGATTCTAGGTTCGGCTGCAGAATCCTGCAGTGTAGGAAACAATTCTTAATACAGTTAAGGCTCTATTCAGAATAGAAATATTGGTCCCCAAACGAGTAACAAGCCAGAAAGGATCCAGAGCTGCACAACTACTGGTTCAAATTATAGTTCAGAACCAATTCCTTCCTAACTGGCTGAAAGCAGAACACTGTGTATTTAAGGATCATCTTCTTTTTGAGCTAAAATCCTGAGCAAAGGGAATTTGATAAACCATTTTAATAAGAAATGTATTATAAATCCGATCACTAACATAGTATACAATGTTACAGGAATGGAGAAGAAAGTCTAGATGAAAGTCAGCAAAGGGTGCTTGGGTGGGTTAAGACGGTTAAGCATCTGCCTTCAGCTCAGGACATGATCCCAGGGTCCTGGGACTGAGCCCCACATCAGGCTCCGTGCTCAGCGGGGAGCCTATTTTTCCCGCTCCCTCTGCTACTGCTCTCCCGCATGTGCGCACGCTGCGCATGTGAACTCTCTCTCTCTGTCAAACAAATAAATAAAACCTTAAAAACAGAAAAGTCAGCAAGAATATAGTACATAATGATGACCACAGTCCCTGTAGAGAAAGGACAGAAGACTCAAATGGGACTTGCAAACTGACAGTTTGGAAAAAGCTAGATTCATACCTCACACCAACCATATGCTCAAATCAACTGAACATGAAGACATTACAAAGGAACTACAAATGAACTAGAAAAAATAACAATAAATAGATACATAATGCCACCTTTTATTAATCTTAATCTTTGGGTGCAGAAGTGTTTTAAGGACAACCCTAAAGACAAAATAAAGATTAACAGATGTAACCAAAGTAAAAACTCTTAAACCTCTGTAAAAAAAAAAAAATCTCCAAGAAAAGCTCCCAACAAAACTAAAAGCAGCCTGCAAGCTGGGACAGGGACCCACAACACATGGCTGACTAAAGGAACCTAGAGAGATGAAGAATTCTTACAAAATGGTAAGACAGAAGAAGGAAAGCAGGTAGGATGTAAAAAGGCAATTCAGAAAAGATAAATTATGAACAGCTGCAGAACAAACTTGCTTTAAAAAAAAGTCAAGCATGTTAACTGCTGGGTCACAATCCTTATGAAGGATTTTGTCTTCGTTTTTTTACTTCTACAATGGTTTAACTGCCAAATAGGAAGGATTACTGGTTTAAGAAAAAGCCCCATATCAGCACTTTTATTACATCTTTACATCTTTAAAATATCATAAATAAGGCTGAAAAATCATCTGGTATCTTCTGTTTCTGTAGCTAGACAACTTAAATCTTATTCATCAGCCTGCTCAACTGTTCCTTTTTCAGAAACACAGATACCATCCCAAAATGTTCTGATATCCTTGTTTTTACAGGCTGTGGCTTGCTCAATCACTTGCTGAATCAAAGCAACTGAGTTTGATATGAGGTCAATGTCCTTTCCTTCAAGAATTAACACATCTTCCTTGGCTTGAAATACAGAACAAGCAACACCTGGCCTTATCCAAACCCACAGATGGGTGTATTTTTCACTCAAGAAATTTCAGATTTCCACAAGAGAACAGTTCTCCTGAATAACAACACTGCCGGGGAAGGGAGCATACACGCACGTCATCTTGTAAAGGAAGCCCAGTGTAATAATGCCCTTGATCACTTCGTGTGCACAACCACAGACAGCACGGACAGTAGACAGCTCTGCTCTCATTCCCACCAGTCGTCAACTCGGAGCCTTTTTTTCTTCAAAGGAGACTGAGTTCTATATTGACGTTGACTGAAGTCTCTTCTCAGGGTTCCCCTGGGGCCCTTCATAGTAACACTGCGTCATTTAGAGTGATGTTGACATCTTCTGAAATGTCAACAGTCTGGTTGCTGACAACGGTCTTCATTCTTGCAGTAGATGTGGCAAAGAGCTATGCAGGTTTTAAGACTAATGGCAACCACTCTTTCCTCTGATCCTCTCATGGCTTCACTTCCTTCTTCATCCTTCAAGCCATATGTCACCCCATGGACAAAAGCTGTCCCTCCCCACCACCCTTCCCAATCCCTTTCACCTACGTGACTTTGTATTACAGTAACTTGCCTGCTACTTCTAGTTACCCCTAGAGTGTAAAGCCCCAGGAAACCAGGAGCTTTGTCCATCTCACCCACACTGGTCTCCCTGGAACCTTGAATACAATAGGCTTTCATTTACTGAATAAATGCTTCCTACATTCCTGAATGACTATCACACAAAGTGGGCTTGCTGCTGGGTCTACCCCTTGCGAACACTACCTCGCTGAGGTTACTCAGCGCTTCCAGTTTCACCTCAAACAAGAATTCATAATACAGACAAGGGAATAGGATTTCTAAAAGTAAATGGAATTATACAGTAAACCTCAACTTTTGAGCAGTACTTGGCAAAAAATGACTCAAACATTAACTACTGAGGGACGCCTGGCTGGCTCAGTCAGAAGAGCGTGGGACTCCAGGTCTCCCAGTCACGAGTTCGTGCCCCACCGTGGGTGTAGAGCTCATATTTATATATAAATAAACAAACTTAAAAAAAAAACCATTTTACTCAATGGTTAAGTTTCTAGAGATTTATGACAAGTGACAATTACAGAAGATGTAAATAAATGCACAGATCTTACTTTGGTATTCATAGAATCACTAGTAGAAAAAAAACCTAGAAACCAACCAAATGCCCAACAAACAAAAGGTTAGATAAAATTATCTAGAGAAATGGAAAGGAATTCTCAAAATATTATCTTTTTAAAGATCCTATTTTGGGGAGCGCCGGGATGGCTGAGTAGGTAAAGCATCTGTCTACGGCTCAGGTCATGATGCCAGGTCCCTGGATGGCGCGTCCCCTAGACCCCGTAGGGCCCGGCTCCCTGCTCAGTGAGGAAGGAGCCTGCTTCTCCCTCTCCTTCTGCCCCACCCCACCTCTTGCTCTCATGTGCTCTCAAAAAAAAAAAAAAAAAAAAAAAGACCCTATTTTTGTTAGAGTATACACATGAAAAAAAATGACCACCTCTCATTTTCATGGTTTTTCTATTTTTTCTTTGCTTTTTGCATTTTCTAAATATCCTACAATAAAAAGCAATTTTTATTTAATATTAGGACACTTTTGGTCAGATTACATAGAAAAGACTAATGAACAAATTACATCGATTTTCAGATACCCCCGCCCCAATAAAGACCACTACCAACACCAAGATCCTCCAACACTTTATATAAACATGGGCTAAATGTAGGATTTACACTGGGGCTCTACCACAAGGTCTTTCTCCAACAAGTTTCTCAATGTGGAATCCAGCCTGAAATATACAAATGGTAGTTTAACTAGCAGGTACTTGAGTAAGGGGGTAGTAGACTTCCTGACCCTCAGCAATGTGGTGAAAAGTACAAGCTAGCTCCACCTAACTAGTTATGGGACCCTGAACAAGATACTTTCTAGAACTTCAGATTTCACATTCACAAAAAGAATAGGTAATACTGCACACTTAAGGGGGTGGTGGGGGGCACGTGGGTGGCTCAGCCATTAAGTGGCTGGGCTCAGGTCATGATCCCAGGGTCCTGGGATCAAGCCCCGAATTAGGGCTACTTGCTCAGCAGGAAGCCTGCTTCTCCCTCTCCCACTCCCCCTGCTTGTGTTCCCTCTCTTGCTCTTCGCTATGTCTCTCTGTCAAATAAATAAATAAAATCTTAAAAAAAAAAAAAAGTGCAGGGGCGCCTGGGTGGCTCAGTGGGTTAAGCCTCTGCCTTCGGCTCAGGTCATGATCCCAGCGTCCTGGGATCGAGCCCCGCATGAGGCTCTCTGCTCAGCAGGGAGCCTGCTTCCTCCTCTCTCTCTGCCTGCCTCTCTGCCCACTTGTGATCTGTCTGTCAAATAAATAAATAAAATCTTAAAAAAAAAAAAGTGCACACTTACAATGTACAAGGTACACGTCTAAGTCTTTTAAGGTTTTGAGTAAATTAACTCTTCACTACCTTAATGATAACAGCTAACATGTACACGGTGATTTCTACCTGACACTGTTCTAAGACTTCACACACACAGACTAACTTCCTATATCCCCAAACTACTCATTTGCATTATACAGAAGAGAAAACATAGGCACGGGCATTAAATAACTTGCCCAGAAGCAAAGATCTAAAAAATGGCAAAGCTAAAAATAAGAACCCTGGCGGTCTAGTTCACAACTCTCCAGCATCTCTGGATCTCTGCAATCGGCTCTACTGCATCTTCATAAAAATGCCAAGTAACAAGATAATCAAGGAATGTCTGAAGAGGTTTAGAGCCAAAGTGGCTCCTAGAAGTTTTTAAAGCCAAATACATGCAGGCTGATTAAAATCAACACAGAGAATTTCTTCTAAGTAGTTAAGAGCCTCCCATTCAAATCTCATTCACCTACCCCATTACAGTAACAAGCAAAATCTCTGCCAAATCCTGAATACTGCACTCAGCATTCATCCTGTGCTGCTATGGTTATTACCTAACTGTAACACTAAAGTTTTGTGTTCAAAATGTCACTTTCACATTTCTACATAATCAAGGAAAGAGTGCCAATATCACTGAAAGATTCTACTTTGTACCTTCCTAATGAAATGGCCTAAGGAACTTAAAAAAAAGGGGGGGGATGTACAACTTTCATGTATCTCACAGCCATTCCAGTGCTGAACGCTGCTCTGACCTACAAATGAAGCACACGACTCAGAGAGATTTTAAGAAATCAAAGATCATAGAAAAAAATCATTTGATAACCAAACTGGTGATGACTGGTTCTCAACAGGAAAACATACTAAGCATTAAGCCACCCACATTAATTCTTTCAATGAACAGAGAGAGCCGACTATGTGCCAGGAAGCACAACTGAAGTGTACCCACAGAGGAGTGCAGACAGTTACATGTCCCACATGATTCCGTTAAGTTGAAACTAGTCATTTATTTCAACTATTAAAAGGAGAGAGTACATGAGGCTAGCACTCTCACTTTAACAATGAGAACAGGTCGGTCTAGCTTGAAAATAATTTTTAAACCCATCACAGAGCTGAGAAAACAAGCTGACATCAACTACACCCCAGAAACTGGTGAGCCTTTCTGTGACCAGAAAGATTCACAGCTGCTTTCACCCCTAGCAGGGAGGCAGGAAAAACTGACCACAGATGAGAACAAGGAAAAACCTGCCAAGCTTTTAAACTTCACAGTCACCTGTGGGCTGGCATGTCTGCTGCCTGATGAGAATGCCGATGGCCCTAATGAGGGCGTGTCGACACCACCCCAATTCTCCCCACGGGCCTTCACCAACTGCACAGGCCCCAAAATGGGATGCAGAGCAGCTGGGGAAGACTCAGTCCACTACAAGGGCACTCCAGAGGCCCGCTGAAGGCTCGGGGTAGGAAAACAGAATAGAAAGCCAAGGAGAGCAAAGAGATCTCGGCAACCAAAAAGCTGACAACTGGGCTAGAAAACAGAGCAAGCTCTTTCAAGGTTTGGGGAAGCTGGCAGCTGGGCTATAAAAAAATAGGCTTCTCAGGGGAGTTCCAACCCTGTGTTGAGGTCCATGCTGAATGCAAAGCCCACTTACAAAAAGAGCTAGAGGGCTCACTCGCTTGCTAAGGAATCTCACCGGGGCCCAAACCCCTAACTCTGCTGGAAGATAAAGTACTGATCCAGTCCTTAAGCTACGTGAAGCTAGGGATGAAGCAAATCAACTACGGCTCAACAGAACCCAGAGACCACCAGACAGAACACAAATTAGATGCACCCAGCTCCTCACATTAAGAACGTGAGAGAAAAAGGGTGCGTCCTTTACTGGGGCTAACTATATCACCTCAGCCTCTACTCTTTAATACAGACCGGCCCAGCATACTTCAAAAGATGATGGGATACACAAAGCCAAATGCGACCCATGATCAAGAGAGGCAGTAGTCAACAGTGGACCCAGACAAGGCCCAGAGGTTGAAAATGTTCAGCCATGGGCGCCTGGGTGGCTCAGTGGGTTAAGCTGCTGCCTTCGGCTCAGGTCATGATCTCAGGGTCCTGGGATCGAGTCCCACATCGGGCTCTCTGCTCGGCGGGGAGCCTGCTTCCCTCCCTCTCTCTGCCTGCCTCTCTGCCTACTTGTGATCTGTCAAATAAATAAATAAAAATCTTAAAAAAAAAAAGAAAAAAAGAAAATGTTCAGCCATTATCTCTTCAAAATATTACTTCTGTCCCATTCTTCCATTCTTTCCATTTAGGATTTTAATTACACATTAGACAATTTGATATCCCACAGATTCAAGAGGCTTGAACAACCTCAAGCAGAGTAAATGCAAAGAAATCTATTCATTTAGGTGCATGTAGTAGGCAACTTCTGATGTGGCCTCCAATGATCCCCACCTACTGGTACTGACAACCTGGTGAAATCCCAAATCCTTCCCCCTGAGTAAGTTACTTCTAACCAACAGAATACACTCAACACTGAGGGGATACCACGTCCATTATTAGATTACAAAAGACTGATTTCTGTCTTACTAGCAGACTATTATTCCCTAGTCAGCCTTCAGCTTTTGATGATGCCAGCTGCCTTATTGGACAGACAACTGGCAATGAACTTAGGGCAGCCAACAGACAACTCGAACCGAGACTCCTCAGTTCCACAACCTGAAAACTAAATCTAGCCAAAAACCTGGTAACACTGCAAACAGACCTTTCTAAGTCAAGTCGTCAGCTGAAACATCAGACCTGGCCAACACCTGGACTGCAACCTTGCTATCAGCTCAGCTGCACCTGAACTTCTAGTTTACAGAAACTCTGGAATAATAAAAAACCTGCATTGTTTGAACCACTAAGTTTTGGGGTAACCTGTCGTGCAGGAACAGATAACAACTATAACACATCACAGTAAAACTGCTCAACATCAAAAACAAAATGAAAATCTTAAAAAGCCGTCAGAAAAAAAGCATCATCTTCAAAGGAGAAACAGTAAGACTGCCAAATTTTTCAATATTAATGTACTGAAAGGAAAGGGGAAAAAAAGAAAAAAAGCACCAACCGGAATTTCACCTTTAAAACAACTTCTAAAAACAAAGACAAAACAAAAATGTTTCAAACCAAAAAAAATAAACAAGAAAAAGGAAAACCAAAGCCATTGCCAACAAAACCTCATTAAAAGAAATAGCAGAGTAAGTTGTCCAGACTGAAGAAAAATAATCACAGATAAGATACATGGGAAGATAGGAAGGAACTGAAAATACCAAAAAAAGATAGACAGTGGGTAAGCAAATGAGTATTCACTTTATTTTCTTTTTTAAGATTTTATTTATTTACTTGACAGAGAGAGACACAGTGAGACAGGGAACACAAGCAGGGGGAGTGGGAGAAGCAGGCCTCCCACCAAGCAGGGAGACCAATGTGGGGCTCGATCCAAGGACCCTGGGACTCTAACCTGAGCCAAAGGCAGACATTTAACAACTGAGCAACCCAGGTGACCCAAGTATTCACTTTAAAACAACAGCAGTAACATTTGGAAAAATTTATAACATATGTAAAAGTAAAATATGATAATAGCCCAAAGGACAGGAAGGTAAGAATAAAGTTTTCATTTATTTGGGAAGCAGTAAAGTAACTAACGTAAATGGTCAACACATGTTGTAACTTCCAAGGTAACCACTAATAATAAAAGGATATAATACCTAAAAAGAAAGAACAGTATAAAAATTAATCCAAAATAGAAGAAAAATAAAGAGATGGGAACATATATAAAAGATACCCAGTAGACTTAACACAATTTTAAGTATTTATATTACTTAAAGACTCCAAGTAGGAGACTGAATAATAAAACTACATGCTGTTCACAGGAGACATATTTAGAAAATGAGTACATGGAAAAATCTTTGCTTTACTACAAGTAAAAGGACAGAAAAAGATGCACTATGCCATCAGTAACAGAGAGAAAACAGGACTGGCTGTACTAAGGCCAAGTCAGACTTTGAGGTGAGAAGTTATGAGAGAACATTTCCTAATTTTTAAAAAAAGGTCAAATTCTGGAAAAGGCAAAACTATGGAAACAGTAAAAAGATCAGTGGCTAGGAGGGAGGGAAGGACAATCAGGCAGAGCACAGGCATTTTAGGGCAGTGTCTATATGATACTGCATTAGTGGGTATGTGTCATTTGTCTAAACCCACAAAACACACAACACCAACAGTACGCACTGTAAATATAAGAGAACTCTAATGTAAACTATGGACTTGGGTGATTATGGTGGGTCAATACAGGTTCATCCACCGCAGCAGATGTACCATTCTGGGGGATGCGGAAAATGAGGGAGGCTGTGCACTTAAAGGGGACAAGGGAAGATGGGAAATCTCTATCATCTGCTCAATTTTGCTATGAACCTAAAACTGAAAAGTTATCTTGCCAAATGGCAAAAATCTGCAACGAATTACACAATGTGAAAGGAAAAAAATTCATGACTTTTGTCCCATGCAAATAACTGTTGTGATTAGGAGAGCCTCTGAAAACAAAGTAATTAATAACTATCCTCTTTCAAAGCAGTACAGCTGGGGTGCCTGGCAAGCTCTCGGTAGAGCATGCTCTTGATCTCAGGATACTGAATTAAAGCCCTACGCTTCGTGGAGAGCTTACGTAAATAAAATAGCACAGTCAAGGCTAAGTGACTCCATTATCATTATTCAGCACCTAGCTAGAGGATACCACTAGAGTTCCCCATCCCACAATGTGTTCATCCATAAATGGGTAAATACCAGGTATCATTCATTCAGACCTAAGAGCCAACAGAGACTGTATTTTGTTACCTCATTTAGACCCTACAAATATAAATGAAGCAAAGGGGAAGTCTACCCAATTAGGACTTTTCATCCTACCAACGTTGCTACTTGTAAGTGCTGATCATTACTGTGTGCCAGGCATTGTAAGCCATTTTTTTCCCATGTTTACAACAATGCTTTGATAAAATTACTATTATCTCTGGGGTGCCTGGGTGACCCAGTTGGTTAAACATCTGCCTTCAGAACAGGTCATGATCTCCTGGTCCTGGGATCAAGCCCAGCGTTGAGCTCCCGGGTCACTGGGGAGTTTGCTTTTCCCTCTCCCCCTGCTCAGGTTCTGTACCTCTGTCGAAGAAATAAATAAAATCTGAAAAAATAAATTACTGTTATCTTTGTCACAAAGATCAAGAAACTCAGGTAGATGGGGCGCCTGGGTGGCTGAGTCATTAAGCGTCTGCCTTTGGCTTGAGTCAGGATCCCAGGGTCCTGGATTGAGCCCCACATCGGGCTCCCTGCTTGGCAGGAGGCCTGCTTCTCTCTCCCCCACTCCCCCAGCTTGTGTTCCCTCTCTTGCTGTCTGTCTCTGTCAAACAAATAAATAAATTAAAAAAAAAAAAAGAAAGAAAGAAAGAAACTCAGAGATTAGAACATCTAGAAAGCAGCACAAATCAGGATTACAGCCCAGATACCTGGCACAAAAATCCAAGTTTCTAATTTCTATACCACTGTATTGCTGGACTGTAACTTGTCATCATACTGCCATGATCATTAAGGGGTCCCAAATTATCAATGAAATGCCTATAGAACAATAGATCTCTATAGTCAACTACAAAGGAAATGCAGAATTCAGACAGAAAGAGATTAGCTGTGTCAGTATCCTACAATTAAAATAGTGGAGTCAGCTGCAATACAATTATCCAATACAAAGTTGTTTTTGCTTGAAATGGGTAAATAAGTAGACTTGCTACAAAAAAGGCTCAACTGGGGCGCCTGGGTGGCTCAGTGGGTTAAGCCGCTGCCTTCGGCTCAGGTCATGATCTCAGCGTCCTGGGATCGAGTCCCGCATCGGGCTCTCTGCTCAGCAGGGAGCCTGCTTCCCTCTCTCTCTCTCTGCCTGCCTCTCTATCTACTTGTGATCTCTCTCTGTCAAATAAATAAATAAAATCTTTAAAAAAATAAAAAATAAAAAAAAAAAAAAAAAGGCTCAACTGAACCCTCAAGTAAAGTCTAACAGTGCACTCAAATTCTAAGTCTTGGTTTATAATCTACCGTAACTAGATTCCTTAATCCAGCAGGGAGCTCACAACAGTAATACTGCTCTCCCCCTTGGTTTGGGCAGTTAATTCATAACTGAGGGAGATGGACAAATAAGACACAAGAAATAGAAAAATGCACTGATACATTTGTGCAAATTAGTTATTCTGATGCAGTAAGAGGTTTTGTAATGACTAAACTATTACTAATATTTGGCAGAGTAAAAAGAATAATTATAATAAATTCAAAATATATTTACAAGTGTTAACTTTTAGGGGCACCTGGATGGCTCAGCCATTAAGTGTCTGCCTTTGGCTCAGGTCATGATCCCAGGATCCTGGGATCTGAGCCCCACATCAGGCTCCCTGCTCAGCAGGAAGCCCGCTTCTCCCTCTCACAATTCCCTTGCTTGTGTTCCCTCTCTCACTGTGTCTCTCGCTGTCAACTAAATAAATAAAATCTTTAAAAAAAAAAAAGTTAACTTTTAGAAATATTACACTTAGATATGACGAAGTTTGCAATCTTGTGGTGGCTGAAATAATCATCTATTTGTAGCACAGTATGAAATACTCAAGGAAATTTAATTAAGACAATTAAGTGATGTTAAATACCTTAAGATTAAATTCTTATTGCAAATTAAGTCAATAAAAAATAAAATATACTTGTTTCTAGAAATAATACTGAATCTACAAAATTTGTAACAATTTAAAGATTTAAGAAAAATGACTACTTACAACTCTAATAAACTTTTTTTTTTAAGAAAACTTTTTATTTCTATATAAATAACTTTAAGTCTTTTCCTTAAAGGCCCACTAAACATTTAAAAGAAAAAGCATAATGACAATAAATTCTCTAACAATGGGCTCTAATGTAAGGATTTTCTGATTTCATTTACTGGTTAAGGAAGACAGTGGCCTACAATGGCATGTTACTCAATTACTAAGTCTATGCAATTGCGTTTGCCTTATTTAAACATGCTCCTCCTTTACAAATTAGGTCCTTCCTCACTCCTGTGCCCCATTCTACAGTTGCATTTCCTTCTTCCTCTTTCATGTCCACCACCAATAAATAACGAACACCCCAATTACATTTTACAAATTCACAGGCCCAACTGCTAACGCAGATAAGTAGTCTCAATTCTTTCAAGAAATATCAAAAATACTCTTGTTTCCAAAATACATGTTGGGAGTGACAACATGGTCCAAGTCTAGGATAAACTGTAACTTTGGAAGCAGTGACACTGCAATTACCTGTAAGGTTTCAAAAACTAACAATGTCCACTCCCGACACAAAAATTCTGATTTAACTGGTGTGAGACATGGCCTGAGTATCCAGATTTTATAAAGCTCCCCAGATGGCTCTGATCCAAGAATAAGGACTACTGGAAAAAAAAGGAATAAATTTAACAACACAAGGAAACAAACACCACAAGGGAACTATCAGACAAAACCCAAAACTGAAACATTTTACAGACTGACCAACTCAAGTGTCTTCAGAAAATCAATGATACAGGAGAAAAAAATTATTAAAGATAAAGGGATGGTGGGGCGCCTGGGTGGCTCAGTGGGTTAAAGCCTCTGCCTTCAGCTCAGGTCATGATCTCTGGGTCCTGGGATCGAGCCCCACATCGGGCTCTCTGCTCGGCGGGGAGCCTGCTTCCCCCTCTCTGCCTGCCTCTCTGCATACTTATGATCTGTCAAACAAATAAAATCTTAAAAAAAGAGAGATGGAAAATAATTTCAGTACAACACATGGACCTTGCCTGAAGCCCACTTCGAACTAAATATAAAAAAGAAATCCAAGCAACAAGAGAAGAAACAAATTCAGCTTAGATACATAAATAAACCTACATATATATCACCAAAGATTAATATTATTCTTTGGTTTTCAAGTGTGACACTGGCACTGTGGTGGTCTATGTAAACAGTCTTTCAGTTTTTACGAGATACACTTGGAAGAATTGAGAGAGAACACATAATATCTAGATTTACTTTAAAATACTTCAGCATAATAACCAATAAAATAAAGGAATGTCTGGAATTTGCTTTAAGACAATACAGCCTAGGGGTGCCTGGGCGGCTCAGTGAGTTAAAGCCTCTGCCTTCGGCTCAGGTCATGATCCCAGGGTCCTGGGATGGAGCCCAGCATCAGGCTCTCTACTCAACTGGGAGCCTGCTTCCTCCTCTCTCTCTGCCTGCTTCTCTGCCTACTTGTGATCTCTGTCAAATAAATAAATAAAATCTTTAAAAACAAACAAACAAACAATACAGCCTGAGGGAGGGAGCTAACAGATGCAACATTGTTTGCTACTCACTCAGGCTGATAAGGAGTACCTAGTGGATGGTTCGTTACTCTTTATTTTTCTATGTTTGAAGATTTCCACTGGTAATTTATTAAAAAAAAGAAATACTTCAAACAGCAGCCAAAATACAGGTAATAAATCGGCAACGGGGTTCATTACATTATTATTTGAGTATATCTGAAATACTGCTTAATTTTTTAAAAAAGCAGAGTTAGTTTGGAGAACTAGAAGCTACTCATATACTCAGACAAAAGAATAACTCTACTATATACAAGAAGCTCATCTTCTGTCACTTAGTTCTAGGAGAGGGTAGAGGCGGGGAAGGCAAAGGACAAAGAAGATATCCACCATACTCAACAAGGCAGGTGATGAGACCACCTGGCTCACAGCCACACCGCAGGAATGTATCAGAGAGATCTGGGGTAACTTTATGCAGAATTTTAAGTAGGATTTTAAGCAATTCTAACAGAAAAGCCAAAAAGGTAGTATTTTAAAATAAGTTTTCCAGTAGTTAGACCACTTCAAAATTTGCCTAATTATCTGCTCCACAGCACAACTGCACCGTCAATAATGCTCTTCTGCTTCCCTGATAACACTGTTTTCTCTCACCAGGTGTAAAATAGTTCTTCAAAACGTTTCCTAGACTTAAGTATTCAAAATAACAAATTCAATTCTGCTATGATGCAGAATTTTTAGAACTCACTTTCTTGGAAATACTATTCACTTTTAAGTGTTTGCTTCAAAAAACCACTACATCAATAAATATTAAAATTGATGACTGAAACAGAATCCTTTCTCCAGACTTTCTCAATAGTACTTAAGCGTTCATATACAAATGAAAAATCCCCTTGTTTATTTTTTGTCCTTTCGTTTAATCCAAGAACAGTGATCATATTCTACTACCAAATCCTATTACAGGTATTAGAACTGCGGTAAAAAATCACATAGGGGTTGTTTTGCTCATACGAGATGCTGATACAGCCTGGCAACTCAAGAAATCCTTTCTCCTAACACACGAGTTGGCAAAAATATTTTCCTAATGAATGTTTTATGTCATAGGGCAATCCAGTGCACAAGACCGAATTCTAGAACTGTGAGAGCAACTCAAGAGTTGACAAGGGGCGATGAAAAGTGTACTCTACGCTAATGGTGCTCTGACCGGAGAAACGCAAGAGCTGGGGCCAACGCTAAGCTTCGTACAGCAAGGTCAACACAAAAATTCATCAAAGTAAGTTTTCTAAAGCATTCAACAAGTATTGTACAGTTTAGAGAGGCAAAAGTACTGGAGAAGTGGCATACTGTCACAGCAGCAAGACTTTTATGACGCTGCAGAGGGGAAAGAAAAACACGCTAAAGAGAGGAACATTTCTCCACCTTTCAGAAACCAACGATTCTATTCCTAGGGAACAAGTGGTTAGAGGAGCTGGGCGGGGCAAAAGAGGGAAGACCAATCAGAGGTCGAGTTACAAGTCGGGTTCGAAAACAGAAGGATGAGAGCAGCTCGCTGAGTGGCTGGAGCCCCGCCCGCCCGCCCGCACGCGCCCCCCCCCGCCGGCACTCACCAAAGGCAGCAGCACCTGGGGACCCACCCCACCGCAAACCGCGGCGCAGGGTCGCCCCCACCTCCCGCCAGCCGCCAGCCGCCAGCCCGCCTCCCCCGGGCCGCTTCCTCCCAAAACAAACCCGGCCGCCCCAAAACAAAACAAAACCTGCCGAGGAGTCCCGCTCTCCCGGGGTCGCGCCCGAGCACAGCTCGGCCGCTTCGCCCCAAGAGCAGGAGCCCCGACCGGGGGGGCGGAGAGCGGGTGCTCGGAAACACGGGGATGGAAATGTCAAAAACCTCACCAATTCCTCGTAGCTCCTGTTGTGCTCGTTGCCCTCCCAGTCCAACCTCTTCGGCAGCAACTGCAAAGGCACGAGACGCACACGAGTGACCAACGCGCGGGGCCGGACGGGGGGGCGGGGGGCCGGGGGGCCGGGCAGGGGGCGGCGGGGTGGGCCGGGGTGGGGAGCTGGGCGAGCGGCCCCGGCAGGGTGGGGAGGGAGCACGAGGGGACGCGGCGGGGCGGGCGCGGCGGGCGCCACCAAGCACAGACCTGGTACTGCTCCAGCTCCTGCACCAGCACCTGCAGCCGACGAGACGCGCAGTTAGGGGGGCGGGGGGCACCCGGGTCCACCCGGCGCCCTCCACCCGCGACCCCAGGCGGCGGCGGGGCCGGGCCGGGACGCGGCCGCCGCCGCCGCCGCCGCCGCCCGCGGGGCCCGCACTCACCTGGGCGGCTCTCCGACACGGGCCGGCCGATAGGTACCGGGCGATGAGGAAGTACAGCTCTGCGGAAAGACGGGGAGTCGGGTCAAGAGCGGGCGCGGCGGCGGCGGGGAGGGGGCCGCGGCCGAGGCCGGGGGCGGCGCGGGGAGGGCGCGGACGGCGCGTCTTACCCGACTCGATGAGGGGCACCGGACGTCGGGCGGGCGAGGGCTCCGCCATGGCCGGGCGCGGGGCACGGGGCGGGAGCAGGCGAGCGAAGCGTGTAGGCCGCGCCGAGGCCTGAGCGGGCCGGCGTCCCTCTACCTCTGGCGCGCCGCCGCCGCCGCCATGCCGTGCGCGCCGCCACGCCGATGCCTCCGCGAAGTAGTCCCTCCGCGGGAGAGAAAGTAGTCCCCGCGCGGCGACCGCCCGGCGACCCCGTCCGACCGATGGTGGGGCCGCGACCAGAGCGGCTGGCTGCGCCTCTTTCTCCCCAGTGTCAGGGGCGCCGCGACGGGAACGTGGAGGGTGGGCGAAGGCCCGGGCCCGGGCAGGCGGCGGGTGGGGGCGGGGAGCGCGCGTGGCCGGAATCCCTGCGCGCGGTGAGGCGGCCCCCGGCCATTGTGAGGCGGCGGCGCGGCGGCCGGGCTCGCGGCGGGGCGGGCGCCGGGGCGGAGGTCGGGCGGCGCGCGGGGGCGGGGGCCTGCCGGGGGCGCGGCGGGGGTGGGGGACGGTCCCCGTGCCCCGGCCGGAGCGGAGCCGCTCCCCGCGGGGTCCGGGACGCGCAGCGTGTCTGGCGGGGTCGCCCGCTTCGGGCTCTCGGAAGGGACGCTTCTCGGACAGTCATCTGGGGCCGGTGTGCTTGCTCCCCCCCCCCCCGAAAGATCGGTCGCTTGGAGGACGCGAGACCCGTAAAACTGAGAGTCCACCACCCGCAGAGCGGAGAACGTCGGCCCGCGAAGCTTTCCCCGGGGAGGGGAGGACGGATGAGGGGAAGCCACAGGTTGGGGGGAGGCCAGAGGTCCGCGGACACGCCGCGTCCGCGTCTTGGGGGTACGGCAGACGTCCCCTGGGACGGGGGGATGAAAAAATAAGACCGACCCGCCGGCCTGGGAGAGCCCAGCAGTCCAGCAGCAGAAAGGGTTAAGGAAAATGCAGTAACCTCGCAGAGGATGTAAACCTCGCTAGTCAGGGAAAGCAGCCTGGAACCGACGATGACTTAGCCGGATGGGAAAAAGGGATGGGAGGAAGCGGGCAGTACAGACGGGCAGCTGCCCATTCGCAGGAAGAGAAGCAGGAAACTTGAGGGAACACACGAGGGGAACCGTGTGTAATTAGGATTCGTAGCTGGAGCGGTGGACAAGGACTTGGTTCTCTCTTAATTGCCGTGCTAGCTTCTGGCCTAACTGGGGTCGTCGCTCAGCGTGTCCAGAGCATCCTATTTTGAGCCCAAAAGAACAGCAGTGAGCAAAGCAAAAATCCCTACCCTCCATGGAGTATACACTGTCGTTCTAAGCCCTACTCTGTGTGATTAACCCCCACCGCCTGTGGAGGTTAAACGCAGTGGTTCAGCTCAGATTCAGGGGGCACTGACCCTGAGTCTTGTGCCACGATTAGATGGATCACTCAGCCTCTGAGCCTCAGTTTCCCCTCACCTGTAAACTGTAAATCATATTTGTGCTTGCTTCGTAGGGTTATGAGCGTTCACAACCCTGTGGGTTAATATGTGTTCCCAGCATCTATTAATAAGCACCACGTCAGTGCTAGTTTTTTGTAATTATTTACACCAGGTTTAAAAAAGTTCTTACATATGTCTGTGAATGAACAACCCAAACATGTTCAGACAACTGCATCAGTAATGTGTTCTTAAATCTGTTAATTCAGCAAACATTATCAAGTGGTGGAAACAAAAAAAGAAAGAATAAGCCACATCTTTGCCATCAAAAGACTTAAGGGTCTTTTAGGAGAAACAGATGTAAGCAGATAATGACAAAATACAGGGCAAAGAGAAGAGATCAATCTGCCTATGGGAGGGAGAGTCGTTGGAGAGGTTTGAGCCTTCCCAACTTTTGTCTGGAACGTGATTCCAAGCATCTAAACGACAAAGGGCCAAGACTTGAGTAACATTTCAAGTTTGAGGAACTCTAGTATGACTATTTGGGGTGACTTTGGAGGTATGGATGGGACCCACTAAGAAGTTAAAAGAAAAAAAGTTAAAATTGGGAGCAATCAAAAGGTTCTAAGCAAAGAAGGGACTTTTAATTTTAGGATTGATTTAAGAGTATTAGGACCAAGAAGCCAGAAAACTACTTAGATGACCATTTAAATAGAAAAGAAATGAAGATACATTAGGCCAACACATGTGAGGACAAAGACGCAGAGACGGGATCAGAAACGTGGAGTTAGGTCAGCAAGATAGGGTTGAAGTGGAATGACAAGAGTCACAAAAGTCACAAGTTTGGGGCTCAGTGGGTCAAGGTTGTGCCACCAACTAAGACAGGACAGACAGGCTGTAGCTCATTTCTTAAAATGGATACTTATTGGCACAACTTGATGATTTGAAGTTACAGTGCATATTTGTGGGGCACTATGATCTGATGCTAAAGATTACCCAAGTTAGCAAGTGATAAAGACATAAGGGAGGATTTAAACTTTCAAAGGTTGACCCAGGAGTTGCCTATTTCAGTTTGGATTTTTTGTTTATTTGTTTTTGAAAGATTTTCTCTTTAAGCAATCCCTATACCCAATGTGGGCCTCGAACTCAGAACACCAAGATCAAGAGTCCCATGATCCACCAACTGAGCCAGTTAGGGGGCCTAACGTATTTCACTTTGTCACAATATCATAAAAGCAGAAGATAGTTTCCGGAACATAAGAATTTATATCTCAAGTACTGGTCATTGTCCAAAACGACAATTCCAGTATGGGCAGCCCAGTTACCATTACAAGGCATCAGAAGTAAGGACAGTTTTCCTTTGCAAAAGCCCAGCTAGTTAGTCCCTTTATAACCTACTCAGAGGTCCATGACAAGTACTGCTTGTAGATTTGAAAGAGAAAGATTCTGACAAGAGGCAGAATATCTTCCCCATTCAACTCTCAAGTGACGGAGACCCAGATTTGATCCCCACTTCTGCCACCTGGAAAAGGAGATAGATCTCTCGTTGGCAGTGCCACAGTGGGGGACCAGCCAGGAGTCTCCAAAGCATAAACCATGTATACGTTCCCCCCACAGATGAACCAAAACCACTCCAAAAGCAAACACTAAGGTTTGCTTTGGGGTAAATGGAAATAACTTGAGTTGCACCATGGGCAAGCTATATGGAGAGCCAAATTCTAGAAAAGTTGCTAGATAAGCAGGGGCCAGAAGATCTTAACAGCAGGTGACGTCAACCATCCCCACTATAAGAGAACTAGAACGTGTTAGTCCTTGGCAGCCAACACCTCTCCTGGATAATCATCACTGATTCTTAGTTAGATGCCATTAGTATGCTCACTTCCCAGCTGAAAAAGCTGAGGCTGGCCCTAGGGAAACCCTAGGTGTGAAAAATGTGAAAAGCACATCTGGAAAATGGGGAGCAAACCAGAGTTAGGGGCAACTTTGAAACAATGAGATCTGTGAGCAGCAGACACCATGCAAAGAAAACTGTATACAGAATTCGAATTCTAGTAGCAGTATGTTTGCACAAATGTACAGTAACTGAATTTCGTCTCATCCACGAAGCCCCGTTCATCCACACACAGTAGCAACAGAGTTCTGAGGGATATAATAAGGTAGATGACACTGGACCTACAGAAGGGTGATACCACAAAGCTAAATCAGGACACGGAAGTGAGATCAGGTGCACACAAAAACATCATTTCGTTCAACAAAAATTGTATTGGAAGCCTTCTCTAAGGCAATATGTGGTAATCATGGGTTTCCGGGCTTCTGTGAGCTAAATCCCCTAGGAGTAGAAGAGTTAGTATCTTGATAGGTTTCCAGAAGACTCTGGGGGGAAAAAAAAAGAATGAAGGTAACTGGCTTTTGGTAAGACCTCAGTCACCAGCAGAACTTGCATCTGATTCCTGAGGCTCCTCCTCCACTTCCTACAGTGTCACCTTTCCCTGAGGACCTTTCCTTCCCTTTCAATCCAAACCAGCCAGCTGTCCCCTTAATGCTACTTGTCCCTGCCACCTTCAGCAAACTGCTTCCACATTTATCCCTTCCCTCCCCAGTGCCTGCCTCTCCCTGTCACTGGCTCCCGTCCCTCCATGTTCCCACATCACAGGCACTGGTCCGTGTCTGTGTCCAAGTCTCACCAGCTCTTTTGAAACTTTTCTCAGGGCGTTAGAGAGAACACAGCGTGACTGGACGAGAGAGACCTTGGGAACGTGGGAGCTGGAATCAGAATATGTCTGTCTTGGAATGCCACTTACAAGTTAAGCAAACTCTCTGGCTCAGCGTTCCTCCTTGGGTTTTGATCATCTTTCAGATAGGAATTAACTACGATAGATAACATTTGGGGAATGGGTCTATATCGTGGACACAGCACTAACCCATTTACATGTTTTATTTAATGATGTGAGATAGCAAGAATGCATGAATTCCTTGTGAGCATTTCAGAGAGAATGCCTATAAAACTCTCTGAACAATGCCCAGCTCTCAACATCATACTATTATGTAAAAATTATTTTTTTCTCCATTCCCTCAGTCACCAGCGAGTCTCCTCAAAGGTCTCCTTGACTCCCCACCCAATTATTCCTATTACTACTTTTATACTTCCTCAAGTACAACTTAACATATTCTCCGCTCAACCTGTCTCCTTCCCTATCACCTAAACCCAAACTCCAGGCTTCCTTTGTAAAGCTGTGTAGGACATCGGTTTGCCACCCTTTTCCCCTCAGGGCATCCGCTGGAAAGCTGACGGCACCAGCCCGGGAGCTCCCGTGTCCTCTGGCTCCTAATGGGTCTTGCCCTAAGAGGCCCCAGCAGGAGGTGGAAGAGTGGGAGGAGGGTGAGGGTGGCTCTATTTTCCCAGCGCCTTTCCTGCCAAGCCACGAGTTGGTGGTGATTGCAGGTTCTTGAGCTAAAGCCACAGTTCATGTGGGACAGCCCTGTCTCCATACAGCGACCTGGGCTCAGTTTTCACAGCCGACCTCCCCTGGCCCTTCAGGACTTGGGCTTCTCTTCTGAGTCAGATGGGAGCTGCTAGAGGGGGCCCAGCATGCATTCGGGTCCCTAATGGATTTATTTTAACTCTGCCCATACCCTCATAAACCGTGGCCGCAACTCTCCTTAGTTATCCCAGTGGAATATGCCTCTCTTTCTTTCCAGAGCTCTGGTAAGTACCCAAGCTCTCCTTGATGGTGCCAGCACTTGAACACAGTCCAGAGCATGCCCTCCAGTTCTCCCTCCCTCTGCCCCCCTATCTCTTCCTTGTCTCCGTACATCTTGTCCTCTAGCTTGGAGGGATCTACCTGGATGCCTAACTCCTTGCTTCACAAAACCTTTCCCAACTCATTATGGTCTTTGTTAATCTCTTTTCCAATAGCCTCGAATTATCTCTTCACCACACACGCAATCCATCAGTAAGCCCAGATGAACCCACCTTCCAGATATATCTAGGATATAACCACTTCTCACCTCAATAAGCACAACAACCTCTTAAGTGTCTTCCTACTTCTCTGTTTATCCTGGAACAGCTGATTTTCAAGAGGCAGCGGGAGGGGTCCTGTTAAAACTTAGGGCAGGTCTGTCCTCTTTTCTCAAAACCTTCTGATGGTTCCCATCTGACTCAGGAGAAGCCCAAGTCCTGCAAGGCCTCGATCATCTGGCCTGTCCAGTGCTTCTGTGACCTCTCGATCCCCTATTGTTCCCTCTTCTCACTCTGTTCCGGCTGCATTGGCCACCCTGATGGTCCTCAGACATTCCAGGCGCGCCACTGCCTCAGGGCCTTTGTACTTGCTGTTCTTTCTGCCAGGACTAGAAAACCACACAGCTCAGTTCCTTGCCTCACACAAGTCTTGGCTCAGAGGTTGCATTTTCAATGAGACCCTCCCTGACTACCCTAAACACAGTACAACTTACCCTCACCCTGTGCCCCTGCTTCCCTTCTGTCCTGCCTGCTTCCCTTTTCTCCGCAGCACTTTTGACCTAACTGCTGTAAAATGTGCTCGTCATTTGTGTTTATTGCCCGTCTCCTCCCACTTTATGAAGGCAGGTCAAGAGATTTGTTGTGTTTTGCTCTCTGATGTATCTCTACAGCTACACTAAAGCCTGATGTGTGGTAGGATAGTTAAAAAAAATAACTAGACAGTTCCTCAAATATGAGATGGTTATGCTCTCAACATTCCCTCATAAATCTTCTTGGATGGTGTGGTGGTTTAGTCTGAGGAGAGCCCACAGCAACCTATTGGCTCACGACATTCCTGGAGACGGGGCCCCAGAAACGGAGCTAACAAGACGGGAAATGCTTTCTTCCTCTCTACACGCCCCCCCCAACACACACATACACACAGTGGCCCCACAGAAGAAGGGCCTCCTGCATTCTCTCAGAGGCCGAGCAAAGTAATCAGAGCCTGGAGAGAGGAAGGGCGTGTGGAAGAGCGTGCTTGGGGGCAGGAAGGGAGGCTGCTTGAGGGAGATCGCCAGACCTCTGTGGGGATGGGACATCCTGTCCTGCGTTTCCCATGGACATGGCGTGGCCTTTTCCTCCTCCCTGGACACACAGTGGCCCCATATCCTCGGTTGCCAGCCGGAGCCCCCACCTCTCCCTCAAGCAGCCTGGGTCACAAAGAGGAGGAGGCCAAGAAAACTGGCCTTGCCTGAGGCTGGGAGGTGAATCTGGGAGGTGAATCTGGGAGCTGCTGGGAGTGGAGGGAAACCCAGCAGCCCCAAGAGGAAGTCTCCAAGAGAGAACAAAGAATGGAGCGAAAGTCCAAGGAGGTGGGGCTGGGGAAGAAAGGAGCACTCCAAGGTCACTGGATCATCTCACTGGGGCAATAGTCCCTGGTCACCAGTTACGCAATAGCTAAATGCCTACTGCAAGGCCTTCCCATTTTCTGGGATGACTTTTGACACCTAACTGCAGAAGTAAACCCTGTTTGCAAGCTGGACAGGGCTTCCTGGTCTCTCTTTTTTATTTATGGGCAAGTCTGACCTAGAGCAGGGTGGGGGGGAACCCCACAGTTTAACACAAAATAATCAATTTAAAAAATAAAGGCCACCAAAGGTTTAAAATACTAATATTGGTAATGAGATGAAGTTGCAATGATGTTTGAGTTAAGAACTCAGAGCCCCAAACTTTCTAGCCAGCCACTTCTTCCGTCAAGGGCTCCAAGGAAGGAGGATATTGGCTGCAATCCATATTTGATTGACCCTAACCTCATCCCCTACCGAGCTAGGCTAGATGGTCTAGATGGTATTTGTTCTGGCCAGCCAGTCTTGGGAGACTAACACAAAGGCGCCCAGAAGTGCCTAAGCAAAGCTGGGGGAAGGAGTTCCAATAGCAAGAATGTGCACCCAAAGCTTGGAGAGTGCCTGCCAAGACTAGGACTCCTGGAGCTGGGACTTCTGTGCCCAGCAGATCTTTCCAGCTAGGGGAGAGCAGAAGACGTGATCAACCCTGTACTCTGGAAGAACTGGGCTTTGAGTGGGTTAGACATGGGTTGGTTTCCTACTGGCCCTTAAGGCAGCAGAAGCCAGCCTACCGACCAGACTCTGTACTCATACTGCTCACACAGAGGACATAACACAAAATTAACACAATCTCCAGGACCACAAGAATTATCACAAAGTGGGTATGTATGTTCCTTTCAGTTGTTGTGAGTGGCTTCATTTTCGATAACAACAATGGCTAAAGGATACAATTTCCTGCAACAAGCCCATAACACAAGCTATGCCAAAATCTAACCTCATAAAGGTCACATGCGCCACAGAATTTAATTATGAAGGCTTTGCAGAGAGCGGAATGCGAGAGGAGAACATCTTGCACTTTGCAAGATGTTCTGGATAAATAATCTAGAAACTCAATTTTATGAGGACGAGATAAATCAAATATGTAGTTTACCTTGAAACAGATCTTGGTCCCAATGGCTAATGCTTTCTAATTAGTAACTTTGGAACTACTGGGATATATGTTCTATATATAGAAAGCTTTCTCTTTTATCTTTATATATAGAGAGAAGAAAGTAATGACCAGTCACTTTGAATTCTCTCAATCTTAACAACTGCCAAGTATTGTAACTGCAGGGTAGTCTCATTACGATGCAGATGGTTTGACCCCATGGGTAAAAAGTTTACTCAATGGCAAATAACCCAGAAATAAATGTTGACAGGTGCATACAGCAGGAGACACATGGCTGGGGGACACTGGGGGTCAGGGCCAGGCTCAGGAATGGCTTAAGAATAGGAGGGATCCATGAGGCACCTGGCTTGTTCAGTAGGTAAGAGTATGCAACTCTGGATCTCGGGGTTGTGAGATTAAGCCCCACTCTGGGTGCAGAGATTACTTAGAAATAAATCTTTAAAATAAAAATAAATATATAATATAATAAATAAAATCTTAAAAAAAAAAAGAATGGAAGGGATCTGTGTGGAGCTGGATTGTGGCTTCCACACTTCCTGCTAAAGCTGACCGTTACGTACCCAGTGACCAAGCTATCCTGCTTCTCAGCTGTACACTACAGAAATGAACATGTGTTCATCGAAAGATACATCTAAGTATGTTCGTAGCAGAGCCACCCGTAATAACCCCAAACCGGAAACAACCAAATGGCCATCTATTGCAGAATGGATAGATGAACTGGAATTCATTCATGATAATGGTAAACTATAGGGAATGGGGATGAACGTACAACATAAGTGACTCATAAATATAAGGATTGAGCAAAAAAGTCAGAAAAGTGCATACTGTATTATTGTGGTGATATGTCGTTCAAAACCAGGCAAATGGGCCTGTGGCATTTGAAGTCAGGATAATGATCAGGGGCGCCTGGGCGGCTCAGTTGGTTAAGCTTCTGCCTTCCGCTCAGGTCATGATCCCGGGGTCCTGGAACCAAGTCCAGTGTGGGGCTCCCTGCTCAGCAGGGGTCTGCTTCTCCCTCTCCCTCTGTCCCTCCCTATCCCCCCTCCACCTGTGCTTTCTCTCTCTCTCTAAAATAAGTAAATAGAATCTTTAAACAAAAAGTGTTGGGATAGTGGTTAGTTACCTTAGGGTGGATAATGACTGGAGGGAAACTTCTGGAATTCAGATATGTTCTCTTTCTTAACCTGGGATGTATTCACCTGGTGAAGAACTCATTGAGCCATATGCTTAGGGCCTATGTTATACTCCAATAAAAAGTTTACGTTAAAAGAGGGGTGCCTGGGTGGCTCAGTTGGTTAAGCAACTGCCTTCGGCTCGAGTCATGATCCCAGAGTCTTGGGATTGAGTCCGCATTGGGCTTCCAGCTCCACGGGGAGTTTGCTTCTCTCTCTGACCTTCTCCCCTCTCATGCTCTCTCTCACTCTCTCTCAAATTAAAATAAACAAAATGTTTTAAAAAAGAGAGAGAGAGACAAAAGGAAAAATCTCATGGTGTCTGTGGTAGTTAGAATAAAGGCTTACCCGAGACATCCGCATCGTAACCCTCAGAATTTCTGAATCTCTCATGTTACCTGGCAAAATGGACTTTGCAGATGGGCTTTAGTTAAGGATCTCAAGATGGGAAAACTGTCCTGGACCAGTAATGTTGGCCCCATGAAATCACAAAGGTTCTTACGAGAACAAAGAAACTTGGTACAAAATGTCTTTTGTAGCCCACCCTAACTGATACATACAGGAGGAGAATTCTAGAAAATGCAGTTCAGCTCAGCAAGTTGGCACATTACAAAGTTCCTACATGACTGTACCCTTATTAGCTGGTGTACCTTGGGGACAATTCTTTCACTTCATCTGAAAAATTAAAATGATAATAATTACACTGGATTTGCATAAGAACTAAGTGAAATAATACATGTTCTAGGCACCACGCCTAGAATAAAAGACCTCACATTTTTTGTTGAATTTGTTCATTGATCCCATTACTAACTAAGATGTTCTAAGAATGTGCTTTTGATTTAATTGTATTTTACTCATAAAGATAATTAGCTCTTTGAAATGGTAAAAGGATTATTACACGCAAACTTGATAACATCACAAATTCGGGCGCCTGGGTGGCTCGGCTGCCTTCGGCTCAGGTCATGATCCCAGAGTCCTAGGATTGAGCCCCGTGTCAGGCTTCCTGTTCAGCGGGGAGCCTGCTTCTCCCTCTCCCACTCCCCCTGCTTGCATTCCCTCTCTCACTGTCCCTCTGTCAAATAAATAAAATCTTGTATAAAAAATCATATTGTATCCATTTCTGTAGACTGTAAATATACATACTGTACTTAACATTTCTTTTTTTTAAATTAATTAATTTATTTATTTGACAGAGAAAGAGACAACGAAAGAAGGAACATAAGCAAGGGGAGTGCTGAGCAGGGAGACCAGCGCGGGGCTTGAGCCCAGGGCCCCGGGGATCATGACCTGAGTTGAAGGCGGACGGTTAACAACTGAGCCACCCAGGTGCCCCTTGACCTATTTTTTTTAAAAAGCAGTTGATAAAACAATATTGCGTGTATGTTTCCCTATTTACAAAGAATTAAGCATTTTCTACAAAATCTCTGTGTGGTCAGAGGACAGGGACTTGACTACTCCCCCGCCCCCGGGCTAGTCATTTGGGCAAGCCAGGTGAACCCATGACTGGTCAAAGGTAAGAGGGGAGATGGTTCCCTACAGTCTTGATGAGCACCTACTGAGAAAATATGGGTGGCTGCTTCAACCTGTACGTGGCACACGTTTGCTCAGCACCATCGTCACTGTTATTAATGAGAACAGAGAACAGCCTGGAAACATTTAAAGACCTGCAGGTTAACCCGTGCAGCGGGACGTCTCATTTCTTTTCTTTTCTTTTCTTTTTTTAAAGTAGGCTCCTCACCCAGCTCAGGGCTGGAACTTACGACCCTGAGATCATGACCTGAGCTGAAATCAAGAGTCGGACGCTCAACGGACTGAGCCACCCACGTGCCCCAAGAGTTATTTGTTTTCTTCTTCGAGCTTTTCTGTCTTTAGGATCATCAACAATGAACACACACTTGATTTCTGAAGCCCCTCGTGGCCATAGGCCCCTCGTGGCCATAACACCCTTTGTTTTCTCTTCCAAGCCGTTTCTTTTGGCTCCATTCACACATCATTCCACGTTCTGCTCTTCTACTTACAAATAAGTTCAGTCCTTTCTGTGTCCCCAAGACCAAGCTAGCACCTCACTGTCTCTGTGGTTTTCCATCACGATCTCGGATCGCTGGCCTCTGCACGCTCCTCCATTCCCGAAGAGTGACACCTTCCATCCTAACTCCTGTTTGGTAAGCAAGAAAGGCATCTTGAATAGTTGTACTATGAGATTCAAATGTGACTAGCAGGGGCGTCTGGGTGCCTCAGTGGGTTACGCCTCGGCCTTCAGCTCAGGTCGTGATCCCAAGGTCCTGGGATCGAGCCCCACATGGGGCTCTCTGCTCAGCAGGGAGCCTATTTCCCTTCCTCTCTCTCTGCCTGCCTCTCTGCCTACTTGTGATCTCTGTCTGTCAAATAAATAAATAAAATCTTCTTAAAAAATATGACTAGCATAGGAAAAACGTTTTCTTCTAGCCGGTAGTAGGAGAGGTATACCTTGGCAAACAAAACCTTACCTTTTCAACGCCTGATTCAAGGGGCAAATATTCCTCCATGGTTACCCTGTAATCTAAATTTAGATGCCTCAGCAAAATTATCCACCACATTTTCAAAACATCTCTTTCAAGATTCCAAATAAATGCAGTGCCAAGTTCAGCGGTGTCAAAACACAGGAATAGCTGCGTTTTATTAACCAAGTAATGTTCCTCTTCTTTTTCTGTTGTTTTGATTTTTCCCCCCTCAACTTCTTATTTTGAACATTCTCAAGCCTATAGAAAAGTTGGAAGAATGGTACCAAAATACCCAATTTATCCCTCCTGTAGTTCATTAGTTGTTGACTTTTTGCTGCATTGGCTTATTTTTTTTTTAATTTTTTTTTTTTTTAGTTATTTATTGGACAGAGATCACAAGTAGGCAGAGAGACAGGCAGAGAGAGAGAGAGGAGGAAACAGGCTCCCTGCTGAGCAGAGAGCCCCACGCGGGGCCCGATCCCAGGATCCTGGGATCATGACCTGAGCCGAAGGCAGAGGCCCCAACCCACTGAGCCACCCAGGCGCCCCTGCATTGGCTTATTTTTAAGCATTTATTTTCTTGAGCCATTTGAGATGAAAATGCACACATCAGGGCTTACCACCACAAGTAATTCAATATATATACAAAGGATAAAGACATTGTCCTACATGATCATAATACCATGACCACATCCAGGAAAATAAACACTCTTTCAAAGCTATCTACCAAGTAGTGTATATTCAAATTTCTCCAATTGCCTAAAATTGTCAAGTATAGCATATGTGTGTGTGTGTGTGTGTGTGTATTTAAGATTTTATTTTTAAGTAATCACTACACCCAACGTGGGGTTCAAACTCATAACCCTGAGATTAAAAATCACATGCTCTACCACCCAAGCAAGCCAGGAGCCCCAAGTATAGTGTGTATATATAGATCGATCGATCGATCGATCGATAGATATATATATGTTATATATATATATCGATAGATAGATATATATATTATATATAATATATATAATATTATATATAATATTTAATTATATATAATTAATATATATAATTAATATATATTATATTATATATATTATAATATATATTATATTATATATAATTAATATATAATAAATATTTTATATTTTATATTATATATATTTTATATATTATATATATTATATATTATATTTTATATATTATATATTAAATATATATTATATATATAATATATATTTAATATATAATATATATTTTATATTTTATATTATATTTATATTTATATTATAATATATAATATATATTAAATATTAAATATTATATATAATATATTATATATAATATAATATATAATATTAATTATATTAATTAATATTAATTAATATAATATATAATATTAATATATTATATATAATATAATATATTATATATAATATTAATATATTATATATAATATAATATATATAATATAATATAATATAATATATATATTTATATATATATATATTTTTTTAATCTAAGATCCTGTCTTGTCTCATGTACTGCATTTGTTTTTATCTCTTTGGTCTTCAGGAGCATCTCTTCTCCCAGACCTTAGGCACTGACCTTTGTTTTTAAGATTTTATTTATTTATATGATTTTTATGATTTATATGATTTATTTATTTATATGATTTATACGATATATTTATTTTTAAGATTTTATTTATTTATATGAGAAAGAGAGAGCATGAGTAGGGGAAGGGGCAGAAAGAGAGGGAGAAGCAGACTCCCTGCTGAGCACGGAGCCCAAGGCAGGATTCCATCCCAGGACCCCAAGATCATGACCTGATCTGAAGTCAGATGTTTTTTTTTTTTTTTTTTTAAAGATTTTATTTATTTAACAGAGAGAGAGAGAGATCACAAGTAGGTAGAGAGGCAGGCAGAGAGAGAGGGGGAAGCAGGCTCCCTGCTGAGCGGAGAGCCCGATGCGGGGCTTGATCCCAGGACCCTGAGATCATGACCTGAGCCGAAGGCAGAGGCTTAACCCACTGAGCCACCCAGGTGCCCCCTGAAGTCAGATGTTTAACTGACTGTGCCACCCAGGCGTCCCTTAGACATTGACTTTTCATAAAAGTCTTCTTTTGTGTTCTTAAACTGTTTTATAATCTGAGTTTGTCTGATTACTCCTCATAACTAGATTCAGGTCGAACATTCTGGACAAGAATATCTTATAGGTGATACCATTTAGTTTTCATTGCTTCACATTAGGAGGTGTACAGTATCAGTTTGGATAATTTTGGGTGATGCCAAATTTGATAACTTGGGGTTTTTTTTAATTTTGTTTTTTGTTTTCAATTTTATTTATTTATTTGACAGAAGGGTCACAAGTAGGTAGAGAGGCAGGCAGAGAGGTGAGGGGGGATGCAGGCTCCCTGCTGAGCAGAGAGCCTGATGCGGGGTTCGATCCCAGGACCCTGAGATCATGACCCGAGCCAAAGGCAGAGGCTTAACCTACTGAGCCATGAAGGCGCCCCTGATAACTTGTTTGTTTTTTTTTAAGACTTTAATTATTTACTTGACAGACAGAGATCACAAGTAGGCAGAAAGGCAGGCGCGGGGGGGGGGGGAAGCAGGCTCCCCACGGAGCAGAGACCCCAATGCGGGGCTTGATCCCAGGACCCTGGGATCATGACCTAAGCCGAAGGCAGAGGCTTTAACCCACTGAGCCACCTAGGAACCCCGATAGCTTGGTTTTTTAACATAAATTAAATCATGCAATAATTTTTTTTTAGAATTTTTTTAAGGTTTTATTTATTCATTTAGCAGAGAGGGAGAGTACACGCAGGGAGAGCAGCAGGCAGAGTGGGAGGGAGAAACAAGCTCTCTGCTGAGCCAGATGTGGGACTCGATCCCAGGACCCTGAGATCAAAATCATGCAATAATTTGCTTGTTTCTCTCAATAATATATTTTTAAAATCTTCCTGTTTTAGTAGATCTACCATGTTTTTCATATTCAGACTATTGCTTAATATTCCATAGGGTAGTGTATTAAACATTTGCCAAAATCTGGGAAAACTACTAAAATAGAGTGAATGTGTGTGTCTCCACCCAGAATTTATATGTAGAATCCTACCCTGAAATGTGATGGCGTTTAGAGACGGGTCTGTGGGAGGTGATTAGGTCATGAGGGAGGAGCCCTCATGAATGGGCTTAGTGCCCTTATAAAAGAAATCCCAGTGAGCTCTCTCCCTGCTCAGCAGGGAGACTGCTTTCCCCTGCCCTCTGCGTGACTCTGCCTACTTGTGATCTCTCTCTCTTTCTCTCTCACTCTGTCAAATAAATAAATAAAATCTTAAAAAAAAAAGAAATTGACAAATTGATTCTAAAATTTATATGTAAAAGCAAAGAAACTAAAATAACCAAAACAATTTTGAAAAAGAAGGAGGTTGGGGGCTCCTGGCTTGCTTGGTTGGTAAAGCATGGGATTCTTGATCTTAGGGTTGTGAGTTCAAGCCCCACGTTGGATGTAGAGATTACTTAAAAGTAAATTTTATTTATTTACTTATTTGTTTATTTGTTTGTTTATTTATTATTTTTCAAAGATTTTATTTATGTGACAGAGAGAGACATAGCGAGAGAGGGAACACAAGCAGGAGGAGTGAGAGAAAGAGAAGCAGGCTTCCTGCTAAACAGGGAGCCTGATTCGGGGCTCAATCCCAGGACCCTGGGATCATGACCTGAGCCGAGGGCAGACGCTTAACTGACTGAGACACCCAGGCACGCCTAAAAATAAATTTTTTTAAAAAAAGGAAGAAAAAGAAATTGGAGGATTTATATTACCTGATTTCAAAACTTCATGAAATAAATTAGAGTACTGAGATAGTCTGGTATCAGAAGAATAGACACAGAGATCAATGAAACAGAATAGAGTCTAGAAGCAGATGCATACAAATACAGCCAACTGGCTTTTGACAAAGATGCAAAGGGAACTCAGTGGAGAAAGGATAGCCTTCAAATCCAGTGCTCCAGCAACTGGACATCCCTGTGCTGAATACCTCACTCCATAAATAAAAACTAACACAGAATGAGGATAAGACCTAAATAGAAACCTGAACCTATAAGCCTTTTGGCAGGAAATCTTTACATTGTTCAGTTA
This sequence comes from Martes martes, assembly GCF_963455335.1. Classification (NCBI taxonomy): domain Eukaryota; kingdom Metazoa; phylum Chordata; class Mammalia; order Carnivora; family Mustelidae; genus Martes; species Martes martes. The sequence goes on along the minus strand of NC_137888.1, from coordinate 5,933,440 downwards.
GGCAAAGATTTCATGCATATAAAATAAGAAGTATTATCTACAAGTAAAAAAGTTGATAAATCAAACTTTTTATTATTGATTGCAGCATAACACATTATCCCAAAACTTGGTGGCTTTAAACAATGCATATGTATTATCTCGCCAGGGTCTGGAGATCAGAAATCCAAGTCTGGCTTAGCTAGATCCTGTCTCACAGTTTCTCTTTCAAGGCTCCAATCAAAGTGTTAACCATGGCTGGGGTCTCATCTGAAGGTACAACTGGGGAAGAATCGATTCCAGGCCCATGTGGTTTTAGATTCAGTTCCCGAAAGGCTTTTTGTTAGAGGATTTCAGTCCCTAGCTGCTGTCGGCCTAAGGCTGTCCTCAGTTTCTTCACATGTGGGTCTCCAACAGAACCTCTTGCTTCATCAAATTGTACATTGCCAAGAAGGCAACAGAGTTTACTAGCAAGACAGGAATGGCAATCTTATGTAACATAATCCCAAAGTGCTATCCCATCGCCTTTGCTGCATTCTATCGGTTAGAAGCAAGTAACAGGGGACACCTGGGTGACTTAGTCCATTAAGCATCCAACTCTTGGTTTTGGGCCCAGGTCTTGATCTTAGGTTCCTGGGATCAAGCCCTGCATCGGGTTGTCCTCATGGAGGGGAGTCTGCTTGTCTCCCTCTACCCTGTTCATGCTCTCTCTCTTTCCCTAAAGTAAAATAAATAAATAAATAAATCTTTAAAAAAAAAAAAAAAACAGACGCAAGTAACAGATCCTGCCTACTCTCAAGGACAGAAGATTGCACAAGAGCATGAATATCAAGAGATTGCAATCATTGGGGCCATCTTAATGACTGCAATCATTGGGGCCGCCCCAGACGTCACCACAATTTAAAAGCTCTGCTCTTTGAAATACACTGTTAGTTAATTGAAAAGAGAAGCCACAGACTGAGAGGAAATATTTGTGAAACCCATGTCTGATACAGGATTTATATCCTACATATATAAAGAACACTTGAAAGTCAATGATAAGTAAGCAAACAACCAATTTTTTAAATGGACAAAAGGGTGAATAGATAACTTCACGAAGAATAAAAAGGAAGTACATAAAGAGATGTTCAACATCACTGACCATTAAGGAAATTCAAACTAAAACCGTAGTGGGATTCCACTACACTCACAGCACCATGGTTGAATTTTAAAAAAAAATAATTATAGAAAATGCCAACAAGGATGTAGAGCAACTCAAATTCTCATATATTGATGGTGGAAATACAAAATGATACAGCCACTTTGAAATACAGTCTGGAAAATTCTTATAAATTTAAACACGGACTTATATTCAGGAAAGAGTTAATTCAGCAGGTGTGGGCTGCTCAAAATTTGCATATTTCAAAAGTCTTTAGGACTGGCCTTAGTCCAGATCCTGGGAGATAACCTCCAGAGTCTTTGGAATATCCTGCCTGATCAGAGTGTCTTTGTATGCTGTAGCTGTGGACCACACCAGAGAGTGTATGGTGGTAATGTGATTTATGATGAACTTTCTTTTGTGTGCCTGAGGTTTTGGCCAAATTGTCTCAGTTCGACTTCTGGGGGCCTCGGGTGTGAGAGGCTGAGGTCAGTCACCTGGGGGCTGCATGTCTACATGACTGACCCCCAATAAAAATGCTGGACATAGAGGCTTAGGTGAGCTTCCCTGGTTGGCAGCCCTTTGCAAGTGTCGTCACACAGTGGCGCTGGAAAAATTAAGGACGATCTGTGAGACTCCACCAGAGAGCCTGGGAAAGGACAACTGGAAGCTTGAGCCTGGTTCTCCCTGGACTCCACCCCACATGCCTTTCCTGTTGCTGATTTTCATCTTTCGCTGTAATAAAATAGAACCATGAGTATAACAGTTTTTCTGAATCCTGTGGGCCCTTCCAATGAATCGTCAAGACTGAAGGGTGTCTTGGGGACCCCCAATGTCTTGGGAACCATTGGCCTCAGCTTTTTCTTTTTCTTTTTCTTTTTTTTTTTTTTTTTTTGGCCTCAGCTTTTTCATGCCTAGTTCAAAACATGAAAATATATCTTCTCTCAAAAACTTATATGTAAGTATTTATAAGGGCCTTCGTGATGAAATCTTTAAAAACTGGAAACAGGGACGCCTGGGCGGCTCAGTTCGGTTAAGCATCTGCCCTCGGCCCAGGTCATGATCACAGGGTCCTGGGATCGAGCCCCACATTCGGCTCCTGGCTCAGCAGAGAGCCTGCTTCTCCTTCCTGCTCTCCCTGCGTGTACTCTCCCTCTCTGTTAAATGAATAAATAAAAATCTTTAAGAAAATAAAAAATAAAAACTGGAAACAACCATCCAAAATGTGTTTCAACTCATGAGTGGATGAACAAATGGGGGTACAGCCGTATAATGTCGTCTGTGATAAAGAGGAGCGAACTGGTAAGGGGCTCCTGGGTGACTCAGTCGGTTGAGCATCCGACTCTTGGTTTTGGCTCAGCTCATGATCTCGGGGTTCTGAGATGGAGCCCCGCACTGAGCTACATGCTCAGCAGGGACCCTACTTGGGATTCTCTCTCCCTCTGCCCCTCCCCCTGCTCATACTCTCTGTCTCAAATAAATAAATGAATCTTAAAAAAAAAAAAAAAAGAGGAACAAACTGGACAGACACTCAACAAACTGGAAGAACCCCAAGAGCACTAAGTGAAAGAACAGAACCAACAGGTTACATACGTAATGATTCCGTGTACAGTATATGACTGTTCTGCAAGGGCCAGGCTCTGGGGCAGAGAGCAGATCAGTGGTCGCCAGGAGCTGAGGGCAGGAAGAGGGGTGGTCGACTAAGGAGCACGAGGGGACTTTTTGAAATATTCTGTCTTCAGTGATCACATGACTGCATATGTTTGGCAAAACTCCTCAAACCAATCACTTAAAAAAAGTGAATTTCATTGCATATAAATCTTACAATAAACATTTTGTTTTAAAGTAGCAAGAGGTTGGAAATGTCAGGAAATCAAATAGCCTAGAGATGGACCAAAGCATTTTTGTCCTGCCTCTGAGCTGTAACAAATATCTTACAGCATGACGTTACGTTATGACATTGATTTTGGTCTTCTGCTTGCGAGATTTTTTTCTTTTTCTTATGTTTTAGCCGATCTGCCCCCTATACTTTCTTGACTTTTACATTTGATTTGCATAAAATAATATGTGTACTATAGATGTAAGTTATGAAGCCCAATATCAAAGTCAACTCCCTTGAACACACTCAAGAATCATCCAACGAAAGAACTGGAACAGTATCAACTTTGTAGACGTTGCCCTCCGGATCTTACTCCTGGGTTGGCCCCCAGAGGCACCCACTGGCCTCAACTGTGTGTTTATCAGACACTTGCTTTGCTCTTTGTACATAGTTTTACTGGACATGTAACATTCCTGCAATAAAATAGAGTTTAGTTTCCTTGGTCTTCCGCTTTGTAAAAATGGGATCATATCGTGTATCGATGATATCAGCTGGGATCTCTCCAGGAAACAGAAGTCCACTCTGGGGTTCAAATGAAGAGATTGTACTGAAGGAGCTACAAGTTGTGGTCAAAATTGAAGGAACCAGGGCGCCCGAGTGGCTCAGTCGGTTAAGCGGCTGCCTTCAGCTCAGGTCATGGTCCCATAGTCCCAGGATCAAGCCTTATGTCGGGCTCCCTGTTCGGCAGGGAGTCCGCTTCTCCCTCTCCCTCTGCTCCTCCCCCCACTCATGCTCATTCTCTCTGAAATAAATAAATAATATTTTTTTAAAGACTCGAGGGAACCAACAAAGGACACTGGGGCTCCCAGAGACTAGCAGCAGTGGCAAGCCATTACTCCCTAGGTCTGATGCAGCCAGGGAGCAGACCTTTCACCAGATGCAGTGAGAGCTGAGCCCCGGGATGAGGAGCCGGAGCTGTGGAAGTTATCACAGCCACTGGCACAGGCACTGGATGAAACGCTCCAACTGTTCTCTCCTCTCGCCCTGTGCTGTCCTACTGCCATTCCCATTGGAGGAAGCTAGCTGGAACCCAGCTGGCAAAAAAGGCACCAAGGTTGCCATCCACAGACGGAGCATTTGTGGACATGGGGCAGCGCAAAGAAGGACAGGTTGTGATCTGGGTAGGTGGTTGGAAGCAAACAAAGGAGAACCCAGCTCTCTTTGCCAATCTGCTCTCACTCAGCTGTTCTCTTGGGGTGTCTTAGGTGTCCTAAGACACACTCTGTGTCTTCGGGTTCACCCCTGTCATCATGGCTTGGCTCACTCATTTTCAGGTACTGTTTAATATGCCATGGGGTGGATACCCCTTTATTAGTCCATTCTCTTGTGGATGGACATCTGCTTCTGGTTTTTACTGCTAGGAGTGAGGAATGTGGCTGTGAAGATTTTTGTGATAAAGGGTGGAGGGCTGTGCCTGTAACCAAGAATTTCATCAAAGTGGGAAGTATCATGTGCTTTATATTAGCTTTCCTGGGGTGCTCGCTTCGGCAGCACATATGCTAAAATTAGCTTTCCTGGGGCAGAAGTGAACCAGTCAGTTCCCCTCACCTCATTCCAGAGCAACTGTTTGTGGTGTTCACTGTGATAAAACATACAGAACACTAATGGGACCATCTTAACCATTTTTGGTCTACAACTCAGTGGCATTGTGTGCATTCACAAGGCAACTGCTTATTGAAAATTTGTGAAACTAAATAGCTAGTTGTGTACTTTTTAAGCCAAGATTTCTCCCACAAATTTTACATATATAATATGTTCCCTTGGTCACGGTTTCTTGATATGTTTATGAGAAAGGCACACACAGCTCTTGGTGGAATTTACTCGAGTAGGAGAGTACAAGTTTGAGCGTTTAAAAAAATCTCTTAATGGATTTTAATTTCTTAGAGCACTTTTCCATTCGCGGCAAAGTTAAGCAGAAGTAGCAGAGATTTCCCATGGCCCCCTGCGCTCTACAGGCACAGCCTTCCCCCACCAGAGTGGCACATTTGTCACAGCCCATGAATCTACGTTGACAGGTCATTATCACCCAAAGTCCATACTTGACATTAGGGATGTTCCTTGGTGTTGGACAATCTGTGAGTTTGGACAAATATATAATGACATATACTAACCATCATTATGGTCCGAACAGAGTAGTTTCACTGCCCTAGAAATCCTCTGCGCTCTGCCTGTTCATCCCTCCTCCCCCAACATGAGTATAAGTTTTTTGTTTTTTTTTTTAAAGATTTTATTTATTTATTTGACAGAGAGAGATCACAAATAGACAGAGAGGCAGAGAGAGAGAGAGGGAAGCAGGCTTCCCGCGGAGCAGAGAGCCCGACTCGGGACTCGATCCGAGGACCCTGAGATCATGACCTGAGCTGAAGGCAGCGGCCCAACCCACTGAGCCACCCAGGCGCCCCAAGAGTATAGGTTTTTATTTTCATGTTAATATTACAGGTCAATGTAAAGGGGTCTTAGGCCTGTGAAGCAGGATTTGATGAAACTGATTCAGCCAGTCCGCTACGGAGAGACACCGGGCTCTTACCAGTTTGCCTGCAGACATTCCTGCCGTGATGCTCTTCATCTTTCTCTCTTGGTGCTCTCTTGAGTTTCTTCAGGGTAAGCACTAAAAATGGCATTGCTGGGACACGGGAAATACTAAGTTTTAATTTAAGAGGTACTGCGGAATTCCTCAGTCAATTCTTAAAACGTCTAGAATGGTTAGATCAGCAGCACACTACAATATCATAGTCATCCTCTAGGGCCCTGGAGATCTAAAAGCATGTTTGGGCAAGTGTTCCTAAAGTATGCGATTTAGGTCATGTCTCTCCCAAATCTGCTTGAGTAACTTTTCAAAAAAGGTTGTATTTATTTATTTGAGAGAGAGAGAGAGAGAGAGAGAGAAGGAGCAGGGGGAGGGACAGAGAGAAAAGCAGGCTCCCCGCTGAGCAGGAAGCTCCACATGGGGCTCGACCCCGGGACTCCAGGATCATGGCCTGAGCCAAAGGCAGATGCTTAACTGACTGAGCCACCCAGGCGCCCCAGCAAATCTTTCCTTTAGCTCACGTGTCTGTTATGTGCTGTTGCTATTCTGACTTCAGGGGATAAAGAGGTCGAGAAGCAGACAAGTTCCTTTCAGCCGGGAGTCGGGTATTCTTGCTGCTGTGAGTAGAGAGTGCTCTGGACAGTGCCCGATCCACCAACAGGGACTCGGCACGTGCGTGTTCATGCTGGTCTGGCTTTGAACAAGATTGCCTTTCTTGGTCAACTGATGGAAACAAATCATTTTCCTAATGATAAGAGCCAAATTTTTACCTCTCTAAAAAAATACTATCTCCAATCTAGTCCACAATTACAGAAACTCAGAAACTCAAAATTGTTCCACATTTATCCGAAAGAAAGGAAGACACGTCCACACACACACACACACACACACACACACACACCCCTTTGTACCGGAGTGTTCGTTGCAGCTTTATGGATACTGCCAAAAAATAGGGACATCCCAGCTTCCATCCAGGGAAGAACGGATGAACAAATCATGGCGTGCTCACACATTGGATTTGGTCTCAGTGATAGCAAGGAATGAACAACGGATCGTGCAGTAACATGGTTGAATCTCAAAAACGTTATTCCGAGTGAAAGAATCCTGGCTGAAGAGTATATATCCCGTGATTCCATTTACATAAAGTTCTAGAACAGTCACAGCTAAGCCATGGCAAGGCCACCGGTCGGGGCCAGGAAGGAGTGGATGGGGCATGAAGGCACCCCTGGGGTGATGATGAGTCTCTAAACCTTGCTGGGGTCTGGGTTACACAGGTGTAGCTCATCAAACAGTACCCTTGAGACTTGTAAATTTCATCAGATGCAAATTTTACCTCAAAAGGAAAAAACAGAACCGTAAGCAAACACTGAGCTCTAGCCATTAACGTGGGTGCTGAAATGTCGGTGGTGGGGGTGCACTGATGTCTGCGACTTCCTGTGAAATACATGAAAACAGTAAGATGAATTCATGGCTAGACAGAGGAGTGGGAAGAGGGATGGAACCATATGGAGTAAAGCAGGTTTATTGAAAACACAAATCATAGAATCTGCATGGTGGATATTAGGGTGTTCTCTATAATTTCTTTTTTACTTTAGGGGTGCCTGGGTGGCTCAGTCAGAAAGCGTCTGCCTTGGGCTCAAGTCATGTTCTCAGGTCCTGGGATCGAGCCGAGCATCAGGCTCCCTGCTCAGTTCCGAGTCTGCTTCTCTCTTTCCCTCTACCCAACCCTTTCCCCTCGCTCGAGTTCACGTGCGCGCTCTCTCTCTCTCACTCTCAAATAAATAAATAAAATCCTAAAAAATGTTTTTCAACTTTTTTTTGTATATTTGAAACTTTCATAATAAAATGTGGGGACAAAAACGGTACCACAAACTGGGGAGACTTGACTTATTTTTCACGGGAAGGCTGAAAGTTAGCCAGGTAAAACTGAATTCAAATTCTAGCCATGCAGCTTTCTGGCTTGTCACTCAAAGTGTGTTTACTGCAATTTTCTCAGTATCATGTGGAGAAGATTCTTTTTTTTTGTAGAGTTTTGTGAGAACTGAATTTTGTTGTTGTTGTTAAAGATTTTATTTATTTGAGAGAGAGAGTGAGCAAGAGAGAGCACACAAGTAGGGGAAGCGTCAGGCAGAGGGAGAAGCAGACTCCCCGCTGAGCGGGGGGGAGCCCAATGTGGGGCTCATTCCTGGGACTCTGGGATCACGAACTGAGCTGAAGGCAGAGGCTTAACCGACTGAGCCACCTAGGTGCCCCGAGAATTGAGTTTAGGTAATATACTAAAAGCATGTGAAAGACACAGCAGATGAACAGTGAATGGCAGCTTTGATATTATTGTTGGTGACTATAATGTAAGACTTCAAAAAAGATAGCTTTTGAAGTGGACTAGAAAAATCTAAGGAGGCTTCCTGGAAGAGGGGTGATGCTAAAAGAAGAGTAGAATTCAGACAAGGCAAATCGAGGGCGTTCTGCGTGGGAGAAAAAGCCTGAAGAAAGGCCTAGAAACAAGAACGAGCGCATTGGGCAAGAGTGGGGAGGAAAGAAGACCCTATATTTTGTTTTTTTTTCAAGATAAAAATATCTGTGTCTCCAGATAAAGGAAGACTTGTTGAACAATTTAACATGCCCCCATGAGCCCTTCTAGGGGCAGGATCTTAAAATACTAAGATGAAGACGGTTTTCAGTTCTGAGAGTAAAGTTTCACTGTCTACTGCTTTACAACTCTCTTGAAACAAGATTCCATTCTCTTTATCTTCTGCCAAAAGACGCCGTGGTAAACGGGGCCTGGCAGGAGCTGAAGCCTCCGGTGAGTCCTTTCTCTCCTGGAGCACGGCTACCCCCAGGCCAATCTCACCCTAAAAATGCAGAGTAAAGGAACTCAGGCGGAATGGAGCGCTGAGAAGCAGGGTCATTCGAAGCACCCCGAATCTGAACACCCCCCCTCCATCATGCCCCCCAAGGCACAAACCATTTGGCCTCCCAGGGTGACTTTTGCCATGGCCTCCTGCACGTCCCTCTCTTCCACTCTTATCCTGCGCAGTAGGCAGAATAATGGCTGCTCAAAGTGTCCTTGTCTGCGGCTTCAGAACCTGCGGATCAGTTACCTCACGTGGCCAAATGGATTTTGCAGATGGGATTGGACTTTGAGGTAGGAAGACTATTCTAGAACATCTGGCCCAAAGTCCTTATGAAAGGGAGGTGGGAGGACCCTAGACAGAGGAAGAGGTGTGGGGACAGAAACAGAGGACAGAGTGATGCGGTTGTTGGCGGGGGTGGCATACAAAGCCAGGAATACGGATGGCCCCACCGGCTGGAAAAGGTGAAGGTATCTCCCCTAGAGCCTCCAGGAGGAACACAGAAGAAAGGGCTGAACATTGACTTCAGCCCAGTGAGATTCATCTTGGACTTCTGACCTCCAGAATAATGGCCCCCAAAATTAAGATAATAAACTTGTGTTGTTTCAAGCCCCCCGAATTGTGGCAATTTATCTCAGCGGCTAGAGTCAGCTTTTAAAAATGTAAACCGGAGCACATGGATTCCCTGTTAAAAACCCTCCGATGCTTTCCCATCACATCCGGAGTAAAATCCAAATTCTTTATAATCCAGTTCCTATGTCCTTCTCCTTGGCCCCTACTTCTCTCTCTAACCCTGTTTACTCTGCCTCACTTCCCTGACTAAACCCAACTCACTTCTACCCCAGGGCCTTTGCACTTGCCACCTCCTCTGACCAGAACACTCTTCCCGCAGACTTGCGCAAAACCTGCTCCTTCTCCTGTTTGTGTCTGTTCTGAAATGACACTGGCCCAAAACAGCGTTCTGTGAACACCCTACCCAAGACAAAACCGCCCCGGTGTCTACCTTCTTCCCCTTCTTTAGCTTTCTTCATGACCCGACCTCCTAAAATTATGTCACATGCCTATTTTAATGTGTCTCTTCCTTGCCTCCACAGTAGGAGGTAAGCTCCGTGGGAGCAGGGAGTGTGCCTGTTCCCCGATGTGTCTCTAGCGCTTGGTCTTCGTGTGAATAAACGAATGAACAGACTCTCCCTTCCTGGTCGCACACTGTTGTCTTACCAACGACCTTCCCACTGATGCATCCGTTTTCACGCAATGTGACGAAAAAGCTGGATGATCAAGCATCTTGGGCTGTTGATTATTTGATTTCCTGTGCTTCCTGGCAGAGCTGGGACTAAATCAACAAAAAACCTCCAAGCCAGTCAATAAAAAAAAAACCTCCGTTCAAAATTATCTCCTCTACAGCACCCAGCTGGAGATTTTATTATTTTGTTTTTTTAAGTTTTTTTTTTCTTCTTACTCATTTGAGAGAGAAAGAGAGAGAGCATGAGGGACCAGGGGTGGGGGAAAGGAGAGGGAGAGGGAAAGAGAGAGAAGCAGACTCCCCTTGAGCAGGGAGCCTGATGGAGGGCTTGATCCCAGGACCCTGAGATCATGACCTGAGCTGGAATCAGATGCTTAACTGACTGAGCCACCCAGGCGCCCCTGGAGATTTTAAAGAAACTTATCTTTGGAGATTCAAATGCCTCACCTCATTCTCATCTGGTCTTTCACACCTCTAGATCAATCTCGATGGAGGCTGCACTTCTCTGTGGAAGGGGCTCTTTCTTGGGGGGGGGGGCGGTGATTCAGGCAAGGGTGGCAGATAGAGGGTAAGCACGGGACTGGAAGAGATTGGGATGGATTCTTGTCAGGTGGCCGTCCTCTCCTCGAATACATCCCAGCTCTTCTTCTACAATATGTTTATGGATACTTGAGGGATTCTTTCCAGACCTTTCTTCCAAGAGGTGCCATGACAGAGCTGACGGTGGAGACATTCATATGCAAATGTGGATAGCAAGTTGTGGTTTTGTAACAAACCAGGCCACAGTACGCTGGTCCCCCCTTACCTGCCCAGGCATGGTTCATTAAGAGATGCCTGCAAGATCTTTTTTCAGAAACTTCCTCAACGCATCAGTAAGTTGGTGCTGCAGCTGGAACACGTGATCTCACATCACCAGCAACACAGCCATGTTCTGAGCTCGGTATCCTGCTCCCCTCAACCTCGCTACTCTGATTCTTGGCCATGGATGGGTGGAGGTCAAGACTGGGGATTGAAAACACCCCAGAGAAGGTTCAAAGCTGCAGTTTGGGTCAGGACCTCCAGATCCCATGAAGGATGTGTCCAATTTGCCCTCAAATGGGAACCCTGGTCTCTTGAGCATTTTTTGGAGAGTCTTTAGCTCAGCTCTAAACTGAAAATTCTGACCTGGATTTCTTTTCCATTCCTTGGATTCAAAAAAATTTTTACAAAATTATTATATGCTTATTTTAACAACTTCAGATCATATAGACATAAATAAAAGTTAAATTCCCTCTTGAACCCTTTCTCCTCTCCTCTTTGAATCACACTCCCTTGGGGGAGGCACAGTTAACACTTTCGAAGTGTCCTTCTCCCAAGCTCACAATTACATCAGGATAACGGAATTATGTTGTGCATACTGTTCTTTTTTTTTTTTTTAAGATTTTATCTATTTTATTTGACAGTTAGAGATCACACGTAGGCAGAGAGGCAGGCAGAGAGAGAGAGGAGGAAGCAGGCTTCCTGCCGAGCAGAGAGCCTGATGCGGGGCTCCATCCCAGGACCCCAGGATCATGACCCAAGCCGAAGGCAGAGGCCTCAACCCACTGAGTTACCCAGGCGCCCCTGTTGTGCATACTGTTCTTCAACTAGCATTTATTACTTACCCATGTGTTCTGGACCTTCTTTCATGTCAACCTATACAAGTCTATCATCTTTTTAGCTAAGTGCTAAAAAGGAATCCTAATAAGGATTGATGATGATATAAAATAACCTATATTGATGGACATGTGGACACGCTACAAAGTATGTTACATGGAATGTGCTTGCACATATATCCTTATGCAATCGTAATTTTCTCATGAGTAGACTCCTAGAAAATAAATTATTAGGTCAAAATTATTAGGTCAAACCATTAATCAGGGTTCTCCAGAGAAAGAGAATGGGGTATATAATACAAAGAAATTTATTTTAAGAAATTGGCTCATGTGATTTATGGAGGCTGGTAGGTCCAAAACCTGCAGTTCAAGTCCAAAGGCCATCTGCTGCAGAATTCCAACTCTTTGCTCTGGAAAGGTCAGTCTTTTTGTTCTCTCCAGGTCTTCAACTGATTGGATGAGGCCCACCCACATTATGGAGGACAAGCCACTTTTCTCTAAGTCCACAAATTTAAATGTTCACCTTACCCCAGACACCTTCACAGAAACATCTAGGATGATGCTTGACAACACATGTGGGGACCAGTCACATTACTATATAAAATTAACTATCACCAAGGATCTCTTCATTTGAGTTTGGTTAAGTACTACCAAATTGCCCTCTATAAAGGTCATTTCCAATTGACACAGCCACCCAGCAGATGGATAAGCATGCCTTTTAGCTCCCATTCTTACCAACATAAAATATCATCATTCCTTTATATTTTTACCAATCCAATAGGCAAAAATGATATCTCTGTTGTTTTTATTTGCACTCCTCTCTAACGCAGTTAAAAAGCATGTTTTAAAGAGGCACCTGGGTGGTTCAGTCGGTTAAGCGGCTGCCTTCAGCTCAGGTCATGATCCCAGGGTCTTGGGATCGAGCCCCACGTCAAGCTCCCTGCTCAGCGGAGATCCTGCTTCTCCCTCTCCTGCCTGCTGCTCTGCCTCCTTGTGTTCTCTCCCTATCTCTCTGTCAAATAAATAAATAAAATCTTTTTTTAAAAAACCTATGTTTTAAAGAAAATAGCCCATGTTGACAAAAGTGTGGAGAAATTGGAACCCCAGTGCACAGCGGGCAGGAATGTAAAATGGCAGAGCCACTCACTGTGGAAATGGTAGGACAATGCCTCAAAAAATTAAACATAGAATTACCAGATGACCCACCAATTCCACTGTTGGATATGGGCTAAAAGAATTGAAAGCAGACACACAAGCATATATTTTTACAGTCGTGTTCATACCAGCATCATTCACGATAGACCAGAGATGGGAGCAACCCAAGTGCCCATCTACACATGCAGTGGGATATTACTGAGCCTTGAAAAGGAAGGACATTTTGACACCTGCTGCAACATGGGTGAAATCTGGAGACATGCTAAGTGCAATCAGCCAGTCACAAAAGGGCAGATACGGTCATCTCACTTATATGAAGTCCCTAGAGCAGGTCCATAGAGATAGAGAGCAGAATGGTGGATGGCAGGGGCTGGGGGAAGGGAGGATGTGGAGTCAGTGTTTCATGGGGATAGCTTTAGTTTTTTTTTTTTTCCAAAGTCCACTTGGAGGACTAATATTCTTTTTTTTTTTTTTTTAAGATTTTATTTATTTATTTGACAGATAGAGATCACAAGTAGTCAGAGAGGCAGGCAGAGAGAGAGAGGGAAGCAGGCTCCCTGCTGAGCAGAGAGCCCGATGTGGGGCTCGATCCCAGGACCCTGGGATCATGACCTGAGCTGAAGGCAGAGGCTTTGACCCACTGAACCACCCAGGCGCCCCAGGACAGCTTTAGTTTATGAAGATTAATATGTTATATGGGGACAGAAGGTGGTGATGTTTGCACAATAATGGGAAGGTACTTAAACACCATGGACCTGTACACTTAAAAATCGTTGAAATGGTAAACTCCATGTGTATTTTATCACCATAAACTATTACAAAAATTTGAATTTCTTCTGAATTGTTTTTTCATACCATTTGCTTTTTCTTCTGTTGGATATTGACTAGGATTTGGACGTTTTTTCTTTGTTATATATATTGTAAATATTTTCTCCCAAACTAACATTTCTCAGGCATTTGTTCAAATAAAATCACATAAAAACTAAAAACGTTATGAGATCAAATATTCATTTAGCCTTTTCCTTTATGGGTTCTGGATTTTTTTAGTTTGCAGAGAAAGGAAGGCCTGTCTACTTCGTAATTATACAACTATCCTACGCTTTCCTCTGGTACTTACGGAGTTTTTCTATATTTAGATTTTTAAATCTATTGGCATTTATCTCCATATATGGTACAAGGTAGAGGTCTAATTTATATTTTCCTAAATGGATAGCTGATTAGACTGGACTCTTGTTTGAATGGTGTTTTCCATCTGATTTGAAATGCCACTCTATCATGTTAAATCTGTTCTGCCTTGTCTGTTTCATTGATCTTTGTGTCTATTTCTGCTCCAAACTCATACTGTTTTTCTTACTGTAGTTTTATAGGAACTTTTGATACCTGATAGGACAAGGCTTCTCTTACATTCTTTTATCAAAAAATTCTTAGCTAGTTTTACAATTTTCTCTTTCTGATGGTCTTTATTGTTTTTTAAATTTTTTTTTAGATTTTATTATTAAGTAATTTCTGCACCCAACATGGGGCTCGAATTCACAACTCCATCAAGAGCATCCCCCCCTTCCCCGGCCCCATGGTCTTTAGAATCAGCTTTCCAATTCCTAATGAAAATTCTACCAGGATTCTCATCAGAATTGCATTACATTTTTTTAGGTAAGAAGAATCAATATCCTTATATGTTGACTCTTCTTAAGAACCCTGTTTTCTCATTTATTCAGATCTTCTTTCACGTCCTATAGCCAAGTCTTATTATTTTCCTTTTGTAGAGAAAAATGCTCATTTTTGATGCTGACCAAGACCCATTCTGAGTCCCAGAAATTCAGAAGAGCAGTGTGCTCCCTTGCCAAGTACCCAGAATCTATTAATCTAATTTCTAAAAGACCACTTTACTCATGTGAGCTCAATTAAATTTGCTGAATTTAATATTTAGTTTACTTTGCTTTCAATGATAAATGAGATACAGAGAAGTAAAGCCAAGAGTGAGAAGTTATGCTACAACAGTTAGGACTCCTAAAAATATATTTTTTTAAAAACCCAAATCAGCACCAGTAGAAACGATCAACCTGCACATTTGAATATGCAGCCACGTCCTTACACAGACACAACCAAGCGTGCAAACCTTGCAACACGTCCTCTGACTCATGCACAACAGATTTGTGTACAGAAATTTTTTCATACGTAATTTGAATTCATCATTAGTCTTTATCCATTTTTCAACTTGAACTTTCTGTGGGTAACATAAAGGGCTTTCAGAGGTAAAATTTAACACTGACATATCTGAGTTATGAATTCCACTTGAACTGCAGCAGTAATCCTTACAGTTAAAGATGTAAGGACACACATACTGCCATGTTTTAGGAAGATAACACAGCCAGGTGGTAGGAGGAGGAGCTCTCACGTTCAAGGCTCGACTTAAAGTTTAGTTAAATCAAATGCATTTTCAGGGCACCTAGGTGGCTCAGTGGGTTAAAGCCTCTGCCTTCAGCTCAGGTTATGGTACTGGGGTTCTGGAATCGAGCCCACATCAGGCTCTCTGCTCAGCGGGGAGCTTGCTAGTGCCACCCTCCCCCCTGCCCCACCCCGCCTGCTTCTCTGCCTACTTGTGGTCTCTGTCAAATAAATAAATAAAATCTTAAAAAAAAATCAAATCTATTTTCCAAGGCTTTATGGAACAACCTGTGTTGTTGTAGAGGGGGGAAAGTCCACCATGAATCTCGTTAGCACAAGCTGGGAAAATCACGGAGGATGAGCATCAGACAGACGTTTCTTGGGCGCTGGCGGCCAGATGCTGCTTTAGCTCCTCAGGACCCTCTGAGAAAGGCCTTAGTAGCACTTCAGACAAGCCCTATTCAGCCTATGTTTTGCCCCATTTGTTGCGGAGTCACCTTCATCCGCCAAGAAGGGAATAGCAGCTGCTGCGACTGTCCCTAACTCGGGTCTGCAAGTGCACCACGCGGCTCCTGCAGTCCCGTACTGCGTGGCCCCTTCTCCCCTGGTGCCCAGCTCCAATCACATCACTTTACACTTCCAAGCCCTCATGAAACTTCAAAACACTTTTTTTTTTTTTTTAAGATTTTTATTTATTTGACAGAGATCACAAGTAGGCAGAGAGGCAGGCAGAGAGGGAGGGAGAAGCAGGCTCCTCACTGAGCAGAGAGCCCGATGTGGGACTCGATCCCAGGACCCTGGGATCATGACCTGAGCCGAAGGCAGAGGCTTTAACCCACTGAGCCACCCAGGTGCCCCAAAACACCTACTTTTTAAAATCAATGTGAAGTCAGCATCTGGAAAGTAATATGGATTCTAAAGGCAGAATGAGTCAAGATTTTTTTTTTTTTAAAGCAGCTTCTTGGTTCAAGGCCATCTGCATCCACCACCCAACCCTGACAAGATATGCAAAACTTCATAAATGAATGAACATTTTTTGGAACAATTTTTACTACTAATGTACACTTTTGCTTCCTGTGTATTGTTTTCCTACTTACAGGTTATTTTTAAAACTATCCAGCCTTATTTACTTCAAAATACTATGGATGGCCAAGAGTAGCAACGGTTTGATGGCTGTTAGGATTGGCCGACTCGAACATAAGAGTTCAGTATACTGTGATGCTTTTGAGCATACCCTTAAGGGGGAAAAAAACCCAACCCGCCTGTAATGGCCAAATTATGGCATAGCCACACGAATTATTAAGCAAATATTAAACCTTTTACAAATAAAGAACACTCAAGCAAACCTGAAGAAAATTCCAACATATCTAAAATAATTACTTCTAGGAACACCTGGGTGGCTCTGCCTAGTAAATGAATTATGGTTGTTACTGGCTTTGCGTTTCCTGTTTTTTTCCCCAGTGAGTATAAATTGGTCCTGAACTTCAATTACATACATACACACGCATTTCTCTTCCCGGTACCAGCTCAGTCTCCTTAATTCTTGTTCCTATGCCCACAAGCATTTCCTCACACACTTCCCAAACAGGGCTACAAGCCTGTTTTCTCTGGGGCCTCCATGTTCAGCATGAGTCTTGGTACTAGGCACCAGGTTCTAGGACTATTAGTTCTCTGATCAACCTACATTTGGAAGGTCAAATCCAGCCTCTGACAAGCCAAGGGAGTGAAAGGTTCTTATTTACTGGTTTTGCTAGTTAACAGATTTTAGAGTCTGATTTGTTTGCATCATTATTAAAAAGTTATCTTCCCTTTCCTTTTAGGATGTCTGATGCCCATTCAGGCACTCTTTATCATTCAGTTCTTATTGCTCCGAACTTGCTGTTTAAATAAAGAGATTAATTTTTAGAGGCAGAGCCTAGAACACGTGCTGGCTCAGCTGGTAGAGCATCCAACTCTTGATCTTGGGGTTGAGAGAGCCCCATGTTGGGTGTAGAGATTACTTAGAACATCAAGGAAAAAAATATACCTCAAGTGGTTTATTTTCTTAAAAACTGTTTTCCTTTGATAGCTGAGGAAAACATCTAGGTGAGGGTTCATTTTTTCTAAGAGTAATGCTCAAGGCAAGTAGGACCTACAAGTACCTCCATTCCCATTTTCTACAAAAAAACCCCATCTCTTTTAAGTATGTATAAGAAAAACAAAACCAACCTTATACTATTTTTTAGAGAACTAGTAAATCTCTTTATTACTAGCAATAAATTCAGAACAATCGAGAAAACCTTGTCACTGTAAACAATGATGACGGTGACATTCCTTCGGGTACTGAGGGTTGGGTAGTACAGATGAACACAGCCAGGTTAAAGGGTTTGAAGTCTAGATTTCTTCCCATTGGTTCTTAGGTGCCACTTTTAGCTGCTACCAAAAAGAGGTGCTAAGAGAAATTCTGGTACAATAAAACTGTATAAAGTATCCATACACCAGGGGGGAGGTTTTCAGTTCAATGCTTCAATTAACATATCCAAAACCCCCATGCTTTCTGTACTTACAAATTAAGAGACAGATCTGTATTTATCATGGTTCCAGGCCCTCCACAGTGTAACCACCAGGTACTGGGAAACATGGCTCCCAGCCTCTTCCCATTCCCTAGAGGTCACCCTGGCCAGCCTTTGGGAATTAGTTCCACCCAAGTCAGCATCCTTTTCCCACTGACATCCTGTTTTACTGGAGGTGCCACATTTCACCACCTCCGTAGTAAGTCTGCTCAAAGCAGCCACTCCTGTGGTCATCTTTGCAGAGTTGTGATCCCTCAAGACTCCTGTTTCTAGAGCATTCTTATCCCCCACCCGCAAATCATTCCAGCACAAAATAACATTTTTAAGTGTAGTGAGGTTTACAGTTTCAAGGTCTTTCCCTGTTTAGTGGTAACCTTGGCCTGGTGCTTTCTCTGGCCCTGGGTTTGCATTTGCCCCATCAGTGCAGGTGTCCACCACCACCTCTGAAGACTATTTAGATGGCAAAAAGGAAGTACAGTATGTATGAAAATCTCAAAAAGAATATGTAAACACAAACCACACTAGATGTAGTTTTGGCTTATTCAGTACTTGTAACACTGGTCAAGTATTTAAAAAAAAAGTGAATATTCCACTTTCACATTTTAAGAAAACTCTGGGAAAACAAATGTAGTTATTCTTTGAATGGAATTTAAGCCAGAGCTTGATCTATGTGCTTCACAAAATTTTTTCATAACTGAGTTTTTATTGGTTGTTCTGAGGATCAGTACAGACATTTCAATTTGTACACAATTCCTAACATACGTACCAAAAATCTAAAAAATCACGAAGTTGTGATTCTTTTCTAAGTTATTCCAGTGACCTTCCAGCTTAAAATTTGGAGGCAATTTTTCCTTAACAGTGTATCAAGTACCAATAGATTCAAATGCTGATACACTGTTACAGTGTTAAGTCCCATTAATTCACAATTTAATATCATATACACGACATACTCAAATTTTCAATCTTGCACAGCACATTAACAGAGTTACTAGGAAAACTGGACTACCACAACCAAGATGTTACAGAGTGCACAAGAATTCTGACAGGGAGAGCCAAGATCTAGGAGTGGTTTTCTTTAGGCAACAATTCTACCAAAACAACATGGGAAAAGGAGTAATTTAAAATATTCAAGACATATTAAATGCACGACTGACTCCAAATTGCCATTTAGTATGCTTGGTATTACAGGATATAAAAACTACCCCATCTATGGAATGTTGAGCTGACACCCAAGACAATCAAAGCCTCCCACATTCAATATCCCACTATTTTCTGGTTGTACCAAAAAATAAACAACCAGCAAATGATTTCACCTCTTAAAAAAAAGCATTTACACTTAAAAAAATGGGATGAGGTGGGATTCCCTCCTTCTTAAAAATGTTTCTAGAGCTACTAAAAAACTTGCATTTACAAAATAGTTGATAAAAATATTCCTCTGGATTGTACAAGAAGGGAGACAGGGACCACTGATAAGACATGGTATGTGATTATTAATCAGACTTGGCTTCTTTCTCTCCTGCTTCATCAGATGCTGGACTCTGCAAATCAAAGAAAAAGAAATAATCAAATACTTGATTTCTGTGTCACTGTTATTATCTTTGAGAGCTTTAACATTTAATATAACGTAGTCTTACTTATATAGTATTAGTAGGTCTTGAAAACACAGGTGATCCTCATTCTATGTAGAATTTGTATTTGTAAATTTGCCTATTCACTAAAATTTATTTGTAACCCCCAAAATCAATACTCCTGGCACTTCCTTGGACTTAAAGCGTTTTTCCTGAGTTCCTCAACATGTACACTCCCAGCAGGGGTGGCTGTTTCAGTCCTGAACCTGTGCCTTTTTTGAAGTTTTTTAGTACCACACATTTCACATCTTTTTTGTGCTTCTTAATGATGCTGACTAGACAAGTATAATACGGTCCACTAAGTGCAAGAAAGTTGTGGTGTCCCTAGTGGAGAAAATACACGTGTTGCAGAGCTTCATTTAGGTATGAGTTATGGTGCTATCAATGAAAACACCTAAAATAAGGTTAGGTCTCAATAGGTCAGTGGAAATGTGACCAGGGTGCCACAAAAATCTAACCCTTTATTTCCTCCATGTGCAGCTGTTCAGTACTTACACCTTCCGGAACACAATCACCATGAATAACAGGAGGAGTGTGAGAATGTGTATTAGAAGGTCAAATTCTACCCTAATAACTAAGATTAGTAATCTCATTTTAATATCACACAATATTTGATATGTGGTTAGAACTACCAATTTAAAATAAATTCTGGTTAAACTCCACAAGTTAGAAATAAGTACCTGGTTGCTTTAAGATTTGATCTATAAATACAAAAGTTTTAAAAATACCCTGAATTATTTCTTCCCAGATTTAACCATTATAAGATTGGGGAAAAAAAAAAAAAAAAAGGGCCTGGCTTAAGAAAACTTATTTATCAAAACTTGTAGCCTGCTTGTTTAAGAAAAAGTGTCTTCTTTTCACAACTTAAAAGGATAAAAAGATTAAAGACATCAAGTCTTTTTATTTGCTTGGTCTAAGTTATTTAGTCCTAAAACAGCCACTTTTAAGAAAATTGGACTTCCTTATAAAAAATGAAATGGGAAAAATCCGCCAAATAAGGAATGGATTCAAAACATTTCTGAATATCCAGAAAAGCAAGATTACAACAGTTCTAGAGATCACACACACACACACACACACACAGCCCATTTCTTTAAACAAGTACCAAGGTTCTAAGTCAAAGAAAAAGGAGTAATAGATCACTTAGCAAATTAAATCCTTTTCAAAATCCACACAAGTAATTATATTAATGAACCCTGTGTAAACATGCATAATGGATCTGTTACTGGTGAAATTCTAAGCATATTAAAATTTCTTGTTCATTTAAAGAAAAAGCAATCAACATATACATTTCCAAATATGATCTAATTCATAAAAACCACCTCTCTATTCACCTGGGAGTTGCTGCACAAAGCTTTAGTATTCTGATGAACAAAGACTGTCTTAATCTGCTCTATAAAGATATGTAACTTATCATCTACTGTTCAGAGTCCAAATCAACAACACACACTTCTGACCTCCTCATTTTTAGTTTCTCCGTTTTCTGCAGGTAAGTCTTCTTTCGTTTCTTGGTTAGCCACTTCAGCCTGTTTTCCCTTTGCTCCCCTTTTTCCCTTTGTTTGCACTTTTTTGTCTGAAGATTTATCCTAGGATACAATAAGAGTATATTTTAAGCATAAACTCAGCACTTACAGTTTTCTCACTTGCTAGAGTGTCCCCAACAGCTGCCATGTTAACGCTAGCTTACATAGCAGCCTGAGTCACAGGACACCTCTTTTCCAGAAGACACCTGAAAGTCCATCCCCACTAGTCAGGATGACAGCATAACGCCCAGAACTGTAACAGTACTCGCATTATCAAGCCTCGTTAGACTTACCTTGAGTAAACCTACAGCCTGAGACACACTCCTCCTCCCACCTGCTCAATCACCCACTACTCTCTCAAGTTGCACATGACAGAACCAATGAGGGGAAGAGTAGTTGGAGGAAATCTCTTTCCACTGTAACCCTATCCGTCCCCAAAGTTCTCGTAAGCCTGAATAATAATCAAATTATCAAATAATCACTGTCCTGACAAGACATTCACCCTCACAGTGAGACCATTCACCTGAAAACAGCACCATGCGGAACGGTCAGGTTGACTATCCTGCTACAGCTAATCCCTTGGTATCACGTAATGAGGAGCTAAAAGGATCAATTTTGAGTCTATCGTTTTCATTTACATGTTGGAAGAATCTGGAAAGCACACGTATTAGTATGATGAAAGACGTCCAAAATTTAAGCCATGGCTAAGCAACATAAGAGTGTTTTTGGATACCATCCATCAATGGTGAAGAAGTTTAAACATTTAACATTTGTTTCTTGTAAGTAAATACAGCCACAGCTAAATGAAGTCAGGTCACCAGTGAGTTCTATCAAAGACCCTTATCAGTACTGACCAATATTTGAGTTAAACAGCCACAAAGACTTGCAGGTAGATCTCACACTTCAATGCTAAGGGGGGGGGGGCAGTGTAATGTATTCTGAACCAATGATGGCTTTCCATATACAAAGACAACATGACAACTACTAATACACCATCTTTAAAATGAACCATAAATTATTATTTTTTAGTGAGCTCTACGGCTAATGTGGGGCTCAAATTTACAACCCCGAGATTGAGGGTTGCATGCTTGAGCCAGAATAACAACTACAAATAACAAAAACAAACATATCTGGGATAGCACTCCTTACACAATGGCATCATGAAATGTCACAATCACCTCTGTAGATATTCTTCTATAATCGGATTTCTTCAAATTTCTCATTAGTTTTCTAACCACTATGGTGCTAGCATAAAAATGTAAATCCTTAAATGTGAAAACAAAATACGCAACAACCTGGACGAAGTAATACCACTTTTAATAACAGGAACGATAGATGAAGAAAAGTAAATCCACGTTTTCCCAACATGTGTGTATTTCAGTCCAAAAATACTTCTAAGGAAATTATACAAGTCATAATCTCATAGTGGTGTATACATATACTTGGAATACAGTGCATTTACACCGTAATCAATAAATACCAAAAATTTACCTTCCATTAACGCTTTAAATCAGGTTGGTTATGAAGGGTGTACTACAGAAATTCAGGTAAAACAGAGCCCCCCACTCCACACTTTTCCTTTGGCAACACTGAGTTGACAAATTTGTTCCTCAAGGAACACGGACATGTAGACTTACCTGCTGGCCTCTCAGAAAAAATGTGTCAATTACACCTGATCCCAAACCCAACCGAGGATAAAATCTCAGTATTTTCATTAGAAAAAGTTTTGGGGGCAAATCAAAATATAGGAAGTGGTAAATAAGGAAGAAAGATTTAAGAGGGAAGCAGGCACAGTACTTCATCCAATGGTTTTATTACAAAAACCCAAACAAAGATGGGAAATAATAGTACATAGTTCGTTCCATCATTATGCAACAAAATCTGCTATTTTTTTTGGCCTTCATGAAAAGTTCCTGTTTTACTTCACTCTAAAAAGAGTTAAGTAAACTCTTAACTTATCTTTTGTTGTGAGAAGTTAACATACTATACTATACCTTTGAATACGTTAAAAAAAAAAAAACAACTTTCTCCTTAAAAAAAACAAAAACAAAAAAAACCCTTTGAGACTTTGACATTCATTGCTGCATGTTAAAATAAATAACTGGAAACAAAACCTTTGATTATGCAGTGCTAAGCTCTACCTGTACTTTCAGAAAAGGGGTCGAACACCAAACGCTCACTCAAGTTTTAGGTGCGCAGAAATTAATCACACCACGAATTTCCCCTGAAGGCCGGGAGAGGTTTGCAGAGGACGGTTTCAGGGCTACACCCCAAATCAGAATTACCATGACAAACAGTTTGCTTTCCCAACGGACGTTTTCAAGCATTACACGTAAACGCAAGAACAACTTCATGTCAGAGACCTTCGATGTGAACGGCGCGATGGTGAATCTGTTCCAGGGAAACAACTCTAACGGCGTTTAGGGTTAACTCCGAGTTTCCTGGGATAAGACGATGGATAGTGTTTTTGTTTTGTTCTGTTACACACAGTCACAGACCAGACCGACACAATACCTGCCCCCGTGCGCTCTCCGAGAGCTCCATCCGCAAGAACCCGCACAGCAGGTCGCGGCCTCGGGGGTCGGGCGGGAGAGCCAGCACGAGGACACACCCACCCGGGAAGCCCTAACCCGGACGCGCACGCGAGCCCCGGCGGCTCCCGGTGCGAGACACGGGGGTCCTTTCCGCCGTCTCCAGTCCCCCCAGGTCTGCAGCACCGGGAACGGGACGCGCTATCCCGCACACCCCGGAGGACCGCCTCCATTCCGACCGCTAGTCTACCTGGGCCCGCACACCGAAGTCGGTCACGCGCGGCTGCGGTACCGAATCCGAACAGGAAACCAGGAGACCCTCGCACGTTTCAGGCGAGGACATCGGACCGAGACCTTGGGGTCAAGACCTCAGCCGCGAACCGCGTCGCCGGGACGCGGCTCTCCAGGCGGAAAAAGGCCCGCGTCAGGGGTCTGACGGACCCGCAGCACTTCCCGCACTCCGGGTGCCCCGAGCGCGGAGCCTACCTTTGCCGCCGCCTTCTTGGGCTTCGCTTCCACTTTCGCAGGCGCGGGCTTCTGAAAGGCAAGGGCGGCGCTGAGTGTCCCGCGGGCACGACCGCGCGGGGAGGACGGGCGTCCGGGGCTCGAGCTACTTACCGCGGACAACCGCGCCGACCTCCTCTTGGGCTTTAGGGGAGAGAAGGAGAAAGAGCGACGCGTGAGGGGCGAAGCGCCCCCGGGACCCTCCCCCCGGCGGCGGCGCGGGCTCTTACCTCCTCCTTCGCCGCGCCCTCGGCGGAGCTCACCTGCGGACGGAAGCACACGCGCGAGTGGCCGCAGCCCGCAAACAAAAGTGCCCGCGCGCCCCGCGCCCGCCCGCCCGCCAGAACAATGCCCGGCCGCGTGACGTCACGGCTTCCCGCCGCCGCGTTCGAATCTCCCACCCGGCTCCTCGGCCGCCGAACGTTCCAGAACGCCGCGCCCGGCCCGCCGCGCGCGCGCAGCCCCGCCCGCCCGCCGTGGGTCCCGGGGCGCCTGTCGGGCCCTGCGCCGCCGTCAGCGCGGCGGGACTCAGGCCTCGCGGGGCGGCCGCGGCGGGCCGGGCGGCGGAGGGCGCGCGTGCGGGCCGCGGCCGCCGCTCACCTTCCTCTTGGGCATCGTGGCGGCGGGGCGGGCGCGTGCCGGGTGCCTGCGGGCCGCGGCGCGCCGAGAGCCTTCGCGAAGCTGGGCTGCCTGGCCGCTGCCGCTCCTCCCGCCGCCCGAGCTGCTGCTACCCGCCGCGGGGGCGGTGGGAAAACCGGATGGAACCGGATTGGGAGCCCGCCCCCTCCTCCCCCCTCGTCCCCCGGCCGCGAGCTCCCCCTCCCCGCCGGCTGGGCCGCCCCCCGCCCCCGCCCATTGGCTGTGGGGCCCACCGCGCCGCGGCCCGCGCCCGGAATAGGTGAGCCGGGCCGTCACTCGACCACTGCGCCCCGCCCCCGCTCCCGGCGCCCCCTCCCCCGCCCGCCGTCTCGCGGGGCCCCAGACCCAGGCGAGGGGGCGGGGCCCCAGAGGCCACTCTCACCTCACCGTAGTTTGTTTGAAGCCGAGCCGCAAAGTGCGGTCTGCGCGCCGATTGGCGGGGTCCCGCCACGTGGTAGCCGGCTGACCCCACCCACAACCTCCCTGGTTACCTGGGCACTCCCAGCGCCCAGAGAGCCTCAGGGACGGAGTTCTTCCCTTCTAGAGTGAGTTGGGGTGCGACATTTATAGTTGCCGTAATAAACTGGGAAGGGAGAGACAATGGATTCAAGTATGAGCCAACTGCTCCCTTCTCAAGCAGCAAGAAAGTCTATATGTATGGGCCCCAGCTTCGCAGGCCTTCGGGAAGCAGGTCCTAGTGCGCAAGCGCCAGCGGGGAGGTCGTGGGAAGGAAAGCTCACGCGCGGGCTCAGCGCCGGGAGCTACTGCGCAGGCGCGGATCTTTGCGACGTTCCTGGGCTCGCGGCTGTCCCGACTCCGCTCTACGCTGCGTGGTTGCTGTAGGTGGCCTTTTCTGTGTCACCGCCTTTAAATGCTCTGTTCCTTGAGGGGTCGGGCCCCCACCGTCCGTCCCCAGGACGTGTCCTTTCGCAGACCCCTGGGCGGGCTGGTCTCTCCTGCGTTGAAGTGAAGCGGGAAGCACGCCCGCCCGCCCCAGCCCGTTTTTGCGCACCTAAGCACCTTTTTAAAGTGGAAAAAGGGCTTCAGGCTGATGGAGGACGGGGGGGCGAAGGTGAGCTAGGAACCCGGAACCAAGGAGATCGCACGTTACCCAGTTTCTTTAATGAAGAAGAAAATCACGTTTAAAGGGACGAGTTGTGTGGGCTTACAGGTTTTTAATCAAAATTGTCAGCTGGGATTCTTGGAAAGAAGGAAACGTTGGAATACTTTGCGTCCAAAAGATAGGAAACAGATCAAATGTCCCTTATATGAGAGGCCCGGATAAACTGTGGAACCTTCGGATAATGTGATAGTGAGCTACAAGAAAGAAGGATGAGGCAGCTCTTCCCCGAGGAAGTGAATTTCGAAGACCGCTCGTCGGGTGTTGCACCTCCCCATCTCAATAACTAGCGTCTTCCCTGCTCATTCATGGAGTCTGAAGTCCTAGAGTGGCTTATAAAGCCCGCTGCGATTTGGCCCAGTTCAGTGATTTTCATCGCTGCTGCTCCTGCTTCACTACTTTCCCGTTCTCAACCAGGTCAGGCACACCCTGCTTCTCCGGGCATTTGCACCTGCTGTTCCTTTTGCCTCAGACCAGTGTAGCTCTCTTCCTCCTTCGGGTCTTAGCACAGATTTCACCCTTTCGGTGAGGCCTGTCCTGACCTTTCGGTTTAGAATGGCAACTCCCTAGCTCTGCCTTATTTTCTACATGGTGCCTACTGAATACGTAGCTATATTGAGTATAAAGTTATGCATTCCTTGTGTAACTCGGGAGGAATTCACAAGGAAGTGGTGCCAGGCGTTGCTTCTGTGGAGAACAACTGAGAGCGGGGGAAGATTAAAACTTATCCTTTTTTCTTTATTTCCACACTTCTATCTGTGTTACCAAAAAAAAAAAAAAAAATCAGAGTGACTGAGTTTGTGGCACATATGTTTAGGCCCTGGGGTAGAGAGAGAGCAGACAAGACATGTATGGCAAGGCCTCTGGGTGGTAGTTTAGAGGAGAGACAAGGTACCCAAATTGTCCTAGCAAGGGAAAGGGGAAGCCACAGGCAGAGGGACAGCACAGACCAGGGCATGCAGAGGTACTAAAATGTGATAGTTCTCCAGGGCCTGCTAAATGGCAGTGATGGATTAAGGGAGAATGACCAGTGACAAGAGACAAAAAGAGAAAGGCAACCCGCAGAAGGCATTTGATGCCAGGCTAAGGGGTTTGGCTATTATCCGAGGAGACATTGCGAGGTCTTAAGAAGGGAATGATGGGCTGAGATCTGAAATTACCCTATAAAGAACTTTCTCCCATGACAATTAGAGATGTAGTGATCCAGAGGTGGCGAACTGGTGGCCTACGATGTTTGCTTTGGACCAGATTATTATTTTTTTTAAAGATTTTATTTGTTTATTTGACAGATCACAAGTAGGCATAGAGGCAGGCAGAGAGAGAAGGGAGGAAGCAGGCTCCCTGCTGAGCAGAGAGCCCGATGCGGGGCTCGATCCCAGGACGCTGGGATCATGACCTGAGCCGAAGGCAGCGGCCTTAACCCACTGAGCCACCCAGGCGCCCCTGGACCAGATTATTTTTTTAATTGGCCGGTATAAGCATACAAAACAGCTGGAACCCAACGGGAAACCACTTGGCGACATATTTTAAGGTAAGCAAGTGCTCTATGACTCCGTAATTCATTCCTAGAAATATACCCAACAAAACTGTGTCCATCTGCTCAGCAGAAGACACGAAGTCGAGTATTCACAGCTGACCGCTTTTCATAAGCCCCACCAGCAGCAACCTAAATGCCCATCAACAGGAGAGTGGGTGAATGAATGGAAGACTCACCCATGACAAAGAATTATCTACAGTTACACACGACAGTGTGTGTGAATCTCACAAATACAGTGTGGGAAGCAAGATGCTAAATCCAAAAGAACACATAGTGCGATTCCATAGGCAGACAAATGAATCCAGTCCGTTGGAAGTCAGGATAGTAGTGCCTCTTTGGAGGTGGGGTAGGGAGCTGGTGACTGGGTGAGAGAGACTAGGGGGCTGGTCATGCTCTGTTTCTTGATCTGGAGGTTGGTTGCACTGTTGTGTTCACTTTGTGAATATCTTTTTTAATCTTTTTGTTCTTCATATACTTTCATTATCCATGCAAGTCCCTCTCTTATTTATTTTTATGTTTATTAAGACTTTACTTATTTATTTGAGAGACAGAGAGAGTGAGGGAGAGGGAGAGCAGAGCCTACACAGGGCTTGATCACATGACATGAGCCAAAACCAAGAGTTGGACACTTAACCAACTGAGCCACCCAGGTGCCCCAACACTTTGTGAATATTAATTGAGCTGTGCATGTAGGCATACATTTCTGGATATATATGAGCAATGAAATTTTCAATTTTTTTAAAGCAACTTGTCAAAATCAGATGATTTCTTCAGCAACTTGTCAAAATCAGATGATTTCACATACAGATTCAGCTCTTCAACTTCTCCCAGGTTCCTTTGTGTGTACATCCCACACCCTTCACTTGACCTTGTAACTTGTAAACAGGCACTTTGTTCAGTTTGCCAGGGTCCTAGGCCTGCCCCTTTTTCTCACCCATATTTTCTGCGTAGCCTCTAAAGGCATTTCAATTTGTGATGCCTGTGTCTAAACATGGGTAATTATAGACACCACTTTTTATATTTCCATTTACTTTTGGAAGAAATATTTATGTGCTTCAAAATTCTAAGGGTAAAAATTTATTTCCAGAGAAATCCCCGTTCTACTTCTGCACTCCTATATACCTAGTTCTTCCACGGAAAAAACAATGCTGCTCTTTGTGTGCCCTTCCAGAAATATTTTGTGCATATACAACAGGTGAGTCTATTCTTTCTGTCCCTCTAGTTTTCTACTCTGCTTGGCACCTTGCAGTTTTCACTTAATGGAGTCTGTTTCCTATTGGCACTTACCAGATTCCTCCTCCTTTTTACCGCTAAATTGTATTCCACTGTACAGATGTACTGAACATTTTTATACCAATTCCCTATTGATTTGACTTTGAAGTAGTGTCCAGTCTTTTGCTCCTTCAAAGGATGCTGCAACATATAACCATGTACATATATGTGCTTTTCCTATAAAACACTTTCTGCCAAACCTAAACACACACCCAACACAGGCACTAGAACTAGGCAGTGCTTGATCAAAGTTGGAAGCGATGCTGGATCATCCAGACTGTTGGATAACCACATGGAAACAGCATTTTAGAAATTCCTCCAGAACCCTCAAGATCTTTGTATATACCTGCAAAAGTGTCCTCACCACCACTCCACCCTGGGGTCCACATGCCCCACTTTGGAAAATCATGCAGGCTGGTTGATGGTACAGGGTGATTTTGGATTTCTAGAGAGGAGAATCTCGAGCCTAATCTAAGGCAGGATTGTGGTGATAGGCAGGGTTCCGAGGGAAGTTGAGAGGGTGAAATCAGTAGGAGTGAGCAGTTTGCCTTCCCCGTGTCAGGTGTCTTAGGTGCTGGGGATGCAGCTGTGAACGCAAGAGTCAAGCCACCTGTCCTCGTGGGGCTCTCATTCTAGTGGGAGTACAGTAAAAAAGTAAACAAGATACTGTCACATAGCAATGGTGCCTTGAAGGAAGGAAAAGTGTCACAGTACGGAACATGCTAGAGGTATGCCGAGTGGGGCTGCTCTTGATGGTACAGTCAGGGAGCGCCCCAGAGGAGACAAGTGAAGGGTAAGACATCCTGGGCCTTTGGTGGCTCTGAAGGAGAAGGCTTCAGGACAGAGGAAACAGCTAGCACAAAGGTCCAGAGGTAGAATCAGCCTTGGTGTGTTTGAAGAAGGGAAATGTGGGTAGAGAAGCAAGCAGTGGCGAGGATGTGTGAGGCGGTGAGGAAGCAGTGAAGGGCTGCAGTGGGAGCTGGTGTCATTGGTCTGGACTCCCAAGTGGGGGTGAGGTCAGAATGAGAGGTTAACACATGAAGTCAGTTGTTGCCCGAAGACGTAAGACTAGGTGAGACCTTGTAAAGCAGTCTAGCCAACGAATGTTGGTTGTGGGGGAGATCCATGGAAGGAGGGATTTGGGATATCTTTTGTTGGAGGGGGGAACTGACAGGACTCCTCAATGGGACTGGGGTTAGGGAGAGGAGAGAGACTTGGCTATGAGTGATAGAAACCCAGTTAGCATAAGCAGCAAGGAAGTGGACTGTCTCCCATGGCAGGATGTTCTGGACTGGAAGATCCAGCAGCTTAATGTGTTGTCACAGTCTAGGTTCTTTTCTCTCTTTTCTTGTATCTCTTTCCGAGTTGGCTTCATCCTTAGTTGGAAGTGGAATTGGACACCTCACACCCAGATTTATAACAGCCAGAGAAGGAATGTCTCTTTTCCCAGAAGCCCTCTCTCGATTGCCTTTACTTCTTAGGCAGAATTGGGTCACATGCAAGGGGAATGGGACACCCTTAGATCAAATCAGACCCACCCCTGGAGTTGGGGGTAGGGCCGGGAGTGGAGAGAATGGATACCTGAGCAGAATAACGACTCTGTTAGAAAGAACAAGGAGGGCAATGGCTGAGAAGTTGAGAATCACCTGTGTCGACTAGGCTGTGGTGATGGGGAGCAAGTCACCCAGTGAGGGGATGAAAGAAGAGGTGTGCTTACCATAGAGCAGTCACATGGAGGTTGTAAAGTTCACCCTACATCGACAACGTATGATGTCACTGACTGTCCTGATGGGGCAGTGTCAGTGAGTGGTGGGACAAAAAACAGGTTGAAGTTAGGAAGCGGAGGGGAGGAGAAGAACTGAGAATGTATCCCAGCCCCCACTGTCCAGTGCTGCACCACACTGTGTCTCCAGAAGCCCAGTCTCTGGGCCCATGTGTCCAGGGAGCGAAGACAATATAAGTTGTGGCAGGTGTGAGATGAGCGTGTGAGCAAGAGCAGGTACAAGGGAGATGACGGTCGGAACTCTGAATGCCTACTGTTCCCTGCTCTGTTGGATATCCGAGCTGTGTGGAAGGGTGAGATGCAAGGGAAGCAGAGGAGAGCAAAACTGTTGGGCCCCTTGCAGACCTTTTGATGACCACTATGCTGAATGAGTTGGCCAGAAACACCAGGACACAGAGAGCCCAAAGATGACCCATCGTTGTAGAAGTCACCATGCGGTGTATGTTTCTAACCTGGCTGCAAACTTTATGGCTTCATGACTATATAAATTATTATGAGCTAAGATAATTGGAATTACTGTTATTCTGAGCATCCTATTTGGCAGTCCATAGTCCTCGTTGTTATTTTAGAAAAAACACGAAGCCCGCTGTAAATTGGTCATGTTATTCTCTTCTGCTCACTGGTGAGTCTTGCCTTTCCAAACACGGAAAGTAAGGTTTTTAATCTATCCTGGCTGCTGTAGCAAAATACCATAGACTGGATGGCTTATAAACAATAGACGTTTATTTCTTCCAGTTCTAGAGGCTGGGAAGTTCAAGATCAAGGCTTTGGTAGTTTTCATGTTTGGTGAGAACCTGCTTTCTGGTTCATAGATGGCTGTGTTCTCGCTGTGTCCTCCACTGGGGAGAAAGGGGAAAGTAGCTCTCTGGGGTCTCTTTATAAGGACACTGATTCCATTCGCAAGGGCTCCACCCCCATGACCTAGTCACCTTCCCAACCCTCCCCCCCCCATACCATCCCAATGGGGATTAGGTTTCAACATTTGAATTTTTAAAAAACTTTATTTGTCCGAGAGAAAGAGAGCATAAGCAGGAGGAGCAGGAGGCAGAGGGAGAAGCAGGTTCCCCATTGAGCAGGGGGCCCGATGCAGGACTCAATCCCAGGACCCTGAGATCATGACCTGAGCCGAAGGTAGCTGCTCAGCTGAGCCACCCAGGGGTCCTTCAACATTTGAGTTTTGGGAGAACACTTTCAGTTCAGGAACACTCCCTGAATCTCTTCCTGATCACTCAGTTTCTGTGGCTTCCAAAGAGAATCACCCCCTCAAATGGACAGCCACTTCATACCATTTGAGATTTGAGCAGAAGTATTCTACTCCATTGTTAAGGGGCACTTTTTATATCTCACTCATGAGATCACATGAAAGAGTTCAAGTTTCCTCTGGCTTTTGTGAACTCTGAAGGCAGAGGCAGTGGTATAAATGTGTTCCGCTGACAACAGTTTGAGGGATGCCCCATTTGTAACCAACAGGAGGAAGCTGTTTCCTTTGGTTAGACATTGCCCCACATCTGGTTCGGAGTGCTGGCCAGAATAACAACCAAAAGCCAAAAAAGAAAAAAAAAGAAAAAAGGAGATCTCTTAATGCTACTTTTACATTATTCAAATACATTTGACTGTGGAGCAACATGGGTTTGAACTACACAGGTCCACCCATATGCAGATTTTTTCAATACATACAGTAGAGTACTGTAAATGTATTTTCTCTTCCATCTGATTTTCTTAATTTTCTTTTCTGTAGATTACTTGATCATAAGAGTACAGTATATAATACACACCTACCACAACTTATATTCTGTCTTAGCTCCCTGGACACATGGGCCCAGAGACTGGGCTTCTGGAGACACAGTGTGGTGCAGCACACATACATACATACAAAAATGCATACATACAAAATGTGTGTTAATTGGCTGTTTATTTTACTGGTAAGGTTTCTGCAACAATAGGCTACTAGTTGTTAAGTTTTGGGGGAGTCAGAAGTTATGCATGGATTTTCAACTGCATGGAAGTTAGCTCCCCTAGCCCCTGGGTTGTTCAAGGGTCTATTGTAATAAAAAAGTTTTTTTCTGAGTCCTTTCTCAGAAGCATGATTAAGACTTCACCTTGATGTAATTTTCATTAAAGAAAAAATGGGAGGAGAGGGAACCTGATGTGACATTTCGTTATAGCCAAATAATATAAAATGTTCTTCCCATCTGAATGTCTACTCATTTTCCTTTGCATTCAGAGAAACCAGATAAAGCATTATTAGCAAAAATAGATGAGCCTGGCTCTTGACTCCATTTTTAATTTTTCACATTTCACATTTATTTTAAAATAAAAAAATTTGAAAGTTAATGAAAGATTTATTTAGACATACATTTCTTCTGGACATATTCTAAAGCCTGTGAAAATTTGAGAAGTAAGTGAAATTAACTGCACTAATAATAATAATAATATATTTTTAAGCTACTAAATTTTGCATATTCAGAAGGGCATATAATAGAGACTTAAAAACATTTAAAAGTTTTTTTGGCTCTACCAATATTTTTCTTAAATTGAAATAAAATTCACATAACATGCAATTATTTTTTAAAAAGATTTTATTTATTTATTTGAGAGAGAGAGGAACAGTGAGAGAGCACACAAACGAGGAGGGGCAGAGGGAGAGAGAAGCACACTCCCTGCTGAGCAGGGAGCCTGACTCGGGACTGGATTCCAGGACCCTAGCTAGGATCATGACCCCAGCCAAAGGCAGATGCTAAACTGACTGAGCCACCCAGGTGCCCCGCAACCAACTATTTTGAAGTATACAATCCAGTGGCATTAGTACATTTACAATGTTGTTCAACCACTATCTAACAGTATTAAACAGTAAATTAAACATTTACATTTACATAAGTGTTTTTTTTTAACAAGTTAAGAAACAGCAAATTAGCTCAGATTACAAGCTGTCACATTTTTCTGATTATCTCCCAACACACAGGTACACATGCATACATGTGCACACACTCAAGACTGGTTGGATACCCAGCTACACTGAAATGCAGTTTTCCAGGAGATCTTGATACTTCATTCCTCATTAGCTATCTTGGATCCTAAAGCAGGCTACCAACATACAGGACACATGTGATCTCTGGCACCTACTGAGCACCATGAAGCTATGAAATTTATGCATTTGAGGTCACTGCCTGTGCTTGATTTGTGCCAGTCATCAAAACAAACACTGCAGACTTAACTTAATTCACCTGAGTGTTGATGTACTGCTAGTTCTTGTTGGAAAGATTGTCAGTCTGCTCTTTGATTCAACCCTATATGCGACCTCTACCACCACCACCACCATCATCATCCCCAGCATCACCACCACCACTACCACCATCGTCACCATCTTCATCACTGTCATCACCACCACCACCTATCACCATCACTACCATCATCAGTCACCAGCATCATCATCATCACAACCACCACCATCATCTTCATCACCATCACCATCATCATCACAACCACCACCATCATCATCTTCATCACCATCACCATCACCATCATATCATCGTTACCATCATCATCATTTAGTAAAACCAAATGGGCAAAGTTAGGAGTAGGTAAGTTCAGTTCCTACTAAATTGCAACTGCTCTATCTCCTCTGTTCTCACTATGTTGGAAATAGTTGAGGCAGTCTTTCTTTTACCTTGTTTTTCATTGCCGCCTTCTGGGTGTGCCTGTCTCAAGACGAACCCCCTTGCATTGGTGCCTCTGAACAACTGACTCCAAGTCACTCAAGTTCTGAGCACATTTCCAGTCACTGCTGACATTCTTTTGAATCTCTGACCAAGATTTGGTTTCCATTAGAGAAATTATTTCTTCAATCCCAGTCACAATTGGCTGAAAATTGACATAAGATCCATGAATATAGAAATTTCTAAACCCATTCTCTGAAGTCCTATGAGTAGGAATCATCAGAGGCTCCAGGACCTATGCGTTCTGAACAAGAAATGATTTGATGAAAGCCTCCATGGCTGCTTTCAATGGTGTTTGTATTTTCTGTGCACCTTGCTCTGGATGGAGACCCATTTGTAATGCTATTCCAATCTTTACTTTCTACAGGCCGAATGCCCCCCCCCCTTTTTTTAAAACTTGACAGTCTAGTGTGATACTTGGATGGAGTTCGTAACAGTTGTGACCCACTGGATTCTTTTTTCCATTGCTGTACTTGACTCACATTTTGAGTTAAAGAAAGGGGTACTTCTGTGTTCTTTATCTGCCTCATTACAGACCCGTAAGATCTAATGTATGAAGATTTAGTTCCCCTATGTGAATTATATTCCTCAGAATGAGTAGCGTCACTCTGTTCCTGAGTTGGTGATCAGCTTTGACTATTTAAAATAGACCCTCACCTTATTGGCTTTGGTCTTTGGATTGTATTTCTCACTGTAACATTAATTCAAGCACTATTTTTTCCAAACATGTACTTCTCTAAATGGCTGTTCCTCTTTTTGCCTGAATTCACAACTACCTGACTGGTTTCCCTGACCACTCAACTTAGCATGTAGAGCAACAGGCCTAGGACTTGCTTATTGATCTGCCCTGAATTCCATTTCTAATCTTCCTAAAGTTGGGAAGGATTCTTCTGCTGAATTTTGCTGTTTTAAACCATCCTTTAATTTAGCCCTTGGAATGTCGTAAATATTTCCATTGAAATTTGCCAAGGTTTGGTGTCTTGTATGCCTAGCCATAGGGCTCTTTGATCTTTGATGAGACAGGGCTCTTTGATCTTTGATGCTTATCTTTGGTACCATCATCTCTATTGGTATCAGAGAATTGAAAGTCCGTATCTTGACCAGGACTTCAAATCCAGTTATTTGCATGATTTACACTGATTTCCAGGAGAAATCCTCCTCCTTGGGAGATGTGGTAGTGTAGTGGGATGGTAGTGGTGGGGAAGAGTAATGCCGTCTTCTTCTGCCAGAAAGGCAGACACTGAGGAGGGAGGCAGGAGGAGATGTTATCACTTCATGAGGTTGTTTCTCCCTCCTAATTCATCGAAGTCTTTCATGAGTAGAGGAGGCAGTAGTCTGACTACAGCTTCAGAGGGGCCAGCCACAGGGAAAGGGGGAGAGACGAGCTCCAAGCCTGTCTTTTAGTTTGGTCAGTTCAGCCTCACCTATCAGCCAAGGTGCTATTCCATGGAAAGAATTCACTCTACTGCTATTGAATACTTCACATTTTCTTGAAGCAGAAATTTGCAGTGATAAGAGAAGAGCTCTCTAAGGGCCTGGTACACAAGGGATGCCAGTTTAGATTTCTTTCTAAGTCAGCATGCCTGTACATAAACTTTGCTCAAACCAAAGCCTGATTTATGGTCCAACCACCCATGCATTGTACACCTGCTTTGTGAATGAGTAGCCTAAAGGAAAACTATGTTGTCCTGAGATATTGATCAATACTTCTATTCCCTGCATTCCTTTGTGATATAAGACTTGATTCCTGCCTGTATGCTAATATATAATGTTTTGGCCTTTTACAAGATATAAAAAGAAAAGTATATAACCCAGAAAACACTATTCATTCTCCAGAGCACTTCCTTCCCTGTGAAGAGTGTTTCCCAGGCAGCTGCCCTAACTTGGGCTTGAATGAAACCTTTCTTCTCTTTGAGAGAAAAGCATCAGCGTTTCTTGGCAGAGTGGGCAGGATATCAGAGCAGTTGGCCTGAGAAAACACCTGAGGGTCCTCCGGGCCTGATGCTTGGTATCAGCAGGGGCCCCTCTGGCTTCTGAGCACCTCACAGTTGTATCTGGTGAGTTCTGTTGATATCCAGACAACATCAACTTAATAGTCCTGACTTTTATTCAAGCTGTTAAGGCTCACCAATAGTGTTATCCAGGTGGGATAATCTAGAGAGGTTGTTGTTATGGGTAGGTTGTTTTAATTTGACATTATACTAATTGATGTTATTAATATAAGGTTTGAGTAAATTTTCTAGCTAGAAATATGAGAGACTGGATCACTCAGCTCCAAAGAAAAGGGACACTTGCTCCTTCTGGCCTAAAGGTGTTTTCAAGTGACAGAAAGCCCAGTGGAAGTGTCTGAGGGTATTCCTAGAGATGTGTAGGGGTCCCATAGGGATTTCCCATCTCATAAGGTAATTAGTGATTGGCTCATCTGGGGACACACACACAAGGATTGATCACCCAGTGTTTGAGCCCCACTCAATGGTCTTTTTTTTTTTTTTTTAAGTAGTCTCCACACCCAGCATGGAGCCCGGTATGGGGCTCGAACCCACAACCCTGAGATCAAGATCTGAGCCGAGATCAAGAGTCTTAACTGACTGAACCACCCAGGCATCCCAGCCCCTCAATGGTCTTAGAGCTCACAGGGAGAAACTGAGACACATAAGAGAGTGTATTATGGCTGATTGGAAGTGACACACACGCAAGCACTACCCTCTTGATCCATCACACTCAACAGCCTTAGATTTTGCTCAAGCCTTATGCCAGAATGGAAACCAAATGAGTAGGGAATTGTGCTTTAAAAGCCAAGCAGCCCCCAGAAAACCAACAACCACCCACAGGAACTCTGGTAAGACACATATAGAGCCTCTACTTGAAAGTGCTTACTCAAGTGGGAAGATTTTTTTTTTTTTTTAACTACATAGGGTTGACCTTACAACCTGAGATCAAGACCCTGAGACCAAGACCTGGGCTAAGATCAAAATTTGGACACCCAGCTGACTGAGCCACCCAGGTACCTCAGTGGTAAATTTAACTAAGGATAATCTGTCTCAGATGGCCCAAATGGAGTCCTTTTGACGTGTTTAAATTAGTTTTTTTTTAAAGATTTTATTTTATTTTAAGCAATCTCTACACCCAATGTGGGGCTTGAATTTACACCCATAGATCAATAGTTCCATACTATGTTTTTGTGCCAGTACCATTCTCTTGGTGAAAATTAAAAATAGAGCTACCCTATGACCCAGCAATTGCACTACTGGCTATTTACCCCAAAGATAGAGATGTAGTGAAAAGAAGGGCCATATGTACCCCAATGTTCATAACAGCAATGTCCACAATAGCCAAACTGTGGAGAGAACTGAGATGTCCTTCAATAGATGAATGGATAAAGAAGATGTGGTCCATATATACAATGGAATATTACTCAGCCATCAGAAAGGATGAATATCCCAATTTTGCACCAACATGGATGGGACTGGAGGAGATTATGCTGAGTTAAATAAGTCAAGCAGAGAAAGTCAATTATCATATGGTTTCACTTGCTTGTGGAACATAAGGAATAACATGGAGGACATTAGGAGAAGGAAAGGAAAAGTGAATTGGGAGAAATCAGAGGGGGAGATGAACCGTGAGAGACTGTGGACTCTGAGAAACAAACTGAGGGTTTTAGAGGGGAGAGCATTGGTGGGATGGGTCAGACTGGTGGTGGGTATTGTGGAGGGCATGTATTGCATGGAGCACTGGGTGTTGTACACAAACAATGAATCTTGGAACACTGCATCAAAAACTAATGATGTATTTTATGGTGACTAAGATAACACAGTTAAAAAAAAAAAAAAGAGTTGCATGCTCTACCAACTAAGTCAGCTGGGAGTGCCCCCAACCCACCCAAAATTAGTTTTCTTATGAACAGAATTAGAGGAAGTGGGCTATAAGACTAAGCAACCAGAACGTAGGAAGCTATTTGGTTGAGTCAGTGAAGCCCTTGGCTTTCAAGATGAACCAACACTCACAGAAGTATTCTGGGCCTCATTTGGTTTATTTGTTGCTATAGCTTTTGGCATCTTTGGACAAGCTATGTTATGTTGTTATATTGGAAAATGGGAAATGACTAATTCACAGATCCATCATTATAATGCTATCTTGCAATTCAATTTGTCTTAATAAAAGAGAGATATTTGGAAATTGGGTCATTAATATCCTCTCCACAAATATTAAAGTAACAAAGGCTAGAATTTGTTTGCATCTTGTTTGTGTATATGTGTCCATGTGTATTATAAATGTGATTTTTTTCTACCTCTGGATGGTATTGCTAAAATTAATTTGTAAAAGAGCTGTATTTAATTGGCTTAAAGACAAGTGTTTATAAGAATTGGACATCCTCGGGACGCCTGGGTGGCTCAGTTGGTTAAGCAGCTGCCTTTGGCTCAGGTCATGATCTCGGGGTCCTGGGATCGAGTCCCATATCAGGCTCCTTGTTCAGCAGGGAGCCTGCTTCTCCCTCTGCCTCTGCCTTCCTCTCTGTCTGCCTGTGCTCACTCTCTCCGACAAATAAATAAAATCTTAAAAAAAAAAAAAAAAGAATTGGACATCCTTAGTAGGGGAGAGTCCAAGATGGCAGAAGAGTCGGAGACCTTAGTTTGGTCTGGCCCCAGGAGTTCAGCTAGATAACTATTAAATCATTCTGAACACCTACAAACTCAGCCTGAGATAGAAGAAAAGAATAGCTATAAGTCTACAAATAGAAAAGCAACCACTTTCTGCAAGGTAGGAGATGCAGAGAAGTGAATCTGAGGTGATATATGGGAAGATAAACTGCACGGAGAGGGACCCTCCATGAGCCGGCTACTGGAAACTGATAGAGCAGCAGAGCACAAAATCAGAACTTTTACAAGTTGGCTTTGTGAGGTATGTCCCTGCCTGGAAGGCACTCAGGCAGCAAAGTTGGAGTGGAATCCTATGTGGGACAGTGTGGTCCCTGGATCCTTGGGATCACAGGAACACCAGGGTGCCTGAGTCTAGCAGAGTTCCCAGGCATTGGAGTGGGGAAGCTGACTGCAATCAGCAAGCCCAGGAGAGAGAGCTCTGCTTGGGGTTGTCCTAAACCCTGAACCGCGGCTCAGTTGGGCAACTACTCTCCAAGCAGAGCTCAAT
Source organism: Martes martes (assembly GCF_963455335.1). Taxonomy (NCBI): domain Eukaryota; kingdom Metazoa; phylum Chordata; class Mammalia; order Carnivora; family Mustelidae; genus Martes; species Martes martes. Next base: position 5,894,701 of record NC_137888.1, on the reverse strand, counting down.
GAATGGCAGAACCAGCGAGGCCCCCCTTACTCCCCAGGAGGAGCAACACAGGAGTGCACCACAGGAGTCTGTAGGGTTTGGAGACTCCAAGTGGGGTCGCGTGCCTGGGAGAGAAGTGTTCAATCATGGGCTGGGTGAGCATTGAGTGTGGACAGAGCCCAAGGAGGCAGGAGTGATTGACTGCTTTTCCCTGAGGGTGCACTGAGAAGTGGGGTCCCCAGGTTTGGCTCCAGGGCCAGAGATTAGGAGGCCAGTGTTTACATTCTCATCCTCTAAAGCAGCACAGAAAGCCTTCAAGGAACAAAAACCACATAGAGCAATCCGGGGCAGTTTAGTTAGCCTGGCCCTGGACAAGAATGGTGCAACTCTGTCCAGGGCAAAGGCACTTGAGAATCAGAGCAACAAGCCCCTCCCCCAGAAGATCAGCAAGGACATCAAGCCAAGACCAAGTTTACCAATAATAGTGAACAGCAAAATTCCAGTGCTAGAGGAATGTAACATATAGAGTTCATGGTTTTTTCCCCCACAATTTAAATTCCCCCCCTCTTTCCTTTTTCAACCAATTCCTTATTTTATCAACTCTTTTTAAAAATTTTTTAATTTTTATTTTTACAGTTACATTCTATCCCTTCATTGTATTTAATTTTATTTTTGTGTGTATACACACACACACACACACACATATAAAAGCTTTTCTTTCTTTACACTTTTGGGATGCAGTTTCTTCTAACAGACCAAAATACACCCAGAATCTAGTGTATGGCTATATTCTCTTCACCTGTCTGATCATATTCTCTAGTGGGTTTTTTTTTTCTTTCCTCTTCTTCCTTTTTTTTTTTTTTTTTTTGGTTGTTCTGTTAAAAGTCTTTTTAAATTTTCATCTTTGCAATTACATTCTATCAATGTATTTAACTTTATTTTTGCATATATATAAGTTTTTCTTTCCTTAAAATTTTGAGATATAGAGACTTTTAACAAATATGGAAATACATGCAGGATATCATGTATTGCTCTGCTCTTTTCACCTATTTATATTCCTTTTTTTTTCTTTTGTCTTTTTTCATTTTTACAGTTACATTCTACTTTTTCATTGTATTTAGTTTTAGTTCTGTACATTTATAAGTTTTTCATTCCCTAAATTTTGGGATCTAGTTTTCTAAGAAACATACCAAAATACACACAGGATCCAGCATATTACTCTATTCGGTTTATCTATCTGATTACGTTCTCTTTGAGAAAAAAAATTTTTTTCATGAAATAAGATCAAACCAGAAAGGGAGAAAAACCGTAAGAGACTCTTAATCTTAGAAAGCAAACTGAGGATTGCTGGAGCTGAGGGAGGTGGTGAGATGGGGTAATTGGGTGATGGACGTTAGCAAAGGTATGAGTTGTAATGAGCACTGGGTATTATATAAGACTGTGAATCACAAACCTGTATGCCTGAAATAAGTAATACATTATATATTAGTAAAAAAAAAATTTCCCCCCAGTTTTGTGTCTTTTCTGATTTGTTTAGTATATATTTCTCTGGGTCATGTTGTCATTTTAGTATTTTGTTCTCTTGTTCATCTGTTCTTCTCTGGACAGAATGACAAGACAGAAAAATTCACCACAAAAAAAGAGAACAAGAGGCAGTACTGACTGCCAGGGACATAATCAGTATGGATGTACATAATTAAGATGTTGGAACTAGAGTTCATAATAATAATTATAGAGATACTAGCTGGGCTTGACAAAAGCATAGAAGACACTAGAGAATCCCTTCCTGGAGAAATAAAAGAACTAAGATCTAATTGAGTTGAAATAAAAAAGGCTACTAATGAGATGCAATAAAAAATGGAGACTCTAACTGCTAAGATAAATGAGGCAAAAGAGAGAATTAGTGGTATAGAAGACAAAATGATGAAGAATAAAAAAGCTGAGAAAAAGAGACATAATTACTGGATCATGGAGGGAGAATTCCAGAGATAATGACACAATAAAGCAAAATAATATTAGAATAATTGGGATCCTAGAAGAAGAGGAAAGAGAGAGGGAGAGCCAGAAGGTATGTTGGAGTAAATTATAGTGGAGAACTTCCCCAATCTGGGGAAGGAAACAGGCATCCAAGTCCAAGCGACATAGAAGAACCCCCTCAAAATCAATCAAAATAGGTCAACACCCTGACATACAGTAGTGAAACTTGCAAATCTCGGAGACAAAGAGAAAATCCTGAAAGCAGCTCAGAACAAGAGGTCCATAACCTACAAGGGTAGAAACATTAGATTGGCAGCAGACCTATGCAGAGTCCTGGTAGGCCAGAAAGGAGTGGCATGATATATTTGGGGTGCTAAATGAGAGAAAATATGCAGCCAAGAATATTTTATCCAGTTAGAATGTCATTCAAAATAGAAGGAGAGGTAAAAAGCTTCCAGGGCAAACAGAAACTAAGGCTATCATTCAAAACAGAAGGGGAGATAATAAGCTTCCAGGACAAACAAAACCAAAAAGAATTTGTGATGACCAAACCAGCCCTACAAGAAATATTAAAAGGGATCCTTCAAGCAAACAGAGAGCCCTAAAGTAACATATACCAGAAAGGAACAGAATCAATATACAGAAACTGTGACTTTATAGGTAATACAATGGCACTAAATTCATCTGTCAGTAGTTACTCTGAATGTAAATGGGCTAAATGCCCCAATCAAAAGACACATGGTATCAGACTGCTTAAAAAAGGAAGACCTATTGATATGCTATCTGTTCTCATTTTAGATCCAAAGACACCTCCATTTTAAAAGTGAGGGAGTGGAAATCATTTATCATGCTGATGGACATCAAAAAAAGGCTGGGGAGGCAATCCTTATATCAGACAAAATAGATTTATTTTTTAGAAGATTATTTATTTATTTATTTATTTATTCATGAGAGACAGAGACGTGGGGTGGGGGGATAGGGAGAAACAGGCTTCCTTCTGAGCAGGAATCCTGATGTGGGACTTGATCCCAGAACCCTGGGATCATGACCTGAGCTGAGGCAGATGCTTAACCAACTGAGCCACCCATGTGTCCCAGACAAATTAGATTTTTTTTTTTTTTTGACAGGCAGAGATCACAAGTAGGCAGAGAGGCAGGCAGAGAGAGAGAGAGAGGTGGAAGCAGGCTCTCTGCTGAGCAGAGAGCCCAATGTGGGGCTTGATCTCAGGACCCTGGGATCATGATCTGAGCCGAAGGGAGAGGCTTTAACCCACTGAGCCACCCAGGTGCTCCGACAAATTAGATTTTAAACCAAAGACTGTAATAAGAGATGAAGAATGACACTATATCATAATTAAAGGGTCTATCCAACAAGAAGATCTAATAATTGTAAATATTTATGCTCCAACACAGGAGCAGTCAATTATATAAGACAATTAATAAAATTTAGGAAACACATCGATAATAATAAGATAATAGTAGGAAGCTTTAACATCCCACTCACTGCAATAGACAGATCATCTAAACAGAAGATCAACAAGGAAATAGGGCTTTGAATGACACTGGACCAGATAGACTTCACAGGTATATTCAGAACATTCCATTCTGAAGCAAGAGAATACATATTTTTCTTGCATGCACATGGAACATCCTCCAGAATAGATCACATGGGGTCACAAATGAGGTCTCCACTGGTACCAAAAGATTGGGAATCATCCCCTGCCTATTTTTGGACCGTAATGCTTTGAAATGGGAACTCAAACACAAGAGGAAATTTAGAAAGAATTCAAATACATGGAAGCTAAAGACCATCTTATTAAAGAATGAATGGGTCAACCAGGAAATTAAAGAGGAATTTAGAAAATTCATGGAAGGGGCGCCTGGGTGGCTCAGTGGGTTAAGCCTCTGCCTTCGGCTCAGGTCATGATCCCAGGGTCCTGAGATCAAGCCCCACATCGGGCTCTCTTCTCAGCAGGGAGCCTGCTTCCTCCCCTCTCTCTCTCTGCCTGCCTCTCTGCCTACTTGTGATCTCTGTCAAATAAATAAATAAAATCTTTTTAAAAATTCCTAAAAAAAAAAAAAAGAAAAAGAAAATTCATGGAAACAAATGAACGTGAAAACACAACTATTTTAAACCTTTGGGATGAAGCAAAGGTGGTTCTAAGAGGGAAGTATATAGCAACACAAGCCTTTCTCAAGAAATAAAAAAGGTCTCAAATACACAACCTAGCCTTACACCTAAAGGGGCTGGAGAAACAACAGCAAATAAAGCCTAAACTCAGCAGGAGAAGAGAAATAATAAAGACTAGAGCAGAAATCAATGAAACAGAAACCAAAAGAAAAGTAGAACAGATCAATGAAACTAGGAGCTGGTTCTTTGAAAGAATAAGATTGATAAAGTCCTGGCCAGATTTCCAAAAAGAAAAGAGAAAGGACCCAATAAATAAAATTATGAATGAAAGAAGAGAGATCATAACCAACACTGAAGAAATACAAACAAGTATAAGAACATATTATGAACAACTATATGCCAACAAATTAGGCAATCTGGAAGAAATTGATGCATTCCTAGAGATATATAAACTACAAAAATGGGAACAGAAAGGAACAGAAAGCCTGAACAGACCCATAACCATCAAGGAAATTGAAACAATAATAAAAAATCTCCCAACAAACAAGAGTCCAGGGCCAGATGGCTTTCCAAGGGAATTCTACCAAACATTTAAAGAAGAAATAATACCTTTTCTACTGAAGCTTTTTCAAAAAATAGAAATGTAAGGAAAACTTCCAAACTTCCAAAACATTCTATGAGGCCAGCATTACCTTGATCCCCAAACCAGAGAAAGACCGCATCAAAAAGGAGAATTACAGACCAATATCCCTGATGAACATGGATGCAAAAATTCTTACCAAAATACTAGCCAAGAGGTTCTACTAGTACATTAAAAGGATTATTCACCCCATGACCAAGTGGAATTTACTCTTGGGATGCAAGGGTGCTTCAACATCTGTAAATCAATCAATGTGATAAACCACATAAATAAAAGAGAGGATAAGAACCACACAATCCTCTCAATAGATGCAGAAAAAGCATTTGACAAACTACAGCATCCTTTCTTGATTAAAACTCTGCAATATAGGGATAGAGCGAACATACCTCAATACCGTAAAAGCTGTATATGATAAGGCCAAAATGAATATCATTCTCAATGGGGAAAAACTGAGAGTTTTTCCTCTAAGGTCAGGAACATGGCAGGGATGTCCATTCCCACAACTGTTGTTCAACATAGAACTAGAAATCCTAGCCTCAGCAATCAGAAACAAAAAGAAATAAAATGCATCCCAATCAATAAAGAAGTCAAATTCTCGCTCTTCACAATTTACATGATATTTTATGTGGAAAATCCAAATTGCTAGAACTCCAATAGGAATTCAACAAAGTGTCAGGATATAAAATCGATGCACAGAAATAGAAAAGCATTTCAATACACTAAAAATGAAACAGAAGACAGAGAAATTAAGGAGTCAATCCCATTTACAATTGCACCAAAAACTATAATATACCTAGGAATAAACCTAACCAAAGAGGTGAAGGATCTGTACTTAGAAAACTATAGAACACTCATGCAAAAATTTGAGGAAGTCACAAAGAAATGGAAAGACATCCCATGCTCCGGGATTAGAAGAACACATATTGTTAAAATGTCTATGTTACCTAGAGCGATCTACACATTCAGTGCAATCACTATCAAAATAGCATCAACTTTTTCCACAGAGCTGGAACAAATAATCATAAAATTTGTATGGAACCAGAAAAGACCCTGAATGGCCAAAGGAATGTTGAAAAAGAAGACCAAAGCTGGTGGCATCACAATTCTGGACTTGAAGCTGTATCAGAAAGCTGTAATCATCAAGACAGTATGGTACTGGCACAAAAACAGACACATAGGTCAATAGAACAGAATAGAGAACCCAGAAATGGACCTTCAACTCTATGGTCAACTAATCTTCGACAGAGCTGGAAAGAATAGTCAAGAAAAAAAAGACAGTCTCTTCAACAAATGGTGTTGGGAAAATTGGACAGCCACATGCTTAAGAATGAAACTGGACCATTTCCTTACACCATACCCCAAAACAGACATGAAATGGATGAAAGACCTAAGTGTGGAAGGCCTAAAGGAATCCATCAAAATCCTAGAGGAGAATACAGAGAGCATCCTCTGTGACTCGGCTGGAGCAACTTCTTGCTAGACATGTCTCCAAAGACAAGGGAAACAAAGACAAAAATGAACTATTGGGACTTTGTCAAGATGAAAAGCTTTTGCATGGTAAAGGAAGCAGTCAACAAAACCAAAAGACAATGAACAGAATAGGAGAAAATATTTGCAAATGTCTTATCAGAGAAAGGGCTAGTATCCAAAAATCTATAAAGAACTGACCAAACTCAACATCCAAAGAACAAAGAATCCAATCAAGAAATGGACAGAAGACGTGAATAGACATTTCTTCAAAGAAGATATCCAAATGGCCAACAGACACATGAAAAATGCTCAACATCACTTGGCATCAGGGAAATACAAGTCAAAACCACAGTGACATACCACTTCACACCAGTCAGAATGGCTACAATTAACAAGTCAGGAAATGACAGAGGTTGGCAAAGATGTGGAGAAAGGAGAACCCTCTGACACTGTTGATGGGAATGCAAGGTGGTGTCTCCACTCTGGAGAACAGTATGGAGTTTCCTCAAAAAATTGAAAATAGATCTATTCTATGACCTAGAAATTGCATTACTAGGTATTTATCCCAAAGACACAAATGTAGTGATCTGAAGGGGCACACATACTCTAGTGTTCATAGCAGCAGTGTCCACAATAGCCAAACTATGGAAAGAGCCCAGATGTCCTTTGACAGAAGAATGGATAAAGACATCTTATACATACACAATGGAATACTATTCAGCCATCAAAAGAATGAAATCTTGCCATTTTTAATGACTTGGATGAACTAGAGAATATTATGCTAACTGAAATAAGTCAATCAGAGAAACACAATTATCATATGATCTCACTCATGTGTAGAATTTAAAAAGCAAGACAGAGGATCATAACGTAAGAGAAGAAAAAATAGAAGATGAAATCAGAGAGAGAGAGAGAGAGATAAACCATAAAAGACTCTTAATCATAGGAAACAAACTAAGCGTTGCTGGAAGAGAAGGCAGGATGGGATAACTGGATGATGGACTTTAAGGAGGGTACGTGATGTAGTGAGCACTGGGTGTTATATAGCACTGATGAATTACTGACCTCTACCTCTGAAACCAATACTACATTATATGCTATTTAACAAAAAACAAAACAAAACCTGAACATTCTAAAACTCAGAAAGATAGAGACTAACCCAAATGTTTTTTATGTTTATGTGATCTGAAAAATGTTCAATATTAAAAGTAGTTTGTCAGTTTAATTAAAATAGATGTATTTACAGATGAATGGATAAAGAAGATGTGGTATGTATACACACACACACACACACACACACACACACACACACAATGGAATACTATGCAGCCATCAAAAGAAATGAAATCTTGCCATTTGCAATGACATGGATGGAACTAGAGGGTATTATGCTTAGTGAAATAAGTCAATCGGAGAAAGACAACTATATGATCTCCCTGATATGAGGAAGTGGAGATGCAACATGGGGGGTTTGGGGGGTAGGAAAAGAATAAATGAAACAAGATGGGATCGGGAGGGAGACAAACCATAAGAGACTCTTAATCTCACAAAACAAACTGAGGGTTGCTGGGAGGAGTGGGGTCAGGAGAGGGTGGTGGGGTTATGGACATTGGGGAGGGTATGTGCTATGGTGAATGCTGTGAAGTGTGTAAACCTGGCGATTCACAGACCTGTACCCCTGGGGATAAAAACACATTATATGTTCATAAAAAATTAAATTTAAAATAAATAAATAAATAACAATAAAAATATAATAGATGTTTTTAGAGATATCTGCATTAATCATAACACTTCTAACAAGGTCTACTAAAGGTCAAATAAGCTCATGTCATCTCTGGTTTGTCTATCTCATGAACTTTTCTTGGGTAATTGTTAAGAGCAGATAGGGTAAGTAAATAAAATGTTTATAGCTTTCAAAATCTTTAGAAACCCGAAACTTTGAAGTGTTGTTAAATTAAATGATAAATTGGGTTGAATTCATTGGATATCTAGGTCTTTGCCAAACAAGATAGAATACTACAGTATTGATTATTGAGTGTAGGTTTGTCTGCTTTTATCATCTTATTGCAGACAAACTCAGGATACTTGGGTCTGTTTGGTAAACATGTTTTGTGTTTTACTGAAAGTTGTAGTATTAAAAAACCACATTAGTCAGAAACCATGAAACATATTCATACAGTTCTTGTGTAAAGTATTCTGGTGTAACAGTTCACAAGTGGTTACTACGTAATCTTTACTAGAAATTAAGGTTTCTAAGCATTAAGAATTCTTTAAAAAATACTTTATTTATTTGACAAAGAAAGAGAGTGAGAGAGCACACAAGTAGGAGGGGAGGCAGGCAGAGGGAGGGAGAGAAGCAGACTCTCCACTGAGCAGGGAGCCTGATGTGGGGATTGATCCGAGGACCCCGGGATCATGACCTGAGCCAAAGACAGATGCTTAACTGACTGAGCCACCCAGACACCCCAGCATTAAGAATTCTGATAAATGTATTTGAGACTGCTAGAAAATGATAAAAAAAAAACACAACTCTGTATTGTAAGGAAAGTAAGATGTGTTTTTGATAAGAAAGATATGAGGAATGGGAACATATTTTTGTTGAGGGGAAGGAAAATAATTTTGTCCTAAAATGAGACTGGTTATTTAGAGAGAGAAGGCTTAGGACAAAAATCTGAATGAAAAAGAAAGTTGTAGGTTTGTGAAGGGAAATCTTCTGAAACAAATTTTATTCATGGTTAGGGTTAATTAAGATTGGAATGAATTAGTTTTAAATGTACATTAATATAAGATTGAAATTTGGCCTTTTTCTCTATTAAAAAGTCCAAGTTTTCTTGGATTGTTGGTCTGCTCTTGATAAGAAATTATAAACAAAGTTTATATCAGGTCTTTGATTACTTAGGAAAGTTAAGACTTTTCAGTATTAAAAGGTGCTAAGTTTGGCTAATGACTCGGTAGCCTCTTGTATTTGCCTTTAGAATCTCTTATCGCCATGTTGGTTAAATAGATAGTTAAATATTAAGTTTTATAATGATCTGTAATTCTATGTAGCCATGTGCTTTAAAACCATCTGAAGTTTTTAACAGAACTTCCCAAAAATTTGAATCCTAAATGAAATCCTTTTCACTAATTAGGCTTGCTTACTTGCTGTGTTAAGTCATATAGGAAGCATTGTTAAACAGATGACGATAAACCTTCTTAGGTTATATTGTATGGGCAAGTACTATAACTATTTTTAAAGATTTTTATTTTATTTTATTTTATTAAAGATTTTATTTTATTTTAAAGATACTTATTTTATTTTAAAGATTTTTAAAGATTTATTTATTTTGAGAGAGAGAAAGTGTGTGTGAGTGGGTGAATGGGGCAGAGGAAGAGGAAGAGAGAGAATCTCAAGCAGACTCCCTGCCGAGCATAGAGCCTGACACAGAGCTCAGTGCCACAACCCCGAGATCATGACCTGAACCAAAAAGAGTCGGATGCTCAACAGAGCCACCAGGGCACCCTGAAATGCTGTAACTATTTTAGAAATTATATGAAATTCGTAAAATTTTAATATGTCCTGGCGTAAGGTCACCACTTGACATTCTAATTATTGAAATGTTGTGTGTCACTGAAACAAATGGATTTCTTTGTCAACTGCATTATAATGAACTCTCATCAGATCTTAAACCATGCCTATTTTGAGTCTTTTTTAAAAGATTTTATTTATTTATTTGACAGACAGAGATCACAAGTAGGCGGGGGGGGGGGGGCGGGAAGCAGCTCCCCGATGAGCAGAGAGCCCGATGTGGGGCTCGATCCCAGGACCCTGGGATCATGACTGGAGCCGAAGGCAGAGGCTTTAACCCACTGAGCCACCCGGGCGCCCCTATTTTGAGTCTTTTTGCCATTTATAGTTATGGTTCTGATGTTCTTGAAAATGTGTCTCATCTTTAATGAGAGTCATAAAGAGGACTTTTTGACCAACACAGGTTTCTGATGTTTTTTAGACCATAAAACTAAGCTGAGTAAGAATTTCCAGAAGTAGTGGGAAAACTGCATTCAAACAGAACAAGAATGAATAACATGGGATTGAATGAATTGAGGAAGATGATTATGATTTTTATGACTTGTTTAAAACATTACCGGTCTTTTATTTTATTTAAAAAAATTTTTAAGTTGGCTCCATATCCAGCATGGAGACCAAATGTGGAGCTTGAAATCAAACCCCTGAGATCAGGAGAAACAATACTGGTCCTTTAAAGTCTACTCTTCCAGATTTAAGGAATCCTTTCCTCTTAAGATACCTATGACTTACAGAAATATGATAAAATACACCTTTGTGAACAAATTGAAACTTTTATCTTTTCTTTCTATTTAAAACCCTCCAAAATTCAGAAACTCTCAGTGAGTATTCTTTCTTTCAGGGCAGTTATTATTGTTTGCATAAGTTCAATAGGAATCTGTTCTCCTTGTAACAAGACACCATTGGAAACATTGGTTATTTTACCAAGACTTTGTCTGGAATATCATATTCGAGAAAAACATGCATAGACTCAGATATGACCAGACAGCTTTAAGGAACTAAGGTTGACTTTTGGGGGCCAATAAAATCCCTTGGAAATGCTGGTCTGCTATCTTGCTTACAGAGTTCCCAGTAGCCTTACCAGATGAGTAAAGATGTCAATTTCTGGCAGGTGCAGGAACCTCAGGTTATTTTTGGGACCTCAAGAAGAGGAATTCACCTAAATCTATAAGCATTGCAGGCACTGACAGCAAGAATTTAGTTTGGCTTCTGCCCTTGAGAGGCTATGGTGGTGGGTATTAAGGAGGGCACATATTGCAAGGAGCACAGGGTGTGGTGCATAAATAATGAATCTTGGAACACTGAAAAAATAAAATTAAATTTAAAAAAAGTTCCATCTGAAATTCCTGATAAAAAGTACCAGGGGCACCTGAGTGGCTCAGTTGGTTAAATGTCTGCCTTCGGCTCATGATCCCAGAGTCCTGGGTTCTCTGCTCAGCAGGGAGTCTGCTTCCCTCTCTCCCCCCACTCTTCCCCTCCTGGCTCATGTTCTTTCTCTCGCTCAGTCTCTCTCAAATAAATAAAAAATCTTAAAAAATTTCCATCAAAGCATATTTTAAAAACCCTACATGGTAAATCACTACCATGTTTATTTACCTACATGGTAAATAAATAGGCAAAGTTTACTAGAACTGGATTTATTTTGTGAAGAAATTAGTAATAATTTGGCTATCTTTGGTACAAATGAGACCGATTGTAGAAAGAACATGTTTCAATAACACATTTTTGTAGATATGAGATTTTAATACTATTCATTACAAACAACTCAATTTTGGGTTCTTTTAGTGTCCTCCAATGCCTGGCTCCATTTCTTCAAACAAACACTTTGATTTTTCTCCTACTTTTCTGACTTGGAATCATTTGAGAATTAAAACTATCCTTTTTCCTGAAGCCCTGCAAACTGAAAAAAATAGATGATGTCATGAAATCACCACAACAGCTCATGAATAGACAAAATCTTTGTGCCTCATCATTTAGCGGGCCCCTGAAGGATCATCAGAGACATCTGAGCTACAAACTAGGATGAGGAGTAGTTGACATTGGTGTACACTGATTTCCCAAGATTTGGGACCAGGCTTGTCTTTCTAATCTTTTTTTCTTAAAACATTGTGATATTAGAAGACTGTAAACCTACTTGTTTGCTTTCACCTCCCCTTTATTATGTCCTGATAAAATATCATGGCTACTTGCAGATTTAACTAATATAACTTTGAATATTACCTGAGTACTTTATTATGATGAGAACTTAGATGAAATGTTTATGACCTCTTGGACTTACTCTAATGTTCCTTTAGCTACACTGGTGCTTATAAAGTACCTCTACTAGGAAAAGCCTTTCAAGAAGTGCTACCTAACACAGTTTCAACCGGCAGTAAATATAATACTCAACAGATTGACCATTGTGTCTCCATAAACTTAGATGATAATGTATGAAGAAAGATCCCCAGGTACAAAGGGAGAAACTTAGCTGCAGCTTGTCCAACATGCCAAATTATCCAATGTACTCACAAACTATGTTTTTGCTGACAGAGTAACCTAAGACATAATAAGAACAAACAATGGGCATCTACCAAAGCTGATACTTTAGGAGTGACTTGGTGAATTCAGCCACCTCCTAAATCTAAATTTGTCATTCATCCCAGAAGATTCTGAGGTAACTATGGGTCAATGGCCTTCTTTATTAACCGCAGAAACCCAAAATGTACAGCTCTCTTAATCTGCAGAAAATCATCAAAGACCCTTGTACATAAATATACATAAATATTAAATTACTGCATTGGTATCAAACTTATGGCTAAGTAGACTTATTTCACTGTCATAATGGGAATAGAAACCATTATAAATACCACCAAAGTTCTTCCCATGGAGGAAGATGGGCCTTCTTAGACAATGATTCTTATTGGATTCCAATATCTTCTGACATCTGTGAATTCAGGAAAAATATATGGCTAGGCCCTAAACAACAATGGAGCCCTGAATTCGCTTCAACTTGGCCTGTAACAGCTATGCCTATACAAACTAATGTATGGTACATGGGAAAAGAAGATGCTGTTGGGAAGGTTTACAAAACACCTCTGTAGCAGTGCCTGGGTGGCTCAGTTGGTAAAGTGTCTACCTGCAGCTCAGGTGATGATCCTGAGCTCTTGGGATTGAGCCTCGTGTAGGGCTCCCGGCTCAGTGGGGAGTCTGCTTCTCCCTCTCCCTCTACCCCTCACACTTCCCCTGCTTGTGTTCACTCTCTCTCTCAAATAAATAATTTTTTTTTTTAAAGATTTTATTTATTTATTTGACAGACAGAGATCACAAGTAGGCAAAGAGGCAGGCAGAGAGAGAGGGGAAAGCAGGCTCCCTGCCGAGCAGTGAGCCCGATGCGGGGCTGGATCCCAGGACCCTGGGATCATGACCTGAGCCAAAAGAGAGGCTTTAATCCACTGAGCCACCCAGGCGCCCCTCAAATAAATAATTTTTTAAAAAACCACCGCTGTAATACTCCTTGATTTATTTTGTAACTAGAGTACTTTTCATCATAACTCTACTCCTATATGGTGTAATACTGACTTTCTATCTCAAATACTGTGGCCTGATTCTAACAAAAATTATTCTAATATTAATACTGATGACCAAATGTTCTGGGAGATAGAATTAAAACCACCACAAGATGTACTATCTATGGAAACTTACAGGCCAGAGAAATTGTTACATATAATCACAGAAAATTTAATTACATTTTCAACCAGTTAGCTCAAACATATCACAAGGCACAAATAACTACAGATAAAGGAAATAGATACTCAAGTTAATTCAATATTATAAAATACCTGTAATGAATTTTTTGGGGGGATTCTTTTCTTTCTAATTCCGTATCTAGTACCCATTAGGTCTTCAAATATTATTACTTGGATTTTTATTGCTATTTTTGTATTTACGTTATGAATGTTACAAAAATGCAAAGGCAAAAATTCATTACAAAGCACACATACAATGTTTGCATGACAGTTCGATCTGATTGAAAAATATATACTGGCTGTGGTATTCCCTGTTAAAGGCCATACTGTTGAACAACACCCCCCCCCCCAACTCCTAGGTGACTTACATCGTGCCTAGTGTTGAGGGACATGATGGACCCAGGGCAACTAAGCAATTACTCTGGCATCAAGGGGCAAAATAATCATAAATGCTTTCTGTTTAAAGATTATTGATCAAAAAGGGGATATGATGAAAGAAAAACTCTAAAGGCCTGGTATACAAGGAATGCCATTTCTGATTTCTTTCTCAGTCAACACAACTGTAAATAAACTTTGTTTAATCCAAAAACTTGATTTATGGCCTTCCACTCATGCATTGTACATCTGCTTCGTGACTAAGTAGCCTATAGCAGAACCATCTTGTCCCTAAGCAATTGATCAATGCTCCTGCTTCCTGCATTCCTCTGTGATAAAACTCACGATTGCTGCCTATATGCTAATCTATAATCTTTTGAGCTTGCACAAGATGTAAAAAGGCATATAAACCTATAAAAACTGATCATTCTCTGGAACACTTTCTTTCCTGTCAGGAGCATGTTTCCCAGGCAACTGTCCTAACTTGGGCTCGAAGAAAACTTCCTTACTTTTAGAGATTGGAAAAGGTTTGCTCATTTTTTAAAAAAAAGATTTTATTTACTTATTTGACACAGAGAGATCACAAGTAGGCAGAGGGGCAGGCAGAGAGAGAGGAGGAAGCAGGCTCCCTGCTAAGCAGAGAGCTCAGTGCGGGGCTGGATGCGGGGCTCGATCCCAGGACCCTGAGACCATGACCTGAGCCCAAGGCAGAGTCTTAACCCACTGAGCCACCCAGGCACCCCTGGTTTGCTCATTTTGTGAGGACAGTGTAGAACCACAGTTCCTTGATTCATTTGATTAGTTAGTTCTCAAAATCCAACCTTGGCAGAAGGGGCAGCTAAACATCTTTTATTTAATTTTAATTTATTTTTTATTTTTAGAGAGAGAAAGAGCGGGCTTGAGCGCACACACATTCGGGGGGGGGGGGTGGCGGCGGGGAGGGGCCGAGGGAGAGAAAGTCCTAAGCAGGCTCCACACTAAGTGTGGGGTCCAGATCTCACAACCCTGAGAGCTTGACCTGAGCCAAATCAAGAGTCAGAGGCTTAACCACTGAGCGGCCCAGGCGCCTCCTGCTAAATATCTTTTGCTTTATCTACTATATGCAAACTTGAATCGGGATTATTTTGCCCTGAAACCTCAATTCATCTAAACAGGTGGGTTTGAATGTAAACAGTACCTTCTGTTTAATGCTTATTTTTTAGGTATGGAGATTTGTAAATTCTTTAGACTTATTTCAGTGATTTGTTTTGAAATGTGAACTTACGACATTTTACCTTTAACTACAAAATAGTCACTTGCTACTATAGTCACTTGCTACTATAATTACGGTAGTAGTATTCCATTTATTAGTAGTAGAATTCCATTTATGGAGAGGCTTATTTTAAAATAAATTCATCTAGGAATAAAACTGAGTCAATTTAAAGAAAGTACGCATTTCGTAATGATAAGGAAAGGCTCGCAGCTAAACTAAAACTAAAGCTGGTGGCCGCCCAACCACCGGAGCTTGGAAAGCAGCGGCCAGGGGGGTGGTGGGGCGGGTGCGAAAGGCTACGGAAGCCGGAAAGGCTAAGGACTGACGGAAAGCGTCCACCAAGACCGAGAGGAAAAGACGGTCCTGACTCCACGCCCAGTGTGGCACAGTGCGCAGGCGCGCAGGCGCGCCTGCACGGCCCCCCCCCGGGCCTCACTGCGCAGGCGCCCGCGCGGCGTGGGCGCCGGCGTGGTCCCCATGGAGTTACTTTAGCAGAGCCGGCACCTCCGGGAGCATCCGGGATGAGCGGCGCGGAGGCCGACCGCTGGGCGTGGCTGCTGGTGCTCAGCTTCGTGTTTGGGTGCAATGTCCTCAGGATCCTCCTCCCGTCCTTCTCCTCCTTCGTAAGTGGCTGCCTCGCCTTCCAGGGGCCGGTGGGTGGCCGCCGCGGTCCCCGGCGAGCCTGGCGTAGGTACGGGGGTCTCAGACTGGCCGCGCGAGGGCCGCGTTGCGCCTGCAGAAGTGTCTGGTTGGGCCGTTCTGCTTTAAGATTTTTTTTTTTTTTTTTTTTTTTTAGCTAATTGCTAGCATCTAAAGTTGCAAAGCTTTACCCCCCAAATCCGGACTTCTCGATTCTCAGGGAGAAAGAATGACCTGGCGACACTTGGCCGCGTTTTCCCGTGGCAGCAGCCCTGACACTGGGAGTTCGCAGTGCCCCCCTGCCAGCCGGCCGCGCTGGTTTCCGTTATCTCTTGGTCGGCGGAGGCATCGCGCAGCCTTCGCTGCTGGGGGCCAGCGCCTGGCGCAGTCCATGCTTTCCTGGAGGCCGCGGCCTTCCCGCATGGAGTGCCGGAGTGCCAGCCGTGCCAGCCGTGCCAGGTCCCAGGTGGAAGGATCTCAGGCTGCAGCCGCCCCCCACTTGCGGTCAGAGCCTGTGTAGACGGAATCTCGGCACTGTGTCACGCTTCCTGTATTCAGGAGAGCAAAGGGCACTGGGGAGCAGCTCTCTCGTGCGTTTTGCGTAGGCAGGAGTACAGCATCTCGTGCCCGGTTGTCACGGCTGCTGTAAAATGCGAACGTCATCCTATGTCCCTTTACCTCAAAGGAGGAGTCTGACTCAGAGGGTCACTGTGCATCCAGTTAGTGACCACAGGGGTGGAGACTGATCCTTGGGTTGTGATTCTCCTGGTTTTGTCCCTCTGCCTCTTGGAGCTTGGTAATAGGGTTGGCGGCAGGTTTGATGAGGTGTGTGTGGGTTAAGGGCGCCCCCTTTATGCCCACAGCGGGAGTCTACAGACCTGAAAGACCTCCAAGACTGGGTGCGTGCCATTGTGGCATTATTGGGGCAAACGCAGTTCTCTCTGCTCTTATCTCCTGATTTACGGTGGTGGTGGTGGTGGTGGTGGTGGTGTGTGTGTGTGTGAAGGGGGATTATTTAAGACGAGGCAGGATTTCTCCTTTCTTTCTTTATTCTTTCAGTATTCGTGGAGTACCTGTTTCATGTAAGATTCTATTCAAGGACTGTACTACCTGCATTGTCCAAGTAAGGCATAGGGGATTCTCTCTTAACCCTTCATTCCCCCTTGACACTGCTAGGTTTTTAAGATGATGTCCCAAGTACTTTGCATTTCATAAAAGACCCTCAAAAACTGGCTTCTCCATCTTTTTTCTCTTTTTTTAAAAAATTGTGGTAAAATACACAACTTAGAATTTACCATTTTAGCCATTTTGGGGTATATAGTTCAGTGGCATTAAATCATCACATTATTGTGCAGCTATCACCACCATCCATCTCTAGAACTTTTCCATCTTCCTAAACTGGAACTCTGTCCATTAAACAGTAAGTCTCTATTCTTTCAATTCAGTCCTGGCAACCATAGTTCTACTTTCTGTCTCTATGAATTTGACTACTCTGATTATCTCATGTAGGTGAAATTATGCAGTATTTTTCCTTTTATGCCTGGCTTCTTTCATTCAGCATAATGCCCTCCGGGTTGTAGCGTGTGTTAGGATTTCCTTCCTTTTTGAGGCTGAATAATATTTCATTGTGTATGTATACAACATTTTGTTTATCCTTTCACCTTCTGATGGACATGGGATTGTTTCCACCTTTTGGCTATTGTGAATAATGCTGCTGGAACACTAGTGTGCAAATACCTGTTCGAGTCTCTGCTTTCGGTACTTTTGGGTAAATACCCAAAGTGGGTTTACTGGATCATATGGTAATTCTATTTTCAACTTCTGGAGAAATTGCCCAACCATTTTCCATAGCAGCTGCACCATTTTGCATTCTCACCAGCAAGGTACAAGGTTCTGATTTTTCCACAAGTTCCAGCACTTGCTGGCTTCTTTTGTTTTGTTTTTATAATAGTCATCAATGGATGCAAGGTGCCATTTTATTATGGGTTTGATTGCATTTGCATTTTCCTAATGATTAGTGATGTTGAACATCACTTTATGTACTTATTGGCCATCTGTATATCTTCTTTGGAAAAATATCCGTTCAAGTCCTTTGCCCCCTTTTTAATGGGGCATCAGGTGCTTGTCCGTAAGGGAAGGGCATCCTCTGTGGGCTCAGAGTGGGGAGTGAGTGAGTATTTGGTTTGTTGTCGTTGTTGGGTGAGGAGTTGTTTACTTACTGGGTATATGATTTGTAAATATTTTCTCCCGTTCTGTGGTTTGCCTGCCCATCTTTTTTCTCACCTTGATTCTTCTTGTATACCCCATCCCATTTCACCTCTTATTGGAACTATATGAAACTAAGTTGCTCAAAGAGGCTGTGTTAGTTATTTTTTTAATTTTTAATTTTTTATTAACATATAATGTATTATTAGCCCCAGGGGTACAGGTCTGTGAATCGCCAGGTTTACACACTTCACAGCATTCACCATAGCACATACCGTCCCCAATGTCCATAACCCCACCACCCTCTCCCTACCCCCCTTCCCCTGGCAACCCTCAGTTTGTTTTGTGAGATTAAGAGTCTCTTATGGTTTTTCTCCCTCCTGATACCATCTTGTTTCCTTTTTTTCCTTCCCTACCCCCCAAACTCCCACTTTGCCTCTCAACTTCCTCATATCAGGGAGATCATATGATAATTGTTTTTCTCAGACTGACTTATTTCGCTCAGCATAATACCCTCTCGTTCCACCCACGTCATTGCAAATGGCAAGATTTCATTCTTTTGATGGTTGCATATATATATATATATATACCACATCTTCTTTATCCATTCATCTGTTGATGGACATCTAGGTTCTTTCCATAGTTTGGCTATCGTGGACATTGCTGCTATAAACATTCGGGTGCACATGCTCCTTCAGATCACTACATTTGTATCTTTAGGGTAAATACCTAGTAGTGCGATAGCTGGGTCATAGGGTAGCTCTATTTTCAACTTTTTGAGGAACCTCCATGCTGTTTTCCAGAGTGGCCGCACCAGCTTGCATTCCCACCAACAGTGTAGGAGGGTTCCCCTTTCTGCTCATCTTCACCAGCATCTGTCGTTTCCTGACTTGTTAATTTTAGCCATTCTGACTGGTGTGAGGTGATATCTCACTGTGGTTTTGATTTGTATTTCCCTGATGCCGAGTGATGTGGAGCATTTTTTCATGTGTCTGTTGGCCATCTGGATGTCTTCTTTGCAGAAATGTCTGTTCATGTTTTCTGCCCATTTCTTCACTGGATTATTTGTTCTTTGGGTGTTGAGTTTGATAAGTTCTTTATAGATCTTGGATACTAGCCCTTTATCTGACATGTCGTTTGCAAATATCTTCTCCCATTCTGTCAGTTGCCTTTTGATTTTGTTGACTGTTTCCTTTGCTGTGCAAAAGCTTTTGATCTTGATGAAGTCCCAGTAGTTCATTTTTGCCCTTGCTTCCCTTACTTTTGGCGATGTTTCTAGGAAGAATTTGCTGTGGCTGAGGTCGAAGAGGTTGCTGCCTGTGTTGTCCTCAAGGATTTTGATGGATTCCTGTCTCCCATTGAGGTCCTTCATCCATTTTGAGTCTATTTTCGTGTGTGGTGTAAGGAAATGGTCTAGTTTCATTTTTCTGCATGTGGCTGTCCAATTTTCCCAACACCATTTGTTGAAGAGGCTGTCTTTTTTCCATTGGACATTCCTTCCTGCTTTGTCGAAGATTAGTTGACCATAGAGTTGAGGGTCTATTTCTGGGCTCTCTATTCTGTTCCACTGATCTATGTGTCTGTTTTTGTGCCAGTACCATACTGTCTTGATGATGACAGCTTTGTAATAGACCTTGAAGTCTGGAATTGTGATAACACCAACTTTGGCTTTCTTTTTCAACATTCCTCTGGCTATTCGAGGTCTTTTCTAGTTCCATATACATTTTAGGATTATTTGTTCCATTTCTTTGAAAAGAATGGATGGTATTTTGATAGGGATTGCATTAAACGTGTAGATTGCTTTAGGTAGCATAGACATTTTCACAATACTTGTTCTTTCAATCCATGAGCATGGAAATTTTTCCATTTCTTTGTGTCTTCCTCACTTTCTTTTATGAGTACTTTATAGTTTTCTGAGTACAGATTCTTTGCCTCTTTGGTTAGGTTTATTCCTAGGTATCTTATGTTTTTAGGTGCAATTGTAAATGCGATTGGCTCCTTAATTTCTTTCTTCTGTTTTGTTGTTGGTGTATAGAAACGCAACTGATTTCTGTGCATTGATTTTATATCCTGACACTTACTGAATTCCTGTGTGAGTTCTAGCATATTTGGAGTGGAGTCTTTTGGGTTTTCCACATATAGTATCATAACATCTGCAAAGAGTGATAGTTTGACGACTTCTTTGAAAGAGACTGTGTTAGTATGGTATTCCTCTATGAATTGCTCATAATTTCCTTTTGGCAGGGGGAGAGAAGTGTGTGTTTGGGGTATGGCTGTGGCTATAAGTAAGAGCTATCATCATCCGGCTCCTTAACCAAGCTTCTACCACGCTGGTGCTCGGCTAGGACATACTCACCAAGGGTTATTGCTGCAGTCTGGATGCACATGAGGCTATGTCCCTGGATGCTACTCATTTAGACGAAAAAGCACTGTGTTCACATTCTGTGCTACTTCCCACAGGTTGTATGACCTCTGTAACCTCAACACAGTTAGCTTTCTTGAACCTGTCTCCCCTTGGTTCTAACGCTCGTTGTCAGGGTCATCACATATACTTATCCGAGCAGAGATCTGTACCGCCTGGTCACTGGGTTTGTGGTAAGGGTCAGGGTAAAGCCGTAAGGAACCCTCTGCTCCTGGGTAGGGTAAGGCGCTATTTTTCCTTTTCTTTCTTTTTTTTTTAATTTTTAATTTTTAAAATTCCTTTTCAGTGTACCAGAATTCATTGTTTATGCACCACACCCAGTGCTCCATGCATTAGATGCCCTCCATAATAACCAGGCTCACCCAACTCCCCCCCCCTCCCCGCCCTCCCCTTCAAAACCCTCAGATTGTTTCTCAGAGTCCACAGTCTCTCATGGTTCATCTCCCCCTCTGATTTCCCCCAACTCCCTTCTTTCACGACCATTAGAGGCTTCCTGTTACAGGCCCTTTTGGAGGACCTAAGTGGGGAAGACCCCCGAGGAGAAACCAAGCTTGACTGGGAATGGGCCATGTCCTCGTACGTCCAATATAGCGTTCTTGCCAGTGTTTCGGAAGCGTTTTCCACTCAGCCAGAAGGAATGGGGGGCGGGGTGGGGTGGGGGCGCACCATCCCGTTAGTCAGGTAGGCTGGTTGAAGCCCTTGAGTCAGTCTCTTAGGTATTACAAGTCTTCTGTCTAGCAAAGCCTTGCAGGGTCCTGGGAGGGGACCTCAGCTCAATACTGGGTGGAGATGGGGGCCGGGATGAGGACACCCAGTCCTGGTTTTGACTTGGTTGGACTTTTCCTGAGAGTTCTTAATTCTCTTCAAGCTGGTCACAGGGCATATGGATGGGAAGGCCTAGCTCATTTAATAGGTGAACCAGGACTTTCCTCAACCAAAGGCAGAGAACGAGGGAGACAGAGATGCCCCTGGGGGCGCCGCTGTGCACGGCTCTAGGGAGGTGCACTGCGCAGGCGCCCCGCGCAGGCGCCCCAGGCCTGGCAGCGGCGGAGGGCGTCCTGGCGAGCTGTGTGCACTGCGCATGCGCCCCTGTAACGCTGGTGGGAGGCGGGGTGTAGGGAGGCGCACTACTCAGGCGCCCGAGGATTGACGTGGCCGAGAGAGTGGGCGCTGCGCTGGAGTCAACAGCCCCTTCCTCCCGTCCTCTTCTACCCCACCCCCCCCCCCCCGCCTTCAGACCCTGAGGGTGGACTCCGTGCAGGTTGCCTCTGGGGTTTGGTTTGTGGGGTGACCACCACCTTCATATTTGATGACTTTGAAATTGCCTTCACTTTTTGCTCTAAAAAGTGGCCGCCTCCCTCTCCCTCTAGGGGCCCAGGCTCCCGAGGCCAGGGAGGCCAGGGAAGGACACTGCAGGACCTGCCTCCTGCTGTAGGGGCCTTCCTGAGACCCTCCCCTCTTTGAAAACAGTCACCTGGTGGGTTCCTCCTGAGACCACCAGGCGTGAGGATGGCCCCCGAATATTAGTTGTGGGGGTAATTGAGGGGGCAGTGGGGTTGAGTGCACATGCGCCTTCGGGACCTCGTGGATGGGGTCATCCAGGTGCGGGGGACTAGTGCCGTGAGGAGGGCTCCTAACTCGGAGTCCTCGTGTGGGTCTATAGCTTCGCCGGAGCCTTGGTCCCTTTTCGGGATGAAAAGTGCGTCGCCAGTATTAGGAACACATCTAAGCAGGCCACCCCAGCATGTCATTCACCTAGTGCCCCCTGTGTCCCAGGAGGGACGAACCTCTGTGCTTAAATGTCATTATACATCAATTAATTTTCAGATGGGTCTAGTCCAGATGCCAGCCATTGAGTGGCGGAGTGGGGTTTGACTCTTCCCGGGTGTGACTCCAAGTTCAAACTGTAACATTTTGTCTATTCGGAAAGGGGTTTGGAACTTGGGCAGGAAGGATCTGAGGGTGTCTGGTAGGACACTATGAGCTCATGCAGGCTGGCAGCCAGCGTCTGGGGGACAAGGGTGACAAGGAGGATCGGTTCTACCCTTGTTTTCTCCCTAGATTCTTCCACTGCCTGTCATCTTAATTAGAATTTTGGAAAAACTCGTTTTCTGCTTGAGGATTCTTTATGGACCCATCTCCAGGTCTCTGAAAAAGCTGTACCCCACACAGCTTATTTGTTTCTGTCAAGTGAGAGGTTTAAGGTTCTGGAAGGTGCCTTTGAATACATAAGGAGGTCAGAGGTTTATTTTTGTTTGAAAAATTAATATTCAGAACACTTAAATTCAAATCCCTTTAGATTTTACTATTTAATTCATAATTCTAGCACATTTTAACTGTCACTTAGAAGGAGGTGTTGGATTAATATTGGTACCTGTTTGCAAATTTAAATACTTCCAGATATTTTTGTGTACTTGCAGACCTAATTTAATCATTTTCCCTCCCAAGCAATACAGTTGTCTAATTTAACGGTAAGATTCTAAACTCCTCCACAAGCTCATTTTCCCACCCTCACTCACCTTCTAGTTCTGAGTAAAACATCTTTGGTCTTCTTAAAAAAAATGTTTTTTGGGGCGCCTGGGTGGCTCAGTGGGTTAAGCCTTGGCCTTCGGCTCAGGTCATAATCTCAGGGACCTGGGACTGAGCCCTACATCGGGCTCTCTGCTCAGCGGTGAGCCTGCTTCCCCTTCTCTCTCTGCCTGCCTCTCCGCCTACTTGCGATCTCTCTCTCTCTGTCAAATAAATAAATAAAATCTTAAAAAAGTTTTTTAAAAAGATTTTATTTATTTATTTGACACAGAGAGAGACCAAGAACAGGAACAGCAGCGGGGGGGGGGGCGGGGGGGGGAGAAGCCAGCTTCCCGCTTCATTGAAGGGCTTCATTGCGCAGGTGCTAGAGGCTGCCACCTCAGAGACTGTCCTGGGAACCCACACTTATGCAGACGCCCCGGGACACCCATGGTGGGGTGCGGCTCCCAGCTCTATCTGAAGAGTTGCCCTATTGTATAGAGGGGACCCCAAGCCGAGGGACAAACCCAGTTATTGTGCACTTGCTATGTGCCAGTACACTTACATACATTATCCCCTTTCGTTTTTTTTGTTAATCTGTTTTTTTAGAATTTTGAAACAAACGTGCCAAAAAGGTATGCATACAATACAAAGAACTGATTTTGTTTCTTGAAAACAAGTTGTTAACCTGGGCCCCTGCATTCCCCGACACATTACTGTATAAACAGGTGCCTTATGCACAACTCAGCCATCAGGAACCTTCCTTCTGACCTGCACCATTCCAGCCAAGGTCCTTTGTAGCAAAGGGTCCCGGTCAGCACTGGGCATTGCACATACTTGCCGCATCTCTCCAGTCTGGAAGGATTCCCGGTATTTCCTTGACTCATATGGCTGGCGTTTCTGAATACGGCAAGGGCAGTGAGTTGGCAGGATGGCCTTCTTCGAACACCTTTGTCCGGTGTCACAGAAGGGATGCTGTGTTCTCGCTGCATTGCATCTGACCCTGTGGGACGTTCATTCTTCGCTGGGGGTGGGTCCCGAAGGATTTCTCCGTTCCCTGCATCCCCACTCCCCCCCCCCACCCCCTTAACTCTTGCTGTCCGTCGTTCCTGAGGCATCCTGGCCTGCTGCCGGGCGCCACCTGGTGGCCACTGCCATCTGTCCTTGGCTCCAGCTGGCCGGTGTCCCCGCAATTGTATGGGAGGGTGGGGGGCATCAGGGGACGTCCATGTGGGGGTCTGGCTGTTGGAGGCGCCTCTTCACAAACATTTACATCTATATTTCTCTACCAAAAACCACGAGTTCACACCCATGCCTCCGATTCTAATTCAACACTTCAGTATTCATTCTGGTTCTTCCTCATCCATATTTCTAACCCCCAGTTCTGAAAGTGAGAAAACGGGCTCCCATTATTTTCAGTTTGTTTACTGTATTTGATCAGTCCCTTGTAATTAATCTCTCATCCCCACTGCTGCCTCCTCCTCCCCATCCCAATGCCTGCCGGTCCCGCTTGGGCTCTGACTCTGCGGTTGGCTGGGTGCTTTCCTCTTATCCTGTATGCCTCGTACTCTGACACTTATGCCAGGCTGCCCTTTCTGGAGATGCTCACATCACCATGCTTGCCTCTATCCTCCCTTGCCAGGGTGCCCCTCTGTGGGAATGCCCTCCTGACAGTGCTTGGGATTAAGTCTTCCTTTTGGGTTACTCCCTCCTCACTAGCACCGTCCCCTTCCTCTGCCTACCTAATTCAGGACTAAATTCTTCAGGAAGGGAAGAGAATGTGTGGTCCTTGTTACCTGAATCATGGCTGGAATTGGTTTTCATTTTATAATTATATAATCATTTTTCATTTTATAATTTTGTCATTATGGTGAAAGATCCAGACATTGTGCTGGAGCGATCCATGGGCATGTCTGCAAAAGGAAAAGTATAATTTGACCGGTGATTCACATCAGAGGCGGTTTATGGCTGTGGTGGTCCCAGAGGGCAACAGCAGGACTAGGCCACAGAGGCTGGCTGTGCGGGTCAAGGGCAGCCTGCCCAGCTGGAAGCAGCAGCACTAGGATGGGGTGGGGCAGGTGTCCCCCTGTGGGAAGGCACTGACCTCAGCTGTCCACTCTGCCAGATGTCCAGGCTGCTGCAGAAGGATGCCGAGCAGGAGGCACAGATGAGAGCAGAGATCCAGGACATGAAGCAGGAGCTCTCCACCGTCAACATGATGGATGAATTCGCCAGATACGCCAGGCTGGAGAGAAAGATCAACAAGATGACGGATAAGCTTAAAACTCACGGTACTGGTTTCCCCTGTAGTGCGGAAAACTTCATGGGGGCTGAGGAACAGAGAAGTCTTTCTGTGAAGATTGGTAGAACATGTGCTTTGATTCTTAGATGTTCTAAATGTTGAGAGGAACTTCTGAGTTTGTCCAGAAGAAACTCCGTAGTCATGATTACTTTCTCTTTATTTGTCGGTGGACCTTTGTTTCCTAAACACAGAAACAACTAACGTTCTCTTAGCTTTTTTTCGTTTCTGTAGGTAGACATTTTGAAATTCAACACTTTTCTTTCCCTTTTTTTTTTTTTTTAAAGATTTTATTTATTTGTCAGAGAGCGGGTGCACAAGCAGGGGAAATGGGAGGCCGAGGGAGAAGCAGGCTCCCTGCTGAGCAGGGAGCAGTTTGCAGGGCTCAGCTCCAGGAACCTGGGATCATGACCTGAGAGGAACGCTTAACTGACTGAGCCACCCAAAAGCCCCTCAACACTTTTCGTGATAAGCCTAGAGCAGGTGTCACAGTGGATGCCCAAGGGCTTTTGTGGACGCTCTCAAACGTGCCCAGAGTGTCCTTATCTGAGAATAGACTGACACGGTCACGGTCAGGTCTTGTTCATCGCTGTGTTGGCCACTGTTCCTAACAGTCTTTTGTGATGAAGACACACTGTTCCTAACAGTCTTCTGTGATGAAGACATTTCCACCCGTGTGCTGGGAATGAATGCGCACTGTGAGAGAGCTGCCTCCAGGCTAGTAAGACATACAGAGCTCCCCCGCCCCCCCCCAGACCCAGGACAAGCTAGGCTTCCGCATGTGGGTTAGCGTACAGTGTATACAGGGAGACCTGGGGAGCAAATGTAGTCCTGTTGGTAAGTACACTATAAAAAGAATCTCTGACGTAGACGGGTAGTTTTAAGGGTGTTCAAAATTAAAGCTTCAAATCTTACAATCTGTGTGTGATTCTATTTTAATGCATGGCATCATGTGTGGCTTTTAAGAAATTCTGTTTTCTATTTTCTAAATATACTGAACAAATGTACAACATGATTAGAAGCTATTTTGTAGGAGGAGAATAACATTTCTGTGTACTTGAGTATTTTCCTTTATTTTCAGGACTGATAGAATGATTTCATCCTGTTTTTCCTTTCAGTGAAAGCTCGGACAGCTCAGTTGGCCAAGATCAAATGGGTTATAAGTGTTGCCTTCTATGTATTGCAAGTAAGTGTCCTGTTGTGTCACCTGGGGTCGTTAAAGTTGATTATGGACTGTCCCCCAGAACTGCGGCCACCAGGATCCAGGTCCAAGAGTTCAGGCTTTTTCCACTTTCCGTGGCTGTGCTGCGTGATCCTGCCAGTACGGAGCTGAACGCTGTGCATTTATCAGTTAGACTGAAGGAAAGCCTTTCTCTCTGTTTTTTTTTTTTTTTTTTTTTGATTTTTAGATTTATTTATTTGTCAGAGAGAGAGAGAGAGAGGAGCGAGAGTGAGCACAAGCAGACAGAGTGGCAGGCAGAGGGAGAAGCAGGCTCCCTGCCGAGCAAGGAGCCCGATGTGGGACTCGATCCCAGGACGCTGGGATCATGACCTGAGCCGAAGGCAGCTGCCCAACCAACTGAGTCACCCAGGCGTCCCTCTCTCTCTTTGTTTTTAAGTTGAAGTATAATTAACAGTGTCCTATTAGTTTCAGGTGTACCACATAATGAATCAGTAATTCTCTACGTCGCTCGTTGCTCACCGTGATAACTGTGATCACCATCCCTTATCGTGCAACGTGATTACGATATTATTGACTGCGTTCCCTCTGCTATACTTCATCTCCATGACTTACTTACTTTGGAATTGGAACTTTGTACCTCTTAATACCCTTTATCTGTTTCCCCATCCCTCTATTTCTCTTCCCTCTGGAGCCATCAGTGTGTTCTCTGTATTCATAGTTCTGCTTTTTATTTATTCGTTTCGTGTTTCAGATTCCACATATGAGTGACGTGGTCCGGTGTTTGTCTCCCTCTGGCTTGTGTCACATAGCAGTAGGCCTTCTAGATGCATCCCTGTTGTTACAAACAGCAAGATCTCATCCCTTTTGGTGGCTGAGTAGTGTTCCGTGTGTGTGTCTGTGTGTAAATATATATAAATACACCACCTCATCTTTATCTGTTCGTCTATCATGGACGCAGGCTGCTTCCCCGTCTTGGCGACCGTAAATAATGCTGCAGTAGACTTAGGTGTGCGTGGATCTTTTCCAGTGACTGTTTTTGTTTTCTTTGGGTGAGTACCCGGTAGTGGAATGACTGGGTCATATGGTATTTCTATTTTTAACTTTTTGAGGAACCTCCATACTGTTTGCACAGTGGCTGCACCAGCTTGCGTTCCCGCCAGTGCATGAGGGTTCCAGGACAGTCTGTCTCCTGACTTGTGAAACACTGCGGTTTTTTAGCGCGTGGGTGCTGACGTAGCTTCTCTGGGACTCTTGGGTGGTGCCATTACTCCAGTGCAGCCTGGGGAGCCCGTGGGGAAGTGAGAGAAGCTTATTTAGGTCTTGTATTTGCTAAGATGGTCGGTTTGGGTCCTTGCTTGTTACGTGGCACGCAGACGTGGAAAATGCTGCTCACTGTCTAGGTGGGGACCTGCCGCGCTCATCTGAGTCCAGTGCTGTTGGTCCTCAGCGGGCCTGTCTGGGATAAGAGAGTTCCTGGGGAGCTACTCCTGCTGCTGCTTCCCCCTGAGGTCGTGGCCATGCTGTGTCCACGCTTGCGGCTGCTGTCAGGGACTCTGGGTTTCAGCGCTGCGTGTGGTCCTCCCTGCACCAAAGGCCTCGAGTCAGCCCTGCAAGCCCAGGGTGTCTGGGTGCAGTGATGTACACTCTCCCTGGGGTCCTGTCGCTTTGACACCGGTTAGGTTTCCCAGGGGCGGGATTGAAGCCAGACTCCCCCTTTTAAGGCTGCTCATTTGAGCAGCTTCTCCAAGGCACGGGATGGGTGAAGACAGCGGAGAGGATGCTTCTGCTTCGCTGCCACTGTTTAGACTCACAGGGCTCTGTCCACACGCAGATGCCAGCACTGTGTGTGTGTGTGTGTGTGTGTGTGTGTGTGGTGATGTGGGGGGAGAGAACAGACTGATGTTTCAAGAATCTTAGAGGCATGAGATTGCTGGTGTCACTAATAAGGTGTATTTATCATAGGCTGGCTACTTAAAAGAAATGCTCAGTGAGAAAAGAATACCTTTGTTATAGGAGACTGTGGTTAATTTATCAGCTAATATCAGCTAATTTAATAGTGCATATTTATTATTCAGGTTAAAACAGTAAAGTGGCAATTCAATAAGAAGGCTACCCTGCTTGGAAGCAGTGTGTTCTAGATGTCCTGTGAACTGGTCTTTAATCAGACACTGTGTTTCGGGGTGCCAGCAGATCGGTGGCGGTGTGGATGTGTCTGTGTCCTGCAAGGACTGCATTGCTGGGGCTTGAGGTCATCAGCTTGGAGCATTTCCTCAGTGTGTTGGCCGGTTTCTCCTCTGTCTTGGGTTACCGGGGGCATGTGGCCAGCAGGTTGTCGCACTCATCAGCACTGTCCCCGCAGGCTGCCCTGATGGTGTCGCTCATCTGGAAGTATTACTCTGTTCCTGTGGCCGTGGTGCCCAGCAAATGGATCACACCGCTGGACCGCCTGGTAGCATTTCCTACTAGAGTAGCAGGTAAGAGTTTTCTGGAACCCAGAGCATAAGTGTACGGCTAGGCCTCTATAGACATGTGGGGTACAGGGGGAAGGAACCCATGCTCATCCATTCACTCTTGAGCCTGTGAGCCTTACACAAGGCTCACAGTGAAGACACAGGTCTGGAGAAGTTGGTTACCTTGTCCAGTGTCTCCGAAATGTTAAGTAGCAGAGCTAGAGTTCACCCTAGGTCTGCTTACAGAATGTCAGCCCGTACCTTGTCTGATACCCTGGTTGTTGAAACCCTGATCTCTAGGTTCTAGGTTCTGTGACCTCTTCATTTCTTTCGCATGATCTCTCTGCAGCATTTACTGCTATTGGCCATTCTTTTATTTTTGAAATGTGATGATATGCTTTGGGTGTTAAAAGTAGTACATATCGGACGCCTGGGTGGCTTAGTGGGTTAAGTGTCTGCCTTCAGCTCAGGTCATGATCTCGGGGTCTTGGGATCGAGCCCCGCATCAGGCTCTCTGTTCAGTGGGGCATCTGTTTCTCCCTCTTCCTCTGCCTCCGATCGTGTGTGGAGGCAAATAAATAAAATCTTTATTTTAAATAAATAAATGAATAATAAATAAATAAATAAAAATCTTAAAAAAAAAGTACATATTGTAGAATGATTAGAGATATAAGAAAAATTTAAAAACATCTCATAAGGGGCGCCTGGGTGGCCCAGTGGGTTAAAGCCTCTGCCTTCGGCTCGGTTCATGATCCCAAGGTCCTGGGATCGAGCCCCACATCAGGCTCTCTTCTCAGCAGGGAGCCTGCTTCTCCCTCTCTCTCCACCTGCCTCTCTACCTACTTGTGATCTCTGTCTGTCAAATAAATAAATAAAAAAAATCTTAAAAAAAAAAAAGAAAAACATCTCATAAGCTATAGCTAACCTCTTTTAACTTTGTGGTACATTTTTCCACTCTTTTTTTTTCCTATTTATACCACTAAGATCATCTGGCACATACAATTTTATTTTATTTATTATTTTTTAAAAGATTTTATTTACTTATTTGACAGAAATCACAAGTAGGCAGAGAGGCAGGCAGAGAGAGAGGGGGAAGCAGGCTCCTTGCTGAGCAGAGAGCCCCATGCGGGGCTCAATCCCAGGACCCTGAGATCATGACTTGAGCTGAAGGCAGAGGCTTAACCCACTGAGTCACCCAGGCGCCCTGGCACATAGAATTTTAGACCCCTTTTTACTTTATATTGTAAACCCTTTCCTGTATCAGTAAACTTTTTAAGGAATTTGAATAGCTACTGTTCATTGGGATGTATCATGATGTACTAATTCCCCTGTTAGAAGATAGTATTTAGGTCCTAATTTCTTACTGTCAGGAATAATGCTGCATGTTACTCAGCCTTTGGTTGTGATCTGTTGCTGGAGGTGAATTACTGAGTGAAAAGGAGTGACTGCTTCAGATATCCTGGTTTCACCACACCCTCCACCCTGCTCCCCTCTCCCCCCAGCTTTCACCCAACCTTGTGGGCACCACTGCCCACCTGTGGGCTCTCCATGCCACTGAGTAGGAGAGCGCGAGGACGCCCTTCCAGGCATCTAGAGAGCCATTGGCCACTCCTGCTGCCTGACTTCCTGTCTCTCCGTCACCAGCTGGGCCAGAAAGGCATGGGTAGATGCTGCTTTGTTTATAATGGTTTTTTAAGAAGGAAAAACAAATAGTCATACGGGGCAGTTTTACTGTTTGTTAATATCGTATATAACAATGCACATCCCTCTAGCAGTTGTCCTGCGGAGTTCCTGTTTAGGAAGGAAGGCAGCCCTGTGCATCAGTAGGAGGTCTGCTGACTCTGAATCGAGGAAACACACACCTAGTTTTCCTTAGCCGAGCACTGCTGCAAAACGGTTGACCTCCTGTAAATTAAAGGTACCAGAAATGCGGGCAGATTGTAGGTGTGCTCTCTTACGGTGAGCTTCTCCATTTCCAGGTGGAGTTGGAATTACCTGTTGGATTTTAGTCTGTAACAAGGTTGTGGCGATCGTGCTTCACCCTTTCAGCTGAGAGAAGACGAATGCAACTATGACATTTTAGAGAATGGATTTCCACTGAGACGGTTAAAAATCTGATTTATACTTTTTTTTTTTTTTTTTTTTAAGAAATCTAAAGCACACAGGTTAGTTTTTTGTTGAATGCGTTCTTGGATTTTATGTGAGATACGAGAGTCATGATTTTGTACACTTGTCACCGAGCTGGAAGGCCAGGCTCTCGCACGTGTGACCTGGCCAGCAAGTCCCGGGTTTGTTACAAGATGGGGCCTGGGCATCCACTTATTGGGGGTGTGCACCGTTGGCATACTTCAAAGGTCACATTGCCAACTGGAGAGTCAAAGTTTTCTAACTTAAGTACCTTAAAGACTTTATACTATTTTTGATCCAGATTAGAAAGTGATTTAAATTTTAAAACCACTACCAGAATTTGAAGTCTTCCATAGTACTACTGAAAGAATAACACTAATTGACATTGCTTGTGTGGTTTTTCTCTCTGTTTAAAGGATCATTCGTGGGATGAGCCATTGTATAGTGTTATCTACTTATTTGAAGTTGTTAACTTTTCATTACTGTGTTTTGTAAATGTAGTCACGAGATCATAATGCATTGTTTGAGGCTTGAATTGTGTTTTATATTTAAAGCATTTCAGATGAAGTGTGTTTTATAAGCACTTAATATTTATGCTCTGTAGAATGGAACAAAGTTAACAAATTAAAATTAATTTGAGTGGATACATTTTTTAAAACACTTTTTTTTTTTAACTGGTTTTTGTTTTTGAATTCTAATTGACATATAACATTGTATTGGTTTCAGGACTATACCATAGTGATTTGATATTTGTATACGCTGTGAAATGATCACCACAGTAAGTCTGGTTTCCCCATGTAAAACACTCTTTTATAATTAAAATTTTTGCAAGGGCTTGTGTGGCTCTTCCTTCCATACAGCCACTTACTTGCTATGATGTTTGTAACTGTGACAAGTGACAGAGGACTTTAACTGTTAACTCGGTTGGCTGCAGCCCCGTAGAGCTACATTCTATCCCTGGTATTTCAAAGGTCATGTTTGTATTCTTGAGTTCCCTGTCGATCTATTAAGTAGCTCATTTTTAATTCCACGAATTGTACAAGAGACAGAGCGCTGTGGTACGTAGTTCACATCCTCATAGGGGGTCAGGCTCTTCATTCAAATGTCTCCAGCCCAGGTTGACTTAGCTTTAAGAAAGGATGTGGAACTGGGGTCACAGCAGCATTCATAGCAAAAGCATCAGAGGGTTTACGTGGGCCACACAGGCTGGGAAGGCTGCCTGATGAGGCGAAGGCAGTGGCATGAGGAAGCTGTGGGGTTCAGGCGCCCGACACCCTGCGTTACCACCATGAGTGAGCCGCTGGCATCAAGGGCGGGGTGTGCAGTGGACGGTTGGTTGCCATGCAGGCTCCACCCAGGGACATCCTTGGATCACTAATCCCTGTCCAGTCTCCCTGCCGCGACCCTTCTTGATCTCCTAAAGATCCATTCTTTCAGTTAACACTCAAGGAGTTTTGACAAAGCTCTCTGAGGCTAGAGGAGAAGACGTACAGTTGACAGCTGGGGACCTTCCCACACGTAGCAGCAGTTGACGAAGACGAGACAATGGACGTGTAAGTGTCCTTCATGTTTTACATTGTGGTTTTTCAAAAATGTTATTTGTTTTTAAATAGGTAATAAACATAGTAGTGGATTCAAAAGCTACAGAAAGGGGTACAGTGGAAAGGCGCTCTTCTGACCCTTGACCATTGTGTTGCCCCATCTTCTGTGTATGTGCTGAGCCTGCCCTGCAGTCTGTGTGTGCTGAGCCTCCCCTGCGGTCTGTGTGTGTGCTGAGCCTCCCTTGCAATGTGTGAAGCCCTCTCTAATCACCTTAGATCTGACAGTGATTTCTTTTTTCTTCCCCTCCTCCTCTGAACATCTTACACAGTACCTGTTTGACTCATTTGTCAACCAGTTTTGTATTGACTTGGGATGTCTCCTGTCGTGTAGTTTTGTCTGTAATGTTTTAGATGCTTTTGTGTGTGTGATAAAGGGTTTTCAGTGATGCTACAAGTGCCTTTTGGGCCAGAGACTGTCCCTTAGTTTTTTTTATTCCCCTCCCAGCATGTCTTAAGTCAGTACCCAGGAATATTTAACTTAGAAAAGAATGGCTTTCCACGAGGGCCGTGTAAGTCTTTTCCGGGGAGTGTATTTTCTTTGTAGTTGAGGTGTTAACCAATGAACAGTTATAAGAATTTTCTAGGATGCTCTTCTCTTATAAGTCCTTCAGGACAGAGGCCTTTAGTGGTGTCAGCAGATTCAAAGCTGTATGTGTTGCTGGTTTGCACACTAGCCTGGATGCCAACCTCTCTTGGGGCTCTCTTGTGTGGGTTAGCTTTTCTGCTTGCGTATTTGGAATGTAAAGAGTACGCATCCCTCTTTCAACACTCAGTACTGACTCGTGCCTGAGAGTTCGTTCTTAAGTTGAATGAATATTGTGTAGCGTTTGCCAATATTTTTGTTGTTGCTTGTGCTTTTGGTGTCGTATCTAAGAATCCATTGCCAAATCCAAAGTCACAGAGATTTATGTCTTTGTTTTCTTCAAGAGTTTATAGTTTTAACTTTTACACTTAAGTCTTTTATCTACTTTGAACTAATTTTTGTATAGAGAGTGAAGTAAGAGTTCAACTTTATTCTTTTGTATGTGGATCTTCAGTTGTTTAAGCACCATTTGTTGAGACTGTGTATTCCCTGTTGAGTGGTCTTGGCAACCTTGTCAAAAATCAGTGAACTGTAGACACATGGGTTTATTTCTGGAGTCTCAGGTGTATTCCGTCCACCTCTTTGTCTGTCTATACTTAGACCAATACCACAATATTTTGATTTCAGTTGCTTTGTAGTAAGTTTTAAAATTGGGACATGTGCATCCTCTAATTTTGTGTTTTTTCTTAAATATTGTTTTGGCTGTTCTGTGTCTCTTGCAATTTCATATGAATTTTAGAATTTGTATCTCAGTTTCTACGAAGAAGTTAGTTGGGATTCTTTTTAGGGATTGTGTTGAATTTGTCAGCTTGGGGAGTATTGCCATCTTAACAGTATAAGGGCTTCCAGTCCATGAACATGGGCTACCTTTCCAACTATTTAGATCTTTAATTTCTTTCAACAATGCCCTGTAGTTTTCATGATATTTTGTATTTCTTTTGTTAAATTTATTTGTAAGTATTCTTTTTGGTGCTATTTTAAATGAAATTGTTATATAGAAATTGATTTTTGTGTATTGATCTTATATTCTGCAACCTCATTTATTGGTTCCAATAAATAGTTTAGTGGTTACCTTAGGATTTTTTATATGCAAGATCATGTCATCTGCGAATAGAGATAGTTTTACTTCTTCTTTTCTAATCAATGCCTTTTATTTCATTTTTGCCTGATTTCTCTGGCCAGAAACTCCAGTACAGGGTAGAATAGAAGTGTTGAGTGTGGACATTATTGTCTTTTTCCTCATCTGGTTTTGTTATCAGGGTTATGCCAGTCTCATAAGAATGAGTTGGAGAATGTTCCTTTTTCTATATTCTGGACGAGTTTTAAAGTCTGAGTTATTTATTCTTTGACTATATGATGAATTTGCTGGTAAAATCTGAGTTTTCTCTTATTTTTAGTGAAAGATTAACTACTGATTTCAATTTCTTTAGTGATTATGAGGTTATTAGTTTTGTATTTTTTCTTGATTTAGGAAAATTAGTGTAGGATTTATCCATTTCTTCTCAACTTTAAAATATATTAGGATAAAATTTTTGCAAATGCTCCATTTGTGATAAAAAATACAAGTTTGAAGTTGTCTTCTTGTATGTGTCCATTGGGTTAGAGTTATCTGCTGTCTTACTCACATCTTTGTCTTACTGGCGCATTTTTATTTGCTGGGCTACCCATTACCAGGAAGTCCAGGCTGTGCTTCTGACCAACTAGCTATAAATCAGAGGCTCCCATGACCTCTTCCTCAGGTTTGATTAATTTGCTAGAGCAACTCACAGAATTCAGGAAAGCCAGTTCCTCTGTTTACCAGTTTATGATAAAAGGATATGATAAATGATTCTGATAGCCAGCGCATGGAGGGGATCCTTAGGGCAAGGTGTGTAGGAAAGGGCGTGGAGCTTCCACACCATCTCCAGGGATGCCATTCTCCCGGTACCTCCGCGTGTTCAACCCAGAATCTCTCCCAACCCCATGCTGCTGGGATTTTATGGAGGCTTCCTCAGGTGGGCACCTGGGGGTCATCGACTCCATTTTCAGCCCCTCTCCCCTCTCAAGAGTATGGGGTGGGGCTGAAAGTTCCAACCTGCTAATCCCAGTGTGGTCTTTCTGGTGACCAGCCCCTATCCAGGAGCCCACCCGGAGTCACCTCATTAGAACAAAAGACACGCCCATCACCTAGGAAATTAGCAGGGTTTCCAGAGCCCTGTGTCAGGAAGGGGTCAGAGACCAAATACCCAGAACAAAAGGTGCTCCGAGTGTTCTAACCCCACGGGGAGTTACTGGGGTTTCGGAGCTCTGTCCGGGAGTTCGGGCGGTGGCCAGTACATACTTTCTGTTCTCTCACGGTTGCCTTTTCTTTCTCCCCCACCCTCCCCCTTAAATTTTGAAGTTACTTAATTTTTGTTTTAACACTAGAAAATTTGTCCATGCTTTCCTCCGCTCTGCAGCAGCGTGAGTCAACACTTGACCGTCAGCCCTACCCGCCCCCATCCGCAAGGTACTTGTCATCATACGTGTGATGCCTCCGCCTTGTGTTCCCTCTCTGTGAGACAAGAGATGGTGTGAAACCACGATGTTTAGGACTACGCATGCACCACTCTCTTGCTCGCACAAGAGACCTTTTATCTCAAACAAGGTCTGCCTGAGGTCTGTCAGTCCGAACAGGAGTGAGGCGGCGGGCTGGACTTGGCCTGTGGGCTGCACTTGGTTCGTGGTATTAGAACGCGGCCAGGCCTGTTTGTGTATCGCTTGCGGCTGTTTCCACCTTCCAGTGGTGTCGTGAAGGTGTTACAGAGGGTAGGTGGCCTGTGAAGCCTAGTGATTACTATCTGGCCCTTTACAGAAAAGGTTAGCTGATCTCCGCATTAGTGAGGCTCTGAAAACGTGTCCTGCCTCTTCCTCCTTCTGGAATAGTGTTGGAGGGTGTGCGGTTCTAGGTCATGGCTGTCCTGTTGGCGCCCCACTGTTTTCTGCCTTACTGTCATGACCGATGAGTGGTACAGTGGTTCCTTTGACAATACGCTGCCTTTTTCTGCGGTTGGTCTGAAGATTTTCCCTTTGTCAAGAAACTGCTTGGCAGTTTCTTCATGCCTAGCCAGGTGTGAGTTTTGTTTTGTTTCTATTTCTATTTATTTTGTTGGAATTTATTGGAGTTTCTGAGTCAGTATTTTTCACCCTTTCTCTCTTTAGGCGTTTAGCCCTGCTCTATCCTCTCTTCTCTCTTCGGAAGCTCGGATTACACACTAGTTCAGCCTTTTTCATCTGCGCGGGCCTGTAAACCTCCCCTCGCATCGTTTCTCTGCTCTCTCTGCTTCGATGCTGATCGTTTCTTCAGATCTTTTTTCTTCAGATCTTTTTGCTCTCTGAGTTCTGGGTTCATCTGCTGTGAAGCCCATTCATAGAGTTAATTTATTTTTTTATTTTTTATTTTTTTAAAGACTTATTTATTTATTTATTTGATGGACAGAGATCACAAGTAGGCAGAGAGAGAGGAGGAAGCAGGCTCCCTGCCGAGTAGAGCCCGATCTGGGGCTTGATCCCAGGACCCTGGGACCATGACCCAAGCCGAGGGCAAAGGCTTTAACCCACTGAGCCACCCAGGCGCCCTATAGAGTTAATTTAAATTAAATGATTATATGTATGTCTTTTAAGTTTTGTCACATATGCTGAGTTCTTGTTCTTTTTATTCATATTTTCAGAAACTTCTTTTATTTCTTTAAACGTGTTTATTTTCTGTATATAATAATTCCAACATGTAGAGCCTTTGCAGATCTGAACCTGGTATCTGTTGTGCCTGTTGGTTCTCTTACACCTTGTTTTCCTGTGTCTTATCATTTTTTGGACTGCATGTATGTGGGTGTTTTTTGTTGTTGTTTTTATTTTTATTTTTTTTTAACTGTCTTGTGGGAATTTCTTGAGGCCTGGGTCAAGGACAGGTTTTTCCAGAGATAGTTTGCATTTCTACTGCCCTGGGGGTATTGCCAGCCTAGATCTTTCTCCTTTTTT
Source organism: Martes martes (assembly GCF_963455335.1). Lineage (NCBI taxonomy): Eukaryota > Metazoa > Chordata > Mammalia > Carnivora > Mustelidae > Martes > Martes martes. The sequence goes on along the minus strand of NC_137888.1, from coordinate 5,857,575 downwards.
AAAGTAGGTTCTATGCTCAGTGTGGAGCCTGACATGGGGCTTGAACTCAAAACTCTGAGATCAAGACCCGAGCTGAGATCTAGAGTCAGACCCTTATGACTTATGCTCTTTTTTTTTTTTTTTTTTTTTTAATGTTCTTGTGGGTAGGCCTAAGAAAAGATCGCTGGAAAAATCCTAAACCTGCTATAAAGCAAGTAGACATTGCAACACTGGACTATTATTCTATATATCATTTTAAAAAATCCTTTTAGTACATTTCTTCAGAATTTAGGGCAAGGCATTTATGTCATTTGACAGGCATTTGCATATCTCCCCTTAGAAGCCTATGGGACATCTGACTCTCCTCCCTCCTTCCCCCTCCCCCTTCCTTCTCTGTTCCCCTCTGTGGTTTTCATAAAGATCAAAGCTTAGGGCCTTACAGTGTTTATCTCCTCTTTGGTTTCAAATACAATTGTTTTCCCACCATGGTTTTTCCACTTTCTTTTAAAAGTTTTATTTTACTATTCTCAGTTTTTTAAGGTGCTAATATTACACACCAATCCATAAACCTCTTTGGAAATAGCATGGTCCACATTGTAAACAAGTTGCCCTTAAAAATAAATGAAGGTAAGTAAAATGATTAGTGCTGGGAGTGCAGCCCCTGTCTAGTTCCGATAAGAGATGCTGTCAGTGCGTGGTAGGGTGGAGCAGCCCGCTGGAGTGGACACTCTTCTGCCCAGGGGCTCTTTTATGGCAAGATTAACCGGAAAAAGGACATGGTATAGGTATGTAACAAATAGAAATAAAAATAGTGAATCTCGGGTGTAAACGAGAGAGTCATCACAAAGGCAGTTTAGCTGAATTGGAGAACACTCAAAAATAATTTTCATAAAACTACTGTTGGTAATCACTGTGCCTTTTTTTTTTTTTTTTAAATAGAATCTTCTCTTTCAAAGCTGCTTCCATGTTTTTTAGTTAAAACACAATTCGATTGCTGCAAACATTCCTACGTATGTGAGATGTGTGACCCTTGGCTGACTGACTTGGACTAATGAGCCATGGAGTCCCACAGAATATTAAAGCCATGGAATCAGTCAGTCTTCCAAAAGATAATGGACATGTTTCAGTTATAGGGAAAAAAGATACAGTTTTATATTTGAAGTGTCACTGGCTAATACACACTGGATTTTAAAAATTAGGTTATAATAACACCTTAATTATCCAAAGTCAGTTCAAGTACAGAAACACACGCAGACACTAACATGAGATTGAGGGCACATAAGAACGAGAATATCATACCAGAATGTATTAGGATATTGATTATATTTAAATAATTATTTTTCTTTTTCCTTCTGTAGGTGAAGACGACTTAATGGAATTTACCATAGTTACTTTAGAATCTCCGAAAGCGTTGCTGGCGGAGGCCTGGCTGGGAGGTAGATGGTGCGTCTTTTTACTTTCCAGAGTCTCGTCAGCCTGTTGAGCAGCAGCAGTGCCGGTCTGGTCATGTTGAAAGACATAGCCTGACCCAAAGAGTTCTTCCATCAGACTGTTTTTTTTATCTCTGAAAGTCTCTTTTGCTTTTGTTCGGGAAGACTTGCCAAAAGAGGGTTCATAGCCACTCACAGAACGTTCTGGCTTCAGGCCTTCTGAGTTACCACGAGGCTTGCTGGTGCTTGTGCCGCCTCTCGTCACACCCGCGCTGACCAGCCCGCCAGAGGCAGGAAGCCCGTGATGCAGGTTCTCAATGGCTTCTGTGAACGAGTAATGCTTTCTCTGTCTGAAGGGTATCTTGAGATTTGCAGCAGCATTTTTATCAGGCATCTTGTCCGTGTCGTTTATTTGGAGACTTCTTTTGAACTCTTCTTTCCCTGGGTCGTCTTCCCGCTTGCCTTCCCGTTCAGGATGAGCTACTTGAATTCTTTTTGGTGGTAGTTCTTCTTCTTCTTTCGCTAACGTGGTTTTCTTTTCTTGATCTTCTTTTCTCTCTCTCTGTCTTCCAGTACTCTCCAGAGGTGCTTGTACTTCCAAATGTTCCTCTTCCTTCGATAAATCTATATTCAAAAAATAGTTTACTTAGTGGTCTTTAATGAGATTTCTATTTCAAGAAGGCATGCTGAGCACACTTACTGACATCGGACGGGCACACGAACATAACCCGCATTCAGCACTAGAATCCAGGGAAAGGGGCTGGTAACAAGCTTGAAATGTCCTACTTTCCTAGAACATACCAAGTAAGAATTACAAAGCCAAAAGAAACATGCATTTGCTAAGAAGTTATCAGTGGACGCTCATCACTGCTAGGCGACAGGGTGCCAGTTAAAACAATGATACTTTTCCCCCATCCAAATTGGCAGATAGTTTCTAGATTTGGGGAGTATATGGGGAAATTGGAACTTCTGTTCCCCGTTGGTGAGTGTGTCAATTGGTACAAGCTTTTTTTGGATGGCAGTTTGAGCTATCAAAAAATTTTTTTAACTTTTTTTTTTTTTTTTTTTAAGAGCAAGAGCGCATATGCTGCATGGGGGTGGCGAGGAGGGGCAGAGCCTGAGGGACAGAGAGAATCTCAAGCAGACTCCCCGCTGTGTGGAGCCTGACCCAGGGCTCAGTCTCAGGACCCTGAGATCATGAGCTGAAACCAAGAGTCAGATGCCCAACTGACCTCACCAGCTAGGTACCCCTGTATCTATCATATTCTTAGATCCAACAACTTCACTTCTAGAACCAAACTTCATAAAAATATACAAGAATAGGTGTAAGGATGTGAACTGCAGCATGGTTTGGTAAGAAGGAAACATCCTATGTGTGTGTCAAGGGGTCACGGCTCAAGAAATGGCATGCACAGTCCATGGGACTCGGGGCAGCTATTATAAGGACCGGAGTGGGTACGCATGGACTGACGGGGGAGGGAGGTTCGCCATCCCATGTTAAATGAAAAAGTCCTCTGGAGGTGACCCTTCCTTTCCGTTCCTTACCAGCACTCAGGAAGCCCTGCCCGCAGCCTCGCCTCTTACGAGGAACGGCTGTTGCAGGTACAGACGGGCGCACCTTCCGCGGAAACCCGCACGGAAGACGCGCGTCCTGCTCACTTTCAAACTCAGTCCCTCTGCGCAGTGTCTCCGGGGCCCACGCTCTTGGCCGGGAGTGCCCGTCGCGGGTGTCCCGGTGTCCGCTCGGTCGCTCCTTCCCCGCAGCCGCACCGTAGCCGCCCTGCCCTTCCCTCCGTGTCATCGTTCTTGGCAGCGTCACCGCCCTCAGAGGCGCCGCACACCTTGTTGCACGGGGCGTTTGTCCTCCCCGCGGGAACAGAAGCGCACGAGGGAGGACGCCTGGTCGTCACTGCTGCATCCGCGGTGCCCGGAGCAGCCGGACACCGTGCGCTCCAAGAGCAGTCGTTGAAGGGATAAGCTCCCCGGCACAATGACCGACGCGGACTGGCCGCTCCGTGGAGACCCAGACCGCGGACCCCAGAAGGAACCGAGCGCAGGGTCGTCAGCTCCTGCCCCAGACGCGGCGGCGCGCAGCGAGCCCCGCCAAGCTCGTGTCGTTGGAACGTGGAGGCGCCACCCCGACCCGGTGGCCGCGCACGGCCTCTCCTGACGCCCGCCGGCTCCGCCGCGGCCCCCGGCTCCGGGGACTTGCCGCAGCAGCTGTGTTGCGGGGCCGTGGGGCGCGGGCACGTTCCCGTGGGCAGTAGTTGAACATGGACGCCACGGGCGGGGGCTTGGGAATTCCGGAGGGAGGCCGCCTGGGTGGCAGCGTCGGCTCAGGCTGGGCCTCCGGACTTCCCCCCAGTCATGATCCCGGCTCAGCGGGGCTCTGCCCGAGATGTTCTCTCTCCCTCCCTCTGCCCCCCGCCCTCTCACGTGTCCACTCCGTCTAAATACACAACATCTTTAAAAGATAATGAAATTCTGAAGGTAAACGATCTCCGACCTCGACCTTCCGGCCAATTACTAGGTTCCAGGGCCGCGTCACGCCGGGCGGGTGAAGCACGCACGTGGGCCTTGCGCGCCGCGTCCGCCAGCAGCTGGCGGGACGGGGCGCTCTCCGCGCGCCCCCGCAGTTACCGAAGGGGAGGACGTGGCTTAGGAGCCGGAAGGCTTCGCAGAGAACCGCGCGGCGGGAGCCTGCGGGGAAGGGCGGGTGCCGGCGCCACAGCTGCGTACCACAGGGGGAGGGGCCCGGGCCGGCGGCGGAGGCTGAAGCCCCGAGGCCTGGCACCGAGATCCCTGCCCCGCAGACCTCCTGGGCGCCCAGCGTCCTTGGCCGGTCCTGCCCGGCCCGGCGAAGGTGACGCCCTCGCCGTCGTGCGCCGCAGCCTGCTTTGGCTGCGGACATCCAGGGAAGCCGAAGCCGGAGTCTGTGCGTCTTCTCCCTGGAGTCTTCTAAAGTCCTCGTTAGCAGGGCCGTTGCCGCTTACTCGGCTGGGTTTGGGTTTGCTCCCCAGTGTGCCAAAACTGAACATACAACTTAGGGATGCGCGTTGTGAGGAACAAGAAGAGAACGAGGTCCATAAAGTGGGAGATGGTGGTTATTTCTGCCGGGCGAGGGGCGCGGGGCTGTGGTTCGGAAGCGCTCCCAGGTGTTCTGGGGGAACGCTGACGTCCTAGTTTTTAAGCACGATAGTGGCTACGAAGGTGTTCATTTCTAATAGTTCTTTACATTGTATATGTTTTGTGTATACTTTTATTAATTTTTTAATAAGGATATTATTTATTTGACGGAGAGAGAGCACAGGCAGGGGGAGCTGCCGAGAGGGAGAAGCAGGTTCTCCTCGCTCTGTGGGGAGGCCAGTGCAGGGCTCGAGCCCAGGACACTGGGATTATGACCTGAACTCAAATCAAGAGTCTGAGGCTTAACAAACTGAGCCACTCAGGCGCCCCTTATGTATACTCTCTCTCCCTCCCTCCCTCCCCCCCCCCTCTCTCTCACACACACACACAGAATAATTCATAACTTAAATCAAGTAAGAGTAAAGGAAACTTTTGAAAGTGGTTAAAATTACCTTCATATTTTCTCTTGGAATCCTCTTGGTTTGGAACTTTGCTGATAGACTGTGGAATTGCACAGGTTATTTCAGTTGATTTTTCTTTTTGACCAATGTTTCCGGTTGTCTTTTTACCCTATAATTTTGAAAAGCAGCAAAAACACATTTTTGGGGGGTATACATAATTTTAAATTGTTTTTTGTTCAATGAATACAAATACTTTTTGTGGGGAATAAGACACTGTTGATACTCTGTTTTCACAAAGATAGGTTCAGACACCGCAAGAACTCAAATGTGTTGTACCTTAGCTGTCAAAGATGGAACGTCTTCTGATTTTTGGGTTTCCTGGTGTTTCATATTTGTCAGTGAAAAGCTTCTGTCTGCTTGTACAGATTTAGTTGAAGAAACTATAGAACAGGTACATTATATGTCAGAAACATTTCACATGTGGAAACAACATTGATTTTAGATCTAAAGTAACATTGAAGTTTGTAGTGTAAGGAAATGTACAGACATTTAAAACTTTTTTTCAATATATGGATAACATTTGTCAGTTCCCTTTTCCCCTACCATTTCACCTGTTTTGTCTTATTTTGGGCTGCAAAGGTTGTGGGTGTCACAGCGTTAGACTCCAAAACATGGAGGCTTTAGGCTAGGAGGGCGCTCCTGTTGGAGGACGCACCCTCCCTGCACAGACCACGGTCCAGAGGCGGTGAGACACAGCGACTTCCTGACTTCCTGTGGCAGTGCCCTTAGTTACCAAAGCTTAGAATGATTACTGTCGCTGGAGCCTGCCACTAAATCTACAGTTTCCTCAAAGTGTGGTCCCATTTAAATGACTCCATGGTTGGTATGATCATCTCTGCTGGCTGTTATTCTGAATTACAAAGCAGAAGCAAACAAAGGAAGGCAAGGAAATTTGAGGTTGTTGCCTTTAAAAGTAAGCGCAGAGACAGAGGATATGATACTCTACACAGAAAATCCAAAACACTTGACCCCAAAATTGCTAGAACTCATACAGGAATTCAGCAAAGTGGCAGGATATAAAATCAATGCACAGAAATCAGTTGCATTTCTATACACTAACAATGAGAGAGAAGAAAGAGAAATTAAGGAGTTGATCCCATTTACAATTGCACCAAAAACTGTAAGATAGCTCGGAAGAAACCTAACCAAGTAGACATAGGATATGTACTTAGAAAACTATAGAACAGTCATGCAAAAAATTGAGGAAGTCATAAAGAACTGGAAAATCATTCCATGCTCCTGAATTAGAACAACACATATTGTTAAAATGTCTATATTACCTAGAGCAAGCTACACATTCAATGCAATCACTATCAAAATAGCATCAACTTTTTCCACAGAGCTGGAACAAATAATCATAAAATTTGTATGGAACCAGAAAAGACCCTGAATGGCCAAAGGAATGTTGAAAAAGAAGACCAAAGCTGGTGGCATCACAATTCTGGACTTGAAGCTGTATCAGAAAGCTGTAATCATCAAGACAGTATGGTACTGGCACAAAAACTGACACATAGGTCAATGGAACAGATTGGAGAACCCAGAAATGGACCCTTAACTATAGTCAACTAATCCTTGACAGAGTGGGAAAGAATATCCAATGGAAAAAAGACAGTTTTTTCAACAAATGGTGTTAGGAAAATTGGACAACCACATACATAAGAAGGACCATTTCCTTACACCATACCCAAAAATAGACTCAAAATGGATGAAAGACTTAAATTTGAGACAGGAATTCATCAAAATCCCAGAGGAGGACACAGGTAGCAACCTTTGTGACTCGGGTGCAGAAACTTGCTAGACATGTCTCCAAAGGCAAGGGAAACAAAAACAAAAATGAACTATTGGGACTTTATCAAGTTAAAAAGCTTTTGCACAGTAAAAGAAACAGTTGACAAAACCAAAAGACACGAACAGAAAGGGAGAAAGTATTTGCAAATGTCTTATCAGAGAAAGGGCTAGTATCCAAAATCTATAAAGAACTTACCAAACTTAATATCCAAAGAACAAATAATCCAATCAAGAAATGGGCAGAACTGATGATTCACAGACCTGTACCCCTGGGGCTAATAATACATTATATGTTAATAAAAAATAAAAAATTAAAAAAATAAAGAAATGGGCAGAAGACAATGAATAGACATTTCTCCAAAGAAGACATCCAAATGGCCAACAGACACATGAAAAAATGCTCAACATGGCTTGGCATCGGGGAAATACAAGTCAAAACCACGGTGAGATACCACCATACACCAGTCAGAATGGCTACAATTAACAAGTCAGGAAACAATAGGTGTTGGCGAGGTTGTGGAGAAAGGGGAACCCTCCTACACTGTTGGTGGGAAGGCAAGCTGGTGCGACCACTCTGGAAAACAGTATGGAGGTTCCTCAAAAAGTTGAAAATAGAGCTACCCTATGACCCAGCAATCACACTACTAGGTATTTATTCCAAAGACACTAATATAGTGATCCGAAGGGGCACCTGCACCCAAAGGTTTATAGCGGCAGTGTCCGCAATAGCCAAACTATGGAAAAAGCCCAGATTTCCATCAACATATAAATGGATAAAAGATGTATTTATATACAATGGAATACTACTCAGCCATCAAAAGAATGAAATCTTGCCACTTGCAATGACTTGGATGGAACTAGAGGGTATTATACTAAGTGAAATAAGTCAATCAGAGAATGACAATTATATCTCACTCATGTGGAATTTAAGAAACAAGACAGAGGGTCATAGGGGAAGAGAGGGAAAGATAAAACAAGATGAAATCAGAGAGGGAGAAAAATCATAAGGTACTCTCAATCATAAGAAACCAACTGAGGGTTGCTGGAGGGGATGAGGGTGGGGGGGGAAGGGGTAACTGGGTAATGGGCATTAAGGAGGGCTTAGGATGTAATGAGCACTGGGTGTTATATAAGATTAATGAATCACTGAACTCTACCTCGGAAACTAATAATACACCATATGTTAATTAATTGAATTTCAGTTAAAAAAAAAACCACTAGCAACAAAAAACAAAAAAGTAAGCACGGAGTGGCTTTTTCTACCAAACCAGGGGTGAATGTTCCTATTGTACCTCTTTTGAGCAGTCTTATGCTGTCAGATCTTGGGGGAGGGGTGGATAAGTACGACCTGTCTTGAAGGGAAAATACTACTCAGCAACGAAAAGGTACAAACGAATGATGGCAGCAGCAACATGGGTGAGTCTCAAAAGCATTAGTCTGAACAGAAGAAGCCAGACACAGAAGAGCACCTGCCGTATGACTCCACTCAGGAAGTTCCAGAGTGGGCGAAGGAAGCTGCTTTGACAGAGGAAATCAGTGTTTGCCTCAGGAGGAGGGGGAAGATTCTCTACTGACTGGGGTACTGGTCACACGCATATCAGCTTTTGTCAAAGCCCGCCGAAATGCACACTTAAAATGGGTGCATTTTACTTAGGCAAATTGTACCTAAATGATGATTTTAAAAACCCACACACTGGCCAACAGATGTGCTTAGTTCACTGTCTGGCAGACATTTTGCTCCCAGCTGGAAAGTGGGGCTCCTGCTCCGCCTGCAGTAAGGACATGCGGGGACTTGGCAGAGGCTGGGAGGACAGGAGGGCGTGTCTTTGCCCTCTTACTGCTTCGACCATATCCCACAGCTCATTATTCTTCTAGAATCACAAAATGTTTCAATACCTAGTAAAACAATTTTTAAAATATCCATTATTTGCATGATATAAAGTAGAAAAACATGACTACATCCTTAAAAATAGATTTGGACCAAAAATAATTAAAGTGTACCTTTTGGATAATCTTCTTTGTCATGTAAATTTTTAAGTATCCGACTAGTATAGATGTTTCTAATTTCAAGTTCTCGATCCTTCTCCTAAAGAGAACCACAATACCAAATTTTCTATAAATGTTTGCTATTTTCAGCCTTGATTTCTTCTATAAAACAATTTAAGTGGACTCAGTATTCTTCGAATAAAATCTGCAGAGGCTAGCAGAAACAGAAATCGGCCATAACCTTTATATCATTCCTGACAGCAAAAAGTATTTTTTTTTTTTTATGATTTTATTAATTCATTTGAGAGAGAGCAAGAGCACCAGCAGATGGGAGAAGCAGAGGAAGAGGGAGAAGCAGAATTTCCTTGAGCAGGATAAGCCTGACAGGGCTCGATCCCAGGACCCGGAGGTCATGACCTGAGTCAAAGGTAGACACTTAACCATCTGAGCCATCCGGGCACCCCCCAAAAGTACTTTTTAACAGAGCAACAGAATTTGTGATGGAGACAATATTGCTGAGGGCTTTGCGAGCCAACTTTTTCTTTTTTTTTTTTAATTAAATTTTTAAATTTTTTAATTAACATATAATGTATTATTAGCCCCAGGGGTACAGGTCTGTGAATCGCCAGGTTTACACACTTCATAGCACTCGCCATAGCACATACCCTCCCCAGTGTCCATAACCCCACCCCCCTCTCCCCAGGCAGCTTCCTTCACTGTACTTTTTCTGTCCCTGGGGTCTGTGCTGTGAAGTTTGCTGGTTTTTTTCTCATGGTCTAATACAGCCACTAGCCATGTTGTGATCTAAACTAATTAAAATGAAATGAACAATTCGGTCCTCTGTCCCGTTACCCATGTTTCCAATGCTCAGTAGCTGCTTGTGGCTAGTGACCACACTGTTTGGTGGTGCAGGCAGAACATTCCCACCATCACAGGAAGTTCTACTAGACAGGGCGGCATTTAGACAGTACGTGCAGGGTGGGTAAAGCCTAGAACAAAGACATTATTGTTCAGGTTTAAATCTCAACATTGACTTTTTATTTTATTATTTTTATTTTTTAAAGATTGATTTGTTTAATTTAGGGTGCATGTGAGTGAGCATAAGCAGAAGCAGGAGGGGCAGAAGGAGAGAGAATCCCACGCAGACTCTTTGTTCATGACCCTGAGATCACGACCTGAGCCAAAACCAAGAGTCGGACAATCAGCCGACGGAGCCACCCAAGTGCCCAGAAAGTACTGACTTCTTAAAGTCTTGGCAAAGCAAAAGGTATGAAATCCTGGCTTGTTGAGGAAAAAAAAGAAAGAAGGTTTCATTAAGCACCAAACACTCTTCTTACACACGCATCAAGAGGCAAGCCCGTTAGACTCAAGACCACCGAGTTTATCCAAAACCACAATCAAAGGAGTATCTGAGTGAAGGGTGTCTTCTACTGCATGATTAGACAGGAAAGCCTGGAGGAAGAGGCCGAGGGAAGGGTTGGGGAAGAGATGGTGGGGAGAGAGAGAGGGAGAGAGAGATTGGATGGGGTTCTGGTCTCCCTGTGCCCCTCAGAGATATTAAGGGGGTGAAGCAACAACTCTGGAGTTTGGGAAACTCTCAGCACAGGAAGCCTTGGCATGGCCCAGGCAATTCAAACCTCTTCATCAGGCCCCCAGATCAGCGTGGAGCTAGAGTAACATGGCATTGCCAAGTGCTAAGTGGAAAGGGCGAAATGCAATGTCCAGGCAAAGGGAGAAGATAGTGGTTCCCTCACTTCCACAAGGAGTGGGACCCCACAGAGGGGAGCTGCGTGGAGAGCTAGGGAACCGGCTCCCCAGTCCTCAAGGTTACCGACCCAGGTGATCCCACAGCACATGCTTTAGGACCGATGCTCTAGCCAAGGATCAGGTGACCGATGGCTCTCAAGGCACTGGCATCAACAGACAACAAATGAAGATCACCAAGATTTGACCCGCGGAGAAGAGGCTGTGAGTTTCACCATTCAGTAGACACCAGGCAGATCCCGTGGGCTTGGCTAGTTAAGACCAGTCACTTCTCAGTAGAACTAGGTATAGAGGTTCCAGAGGGTCAGGGGCCTCTTTCTCCTTTTCCCAACAGAAAGGGGGCACCGCCCCCCACAGATGCTATCTCCACTGAGAAATGGGAGACGGGGTTGGGGAAAACTGCTGCAAGCCTCAGAGACGACCTAAACTAGGACCGGTTTTAACTGGAACAGACGGAGACAAGCTTTTGTTTAATCCCCGTATCTGTCCCTGTTTTCACCTCCCGCTTGTGGGAATGGGGCTCGTGAGGAAGTATAGTTATAGAAAATAAAAAACATTATGTATTTTTGCACATCTGAACGGGAGAGGGCAGGGTTTGTATTTATTTTAATCATAAAATTAATCTGCTATCAGAGGATAACATAGGAGAATGTTAGTCTTTTTTCCAGAAATTATGTTTCTGGGAGCAAAAATGTTACCGTATGTTTCTCTTTTTCTTTTTTTCTCATTGTGATAACAGTGCATTTAGCAAGAAAGAACAGTGATGGGGACAGTTTGTTACCATGAAAAATTGGTCAAGTTTATTCTGGATATTATGTTTAAGAAGGATATTGTGTAGAAGAAATCTTAGAATTTTTTTTTTTTTTTTTACCCCTACTGGCTAAGACAAGAAAGCTTTTAATGATCAGAGGGGCAAGCATTGATCGTCTGGAAAATTCAGTTTTTTCTTTTGATTTGGTCCGGCTCCTTGGAGGGTGGAGTATGTGCTTCAGCAGCAGAGAGCAGGAAGAAGGTGGGTAAGAACGGCGGACTGACAGGTGGCTGGTGCAGGGCTGGCTGGGGGCAAAAGGAAGTCGTGGGAAGGACAGTCTTCCCTCAGGCTTGGAGCAAATGTTCAAGTCTGGGGTGCCCTCCACAGAGCTGGACTCAGAATCAAAGACGACAGGCTCAGAACGCCATCCAAGACACTTGTGTAGTTGAGGTCAATCAGTTAATCAAGCGAAGCGATAAGAAGGAAAATCCACATTTAGGAACGCTCATGGAATGTTTGGGGAATATTTATAGGAAAGACTATTCACAAGCTCAGAGGCTATCAGGTCAAAGTCCAATGGGAAGTTGGGTCATGGTGAAGAACCATATTAAGATCAGGATAGATGGCTTCCAAAAGACAGGAAATAATACCTTTTTTTTTTTAAGAATTTATTTTTTATTTGACAGATTTTGAGAGAGCACAAGTAGGCAGAGTGACAGGCAGAGGGAGAGGGAGAAGCAGGCTCCGCCAAGCAGGGAGCCCGATGTGGGGCTTGATCCCGGGACCTGGGTATCACCACCCGAGCCGAAGGCAGCCGCTCAACCAACTGAGCCACCCAGGTGCCCCAGGAAACAATATCTTAATGGACAATGCCACCCTGACAGGGGTGAGCTTGTAGCCCGGATGTAGGCTGAAGGTGCAGTACCTCATTTGGGAGTGGAAGACTGACATTCTATCCCCTTACTTTTAGAAATGGAGCAGAGTCTAGAATTGTTGTTGGATGACTTGGAAAACGAATTTCTGGGCACCTGGGTGGCTCCGTGGGTTAAGTGTCTGCCTTCAGCTCAGGTCATGATCCCAGAGTCCTGGGATGGAGTCCCACACTGGGCTCCCTGCTTGGCTGGGAGTCTGCTACTCCCTCTGCCCCACTGCCCCGCTCATGCTCGCCATCTCCCTCTCTCTCCTGCGCAAAAATAAATAAAATCTTAAAAAAAAAAAAAAAAGGAAAAGAGAAGAAAATGAGTTTCAAAGTACAGAAAGAGAAATTTTGATCTTTGGGGCCATGCTCTCCCAAACTCAGGTATTAATGATTTATGTTAATATGGCAGACTGCACTTTCCTAAAATTGGTTCAGCAATATTTCTGATCCCATTCCTGGTCCCATGCTCTTCCAGAACCTTGTGACTCCCCATCACGAATCCACTGCTCCTCCTCTTGTACTGCCTTGACAAAGGGAATGAGGTAGAAGAGATGCTATGTGACTGGTTCTCTTTCTGTCTGTATCTCTGCACTCTTCTCCTTGGAACCTAGTTGCCATGTTGTGAGGGAGCCCACACCACATGTGGGTCGTTCTGGCCAACACCCCAGTTATGATCTCAGCTGTCAGTTGGCACCAACTGCAGACATATGTGTGAGACTTCAGAGAATTCCAGCCCCCATCTTTGAACCACCTTACCTGATGTCAAGAGTGGCAGAGATGAGCTCTTAACAGCAAGCCCTGCCCAAATTGTGGATTCATGAACAGAATTAGTATTCTCATTTCTTACACCACTAAATTGTGGAGTAATATGTTATGCAGCCAAAGTGACTGAGGCAGTCAGGACACTAAAACATCTTTAAAGTTTCTATTCCTTTTCTCCTTGGGTCATTACCAGGGACGACCATGAATCATAAAAGGCAATCTCATTTTTCCAGATGAAACAGAACTGGTTTGCAAACATTGCCAAGAGAGACTTTAAAATAAATCTGTGGGCCACTACAATTACTCACCATATTTTAATGATGAAAGGTAATTAAAAAAAAAAACTTAGTTTGGCTTCCATTAAAATGATAGCAAAACGTAATAATATTAATTCATGTGATGGAATGAGAATGTTAACAGGAAGTTTTGTTAAAGAATAGCTGAGAGGTTTAATTCTTCTCCTACAGCACACATGCACCAGGCTGGGGACTCGTCCGAGTGATTTCAGATCTTCTATCTGTTCATATGATTGCAGGGACAAAAAGCTAATTTGAGAAATAGATTCTTTTTTTGTTTGTTTGTTTGTTTGTTTGTTTTTTGTTTCTTGAGGTTAAATAATTTAAAAAATAGTTCTGATATTTTTGGGAAGCAGAATTTCACAAATTTTGTTACATTTTGCTTTAAAAGAAGTACCTTAAGTTTTTGTTGAAGGCGTTTTATTTCCATTTGCAGGGTCTTTGTAGCTGCTTGAGCGGTTACCGTCTTACGGGTCTCAATGGCCAGCTGCCGATTAAAGGCTCTATTGTTCAACCTCAGTTGTTTTTCCAAGCTCTGAAAACAGTATATATTTCAACTCTTCTGTCACCAATGTAGTATTGTTTAAAAAAAAACTTCAATTGTAATGACACTAATTGCATTAATGAGAAGTGTGAATTTTTAGCACAATTTTAGTGCATGGCTGCTACAGGGGTCATATATTAGAACTAAATATAACCACACACACAGACATAAAAGCCAAAAAACCCCAGATCCCAACTCTAGAGAATCACTATATTTTGAACCTAATGTTTTTTTTTTACACTCTGGAATTTGATTTGAAAATACAAACAAACTTTGAACATTTCTTGAAAATGAATAAATACAACCAATGCCATCTTTAAAACTCAACCCAAGTGGCTGGGCTCACATGGAGGAGACCTGCTAAGTGGGGCAAGTGAACTCAGGAGCTCTGTCAAGCTTCAGCTGCTGGAGGGCAGGCGTGAGGGCTCGAGTCTCGGCTGACTGACCCTGGAAGCTCCTGCAGAGACTCACCCCAGCCCCTCAAGGAGGAAGGAATTCTAAGACCAGGAGATCTCTGCCGGCACCGCGGCCATCGGCACTCAGGGCTCACAGGTCTGTGGGCACCTCCTCTCCATCCTCTCCAGCATGATAATTTTATTGCAGAACTCTTTGGTCTGGACTTTGACAGAGGCTTGGCCAAAAGGCCTTTTCTTTCTTTTTTCCCCCATTATAGTATTAATACTTTCTCATTAAAGAAAAGTGGGTGACATGGTAAGCTAGAAGGATGAAATAATCCTAAAAACCCTAGTCCCCAAACTATTAACATTAAAAAAAATACTACATGTTGGCTCATAAACATTTTCTCCAACCACCAAATGCCCTACAACCAAACATAATTTCCCATATGACCAAGTGCATCTGATAAGAAGATAGTTCTTGAATTCTTTTTGATTTTGGTTACAGACATAAGACATGAACTACTTAGCATATATATGTAAAAATATGTAGATAAAAATACATTTATTTTTCCCTGATGGGCATGTGCTAAGATGGGTCCAATATTACTTAGAAGGTCAAATAATAGAACTTTGGATTATGAATTACCTTACTGAAAATGAGGCTGCTCATTTTCTGGAGTTCACACACCCATTTTATGGGAGAAAATTCTCTTTCGAAGTAGAAGAGGATTTTACCAAAGAGGAAATTACCGATAAAGTACATGAAATGAACTCGATATGTTCTTATTTCAAGTTCGTAAAAAAAATTGGCCTCTTACCATCATATAATGAGGCATTAAACAGTAAATTTTAAAAATTTATGTTTGTCCATAGAGACCAAGGACTAAAATAAAATTGGCAGAATTCTCAGTAGAATCAGAGGGTTCCCCCAAATCATCCCTTATGGTGCAGTCCCCGAGCCTTTGATGACCATGTGCCTTCTGGAAGATCAGTGCGTTCATGTCAATGATTGTGGTTCCTTTCCCCTCCCTGTTCCCAGGAGCATTATCCGGGAAACACTTCTGTTTCGAACATACCAACGATGTCTGCGGTAGTGAGAAGACAACTGACCAGGGAATATGAGGGGTGGGAAAGATGCAGGGGGCAGGCTTTTAGGAAAGTAGGCTTTTAATAAACAATTTAAAGTAGAAGGTTAGCTTCTAAGAGGTTTCACCCAACGCAACCCAACCCAAACCAACCCAATAACCTTTCCAGCACACCAACAAGCTTAGAGAATGGTCATTTCCAGACAAACGAGCCCGGCCACAGAATGAGCTCTCTAGACCACAGAAGGAACATCTCCCCTTGCCCCTGGCCCTGACCCCCTCCTTAGACAGCATCACCGGTGTGGCCCGCCAGCAAAGCAGCTAGTAATACTTCACTGCACAGGCATAAGCGTGATGCACATACACCTTCTCCATGTCCATTTTGGAACATTACAATTTCTAGGCCTCTGAAATACAGACCTGTATTTTTTTGTCATTTGCCTCCATTTTTGTTGTAAGAACAGACAATCTTTGAGTAAGTTCCTCTCTCTCTGCAAGGTTTTTGTCTTCAGAAAGTTTCTGCAGGGCCTGCAAGGCATCTTTAGTCTTGAGCAGCTCACTGTCAGCTTCTCGAAGTTTCCTAGATGCACTTCTTTCCTTTTCCTGGGATTTCCTAAGTAGCTGCCTCAAATTTTTGACTTCATTCTGATGTTTTGCCATAATTTGAGGTAGATTATTTTGTGAATTCTCATATTTCCCTATAGCTTTCAAGTGCCTAAGCTGAAGCTGTTTCAAAAACTGGTTTTCTAGGACTGTGACTTCCAACTTACGATGGATATCACCTACTTCGTTTTTTAGCTCTTTAATCTTATGAAGCCTTGCTGACAGCATGCGGTGAGTCATAGCGTCTCTTCTTTGGGTAATCATATTGTTTCGGGAATGTGAATGTGGTGCACTCCAGCTGTGCTTTTTTTCCACTGAGATTTCCTTCTGGCCTGTGTAAGCAGACAATCCAGTTTGTTACTAGTAATATGCATACGGGTGCAGATATGCACATATGTGTCCCCCCGCCCCCACCCCCGCACTCGTGCACGCGTATACAGGCAAACTAGAGGGGGAAAGAACACATGTAATGAATAGCCATGCTCCAGGGCAGGGATTTCATATGCGGGATACCTCCCTCAGGGTCAGCAGGAGTCTATTTAACAGCTGAAGACTGTAAGTCATTTGTCCAAGGTTCCATAACCACAAAGACACACAGCATGGATTGAAAACCAGGTCTTCTTTGATTGGAAAACTCATGCTTATTTCTATTATTAAAGCTATACTAAAAGCCATAATAATAGATATCATTTACTAAGGGCTTACCCTGTGTTAAGCATTGAACTAAATGTTTTATGTAGATTTTCTGATATAACCCTTCTGATAATATGTTATAAGGCAATTTGAGAATAACCTTAGAGTCCAGTGTTACATATGAAGATCTCATATATTCAAAAAAACCCTTAGAAAGCCACTGAGCTTCTTAGAGGAATTGTATGGATATTCCATCTCTCAGTAAGTCCAAAATAGACAATTTTCCCTGTTACTTTGGACTGGACTTAAAAGGAAGTAGTTAGTTGGCTTGTATTCAGAAGTCTATTTTAAACAAAATGTATCTAAATAATATTGCACCCAACTTCTAAGCACCAACCTTATATAACTGCGCTGAGTATGTCAAATGTACACATAACGTCATTGCGTTATTATCCCCTTTTAAAGATGAACAAACCGATGCTTCGTGAAGTCACTTACTGGTGGGCACACAGCTAGTGAGTGGTGAGACGGAGAACCCAGGTCCCATATGTACGTGCATTTGCATGACGTTTATGTACATATATGTGCACACTGCATGTGTGTGTGTGTGTGTGTGTGCGTGTGTATTATTGTATCTACATTCTGAGAGAGACTGAAACTAGATTCTAGGATCTAAAAAAAAACCATGGTCTTCATCCCGGAGAGAGAAAGCACTCAGTGGCCAATGTCACTGGAGTCCGAACATTAAGCTATTGGCCCAAGTGTGGACACTTCATCTGAGACTCAGCTTAACATGTTTGGTATGGGTGGCGGAAAGGGGGTTCTCCCTGCGATGAAAGTGAGCCAGCAGAAACTGAGGGTGCTTTCGGGGATAAAGCATTTTAATTGTGACTATGACAGACTACACGGTGACAATGATCATAGCATCCGCATCATATCAATAATCGATGGACTGTCTTTACAACTATCCTCCCACTGGGAATGATTTTGTAAGGGCTCTGGTTGGATATTTGAGTATTTTGGAATAGGTTTTTGAGTACACTGAAAATTGGAAAGCGGAGGGCTGACTCTAGGACCCCTACTAGGACGCCAGGCACTTTAATGCCTTGGGTGCTGGCTAGGGGAGCCCCAGACCCAGACAATGTGGATCGGGCTGGATTACAACAGGGGTGTCAGGTCCTACCTGCCCTACTTGGAAGTCTGACTCCCAGCTTAGAATATTTTACACTCTTGGGTGGTGTGACCTGGTGGAGAGAAGGATTTCCCTGACTAGAAGGATGACGGATGGTGGGTTCTGTGGGCAGTGGAGACTTCTGTCACTGTCGTATGCTACGCTCACATGATGGGAGGGCAGAATTAGAAGGAGTGGGTGCCTGGGATGAATCTCTGTGGCCCTGGGAGCACTGGCCAAGGCCCCAAGAGGAAGTGTGCATACGGAGTATGGGTACTTTGAAAACAGAAAGTATCAGCCTCTTAGTGATCAATGTGCTTGGACAAGGAGCACATAAGTGATGAGAATGAAGGACCAGATGTCCAATGTGCTTGGACAAGGAGCACATAAGTGATGAGAATGAAGGACCAGAAACCCTTCTCTGGTGTTCTCATCTGTCTAAGGCTACCCACCCTCCCTCCACCCCCTAAACCTGCCCGAGATTACATTTTCTGCCTACCTTAGTGGGTCTTTGGGGGAGGATGAACCAGACTTGTTTCCTTCAGAAGGTAAATATACCACTTGTGTTTGAATGATATAGAATAAATTCATTCTATACATATTATGCATTTTGTATACTAATTAAGGTTATGGAAAGTTGAAACAGGGTTTAGTCCTTAATGATTCTGTATCTCGTTACACTAACCTACACATGTAAGAATGACAAAATTTACAATTTCATTCTTTTTTGTTTTTAAGTTAACATGTAGCGTATTATTAATTTCAGGGTAGAATTTAGTGATTCATCAGTGGCATACAACACCCAGTGCTCATTCCATCACGTGCCCTCCTTAATGCCCATCACCCAATTACCCCATCCCCCCATCCACCTCCCCTCCAGCAACCCTCAGTTTGTTTGCTAGAGTTAAGTATCTCTTACAATTTCTATCTCATTTCATACAATGAGGCAGATTTGGCCTAATGATTAAACTACTCTTAATGAGGGGCACCTGGGTGGCTCAGTGGGTTAAGCCTCTGCCTTCGGCTCAGGTCATGATCCCAGGGTCCTGGGATCGAGCCCCACATCGGGCTCTCTGCTCAGTGGGGAGTCTGCTTTCCTCTCTCTCTCTCTGCCTGCCTCTCTGCCTACTTGTGATCTCTGTCTGTCAAATAAATAAATAAAATCTTAAAAAAAAACTACTCTTAATGAAGGGCCCCAATTTATGACAAGGTATCTGACATAAAACACTCAATAAATAATTGTGGAATAAATGAGGAAACAATTTTTAAAAGTTAAATTATCAGGCACTTAGAACCCAAAGTTCAGTTCCTATAGAAATAGTTTTATAAATGTTAACTGCCTTTCATGCAGCCCCACAAAAGTGCAGAATCGATATAAAATGTAGTGTATAGAGCCATGACCCCTGTCATAAAACCCTGGGGCCAGACTGTTTCTGAATTATTATTATTCTGGTGCATGTACAGTCTTTTCCATAGTACTCCCTGTAGGGTTGGGGACAGCAGACTTTAAGCAAAGAATATTCTTGTGAAATATAGGACTCTTCACACTAAGTGAAATGAATAAAGATCAGTCTCATGTTAGTCCAAATCAGGTTTTTGTTGCCGAATCAGTTTGGGTACCACAGATATAGGAAATGTTTGATTTTCAGAGTTTTGTAAATTACAAATGTGGATAAGGGATTATAACCATGGAGTCTACCCATGAGGTGGGTTCTGTTGTGATAATCTCTTCCAAATGCCACAAACAGACTTCTTTTGACAGAGTCCTAGGTGAGAGGACCTGGACCTTTCATCTCCTACCGAGGGCCTTGCCCATGAGTGTAAGGCTCCCACCTCTCTGGGAAAGGGGCTTTTAGCTTTTTGAGGATCTGGTAGAAGCTCTTGGGTCCTTCTCCCTAGAAAAATTTACAAATGCAAATAGACACACAAAAAATTGCAAAGATTTGCATGGGACTCACAGACATGGGTCTTAGATTAAGAATCGCTATCCTACAGCTTAGAAGAAGGGGACCTGAAGACGATTCAGAAGTAGCACAGGGAGTCCTAGGCACACCTGGTCACAGGAGGCTGGGGGTAGGAGATACGGGGTAAAGGTGATGGTAGGTGTGTTCCACATATAGTATTACATGCTAAAGTATTTTCCAGTTGTTGACTGATGGCAGTTCTGGTGGTCACAGTGGAAGAGAGTTTCAGCTATTTCTCTATTAGGGGTATTTATAAGCCCAGAATTGCCTAAAATGGAAGGGAGTCATCACGGTCCAGGCAGGGAGGCAGGGAATGAGGTTAGGGATATCACAAGGCTCCTTCCAGTTTGGACAGTTAGGAATGGATGGTGTCAGTACTCTGACAGTCTGCGAGGGAATGACATTATTAACAGCCTTTGGAACCACCCCTGTTTCAAAGGATGACCTTTGCCTCACCGGACTTGAAGCCCATCTTCTTGGGGTGTTGAAACAGGTTTTTACATGTCATTGGCAATTCAAACATTGGTTCTTCAGCTGAGATGAAAGGCAAGAAGCCAGTGAGATCCAAGTATCTGTAACGAGGCCACCTGTTAACTAAAAATGGAACCAGCCTCACTAGTGGGCTCCAGGAGGGTAGGTTGGGCAAGAGGGCTAGGATTTACATTTTCAGCCTAACTTCCTGAAAGTTTTGTTATGATTCTTAATTAATTAAGAATTAGTTAATTCTTAAAGTCTTGTCATGATTCTTAATTTCTCTATTTCCTAATTCCTTCTACAAAAGTTCACTTATACAGACACATTTAAAATATGGGAGGACAATAAAATGGAATGTGGTCTACTTCAAATACTAGAGCATTAAATAAAAATGTCATTAGAAACAGAAACTTGGTCTTACTTGGAAAGTGCTGCTTCTTACCTTTAGATTGGGAGATTTTAGAGACGTATTTTTTCTTCTCGTCCTTTTTCTCTTTTATCACGGACTTCTCTAAATAATTTCTATTAAGAGCAGTTTCTGAACATTCAGAGAGAACGTCTTCTGAGTAATCACAGCGAGAACTTAAACTTCTGCAGGAACACTGCGATCTGCTATAGTCAACACTCCTATCGGAGGCGTGTCTGGGACTGCCACTGGGACAGTCACCTGTGCCTGGGCTGCCCCCGCACTCAGCGGCCAGCCTACCAGGTCCTAATGCCGCACCGGGGAGCTGCCCATCTATGTCTGTTTCTGCTGGACCAGGCAGAGACATAGTAAACAACCTGACAGAAGAAAAGTATTTTTAGATTTATAGCTACTGACATTAAAATGAGCGTATGCCTTATCATACTTAACTATAAATGGAGGACTAGGAAAGGGAAACAATACATTCCTTTCAGGTTATTTTCTGGAAAAATCTCAGTTTGGCTTTTATATTTTCTCCACATAAGATATAAGGCCCCTGAGACCAAACTTTGGTGAGATTATACTCACAGGTAATGGAAGATAAAGTTCATATCAGAGAACAACAATGACAACAATTTATGAATTACTGAATTACATCCTCATTCTTTAAGAATGCTGACAATTTTTTTGCCTTGAAGAAAATGACAGTACTTGGTAGGCGTGGGTGGCTGGTATGAAGGGCAACACTGAGGAAAGCCAGACATACTTGTAGAGATGCACACACTTTTATTTATTAGTGATGAAATTACACTTTTGAGGTTAAACATATAATATAGAATACAACTAATTAACCTAGTATTTCTCTAGAGCTCACATTCATTCTAAAATTAAGAGTAATGGTGAGTCCCAAGGATGTACACTTGATCCATAATTATAAGGCTTTTTTATATTTTAATTTTAAAAAATTTGCATTCCTTTCTGTGCTTTATTTAGACTATTATAACATGAAAATAGCTTCCCTGATTATATGTTACATGATGACAGAAGGAAGTCAGAAAAACATGCTGATTTGCATGGAAAAATCATCCAAGTATTGGAGGCTTTTTGAAGACAACCTACCCAATGGAAAGTTCACATTTGTTTAATAACGAACTGCCTATATTTGCAGCTACATAAAGACTGGACTTTTACAAATAATGGATTTGGAAAAATCAAAACTGAGTTTGTCTAATTATTACAAACTTAACTATTCAATGTAAAAAAAGAAACTCTTACTTGGGAATTAAGTAAGAATAAAGTAAGGCAGACTTCAAAGAAATGTGTTTAAAAACTGAAGATGGAAATGAAATTTGATGAAGTGATCCTAGTTTCTCATCAGAGACCAAAGATCCCACATAGTCCAAAGTCCTTATAACCGAAGTCCATGGCTGAGTAACTTAATTTAATTAAGACCTAGACAGAGTCTCTCTTATTTTGGGTGGGTGTGATTCAAATTGTGTACCGTACAAGGTGATTTAAACACAGTAGTTCTTCAGGAATGTTTAGGTCATGAAAGTTTTAGTTCAGTGAATTACTCCCCAAAGCAACTTTCACACACTGTTTCAGGGTCCATGTAGCTAAGATAAATCTTTGGCACTTTGTTCTTGGCACCCTGCTTAATTAACATTCAGTGAAAAATAGATTACTGCATTTTACTTCCACTTTATTTTTAAAGTCTTGGTTTAGAGCCTAGGCAGTAGTATTGAACTTGACTGAGCTGAGCCATTTGTGTGACAAACAAGGCTGGATGACAGTATCTTTCACACAAGCTCTCCTACATGTGCCCCACAAGGTCAGCAATACTTCTTCCTTCCTTTCTGATTGAAGGGCCCTGGGAGAGCTGGCAGCCCACAGTTAAATGCACACTCCCCAAGAACACAAATTTCACAGGAAAGTTAGCTCTCTGAGGTGCAATGAGTCCAGCTCCAAGATCGCTCAGGACAGCCGCTGTACGTAGTTTCTCACATAGCCCTGAGCCACGGTAATTTAGAAAGAGTGATTCCAACATACCCAAACTTTTTTTTTTTTTTGTTAAGTAATTTCTCTATGCCCAACGTGAGGCTCGAACTCACAACCCTGAGATCGAGAGTAGCACGCTCCACTGACTGACGCAGCCTGGCGCCCTTGCACACAGACTTTGGATACTGTTGATAAGCAAGTCCTGCGTTATCTGAAGTGAGAATTTAAAATGGAGACAATATGAAATCAAACACGAAGGACCCCAAACATGGGCCCTCCAGAAGGCTGGCTTTAGTTACACACCAGATGACTCTGTGCCCTTCTGTAATGTCGCTGCACTAAGGCACAGTAATGTCGCGATGGGATGTTGGATCAGCGCACTCGAAACAAAGGAACTCAGCTCCCAGGGGCTTAACAAGGGTTACTTTCTTTTCACTTAATACCCCCAATTCTTCTGTTTTATCAAGAAAGCAAAAGAGAAATTAGCTGCCATCAGACCCTTCCCAATAGGGATCTAACGTCCTCTCTACTAAGAGTTTTTTGGTTTTTTCCCGTAAATCAGTTTCTGCCTCTTTCTGCCTTGGCTTGACTCTCAAACTTTCTCCTTGTCTCATGGAATACAGGAGGCGGTTCACCATCTCCCCACTACAGAAATCTTAGCCCCAATAATCCTACTAACATTAGTACTGTTCTTAATCTTTCACGAGTGTTTTTACTTCCCACAAGCTGCGTTCACATCATCTACTCCTGGCCATGTGAAGGGGACAGGCTCAGGCCATGTGAAAGGGACACGCTCAGACGGGTGAAACAGTTGTTCATGTTTTCCCCCTTCAAGGTCAGGAATTTTTTCATTAGGCATCACAACAGCAAACACCACACATCCTAAGGCAAAGAATCAATCTTTCCAGACCCATTCTCCTGTGTAACAGTGGACAGAGGCACAGGCAAAGATCCTTACTTTTCAATGTTTGCAAATGGTTAAGAAGAGAACAAGATGTTAGTGTACGAGATCCTGAAGGCCCCAAAATGTTCCCCTTTGGCCCTCATAGCCTTGCCTGTCCTTGTCCCTGGGAGGAGTTCCTCCTCACCCCTTGTTGCTCATGACTTTCCTCCCCCCATCCATCCTGATAAATCCACATCATTGCAAGAAGCTAATCTGTGAGAATTTTTGACCAGTTGTTCTTGGCTGACTTCTCCTTCTAAAGCCTTATAAAGATTCCCTCCTCCTTCCTTGTAACACTCTTTTGAGAAAGCCATTCCAGTATCATAGGATACAGGCTTAATTCAAGACTGTGATTCATTTACAGTCACAAATTGTTCAACAGCTACAAGAGTGGGAGTGCGACAGTCGAAGGTGACAACGTAAAGGAATACCAGCGTGGGTTCGAACCTCAGTCTGTCAATCAGTTAAGTGATCTTGGCCATCTACACAATGTGATAACAGCACTGATTCCATGGGGTTATTATAGGGAGAAATGAGACAGTGTTTGTAAATTACCCATCACGGTACCCGTCATGTAGTTCACAATCAATGAATACTAGTTCCCTCTTGGACAAGTAATTCTGGGACAAATGCTTGGATTCTCCAGGGCACTCCCTGTGTCTTTATGTGAGAGATGCAAACACGAGTCAGTCTATTTCCCCATCGACTATTTTACTGGGAACAACTGCTTGACTAAAGCCATTTGACTGAAAACTCCCTGAAGACAGAGACTGTCTTGTTCCTGTTGTAACTTCAGGCCCAGCAGAGTGCTGCCACACGATCAGTATTTGTAAATGCTTGAATAATGATCACCACTATCCCTACGGTAGGCTCTATGCCAAGCACAGAGGTAAGAGCTTACATACAGTAGCTTACTTCATCATGAGGACAGTCCTGTGTAATGGGTACTAGTAACCCTATCTTACAGATGAGCGCACTGAGGCTAGAAATAACCTGTCCAAGGTCACAAAGCTAGAGTTGGGACAACTGAGTTTTGAATCCGGGTCTGTAGGCCTTGAAAGTTTTTTCACTTATGCCATGCTATGTGACCCCAAATGGACATCATTTGACCCAACCTATGTATCACTGCAACCTTAAAATGTTCAGGTATTTTAAACCCTGTGACAGGCCTATGGGAAAAACTCGCTAGTCAGCTTTTCCTGTTTTACCTATAGTGCTGAGTCCCAAATCTGAGACTATATTGAAAATTATCACTCATCCCTTAATTTTTCAGGTTAATCAGTGCAACTCACTTAGAATCTAACATGACAGGAACAGGGAGATGATGAATGGAACGTTAGGGTACTGGAGTATTTTTTTCCATTCTTGGATTAGAATGTTGAGGTTTGACAATGTGCTTATATTCCACTCCATCTACATTAAAAAAAAAAAAATTCCCTCTGAATCACATGCTTCCAAAGGGCTAAAATGAGTTTTGATTGTCCCATGTCTGATGTAGCAGAGAGCTAGCCATCCTGGTCTCCTTGTTTAATAAACACTGATATCACAGGGAAAAAAAAGGAAAAAATTCTAATGGAAATCCACTGGAGCCAAATAAGCCTTAATATCTCTAAATAACCTCTTAAAAGAATTCTACCAGATTAGGGGCGCCTGGGTGGCTCAGCGGGTTAAAGCCTCTGTCTTCAGCTCAGGTCACGATCTCGGGGTCCTGGGATCGAGCCCCGCATAACATTTCCTGTGCATTAACTTCTGCATGTGAAAACTTAACAGTTACTGAACTTTGTAAATATGTGAATTTTTTTTATTTAGGTGACGCATTTTTTGTCTGTTTACTGCTCTTCTCAGCTTTATTCAATGAACTGCATTTTGAGGGTAAAAAAAAAAAGAATTCTACCAGATTAAAATGTACTCTAATGGAAGGTT
This sequence comes from Martes martes, assembly GCF_963455335.1. Lineage (NCBI taxonomy): Eukaryota > Metazoa > Chordata > Mammalia > Carnivora > Mustelidae > Martes > Martes martes. The sequence continues at coordinate 5,832,171 of NC_137888.1, read as the reverse complement.
TTATAGGTTACCTGTAAAAAAGAAGGTGCATCTGAAGACATTATTGCCCTCCTCATTTAGAACTGAAAGAACCATAAGCCTCTGTTGATGGCTGAATTGTTCCACTGCACAGAGTCTCCTGTGAGTCTCTATTTTGCAAGGTCTCTATGGCTTGGAGACTGAATTGTAGCTCCCTTAACACGCTTGAAAAAATAATCTCAGACAATTAAAAATGTCCCAATGAGAAGGTGCCATATTAGCAAAATTGTCTATTAATATTTCCTGCTCATTAATGCAATAGATATAGTTTTCATGGGATGCAAAATGTGGTCTTATTATAGAGAAATCTTTTTGTGTGTGTGTGGGATGGGTGGATAGAAAATTCTTTGTTGTCACCAATTATCTAGTGGATGTACTGTCAGTTTTGCTTTTTTTTTTTTTTTAAGATTATTTATTTGACAGAGAGAGAGCAAGTGAGCACATAAGCAAGGGGTGCGGCAGGCAGAGGCAGAGGGAGAGGGAGAAGCAGGCTCCCCAAGGAGAAGGGAACCCGACATGGGGCTCGATCCCAGGACCCCAGGACGATGACCTGAGCCGAAGGCAGATGCCTAACCAACTGAGTCACCCAGGTGCCCCTTTAATACATTCCTATAGTACATGGTATGAGGCACAGTCAGTCTACTGTTGGTCACTATTACAACCTAATCTATTTCACTGATAAAAAACATTAAGTAACTTCGGATTAATTACTGGGTTCATTGATCTACACTGCCTCATAATTAAAAAGACACAAATACTTTATGTAGTAAAAGGGATTTTGCATTGATCAGGTGAAGGGCCCTGAGGTCAGGAGATTACCTATGTCGGCCTGATGTAAACACAAACTATGATTTCAATCCATATCTGTAAGATGTTTTAGAATTTACTGAACTTAAAAGTTGTCATAAATGCTTTACATAGTGCTATGTTCTTTTGAGACAGAGTGTTTCCAACCTAGTGAAGCCACAATGTGACCTGGCCAGCCCAGGGATTTACTAGGACTTGTTAATTTCAGTGTTATTAATATCAGCTTTTAGGTAAACTTGATGTACTTCCTTCTGCCATAATAAATAGAAAGATAACTGTTCTTAGTATTAATAGTAGTCTTGGATAAAAACACATCATAAGAAAAATGGGGACCAGACGGTTTCATATTAAGCATTTCAGTAGCAATGGTACCAGCACTTGAACGAGTTTATTAAATGATTTAAATGATCATTTTTAATGCATCCAATAGGTCAACATAGTTGCCATACTGACAGCATATATTTCATAAGAAAACTAAATATATATATTTCATAAGAAATATAAAAAAGAAAACTAAATCATAAGTCATTTGGATATAATTTTTTAAACCTCTTTTATTGCATATATAGAAACACAGTATGCAAATGACATGTGATAAACTGCACATATTTGAAGTGTCTGAATTGATCATTATAGACACGTGCATATACTTGGGAGATGAACACCAACATCCAGAGAGTCGACACGTCCACTGTCTCCAGAAGTTTCCCTCGGCCCCTGTGTCATTCCTCTCCCCAGATGCTCCCTGCTCCCCACCCTTACCTCAGACAACCACCGACTATATTTTGCCTCCCTACGTTTCCATTTTCCACAGTTTTATATAAATGGAATCATACAGTGCACTTCTATTTGGTTTGGATTCTTTAACTTGGCATCATTATTTTGAGATTCATCCAAGTTACTAGGTATATCAAGAGTTCATTCTTTTTTTTAAGTGCTGAATACTATCCAATTATGTGACTTATACCACAGTTTGTTTACTCATCACCTGCTGATGGACCTTTCTGCTCTCTTCATTGCTCACCTATTACAAATAAAATTGCTATGAACATTAATACACAAGTCTTACATATGGACGTAGGATTTCTTTCCTTTGGCGTGAATACCCTGGAATGGAATGACTGGAGCATATGGTAGGTGTATGTTTAACTTCTTAAGAAACTGCCAAACTGTTTTCCAAAGTGGCTGTACCATTTTGCACTCCCATCAGCAGTGTCTAAGAGTTCCTGCTGTTCCACATCGCTGCTGACACTTGATATGGTCACTCTTTTTAAAAACCTAATAGGTCTGTTTAGTGATATCCCATGTGATTTTCATTTTCATTTCCCAAATGACAAATAATATTGAACATCTTTTCATGTGCTTATTTGCCATCCTAACATCTTCTTTTTTTCAGGGATGGATGGAATGCCTCTTCAAATATTTTGTCTGTTTTTCGATTGCGTTGCTTGTTTTTTTATGGTTAACTTTTTGGAGCTCTTTTATAATCTGGACATTAAGTCTTTTATTAGATGTACATTTGCAAATACTTTCTCTCAATCTGTGGCTTGTGTTTTCATTCCGTTAAAAGTCTCTGAAGATGTTTTTAATTTTGACGAAGCCCAACTGCCAATTTGTTCTTTCATGAACGATCCTTCTGGTGTTACAGCTAAGAAATTTTTACATAACTGGAGGGCACAAAGATTTTCTCCCAGAAATTTTATAGTTTTGCTTTACTTTGATCCATCTTGAGTTAATTATGATGGATCAGAAATCGATGAAAGTTCCTATTTTTTAAATAAGGGTATCAATTGTTCTAGCACCATTTCTTGAAAAGACCAGCCCTTTCCCACCGACCTGCATCTGCATCTTTATAACTGAGATGTCTGTACACGGGTCTATTTCTGTGCTCTCTCTTCTGCTCTGCTCCTCTGGTTCTCTACCTTTACACCAGTACAACACTGTTCTGGTTGCTGCAGCTGTATAATTGATCTTGAAATGTGAGAGCATTTGTCCTCCAACTCTGTCCTTTGTTCTCCAAGTTGTTTGGCTATTTTATTCAGGTCCTCTGAGTTTCCATGGGGATGTTAGATTCAGCTTGTCAATTCTTTCAAAAAGTCTAATGGGGTTGTCACTGGGATCATGTTGAGTTGATAGATAAATTCACAGAGAACAAATAACTTGACAAAATTGAGTCTTCTATCCACGGTCAAGCCATACCTCTGGCTTGTTAGGCCATCTTTAATTCCTCTCAGCAATGTCTTGTCATTTTTGGTACATAGATCTCTTATATCTTTTTATTTCAGATTTATCCCTAAATATTTCATATTTTTAAAAGATTTTTATTTACTTATTTGAGAGAGAGAGAGAGAGCAAGCATGAGTGGGGCGGAGAAGCAGAGGGAGAAGCAGACTCCCACCAACTGGGGAACCCCTTGTGGGGCTCAATCCCAGGACCCTGAGATTATGACCTGAGCTGAAGGCAAAGGCTTAACCAACCGAGCCACCCAGGTGCCCCAATATTTCATATTTTGGATGATAGCTGCTATTATACTGGTATTGTTAAGTAGTATTATCTTTTAATTTCAATTTCCATTTGCTGCTAGTACACAGAAATACAATTGATATTTGCATATTGATGTTGCATTGTGTAACCTTATTGGTTCTAGTAGCTTTTTTATAGATTCTATCACAGATAATGATGTTATCTGTAAAGAGAGTTGAATTCTCCTTTCCTAACATGGATCCTTTTATTTCTTTTTCTTGCCTGATTAGTTGGCCAGAATCTCCAGTAAAATGTTGGTTACAAGTGTTGGTAAGAGTTAATGTCCTTGTCTTGTTTTGGATCTGAGAAGGAAAGGGTCCCGTCTTTCACCATTAAGTGTGATGTTACTGTAGGTTTTTCTTTATCAGACTGAGGAAGTTCCCTTCTATTCATTATTTATCTAGGGAAGTAAGGAAAATATTGAGGGGAAAAATGGGAAGGGAGAAGTTATCAGGAGAGAGAGGGAAGAGATAAAGGGGAGAAGCAGAGAGAGTCAGGGAATGAGAGAAGTCCATTTAGGGCTCCTGCTGAAAGCCTAGGGAATATCCATCCACCTGGAAACCCTTTTGCCACCCAGGCTCAGGCAGTGGACATCTGCCTTGTACAGTACAAGCAGGAACTATAGGTTAGAACAAAGAAGTTGTGCTTTAATTTCCCAAACCAGTTCTATTCCTGAATCCTTCTCTTAAGACTCACTTCAAGCTCGTTAGATTCAGTTGGAATGGTATTGGCTTAGGAAAGGGTGGTCAGGCACATCTGGAAGACTGGAAGTCCACTTCACTGGTTGTCAGGACCCTTCCTGTTGTCATGATAATGATCATCTAACTGTGGACATTCATTCGGGGGGAAACCATCAGGTGATTCTTCCACATGGTCACTTTTCCACCCTAGGGAGTACTGGAGCATTCCAGTGCCTCCAGTGATGAAGAAGGGGTCATCACAGACCGTTCTGAGGCTGTCTTTGAAATGTACTCGGTGTGGACAGTAGTTTCCAAGGTGGCTCCCACTGATTCCCACTTCCTGATATTCATGTCCTTGTGTAATCCCCTCCCCTTGAGTGTGACTCAGATGTCCCGCCCTCCCTCCCGCTTTCTTTCCTTTTCCCTCCCTTCCTTCCTTCCAGTTTTACTTATTGGAGAGAGGAGAGAGAGAGAGAAAACATGAGCGGGGGAGGGGGGCAGAGGGAAAGGGAGAAGCAGACTCCCTGCTGAGCAGGGACACTGAGGTGGGGCTCAATTCCAGGACCCTGGGATCACGACGTGAGCCGAAAGCAGCTGCTTAACCAACTGAGCCACCCAGGCACCCCAAAGAACATTTATTTAGTATCTACCAAGCACTGGGGTTATGAAGAAAGCAAACTTCTGCCTTCAAGAATTTAAAAATAAGTAGTTAGTAATTATGTTATTAGTGTTTACTATGGAGTGAGCAGACTAGTTTTTGATATACCAGTTTATGGTGTTGTATAGTTCAGGTTTTGGCAACATTTATACTTTGAACACGGACTAGTGTTTACAGTATAAAGTGCCTGTTTGATTACCGTTGAAGCATAATTGCACTGTTTCTATCATAACAGGGTTACAGTGGTTTCTTTGTTGTTATGACTCATGAATACAACCCACAATTAAAAACACCGTTTAAATTGAAAAAATGTAATCCAGCTGATGATATGCTTTTCTGGAACGCACTGCAAAAAGGGATGGCTGCCCAGCAGAACAATATATTCATGTATCATGTTCGTTTAGTTATAGAATTAGAAAGAAGAATGTTTGGGGTGCCTGGGTGGCTCAGTCAGTTAAGTCTCTGCCTTCAGCTCAGGTCATGATCTCAGGGTACTGGGATCGAGCCCCGCATCAGGCTCTCCGCTCAGCAGGGAGCCTGCTTCCCTCTCTCTCTCTGCCTGCCTCTCTGCCTACTTGTGATCTCTCTCTCTGTGTCAAATAAATAAATAAAATCTTAAAAAAAAAAGAAAGAAGAATGTTCAAGATCAAGACATACATTTGAATCATTCTGAAACTATACTTTTGTGTCATTGCCTTCAATTCTGCTTTTTCACAAAAGCAGACCAAAAAAATATGCTAAAGTGTTTTAAAATGAATTAATACATACCTGCTGTCCTTTATCAAATGTTCCTAAGATGTATGAAGATCAACGATATGTTCTGAGCAGAGGGTTCTTCACACTGTAGTATTTATGAGGTTTCCAGGGCAGTATTTTTTGACATGTTTTGGTCTCTTTTTAAGGAAAGAATATATTTAAAAAAACCTAGAATATCACAAAAGGAAAATGTCAAGATCTCACAAATGAACATTTATACAGAAGAGTGTTAAACATTTTGAATCAGTATTAATTTATATACACTCATTTGTTTATGGATTGCTGTATACTTCAACACTACTGTTTCCTTTCCCACTTTATTTTTCCCTATAGCACATCTCATATGATATAATATATATTATAGTTATTTAGCTTATCTCCTGCCTGACTGCCCCACTGAATTGTGTGTTTCATGACTGCAGTCTTTTGACTGTTTTGTCTACTGCTCAGTGCCCAGAAGAGTTCCCAGGAAATAGTAGTTGTTCAATAAATATTGATTAAATAAGTTAATGGTCAGGCTGCTTCTATGCTTAATTCCTATCTCCGTATCTATTACTCCTGACAAAGTTTTCATGACTCCTGACCCAACTTAAGATGCCCTAAGTACCCTAAATAAATGCTTCCCCAACATGATAAACAAATACACATCTCAAACTTAAAAGCTAGCTTCATGCTTAATAGTAAAACATTAACTGATGTTGCTAGGAGGATTAAGATAAGGATGCCCACTATTACTTCTGTTAGTGAATACTGTTTTGGAGGTGCTAGACAATGAAATTAGATGTGAGAAAGAAATAAGAGGTATAAACACTCGAAAAGAAATGGCAAATTATTATCATGTGCGGATGGCATGATTGTATATTTACAAAACCCTATAAAACACTGTAACATAAAGAGCATTCAATAAAAACTACAGTTTTATAGTTATTAAGTGGACATAAAAATCAATCTTTTCTGTATGCAAATGAAAATGACTCAGAAAATAGATAAAAATATCCTACTTACTGTATCAGCTAAGAATCTGAAAGTATCTGATACAGGTCTAATACAAATCATATAGAGAAAACTTTAAAACTACTGAAAGAAAGAAAAGATTTATGTAAGTAGAAAGATGTATGGTGTTCTTATGTAAGGACCCAGATGATAAAGTTGTAAATTCTCCCTACTTTAAACTACATAATCTAAATACTCCTAATAAAATGCCAAGAGTAATTTTTTTGAAATTTGACAAAATGACACAAAATTCTTACAGAAAAATAAATATGGGAGAGTCCAAAGGATTTTGAACAAGAATGACTGGAAGGGATGACCTCTGTCAGATGCAGAGACAGAAGCCCAGATGCTAAAACAGCCTGCTTGTAGTGCTTGAAGAGACAGAGCCATGTGCCAGAATAGAGTTCCGAGACAGAAGCACATACATAGTGACATCTAGTGTAAGAGAAAGGTGGAGAAGAGTGGACATTTAATAAATGATGGGAGGGGGGATAGGTTAGACATCTGGAAACCAAACCAAAAGCAAATCCTTACTGCATTCCTTACACTAAAGTAAGTATCAGATGGAGTGAAAATGTAAATATTGGAAACAAATAAACCATCAAAGGACAAAATAAAAGTAGCTGCGCAGAACCTTAAAGCTTCTGTACAACAACAACAACAAAAAATCAAAGTTGGAAGGCACATGAGAAAATGGGAAAACTATTTTCAAGACATATGACAAAGAGCTAATTTCCTTAATTTACAAAGAAGTGTAATAATAATGCATTAGTAAGGTGGGAAAAGTATATGAACACATTACAGAACAAGCACAATATGGAAACACAGACACCGAAGGAATATATAAAAAGATGTTCAATTAATTAATGAAATGCAATGAAAACTATTAGATTCCAGTTTAATCCATCAGAATGGCAAAAATTAAAGGGTTGGATAATATATCATCATGACTACAATTAATAATAATACTGCTAATGCACAGTGTAAAACATAAAAGAATGAGATACATCTCTGCATGTACGGTATGTAAAAAACCCTAAAAGATGTTCATTTCTTTTCTTTATAGAGATTTACTTATTTTGGAGAAAGAGAGAGACAGAGTGAGGAGGATTCAGGCAGAGAGAGAAGAGAGAATCCCAAGCAGACTCCATGCAGAGAGCAGAATCCAACACGGGGCTTGATCCCAGGACCCTGAGATCATACCTGAGCTGAAACTAAGAGTGGACGCTTAACTGACTGTGCCACCCAGGTGCCCTGAGATGTTCATTTTCTAACCAGTATCTGTAGGTTGCCCATCATCTGCCATGAAAGGAGTTAAAATCCTGTTTTTAAGGTATAAGACTTGCATTTGGTACCACGTAGGGTTGAATAAGGCAACTAGGCCAGCCTAAGGATGTCCTAATCCCCAGAACGTATGAATCCCTAGACCTTGTGGCCAGAATTTTTTTGTATAGTAAAAAGGACTTTGCAGTGATCAGATGAAGGGCCTTGAGGTGGGGAGATTACCCATGTGGGCCTGATGTAAACACAAGGGCCTATGGGGGTGGGGACCCTGAAAGAGCGGGTCAGAAGATGCAGTATGATGCAGGAAGCAGAGTCAGAAAAAAAGACACTTTGCTGCTGGTTTTGAAGACAGAGGAAGGGGTCACAGGCCACCTATAGGCTTCTCTAGAAGCTGGAAAAGGCCAGGGAATGGATTCACCGCTGGAGCCTCCGGAAGGAACCAGCCCCGCTGACACCTTAATTTTAGCCCCATAAGACTCATTTCAGACTTCTGATTCCCAGAACTGTAAGAGAATAGATCTGTGTTGTTTTAAGCCACTGAGTTTGTGTTACAGCAGACACAAGAGACTAATACAGATTATCTGAAAAAACATCATGAACCAAATTTGACTCAGAGTAGGCTATTAGAATATAAATCAAATGCATTATTACAAATTTCAAAAAGTCAGAGAGGAGGGGGAGTTCAAATGTTTTCAGGAAGTAACTTAATGCTCCCCAAAACCATCTTGCCTAAGCTCGCCCAGGCTACATCCAGGAAAAACATGACCAACTCTTTGGAATTGGTGGGACTGTTGGTTTTGGAAAAACTAATTGGAGAAGACAGCAGACTCTCACCAGCATTCAGGATGGACATTTTGAAAAAGCAAGAGGGCTGACCCTTGTGCAGAGGCTTTGGTGCGGGTGGGCCTGGAGGCTGAGAAAGCAAAAATGTATGGGGGTGGGGAGGAGAGTGGGGGGAGATGGTGGAGAAGACGTGGAAAGAGGCTGAAAGCCAGCTGGCAAGGTCAGGAAATTAACTACACAGAGCAAAGGAGTGAATTGAGGGAATATATTTAGAATTATGGAGACCAAGTTTATTTCCACCTACAAGAGTTTTGCTTACATGGGAAAAAAAACCCCAAAACTTACACCCCTGAGTTGAATATGAATAGTGGGTTAAAAATACACACACACAGACAGAAACAGTTATAGATCTATGTGTACATGTGTATGTATTTTTCCGAACTCTGCTCCTTGAGGGCCTCAAAGCAATGGTCCCCCAGTAACAATGAGCACACTGACCACCAAACCCCACTAAAATAGCATTTTCCACTAAGAAGAATCAGGTTCCTAGGAGCAATGCGTAACTCCAGGCCTGAGATAAGGGAAGTCCAAGATAAGGCTGGTATGTGTCAAAGGACACAGAAGCCAGCCTCACGAAGTTCTCACTGGTCAAATCTAGGACAATGTGAGCACCAAAATAAATGAAGATACAAGATGACAACGTACTAAAATATAGTAGGAATCTGTGAGGCCATCCTGATATAATGAATAACTAAATGGATGAGGAAAGAGAAGAAAGCTCTTCCTTATGGTAGGATGACAACTAATAAGCGAACAAGGAGTGGTGGGAATAGAGGCGACAACTTGACAACTATCACAGAGGTAACTGAGATAGGCAGGAGTTGTCAATGGATGTTAAAGGCCAGTAAATGTCAGACTGATAAGGAACAGAATTTGGCATCCTACTAATCAAAGAGAAAGGGAAATATGGTGACCTTGTAGAGAAACCTGCCAGATAACACCCTGACCTGGTCATCAAGGTTCACACCCCCTGTGATAGGACAGGTAGACAGCACGTGCCTCCCCATGCCTGAAAAGGGCACAGGGTTCATTTTAGTGGTCTTCCTGCCAGGAACATGGCCACGGTCAGGTCATGAGAAATCAGCGACCAGATCCAGGTTGAGGGTCTTCCTACAGTACAAAGGAAGGTCTGAGCTCTTTAACAAAGCTCTTTAACACAGACACTTCGACACAAAATTTAGCAGAGTATTAAATGAATAGAAAAGCTCTTCCTGTAGCTTATAAAAATAGTATCATATTGGTAAGATGATCACCTATCTTAAGGGCTTTCAAAAACACTATTTCAAGCATTGCACCCACTTTTAAGATTATGTGTCCTAATTTTTTGCTTCAGAAACTTGGTCATTCTAATATTGAAGAAGAGAAATTTAAGAATTAACACTGCTTATTGCACTACTGGGTATTTACCCTAAAGACACAAATGTAGTGATCTGAAGGGGCACGTGTACCTTAATGTTTACAGAAGCAATATCCACAATAGCTAAACTATGAAAAGAGCCTAGATGTCCATCAACAGATGAATGGATAAAGAACATGTCACACACACACACACACACACACACACACACACACACACACACACACAGGAATATTACACAGCCATCAAAAATGAAATCTTGTCATTTGCAGCGACGTGGATGGAACTAGAGGGTATTATGCTAAGCAAAATAAGTCAATCAGAGAAAGACAAGTATCATATGATCTCACTGATATGAGGAATTTGAGAAACAAGACAGAGGATCATAGGGGAAGGGAGGGAAAAATGAAACAAGATGAAACCAGAGAGGGAGACAAACCAAAAGAGACTCAATCTCTGGAAGCAAACTGAGGGTTGCTGGAGGCGAAGGGGGGGTGGGAGGGATGGGGTGGCTGGTTGATGGACATTGGAGAGGGCATGTGCTATGGTAAGTGCTATGAATTGTGTAAGACTGATGAATCACAGACTTGTACCCCTGAAACAAATAATACATTATATGTTAATTAAAAAAAAGAATTAACACTGCTCAAGAAGAAAGGGAGTTTGCTATAAAAGAAAAAAAAAGGCACATGTAGCCAGATGCATGAGTTGTCAGCTCTTCCAGCACAGCGAGCTGTTTGGTCTCAAACTGTTCAATGTCTGAAGTTAGGTAATCATGCCCAGTAACTTCTAAAGGCCGTCCAGCACAAAAATCCATGAGTTAAATATACCTATATATACATATATCAAAGTTCAAGTTTTATTTGATAATATGAAAATGTGCCATGTTCTATGTTAGGGTGGTTAGAGACATGTGATGTAGGTTTGGTCATTTAACAACTTGATATATTTTATTTATTTTCAACAAAAACCTTGAATTCATTACCAGACTGAATATTCCAAAGAACTGCCTTGAGGATGAGAAAGGAGAAACTGTGCCTCTCTACTTCTGCCAAGTGGAGGCAGGTGCCACATACCATGTGACTCTTACAAAAATTGAACAAGTTTAGGGCTAAATTTCTAGAAGTGTGCATTTCAGCTCCTCCTCCTGGCCACTGCCACATTTCTTTCTAATTTTCAGTGTTGGCTGGATAAAATATATATATATATATGCATATATATGTGTATATATATATGCATATATATGTGTATATATATATTTTATATTTATATATTTTTATATATATATAATATGTGTATATATATATATTTTTTATCCAGCCAACACTGAAAAAATATATATGTATATATATATTTTTTGACTTGATATTTTTTCCAAAATTTTATTCTATTCTAAAATTGTACTAAAATACCCTACATTTATCATATACATTAATTTGTTCATTTCATTCATTCTTTCAACATATATTTGAGAGCTTTCTAAGTGCCAGCAACCATATGAGGTATGGGGGGATGTCATGAATAAAAACACTTCTCTTTTCATGGAGCTTATATGCTGTTAATAAAATAATCACAATAGTTCTAAGTGTTTCAGAGGAAAGAGATACAATTCTGTGAACATAGGACAAAAAACCTGATCTAGACTGTGACCTTGGAAGTTCTATGGAAGGGCCATCTGAGCAGAGATATGACAGGTCAGTGGGAGCTAACCACACAAAAAGGAATGGAGGGGAGGAAGGAAGTACATTGCGGATGGAGAGAGGACAGTTCCAAGGCCTGGTGGGTAGATGAGGCCCACGTGGCTGGGTCCCAGGGGTTCCCAATGAGTCTCCAGAGGTAGGTGGAGGTGAGCAGCTACAGTGCCACAGGAGGCAGGTTTATGATTTGGGTCATCACTCCAAGAGCAACAGGGAGCAGTGAGCAAAGGGGGGAGGCTGGGGAAGAGATAATATAATTTGTTCTGCTTCCTGAAGGTTACTTGGGTTGCAGTGTGGAGAATAGAATAGAGAAAAACCAGAGGAGAGGATTTCAGAAGGCTGCAGAAAGAAGGTGGCAGCTTGGACTAAGGTGCCAGTGGCAATTAAGAGAAGGGAAAGATGCACAGGGGCCAATGTCACCAGGGCTCAGTAACCCGCTGGATGCTGGGGTGAGGGAAAAGGTTAAGGAGGAATTCTTGCTGCCAATGGAAGAGGTCCCAGTTGGGAGGGGTGGTGGGAGATTTGTCTTCTGCACACGGAGTTGGTGTCTGAGAGGTATTAAGAGGCAAGGCCATTCCGCTAGTTGTACATATGCTTCAGCTCAGAAAGGAGGGTCAAGCTGGAGAGAGAAAGTTGGGAGTCCAGAGTATAAAGGTGGTGGGCATGGATTTGTGCTTCATGTCAGAGTAAGGGGGGCATAGGGAGAGAATGGATGAGAACTGGTCTTTGAGGAACTGCAATATAAAGGGGCCCAGAAAAGGAGAGCGAGCCAGCATGGTAGCAGGAGGAGCAGAAAGAGGCAGGGTGGATGGGGGCTCAGAAGCCAAGGGAAGACAGCGTTTTAAGAGATGGGAGCAGCGTGGTCAAATTTAAATGTTGCTGAGAGATTGAGCAAGACAAGCCCTAGAAATGTCTGACCAGTGGTTTTTGTTTTAGTATAGAAATGAGGGTGGAAGGCAGAATAGAGGGGGTTAAGGGATGAGACATAAGCCATGGATGCATGGAAGATGGCAATTCTTTAAAAAAAAAAAGTTTGCCTGTCAAAGGGAATGAGAGATTGAGCAATAGCTGGAAAACGAAGGGAGATTTTTCTTCCTCTATCTTTTGTGATGGGACAAAGGAGTATGTTTAAAAGCCAAGGTAAAGAGCCAGGTGAGATGGATCAGGTGACTGCTGATAGCGAAAGCATAAGGTTTTTGACAAGTGGGTGGGGTTGAGATCCAAAGCACAGGGAGGGGTGGCCTTGGATGGGGGGATAACATGGATATGGCTGTAGGTAAGGCTGGCGGTTGTGGTAGCTGGGGCTTGAGCAGATTCCCATCAGACGGCTTTAGTTCCTCTAGGAAGTGACTGGATGATGGAAAGGTGTGAGATCAAATCCGAGTGAAGCGGAGTTTTGTGATCTGCAAGTTTATAAACAGCCCCTCTGCAAGCTGCAGCGATCCTACCATGCTACTTTGGTTAGTTGGGGTTCCGTTTGATGGAAAAAGAAAAAATGGGAGCTGGGGGTTTGCGATTGGCAGGGTACAGGTGTGTGCGGGCCATTAGCTCCCTGAGGACAAGGACCCTGCATCATTCTGGGACTGACTGGAGTACCGGTGCCCAGGCACTCCCTGTCAAATTGACCAACAGTGGGCTGATCACTTGTCTCCATTTCAGTTTTCTTCTTTTGGTGTTTCTCTAGAAAACCAAAAACCAAAGAGTAGGGAGTAGACAGAACCCAAATTCCTACACACCGTCTTTTTCTCACTTGGACGGAGGCTCTGGATTCTTTTACTCTTCTGTATGGTTTTAAAGGTCTTGTCAAAGTTCTATGCAGGGACACAGTCATACACCCAAGAAAGCTAAGGGGCATCTTTCCATTTTTAGCTTAAGACTCCCACATTTATGTAGCTTTGGCTCCCTGTCTAAAAGCTGCAATCTTCAACATACGTACTAAAAATTATCTTTATCTGTGTAAACTACGGAACACATATTCTTACAAGGAAACCCGATTTACTGACAATGACAGAGAAAGGGAACAGAGTCAGACCATCCACATTCCAGTCAGCCGGCTACTGAAGCAATCCGGGCAGGAGCTGATGCTGGCCTGGACCGGGGTGAGGAGTGGAGGCTGGTCGAAAAGGTGGGACTGTGCATGGATCCAGGGTATGACGTGAAGGATGTGTTGACAGACTGAATGTGGGGAGGGAGGAAAACGGGAGTCAAGGAGGACCTCAAGGCCTAGACAACCAGGAGAGCGGCTTCCGGCAACGGGATGGGTCCAAGTGTGGCAAGAACAGGTTGGCGGGAATGTCAGGACGTGCCTTAGACACCCACGTGTCGAGAAGGTCAGGCTGCTGAGACCCCGGGTCTGAGGTTCCGGGAGGGGGTCGGGGCTGGAGACACACGTCTCGGGCTCGTGGGCCCTCGGACGGGTTTCGAGCCTGGAGGCTGGACGAATTCACGCGGGGAGCGGGTGCAGACCCAAGAAGGGCTCCCGGTCTGGGCAGCAGAGGAACGCTGGTCTTAAGTCACCTGTTGGCACCCAATGATACACGGCAGAAACGCCAAGAAATTCACCTTTTCTCGGGCTGGGGATAAAGTTAGAAGGAAAAAAGCAAAGCGAAGCTAAAGCGGGTGGGTAGACGCGCACCTCAAGGCAGCAGATTCACGCACGAACCAGGCACCGCCAGAGCCCGCAGCTGGGGGGCGGCGCTGACGGCCGCCGCGGGTCCCCGGGCCGCGGCGGGCCGCCCCTGCGAGAACGCCCCGGCGGCCAGGCCGCGTGCGGAGGGGCACCGGCGGCGCGGCGAGGGCGGAGGCCCCCGGTGCGGGCTGGGCGGGCGCGCTCTGCGGGAGAGGCGGCCGGCGGCCCCGTTACGTTACCAACTCCAGGGAGAGCGAGGCGGCGCGGCCCGGGCCGGGCAGGGGCCAGGGCTGAGTGACCGGAGGCACCGAAAGGCCCAGAGGCTTGAGCAGGAGGCTCTGCCTGGGGCCGGGCCGGGCCGTTACCTGCTCCGCGCGGCTCCCGCGGCAGCGCCAAGCCCGCGGCCTCCCGGTCCCGCGCGTCGCTCTGGAAACCCGCGCGCGGCGCCTCCTGGGACCGGCCGAGCCGGGGGGCGGGGCGGCGAGGTCCGCGCGCTTGCGCACTGCTGAGCTGAGCGTAGCGACTTCAGCTCCTGAACCTCCCGCGGCCCACCGTGGCGCTGGGCGCGTCGGGGGCGAACGAACGGATCCCGCGGCCGTGCAGCTGTGCCCTCACGCTCTCGGTCGCACTCGCCCACGTGCTGGTGTTTTTAAATCCGAGTCCAGTGCGCATGTGTGTCCGGTTCCCTGCCGGGAGGTGCGCGCCCCAGAGCGGCGCGCTCCCGGTTGGCCGCCAGGCGGCGCGAGCAGGTGTAGACGCCAAGGTTCCCGGGGTAGGGGGTGGACCCAGGTGGGCGGGTATAGACTCGTCGTCTCTTCCTGGAGGAGAAGGGAACAGAGAGCAGAACACTCCCGTTAATCTCTCTTCATAACGATGAATTTCTTTGGTGAAAGAAAATCTGGTCCCAAAGCAATGCATGTTGGTTGCATAGAATTTAGAATGTACAGCGAAGTACGAAGAAAAATTAAAAGTCACCTAGATGATGGAATTGCAGGTGATTTTTAATGACTACATAGGGCTTTTAAGTGACTGCATAGGCAGAGTTAATGAGCATTTATATTACTTTTCCTCTTCCTCTCCGCCTTCCGCTCCTTTTCTCTCCCCCCGTATGTATTAATGCCATGTTGAATATCCCTATAAGTGAGTCTTTAAGGTGTGAAAATTAATAAAGGGAAACATAGCTAAAGTAGGTCTGAAGCTAGAAGGGGAAGCCCTTGTCATTCAACTCAATTACAGGCTCCAACAGAAGTGTCGGTTACAGATTCCCCAACAGAAGAGTGTCGACAGGAAGGAATGATCAATTATGGGCCCAATAAGGGAAGATGTGCATTGCGTCTCCTACAAGAAATTGGCCACCCTTGTTACTCAAGTCAGTGAGAGAGTCATCACCCCGAACTCTTGCTTTCTCAGAAGGACTTTTGAATCCCTCCCAACTTCCTTCTCCATAAAATCATGTTCCTCTCCTTTGTTTGTTGGATTTGTCTAAGGTTTTGCCATGGCTTGAATGTCCCAAGTTGCAATTCTTTGTTACTCCTGATTAAACCCATTTGCTGGCAAAATAACTCACAGTTTGATGTTTAAGGTTAACAGAGGTCACCCCTGACTCCTTAGAATAAATCCTACATGTGAAATTGAAGGATGGAAGGAAATGCCCACTTTGAGACTCTCTGAACGTATATGAAAATTTGCCTTCTAGGCAAACGTCGCCCAATCTTTAACCAACATTGGGGATAATCTTTTAATCTAGTTTATTTAAAAGATGTTTGCCCATTTTATTGTCAAAAGTTGACACTTGGATTTTATGTACATCTTTGCTAGGAAACATTTAAAAAATATTTTTAGGGACATTTTGGACTTTGCTATTTGCTTTTTCCTGCCTTTTGCCCATTTTTCACTTGGTGTCCATCTTTGTAGAACTTTCGCTGTTCTGTGAAACTCAGGTCTCCTATATGAAAACTTGGTCTGTGGTATATGTTGTAAATATTTCCCCCAATTTGTTTTAAATTTGTTTACATGTATTTTGATATTTGTATACAGTCAAATTTACCACATTTACCACTTAGAGTTTTTTTTTTTAAAGATTTTATTTATTCACCTGACAGACAGATCACAAGTAGGCAGAGAGGCAGGCAGAGAGAGAAGGGAGGAAGCTGGCTCTCCGCGGAGCGAGAGCCCGATGCGGGGCTCGATCCCAGGACGCTGGGATCATGACCTGAGCCGAAGGCAGAGGCTTCAACCCACTGAGCCACCCAGGCGCCCCACCACTTAGAGTTTTTGATTTAGATTTTATGTAGTAGGGGTAGTGGGTGTTTCCAAGCTGACTCTGTTTAGATCTAGTTTTTTAGGGGCAAGGAGGGGGCAAGCCTTCCCCTTCACGCCACGACCCGTTCCTTCTTGTGCTGTTAGAGTGTCCACTCTAATTTTGGTGGGCTGTGTTTCAACAACCTTAGGCAGCGAGTTATCCCTAGAAGGCGGGTGGTGGCACTTTTTGTTGGTGGTGAGCTGGGCAGCATCTCTAGGAGGACACACAGCACACAGGTGTCACCCTAGATTGACATTCATTGAAAGATGCTGGCTTTACGGCTGCTGGTGCTCCCAGGACAGTAACAAAAGTGGCAGCTTATAATTAATTGAACATTCCAACCCTTGTACTTAGGACTGGAGGATCCTGAAAGATGGAGGCCCCTCAGGGCTTCCTTTCCCATCCAAATGGTCTCTCCTCTGCTTTGCTAGCTGCTCTTGTCTATAGCCTATGTTTCTGCCTTTGAAAGGGGATGTTTCTTTTCCATCGATATCCATGTGTGTTATGAGAGGGGAGAGACCCAGTGAGTACAAAGCCGAAGAACTGCCTTTAGGAATTCTGCTAAATAGTAACATGCACCTTTATTTCTCTGTATTAGTTTGGTTAACTCCACTGTAACAAATCACCATAGACCCAGTGGCTTAAAACAACAGAAATTTACTCTCTCACAGTTCTGGAGGCAAGAAGTCTGAAATCAAGGTGTTGGCAGGACTACACTCTCTCCCTTCAAAATGTCCTGGGAAGAATCCTTCCTTGCCTCTTTGGGTCTCCATGCTCCTTGGCTCATGGCAGGATCAGTCCTGTCTCTGCAGCCCTGTCTTCACACGGTGTTTTCTCTTTCTCTCTCTGTGTGCCTCCTGTTCTTGTAAGGACATCAGTTATTGTGCTGAGAGCCCACCCGAAATCCAGGATGATTTAATTTTAAGATCTTCAATCAATTTCATCTGCAAAGATCCTGTTTCCAAATAAGGTCACATTCTGAAGTATAGGGTGGACATGAATTTTGAGGGGAGACACTATTCAAGTCACTGCTATTACTCTGGTGATCACCACTGTCATTCTACATAATACAAATATCCGTTTATTTCTCATTTTAGTTTGCCTATCACGTTATGTAAACAGAAACATAGCATATGGTATCATTTATTTTAAGATCATCTGAGAATCTCTGCCCAGTTTGGAGTCAATACCTCACACTTTTATCATTAAAATTTGACGAAGTCTTTCTGTCATAGTGTGCATGTTCCACAAATCATCATGATGTACACTTCAGCTATCTTAGGATTGTATCTGTCAATTATACTTAAATAAAGCTGAAAAAAATTCTTTAACAAAATAAGTAATGTTATTTCACTTAGCATCTAGGACTAGGGATGTGAGATGATAAGCCTTTTGCCTCTTCAGTAGAGCACACAGCTTTTTTGAAGTGAATTTTCTTTCTTTCTTTTTAAAAAAGATTTTATTTACTTGACAGACAGAGTTCACAAGTGAGCAGAGAGATAAGCAGAGAGAGGAGCGTGGAAAGCAGGCTCCCCGCTGAGCAGACAGCTGGATGAGGGGCTCGATGAGGGGTTCTGGGATCGTGACCTGAGCGGAAGGCAGAGGCTTAACCTACTGAGCCACACAGGCACCCCTCTTTCTTTTCTTTTTAAAAAAGATTTTATTTATTTATTTACCAGAGAGAGAGAGAGAGAGATTGAGAGAGAGAACAAGCAGGGGGAGCAGCAGAGGGAGAGAGAGAAGCAGGCTCCCTGCTGAGCAAGGAGACTGATGTGGGACTTGATCCGAGGACGCTGGGATCAGGGCCTTGGCTGAAGGCAGATGCTTAACTGACTGAGCTACCCAGGCATCCCTGAAGGGAATTTTCTAAGGCAGAGATTTGTTGAGCTTTTATTTTAAGCAGAGATTTGTTGAGATTCACTTGGAATGTTTCGTATTCCTATTAATTATCTTGAAGTTTATTGGGGCCACTGTCATAAATGAAAAGATCTTTCAGCTAGAGTTTTCAAAGTCCCAATTTGTACATTTTCATGGTCATTATTAAAAAGGTAAACTTCTAAAAATAATCCATTGTGTAAAGAGGGTGCACTAGGAATTTGAGGGTAGTGTGTTAGGAGTTTTTCTGGTGTGGATGGGTTGGGTTCATGTTTTGGATGCACCATTTCCTATCCTCATCCTTGAGGAAGGATGGGAGTAGGACCCAGTGCTAGTGTTGTGCAGATTAAGGGAGTGGTTTATGCAAAACAATTAGAGTACCCCTGGCACGTGGCAAACACTTAAAAATTATTAGCTCTCACTTCAAATAGGCTATTCTTTCTCCTTAGGGCATGTGGATGGAGGGGGTGTGTCATTGTCAAAGGCAGCCTTGCCCCGTATGATCAGCAGTTGTGTACTCTTTAGGGCGCATGAGGATCAACTATAGTTTATGTTACTAATTTACAAAATCATTGAGAAATATGCATAGTTTATTACTCTCTTCAATCGTGTTTGGGGAAAAATGGCTTGCTTATGTGGTAGAATTTGAGACTAAGGTGTTGAAAAAAGAGTTTGTATGACAAAAATAGTATTTACGTGCTTTATGATTTTGAAAATACAAGAAAGAGGAGCACAAATGTCCTATAATCTTTGGTGGGCTTGAAAATAAAATTTACAATTCTAATGACTTAAATCTGGGGAGCCATTACTCATCTTCAGCAAGGGCCTAATTTGGGGAGCAAATTTGCATAGTGAGGCTCTAAGTTAAATGGCAGTCATCTCAATCATTCGTTCTATGTAAATGAACTTGAGCTATGTTGCTGGGATGGGGCGTCCTTTCTCAGCAAAGGCACCTGTCCTAGGGGAGGGGAGCAGGCCTCTAGGCCCCTGGGACTCTGCTGAAGGGGGCAGGTAAAGAAGTCTTCCAGATCCCTCCCTGCTTCAGCATGCCAGTAACCACCTCCTCAGGGAGCAGCACAGGACTTAAGAATAAAAAGAAAGTGAGAGAGAGAGAGAGAGAGGACAGGAGACTCAGTTATCTAAGAGGAGTAAATGACTCTCGGTGCCTTTGTGTCCTATGTCCTTGAGCTTGATTTTGAAACTCATCAGAAAACTTGGACGGTAGCATTTGGGCTTTTTACTCGATTTAATTATCTACATAAAGAAGACGGAGAGAGACTGTTACAAACATTTATTTTCCCTTCATGTCTCTGAGATAGTGAAGACATTTCGCTTGTTGAACTCATCCCTGCTGACAGCCCGCCTCTGCCGCCCTGCCTTGTCTGGGATGTCAGTGAAACCTTACACCTCTGTGGTCTGTCAGCTTCGTTCTTTAGGAGCAACAGGTGGGAAAGGGAGAAAACTGGAAGTGGGCCACGTCAAAGGCATCTCTTGTATAAGAGTTCACCAATTTTTTTTTTTTTTTTTTTTAACCGACTGGAAAATGTGAAAGTCAGGACGCCTTTGCTTATTTCAAGGCCTGTGTGGCTGTTCGGACCCTTGCGGTCCGTTCGCCCAAAGCCTTGCAAACACAGCCTCCCTAGGGAAGGAGCTGGCGTCTTCTGGGCTTTTCCAGCGCCCAGGCGCTCTCGGCTGTCACCTCAGGCGTCTATGCCTGCGCAGCGCTGATTGGTGCTCGGCGGCCTGATTGGTGCGCGGCGCAGCCTGGCCTTTTAGGGGCTGTTGTCCGGCGTTTAAAGTCAGTGGCTGCTTTTATCCACCAATCCCGTCTTCGCCTGGCAGATCCCCTCTCGCCCCTGGCCAATGGCCGGGAAAGCCCGAGCCGCCCGCACCGCTGCCGGCAGTCGCAGGGCTTAAGTTGCGGCTTCAGGCTCGGGGGCTCAGACCGCGCTGGGCGGCCGCCAGCTCGCACCTGGCCCCTGCACCTGCTGCTACCTGGCACCTGCTACCTGCCCGGCCGGGGGCGCGGTCGGGATCCGTCTAACGCCGCGTTCCCTCACGGGGGTGTGTTGGGGGGAGCCCTTTTTCCGACTGTCAAAATGGTTATCAAAGTGTTTGTTGCCACATCTTCTGGGTCCATAGCGGTAGGTGTCTGCTGGGATCGGTGGGGCTTTCATGCTGTTGGCTTTTCTGAGAAACCCAGACCGGGAAGTAGAAGCGGCGGGTCTGGCCCCGCGTTGGCCTGAAGTTTCTTCTGTGAGGAGAGTGTGAGTCAGCCGTGGCCCCGCAGTAAGCCTGCGCGCCGGTGCTTTCTGCGTTTGCTTTAACCGTGTTGAAGACGTGCGGAAATGAGTGATCCGGGCTAGCTGGGTGTGAAAGGGATTCCAGGAAGGGGGCGTGTGTGATACCAGAATTTTTAAACATGTGATTTGTGTTGTGTGCGCGTATATTATAGAATCAAAGCCTTTTTTTTTTTTTTTTTTTGGGTGGAGTGTTTCTGCCGATCATTCCGTAGGGTGTAGACTAATTTAAAGTTGCAAATAAATGACACTTTGTGTAACAATATTTGGAGGGTGTGATGAACCAGATTACCAAAATGACTCCTGGAGGTAATTACAGTTAACTCTTGAACAATTCGGGGGAGGGGTGAGGGGCACTCACACTTGCATAGTGGAAAATCCATGTGTAACTTTTGACTCTCCCAAACTTCACTAATGGTCTACTGTTGACCAGAAGGCTTACTGACAACATAAACAGTCGATTAACATATTTGTATGTTATAGGTAATATAAACTGTATTCTTACAATAAGTAAGCTAGAGAAAAGAAAATGTTATTAAGAAAACCATAAGAAAGAGAAAATACATTTACCATACTTTCTGTGGTTATAGAAAAAAAAAATCTGTGTATAAGTGGACCGTGCTGTTTAAAAGTTGCGTTGTTCAAGGGTCAATTGTACTTACATGTGTGATGTAACTATACCAAAAGTGTAAAGTTAGCATGCGTAATAGTATTATTTGGGGAAAATGATGTCACAGTGACAAGAGCAAACATCTCTAAGGCCACAGTTTCAAACGTTCTAGGAATTCAAACGGGCCAAAAATAGGTGTGAGGAGCCCACCCCACAAAGCTGCCTCTGCTTTCCCCCAGACCAGGCTCAGAATTACCCCGCCAGTTTCTACATTCATTCTGTGCAGAATAGACCTGCCTGAAGAAACAAGGGTAACCGAAGCTGCCACTTCTCCTTGACAACGCTTCAGTCTTTGATTTTAGGTTTGAACCTGCAGTGTCTATTGGAGACTGACATTTCTGGGACCATTTGAGGCTTTTGGGGGGTGTAGGAGGAAGCCATTTCATCAGTCCTGATGAAACAGCACCGGTAAGGGGGCTGTTTCCTTTTATATCTAGTTCCTGGGCCATCCTGCAGGTTGGATTTCACTCAGCCAGGGATGATACCCTTGGCCAGCAGCTGGCTGGGAGCAGCCCCAGTCCTGGCTCTTGAATGCCCCCACCCACAGCCCTGAAAGTTCGTGCAGTTTCCAGAGGACAGGAAGAGAACAAGAAAGAAGAGGCTGGTTGTCCCTCTGAGCACAACCCATCAGCAACCACTTAGTATCTGTGGAGCATCTTTAAACAGAAACAGAGGAGGAAAAATTCCAGATGTAAAACCACAAAATCTTTTGTGGCTGTTGATGCTCAGAAACTTTTAGTTGATCCATAAAGAGCACATTTTTGGATTATTAGATTAAAAATAATTTTTACTGAAGAAAATGGCTTTAGTGAGCTCTCAGTATCCTGTTGATGCTTTACAGAAACTTTTACCAGTGACTAATCTTCTCCATGTTCTGTAGGCCACGTGTGAGTGCCATATGCCTCCTTCCAGAGATGGTGTACAAACTTGTGGAGTCCTTAGGATTATTTGAGGTCTTACATTCTTGAGGTCTGGGCATATGATTGAGTTAGCCTCAGAGGGGCTGGAGAGGCACTGTTCATTCTAGGATTTTAGAAAAGCCACATTAATTCTGGTTCCCTAAGCAAATGTTTTGTTGTCACTTGGAACTGTTTGACCTTGGGAAAGTTATTTCACCTTGCTAAGCCTCAATTTCCTTATCTGTAAAATGAGGGTAAGAATGGTATTCATCTCATGGCATTGCCATGAGGATTTAGGAAATAAGCCCCTGGGTGCCTTACATGGTGTCCCGTGCTTAATCGGTGCTTAATACATATTATAATTACTAGTTAATTTTATAATTATTACATATGGCTACTTAATATTATAGTTGTTTTAAGTATTAGGTATTATTATTGTTAGCTAATGTTAGTTACTGTTAAAAAATATTTTTAAAAGATTTTATTTATTTGAGAGAGACAGAGAGAGAAAGAGATTGAGAGAGAGAGAGAGAGAGAGAGAGAGGGCACTAATAGGGGGAGGAGCAGAGGAAGATGGAGAAGCAGGCTCCCCGCTGAGCAGGGAGCCCACACACAGCTCTATCCCAGGATCCTGGGGATCATGACCTGAGCTGAAGGCAGATGCTTAACCAACTGAGCCACCCAGGCACTCCAATGTTAGTTAATGTTCATCAGTATTATTGTAGTTGTTATAATTATTAGCTAATATTAGTGTATGTGAGTCTGTGATGATTATGTGTCAGAATAATTGTCCCAAGCCAAATAGGTAGAATAATTTCTCTGTTATCCTACAGAAGGACAACTGATTATTCCCATGACATCAGTGCTAATGATTTTCCCTGGGTGGCGGGACTTCACCCAGAAGCTTCTTTGCAGGAGAACCCCAGAGCAGCTGCCAGTGTGTGTGGTGGTTGGACTGCAAACACTTTACTACTTGTTTCTTTAGTCTCTTTACTTTAAAAATGGATTCTTGCCTGTAACTTAGTCAATGAGGTCATATGATTTCTAGGGGATGGATGAAATAAATGAAAAAGGAAATGTCTTTTTATAAGGGCTTATGCATATGCAGCTGTGTGTCATGTCTCTGGATGGTTGATGATAAGGCAATGTCACATGTTTTACTGATTTATGAAGGAACATAGTGAAGAGAACTTGGGAGCAGGAACAGGTCTGTGTTTTCCCAAAGGCCGGTGCCACAGTGGGCTGGGGGACCAAGGGAGAGAGGACCGTCCTTGCTGTTTTCAAGATGCACAGCCCTTGGAACCATGACCTTTGAGGACAGACCCTGAGGGTGGCTCCTGGGTTTCTTCATCATTTCCTCCAGCCTTACTTGAGTGTAAATATAGTGGGCAAAACCTCTGCCCTTGAACGAAATGGATCCTGGTGTAGATCTTGGAAAATTCCTTACTTCATTGGTGCCTTAGCTTTGTTATTTTAAAATGGTGATCAGATTACTTAACCTGGCTTGGCAATCAGGACAAGTCAGGGAGATAACTCTGTGCAGGCTCTCACCTTGTCCAAGATTCTCTGCCACACATCATGTGATGTTGCTTGGTTCTCACCAGAACCTGAGGGGGGTGGTGCTTTTCCCATTTTGCAGACAAGGCCATTCAAGAGTGGACCCCTGCTCAGACAGCAGCCTTCTGAGCCAGGGGAGAAATGCAGGTCGCCTCCATGCAGGTCGTCAAATGCAGTGTGCTTTTCACTAACTGCAGTGACCTCGGTCGGAAAAGCTCCTAACTGTACAAGACAATAAAAGGGAGGTGCCAAGCAAACGACTCAAAGATCACTCTGACACATTCCGGTAACCAACAGTGGCCAGCGACTTCTGGAAAAGAACACTTTCTTTTTTTTTTTTTTTTTTTTTAAAGATTTTATTTATTTATTTGACAGACAGAGATCACAAGTAGGCAGAGAGGCAGGCAGAGAGAGAGGGGGAAGCAGGCTCCCTGCTGAGCAGAGAGCCCGACGTGGGGCTCGATCCCAGGACCCTGAGATCATGACCTGAGCCGAAGACAGAGGCTTTAACCCTCTGAGCCACCCAGGTGTCCCGAAAAGAACACTTTCTTAAGAATACTTTCTTAAGAGTAAATATAACAGGATAGGAAACACAGAGCTCTCTGAGCCTCTGCTGAAGTCCCAAAGACCCATAGTGACCCAGACATCAGGGATCCGAGATCCTCCAGAGGGGTTGCCTGGAGAGAAGGTACAGCCTGTGGGACCAGCACTGGCCATGGTGCTGTTGGAGGGAGGAGAAGGGGCAGGAGGTGGGGAGGAGATGGTGGTGAGAACTACTGGGTGCCATGCATGCTTCTCCCCTGGGGGCCACAAAGGGAGCTGATGTCCTTGGGGGTCGGCTCAGGAGGCCACATGGAGAAGAGCTGCACTTTGCCTGGGAGGGTCTGTGGGGCTCCTTGAATAGGAGGGAAGACTGTGGGAGAGGGGGCCCCCACTCAGGGTGGTCATCAGGGTATGGGCAGAGGTGACCATGTCACCAGGTGAGCTCATGTACTCCTTGCACTGCTCTCTCCCCTCTGGGCTCATCCTAAGACTCAACTTCAGCCCCCAGCAGAACTCAGGTGCTCCAAACAGCGAGATCAGTGATGCCTTTAACCCAGTATAAAGTACTGGTGTTTGGAGAGGATAGAAACAGATTTTACTTTTCTTCTCTTTTTTTGAGGGGTGAGGGGCTGAGAAATAGCAATTAACAGAAGGTCAAGCAATTAACAGCCCGTTAATTTCCTGCAGATGCAATTGCTTGTCTTGCAAGAGGTAACAGCAAACAGATCTTCCCCTCCCATTTTCTCCATCCCTCTTTGGCTTTCTAACTGCAGAAACACAAGTCAGGGCTTTGGGAACAGTTTTTCACCTATTCAGAAATTGTGGAATAAAATGAAATCCTTCTGTTTCATCTCAAGTCTTGAGGCATGATTAATAGAGGTGGAAATAATGTTGGTGAGGCGGCCAGGCTAATTTGGGATCCCAGGAGGGTATTTGAGGAGGAAGACAGGGGTTTGGACAGAATAAAGGATGTTGCCTTCTGAATCTTTAACTAAAAGTAAACCTGCCTAAAATGAAGAAATCTGTACTCTTCAAACACCAAAGTTATCTCTGGAAATAGCCAAAGGAATAAGTAATTTATAGAGTGGCACAGGTAATTATGGACAAAGTGGAAAGTATGTATAGAAAGCATGATTAATTAAAATAGTAATTTAGTTCCAACGACCTGTCATCAGATCTGATGGGATTTTGTAATATTCAGAAATTCAGCTGTGAAGCTATGGAATTTGGAGCGCAGTTTTGGTGACGAGGAGCAGAAGGTCTGAGGGCTATGCTAGCTTAGCCTTGGGGGAGGGCGCATGGGGGAGAAACACGAGCTCCTCCTTTGCTTCTGATAAATGTGACACTCAGGAATGTGCCAGAAGCTTGTGCCAGAAGCTTAGGAGAAATTCTGTCACCCCACACCTTTCTGTAGGACTTTAATTTTTATTTTTGTCCACACTTGCTCCAAACTGAGTCTTACTGATTAAGTGTTGTGTTGTAGCTAACAGTGGCCTTTAATTTATAGATCTAATACTTTTAGACACATTACCTTTGCTATGTTGATGGAATAAATGTTACTTAAAAAGTAAATGTGTGATTACCATTTTTACAAACCTGGATAACTAACTTATATATGCAATTTTACTTGCAATTTACATTTACTTGTAAAAATT
This sequence comes from Martes martes, assembly GCF_963455335.1. NCBI lineage: Eukaryota > Metazoa > Chordata > Mammalia > Carnivora > Mustelidae > Martes > Martes martes. The sequence goes on along the minus strand of NC_137888.1, from coordinate 5,806,125 downwards.
TTTTATATTCATTTATGTCATATTTATAATTCATAGAATATATACAATAATGTTACCACCAAATTCTACATAATCCAAAACTTAATTTGGTTTTGGTTGTGACCTGCTTCCAGGGCTTAAGTGTCTGTATGTACTTTATTTTTCCTTATATTAAGAAAGAAATACTCTACACATGAGTCATTGATAGACTCATTCATTTTGGCAAAAATGAATAAAATAAATTTTTTTTTTGGTATACAAATCTATGAAAGGAATTGGGTTTGACCCAAAGAAGGGTCATTAAGACTAGACACTAGGTTTGGGATGGGCATGAACCTTTTGTAATGTTTGTTTGGGATTCTCAAATTCTAGTACCTCTGCTGATGAATGAGTTACACGAGAATGACAGGGGCCTCACACCCTATAAAACAGTTTTAATGGCTTGTTTTGATATGAGACAACATTCTATGGAGAAGATTTAACAAATTAAGATATTATTTTCGTGTCAAAGAAAATCTCTAATATTTTATGCGGATTTTTCAGAAATGACTTATTTTGCCTCTTGATCATCTTCAGCATGTTCACTGCCTAGAACGTACAAACGAGTTCTTGGCATTTTTTTCACCCACGTAAGCAGATTGTGAATCTGTTCACACGAAGAACTTGGTCCACTGTCTTGTGCAGAGCAGAGTGGGTAAATAAGTGTTTATGACTGGTGGGTGGACCACTCTAGACCTCTCTCCCAGGGGCTCCTAAGTAGGGTCCATAGTGTTTACCAGTGTGTATGAAAGAGGGCATTGTGCATTTCGGGAGTGAATTCTTTGAAGAGAGAGAATGGTTGGAGTCCTCTCTGGGGGTGGAGGTCTGAACTGTGAAGAGGGCTACATTCCTGAGCAATAGTGGCTGGTAGACGAGAGCCCAGGGTGGGGAGAGGGGCACCAAGAGTCGCTTCTCAGGTGAGGCTGGCGTCCCGCTCTCCATGTGAGTGGAAGGGAGAAATCTGAGGGAGGACAGGGTACTTTACTGTGTTGCTGTTTGTGACTGGGAGACACAGCTACTGGCTTTTCCTGGTTTTTCCTCTGTCCTTTTGCCTTTCACTCATCTCCATGTGGGCTTTCCAATCTCCTTTATTATTTCTGAAGGCACTTTTGTTCAATGTGACTCACATGCCCATTTTCATAACTGTGAGTGAAGCGCTTTTTTAGTTGGGTGTACTTGGTATTTGAGTTTCGTGGCGAATTGTCTTTTCAGTCTCTCCTTCTTGCTCTTCTCCCAGTCCTCCCTTTTCTTCATAACCAATTTTTATTTGTTTTTTTTTGGCATTAATTAAGGCTTAGCAGAGAATTTAAAAGCATATCAAAGACCTCAAGTAAAAGCTATGATGAGGACATCTCTATTCTTATTAGGTTGATTATACCATGACTGAAACATTGGTGAGATTAAAATTTTAGAATTTAAACAATGACTCTGTTGACCCTTTATAACCAAGAGGTGTGACTTTATTGTTTTCCTTGTTTAAAAAATAGCAAGATTATTTGTGTTGTATGGTATATTTGGAGAAAAGATTTAATTTATGTAAATACAAGCAAAACATTAAAAAAAAAAACCTCTAGTCTAACAGTAATCCTTCTCTACTCTTGACCAGATTAGGAAGAAGCAGCAAGAAGTAGTAGGCTTTTTGGAAGCTAATAAGATCGACTTTAAGGAATTAGACATTGCTGGAGATGAAGACAATAGGAAGTGGATGAGGGAGAATGTTCCTGGAGAGAAGAAACCTCAAAATGGAATCCCTTTGCCCCCCCAGATCTTCAATGAAGAGCAGTATTGTGGGGTGAGTATTTGGCTTCTTAGGAAATTCTTCTGCATGCATGTTTATCAGAAATTGTTTAAGGCAGATTAATTTGGGGATGCCTGGGTGGCTCAGTCTGTTGAGTATCTGACTCTTGATTTTGGCTCAGGTCATGATCTCAGGTTAATGAGTCCAGCTCCACGTTCAGTGGGGAGTCTGCTTGAGATTCTCTCTTTCCTTCTCCCTCTGCCTCTCCCCTCTAACTCTCTTTCTCTCAAAATAAAATAAATAAATCTTTAAAAAAAAAGGGCTAATTTGGAGGCAGCATTTGAACTTGTTGATGGTTTTCAGGACATGATCTATTTCTACTAATACCTGGATGGTAGACCCATTGTGAGTCACTAATATATAAGATTCACAAAAGGATAGAAACAATAAAACGGTGATTTGGTAGTTCTTGGGATTATTTTAGGTCCCTTATTTTATTTTGAAGAGTGCAGGTCACTCGTACAAACAGAGTATACATTTCGTTTGAAAGGAATTCTGATCAGCCTCATGATGTACACATTCATGAATCCAGGCAGACACAGGGTCAGCTTTCACTTTTATAAAGAATGATTTGCAGAAGTCAAATCCTAATACAGATGCAAGGTAAATTTGTGGAAATGTATCTAGATAGCTTAAAAACTGTTCTGGACATTTTGATTCAACAGCAATTTTATTTTATACATTTAATAGTTCATTTCACCAGAAAATCACCTTTGCCTCCAGGGTTTACAGTTATGTTTAGTAAATCAAATTGTTGAAAAGAAACATTTAGAGATGATGGAGGAAGGGAGGTGGTCCCCTCAATAGGCTCGAATGGGACTAGTCAACAGAAAGATAAAGAGGGAGAGTATAAGTAGAGGGAGGAGTAGAGGGAAAGGGAGAAGCAGGCTCCCCGCTGAGTAGGGTGCCCCCATGCGGAGCTCCATCGTAGGCCCCCCGGGATCATGACCTCAGCCGAAGGCAGATGTTCACCCGACTGAGCCACCCAGATGGGGAGACCAGTTCAAAGAAGTTATTGGAGATCATAAAGAAATACGAGAGAACTGGAGATGCCAATAAGAATGCCCAAAGAGCAAGAGCCTGTGATAGAAAAAGAGAAGAGTTTAGCTATTAGATCAGTGAAATTATTCTCATTAATTTGAATCTCTGTGCTAATTTTGCTTTCTTTGGAGAAATAATATACACACAGTTCAGGAAATACCACAGAAGCTAAAGAAATAGTCAATAATAATTCATATTAAAGAAATATGGTCATATAGATTAAAGCAAAGAGTCAAAAAAAAAAAAGAAAAGAAACATTTAAAAACTCAAAGAACTTCAGAACACGAGAGCTAACTTGGATTTCTGTCTGTGTGAGTGAGGCTATCTTTTCCTATGTTTATAAGCTATCTTTTCCCCCCTTATGATTCGCTATTTTTCTGTTGGGTTACAAGTAATATTTATTGGTTTGTAAGAGTCTTCATTTGTGAGGGAAAGTAGCTCTTTTATGACCACAGATGTTGCAAAAATTTTTCCCTTGGTTTTTTTTTTTCTTTTGGCTTTTTAAAGTGTTTTTTTTTTTTTTTTTTTTTTTTTTTTTTAGAATGCAGAACTTAAAACATTTTTGTGAAGACAAATTCATGAATCCTTTTTCTTTATGTTTCCTGATCCTGAGTCTTACTTTCAAAAGTTTTCTGCACTCTGAAATTATCCAAAGAATAATTTAATTTTTTTCTGATACTTTTCCAGTGAAAGTAATATTTTAAATCTCTTACTTTTGCTTATTTTAATTGTCCTTCTAAATTAAGGTTAGTTGTAGTGCTCACTTCGGCAGCACATATAATAAATTAAGGTTAGTTGTAGTAGAGAAAATATTGACATATGTAGCTTTTAACGTATGTTAACTCTTAGGGTAAAAGTTCTGCAATTACTTTTTCTATGAAAAGAAAACCTCAGAGGCCTTTCTTATCCCATTTTGGTGTGATCTAGTGATTTTTTTTTTCATTTTAGTTGTGGAAGGAAAAGAAAAGTTTTCCTCTTTCCTAAGAAAAAGACTTCTACTTTTTAAGAAGATTATTTTCTAATATTTGGATATATATTTGTAATATTTCAGTATATATTATTTTGTAATAGAATATTTTGAATATTATTTTATAATCTTTTCCTATTACAAGTATGGATCTAATGAGATGAGTCTATAAATTCTCCTTATTATTATTTTTAAAATTTTATTTATTTATTTTAAAGAGAGAGAGTATGTTTGTGTGTGTGTGCCAGCAGGGGGAGGGTCAGAGGGAAAGGGAGAGAGAGAATCTGAAGCCAGCTCCCTGCTGAGCTCAGAGCCCAGTTCAGCGCTTGATCCCAGGACCCTGACACCATGACCTGAGCCAAAATCAAGAGTTGAATGCTTAACCGGCTGAGCTACCCAGGTGTCCTGAGTCTATAAATTATTTTATGTTTAACTGTTAATGTTAATTCTTTTCATTTCTGCTTTCAGAGAGGTATTAGTAGTGTATCTTATGAGCAGCTTTGCTAAATTTGCTTTTCTGCAGTCTGTGGACACTCTTGACAAAAGTGCATTAATGAGGCAGAGGACTTGGTTTCCAGAAAATAGTTAAAAACGATTATTTGTGTTGTAGGTTCAGATTTGGAAAGGAGACTCAAAGGTTCCCAAGGCCCTGTCAGGTTTAAAATGGCATGGATCTGGATGGTCAAGGTGCCTTCCCACGAGCTTGAAATGCCTCCTGTAAGAATAATTAATATTTATGTAGAATCACTGCTCTCGTCTCGAATGGTCACTCAGATGCCTCGCTGGTGATGGTGGCAGGTAGCAAGAACCTCAAGGACGGGCAGTGGATTTCTCGCACCACAGCAGTAAGGGGACTGGATGTCCATGGTAGTTCTAAGTACCACCCTGTCCCTGCCAGCGCGAACTCCTGCTGCTCTATCTATGCAGAACAGATGAAGATATTATCCCGAGGGCATGGCTGACAACCGTTAGCTAGAGAAAGGAGACACCCGATGGAGAGCCAGGCGCAGTGGAGGCCAGGTTACCCTCCTGGCAGAGGAATACTAACTGGTAATACAGACATGTCTGTCAATGCCAAGTTGGAGTCTGTGGGTCTTAGCCCAGGTAGAGGCCGGGTGCCTGCCTGGGCCTGAACACAGTCGAAGGGGACCTTGGCCATTCAGCACAGGCAAGCATCCTCAGAACTGCGAGGGAGGCAGGAGACAAGCCCAGTTAGGGCGGGGGAAGGGCGTTCTCAGAGCACAGATGTTACCAGACAAACTATTTCACATCACTAAAAACTTATTATGAAAGGTATCATGTGATAAAAATGCAGAGCTTAAAGAGGAATAACAAAATGTACAACTATGTGTGCACCAAACATTAAAACAGCCTTAACACCTTAATCACCATTTCCCTATTTACATGTGTTTTGTTTTTTTTTTTAGTACTTTAGGTAGCTGGCCTTCATTCCACCCCACAAATTAGGCATTTCTAAATACGGTTTTTATAGTCAATACTTGTTAAGGGTTAGATTTACACACATATTTATTAATGTCTTTGTTCATGATTTCTTCTTGCATCATAGATAATACATTGAAATCACTTTCCTTTGGTTTAATATAGCCTATAAAAGTTTCTTTAAGTGACTGTCTATTGGTGGTAAATTCTCTAAATTTTTGTTTGAGAATGACATTTTTCAGAAAAATGTCTGTTTTACTCTCATGTCTAAAAATGGTTTCACTGAAAAAAATAGTTTCACTGGGTCTAAAATTCTGGGTCAATGGTTGTTTTTTTCTAAAGATGTTGAAATTATGGACGCCTGGGTGGCTCAGTTAGTTGGTTAAGTGACTGCCTTAGGCTCAGGTCATAATCCCAGAGTCCTGGGATCGGGTACCATATCGGGCTCCCAGCTCCATAGGGAGTCTGCTTCTCCCTCTGATCTTCGCCCCTCTCATGCTCTCTCTCACATGAGTAAATAAAATCTTTAAAAAAAAGATGTTGAAATTATGATTTTACTTTCTTCTGACTTCTGTGTGGGTGTTAAGAAGCCAGTTGTCAGTCTAACTGTCATTCTTTCGTGGGGAAACTGTCTTTTCCCTTGTCCCCTCTGCCTGACTCCTTCACTCCCTCCCTTGCTGCCCTCCTTTTATAAAACTCCACACTTTAGGCTCTAGGCTTCATTCACTCCTGCCTTCACTCTCTGTGACATCAAAGTGGACATAAAGATCTACTGGTTGTGTCAGAAACTCTGCCTTGGTATGTGCTTATTCTTAGAATCTCTGGTCTCACCTGCAATGATCTCTCCTTTATCAGCTCAGCAATGTGTCTATACTTCTTCTCTTAATCTGACTTCTTTAAAAAATTGTTTTTGAGACAGTGTTTCAGGGCCTCTAATCTGCTATACTATCATAGCTGATAGTTGAAAAACCATTTCATACTCATTATTTTCTGTATCTGTTTGTTAGTGTCAAGTCAAAAATAATGACAAATTGTTGTTCAGTCCTTGGAAGTTAGAAAAGCTATTTGGAAAAAAAAAGAGAGAGAAAGAGAAAGAAAAAAAGAAGAGAAGCTATTTAGGCCTAAGTTGAAGCAAAGGACAATTCACTCAATGATAAGAAACATTTTCTGGGGCACCTGAGTGGCTCAGTCGGTTGGCATCTGCCTTTAGGTCAAGACATGATCCCAGGGTCCTGGGATTGAGCCTTGTGTAGGGCTCACTGCTCAGCAGGGAGTCTGCTTCTCCCTCTGCCTCTGCCCCTAACTCCCTTACCCCCGACCCCCACTCATGCTCTCTCTCTCTCTCTGAAATAAATAAATAAAATCTTGAAAAAAAAAAAAAAAGAAAACCTTTCTTGATTTGAAAGCTTCTAGAGTTGGCCAACTAGAGAAGTTACAGATCTTTATGGAATTTTTGTAAAATGGAATAAATTTACTTCATTGTCTTTTACCTATTCTCTACTACTACTAATGTGTTCTATCATATAATTTTTTAAAAAAGATGTATTTATTTATTTGAGAGAAAGAGAGAGTGTGTGAGTACATGGTTGGGGGGGGGTAGCAGAGGGAGAAGAAGAGAGAGAATCTCAAGCAGACTCCCCACTGAGCGTGGAGCCTGATGTGGGGCTCGATCCCATGACCCATGAGATCATGACCTGGGCTGAGATCAAAGAATCCAATGCTCAACTGACCGAGCCACCCAGGTGCCCCTCTATCATGTAATCTTTAACATCCTGCGTATGCGTGCTCTAGGAACCCATACCAAATGACCACTTGCTCTTGATGCCCTGTTTCCTCCAGCTAAGATTTGAGGCAGCTTACAAAAATGCATTCCGTGTAAGAGAGTACAATTAGCCACTGAATGAATCTGGGCAACAGGTAGGAAAATAATAAAGCTTTGGGTAAGATTGACACACATGAATACATAACATTTTCTTCCCGATGTCAGTGGCCTGTATTGGGTTTTAAGCTTCTTAACACACATAAGAGTAGAGTGGGCAGTAACACGACTAAGCTGGTTTGAGCACTCTCTGTTCAAACTGGGCCAGACACACCGCCCTTAGTGGTGGAGAAACCGATTGCTGCCCCGACGACAGAGACTGGCAGTCATGAAGGAGTCTGGGGAAGGGCTCCTATGTTAGTTATATGAAATGAAGCTCTTCGGAGCTCCTGACAACCACACTCCTGAAGAGAGGGTTTAGGGCTGGACCCCTGGGTGGGCATGTGGTGGGGGCAAGTGAGTCTTCACTGAGTGACAGATTTCAATCAGCTACCAGGTTTCACCACAGTCTGTAGTTTTTCCCACTTTGCCAAAACAGGTGCCGCTGTAAGCCCTCCATGATCCTGTGGCAGCTGGTATCAAAAGGTCTGAGATGGGTCTTGTCCCGTAGAAGCTATTACAGTAACTCTGGAGAAATCCTGTGTTGTGTTAGTCTCAGCTGATCAGGGTCCAAATCCATGGGGCCAAATTTTAAGGAAACCAGCTAAAGATATGACACTTCTGGAGAATCCTTTCATTCTGTATATCTGAGTCTTGTCAGCAATTCCTGAGCACAAACAGGTGTGTGTGTGTGTGTGTGTGTATGCGCACGTGCACGTGCGTGTGTGTTCATTCTCGCTGCTTTGTATTCTGCACAGTGAAATGATAAAAACGAACTTAAAGTTCATGGTTAGAGATTTCTTAACTTTTGGCGTTAGTCATCTTTGACAAAACAAACTGGGATAAACTTTTGAGTTATATCTTCTAAGTCAATGACTAATAAAAATGATCAACTTAGGCAAATATTCTGGCTCACAATTGTGCAGTGGGGTTTAAACATTCTTTTTCTTTGCTTCCAGGATTTTGACTCTTTCTTCTCTGCAAAAGAAGAGAATATTATTTATTCATTTCTGGGTTTGGCTCCCCCTCCAGGCTCAAAGGTAAACTTGAACACCCCACTGGGTCTCCACACAAGTCATAATAAATGAAGCTAGAAGTCAGCATCCAAGACTGTTTAATAAATGATGATCTCTACATTAACATAGTTTAAATATATTCCTTATTCTGATAAAGTCTTACACATGTGTAGCTTATTTTAGTTAATTTTATAATAATATATCGCCTGTATTAATTCTTTCTATTTAAAATCAGTTGACTTCGCTTTTTTAGAGAGGGGAAGGGTGAGATCCAGACACAAGAATAAGATAAATCTCAACCTCTTTTTCTCTTCTGGTGTTGTCTTATCTTTGATTATACATAATTATGTCAGTTAAATACATAATTAGGCTAATAAACCCAATATCCTAATTTGTCTGATGGAGATCACCTGGCTCAGTCCATGCACCAGCCACTGCATCATTCCTTCTCCCAAGAATCTTACACATGACTCTCCACAGGTCAAGACAAGTATGCATTCGTTTAATTAATTTGTACCTTAATTAATTTGTTTGCTTGGCCTCAGTTTCATTTCAAAAGAGATTTGTGATGACTGAGTCCAAATTAATTCTCACTGTAGGAGAAACAACTCAAAAGCCTGCCTTATAGAGATGGGTTTGTCTCAGAGGCATGTGGCTGTGCTGTCTTTCATAGGTCAGCATTCTTCAGGTAATGCCACTCGGGACCTCTTAGTGCCTAGGTTAACATACAAAGGTCTAGTGGCAATTCCTTCTCCAAAAGTAGATTTTGGAGATCTCCAACACGTAGATTTCACAATTGCTAATAAGGTTTTATATGAGGAGGAAAATCTTCCCTTTTAGTGAAACACCTTTTTGGCTTTGACCAACTTAAATGCAACACATTTCATACATTCTATTCACAGTTAAGAAAGGCTATTACATGCAATTCATTCTTTTTTATTTGGCATTGGAGTTTGGTATGGGAGTTTTATTTGTTATAGGTGTTTATTAACGGGGTCATGTTAGTTTACTTACTACATTCAAGACATGGTGCCTTGGTGTTAAGGTACATTTCTTGGTGGGGACACTCAGGTCACTTGTGTCTTGAAGACGAGAGGAAAGGTAGAGGGAAGACTGTTTCAGGCAAAGGGAAGGTCAAGTGCGAAGTCGCTGAGGCAGGAAAGAGTGTGGAAAGTTCTAAAACGGCCATGAGGCCCATATTGCTGCAGTGAAGGGTGGAGGTACCATAGGAGGTAGGAGTTGCAGGTGGACATCCCATGGGCCATTAGTGGTGCTCTGGATTCTGTCTTACGTGCAGTGGAGACATTGTAAGCGGTTTAAGCAGAGAAGTAATCTTATTTCCTTTTCGAAAAGTCATTTGGTTACTGTGGGACTAAAAGGGTGCATATTCCCATAGTAATACAGATGAGAAGTCATGGCAGCTTGGACTAGGGTGGTGGGATAGAACTTCATGGAAGTGGATGATTTTAGGGTCTATTTTGGAGGAAGGATTGGTAAGACTTGCTGATAGATTGAATGTGGGGATGGGGATGGAGTTTCTGGTTGTTGGGTGTATGCATTCACTTTGGTGGAGGATGGTTTGTTCAGGGGGTTGTTAGGTCTGAATGAGACATCTAATCAAAGAAGTGAGGTAGGCAGTTGCAGATTGCTGTGTGTCTCACTGAGGTCTGGTTGAAGATGCCCATGTGGGGTCTGCTAGCTTGTGGATGGAGCTAAAGTAAAGAGGGAGGGTTGACAGGAAGGATGCCAGGCTTGGAGGTGCTCCAAGCTTAAAGCTGGGTAGAGGAGAAGGAGAGGCCACCTGAAGAGGCCGAGATGGAGAGTCTGAGTCAGAAGGAGACCAGGAGCATGCGGCATGAAGGCTTCCAAGGAGGAGCATTTTTCATGGAAGAGGGTCCAACGCTTCTGAGAGATTGAGTCAAGTGAGGACAAACAAGTCACCATTGTGTTTCCTTTCTGTTTCCTTTTTGTTTTTCTGTAAGATGTTTCCTAAGATGTCTGGGGACCCTTGGTTATCTAAGAACAAGTTGCTAAAAAGTTGAATGGATGGTCTAGATCCATGGTCATAACTTTCTGTGTGGTCGGCTTTACCATGGGTTGACTTAGAGATGATCTGTTGGCTTTCTGTTAGGGATCCGGGACTGCGGGCTTTTGCTATTGGTTTAGGTTTGTTTCTCCTTCTCCCTCTGCTCCTCTACCTGCTCATACTCTCTTTTTCTCAAGTAAATAAAATATTTTTAAAAAGGCAAGTATCATTATCTATCCTTCTCTAAAGTCCTTTTCATATTAATTCAGTTAATTAGTCAGTTAATTCTGTCTAATTTACTTCTCAGTTATATAATGAAATTAAATGTTTAACTTTTGGTTGTCATCTTAAAAATATAATACTGAGATGTTAATTCAGACATGATAAAATTCACCCACCGGAAGTATGCAATTACTGGCTTTTTAGTATAGTCACAGATTTGTGCAACAATCACCATGATCTACTTCCAAAACATTTTCATCAGTCACCCCCAAAAAACCCAGTACCCCTTAGCTATTACACCCCACTCCTCAACCTAACCATGCTCCCAGCCCTAAGGAACCACTGATATACTTCTATATAGACTTTCCTCTTCTCAGCATTTTGTAGAAATGAAATCGCACAACATTTGGTTCTTTCTGCCTGGCTTCTTTAACTTAGCATAATGTTGTCAAGGTTCATTCATTTTCTAGTATGTATCAGGACTTCTTTTCCTTTTTATGCAGAATAATATTTTATTGTATGGAGAGACCACATTTTACTTATCCACCTACCAGTTGATGAATACTTGAATTGTTTTCATTTTTGGGCTATATGAGTAATGCTGTTATGACTATTTGTGTATCTTTTGCTTGGTTTCATGGTACTATTTTATATGATGGGTTGCTGCGCTGTAGAAACACTTGTATAACTCTGGAAAACAGTGTGGAGGTTCCTCAAAAAACTGAAAATAGAGCTACCCTATGACCCAGCAATTGCACTACTGGGTATATATCCTAAAGATACAAACGTGGTGCTCCGAAGGGGCACGTGCACCCGAATGTTTATAGCAGCAATGTTCACAATAGCCAAACTATGGAAAGAGCCTAGATGTCCATCAACAGATGAATGGATAAAGAAGAGGTGGTATATATACACAATGGAATACTATGCAGCCATCAAAAGACATGAAATCTTGCCATTTGCGACGACGTGGATGGAGCTGGAGGGTATCATGCTGAGTGAAATAAGTCAAATGGAGAAAGACAACTATCATATGATCTCTTTGATATGAGGAAGTGGAGATGCAATGTGGGGGGGTTTGGGGGGAGGTAGGAAAAGAAAAAATGAAAGAAGATGGGATTGGGAGGGAGACAAACCATAAAAGACTCAATCTCAAGAAACAGACTGAGGGTTGCTGGGGGGAGGGGGGACGGGAGAGGGTGGGGGGGATATGGACATTGGGGAGGGTATGGGCTATGATGAGTGCTGTGAAATGTGTAAACCTGGCGATTCACAGACCTGTACCCCTGGGGATAAAAATACATTATATGTTTATTAAAATAAATAGATAAATTAAAAAAAAGAAATCTGCAAATAAAAATTAAAAAAAGAAAAAGAAAAAGAAACACTTGTATAGTTTTAAAAATTCAGATGCCAGAGTTCTACGTTTGACCTGCTAATTCTGAATTACTGGGAGAGGCCTGAGGATTTTCACTTAAAAAAATTCTTTGGTTGATTCTGATGCACACTTCTTTCTTTCTTTCTTTCTTTTGGGGAGGGGCAATCTGTTTTTTTAATTAACATATAAAGTAATATTTGCCCCAGGAGTACAGGTCTGTGAATCATCAGTCTTACACAATTCACACCACTCACCATAGCACATACCGTCCCCACTGTCCATCACCCAGACACCCTATCCCTACCCCCCCACCCCCCATCAACCCTCAGTTTGTTTCATGAGATTAAGAGTCTCTTATGGTTTGTCTCCCTCTTGATCCCATCTTGTATCATCTCCCCCCACCCCCGTGATGTCCCGCCCTGCCTTTCAAGTTCTTCGTATCAGAGAGATCATATGATGATTGTCTTTCTCTGATTGACTTATTTCACTTAGCATAATACCCTCTAGTTCCATCCATGTCGTGGGTAGGTCTATTTTCAACTTTTTGAGGAACCTCTATGCTGTTTTCCAGAGTGGCTGCACCAGCTCTGACGCACACTTCTGTTTAGCAACCACTAAACGAGGGACTCATTTTAGGTATTCACATACCTGCCTCTGGAAAATGAATGTGATGCCGTATTTGCTTTAGTTAAAAAACTCAAACGTTACAGAGCAATTATAAGGTTACTTTGCTTCCCTTCCTCCCTGGGGACCATCAACATTGTTGCAAGATTGCAGGGTTCTTGTCTCACCGAGCAGAAGAATGAATCTCCAGGACACAAAAGGATTAAGTGAAGTGAAAGTTTAGTAAGTGAAGGTGAGAGCAGAAAGCAAAGAAGCAGCTCTCTTGAATGAGGTGGATCCCGAATGGGCTGCCACTGAGGGCTTCTAGTGGCCATTTTTCATCGAAAACTTGACCAGGAAGCTTGTGGCCTTGAGATTCTTGTGCCATCTTGGTTTGCGTGTGGACGATTGATAACATCCTTAATGACTGACTTCTTTGAGGTCTGGTTGTGTTCTGTAATTACAATGTAATTACAGAAAGTGATGCTCCCTCACATCAGGGCCAGGTGGTCCTGTCTCTTCCCTTATCTCTTGTTGTCTCTGGCTTAGCTTCTTCCTGCCAGGAATAGTCTCAGAGACTAGCCAGGGGCCCCCTCCTCTCCCTGCCTATACTTAACCCTTTCCTTATTCAACATCATGAATTAAAAAAAATTAGATATAAAACTATATATATAAACTGCATATTTATCTCCACGAGCAATGCGTATGTTATTTTGTACTTTTAATGCCTGATTGGTATCACATTTTTTAGAATGCTCTATAGCTGGCAGTTTAAAAAACAACATTATGCTTTGAGATATATCCTACTAATATATGTAAATCTATTTCAGCCTCTGCTAAGTTTTATCTTGTCCCATTTAAAAAATATCTAATTTCAGTTTTTATATCCTGCCCTGATCTGTGCTTAAGTCTTGTCATATTGCATGAAATTCTCTTTAAGTGAAAGAAAGGTCTGGCCACGGAATTATAAAACCCAGCCTACAGAGAGCTAAGAGACCGTCCAGTCCTGATTCTTCTCTTCCCAGAGGAGGGGCTTGAAGCTTACAGGACTTACATGATCTCTGCAGATACGGCACTAATTAGCGGTACAGATTGTGCTGGAACCTCTGGTGTTGTCAGCATTGCCTGGATTTATAGGTGTTTATGCATGCACATGTGGGGAAAGTCCTTCAAGTGTCCTTTGGGAAGACAGACATTTGATGATTTATGGAAATGATATTATTTGCCACAGTGTCACTTTGTAGTAAACAACATTGTGGATAAGAATCAGCAAGGAAATTAATCTCACCCTTAAAATAGATACTCTTGAACAATTACATAGACAATGTATGCTTTTAAAGTGATATTAAGTAGCATACTCAGCATTTATGCTTTTGGAATATTGTTCTTGTCTAAAGCAGGCTGTACAGGGCCAAGTATGAGGCCAGTTTTCCCGACGAGGGCTTTGCCAGTAAGCACTGGCTCCGTAAAGGCAACCGTAGTTCCTTAAAACCATCTGGTCACATCTAATTAAATGAGCATCATTGTTAATAGCACACTCCTGGCAAGGCTTTGGGTGTATACCCAGTTTCCAGTTATGTCCTGGCAACAAGGATTACACATTCTAAGGGAACCTAGGCAGAGAACTATATTGCCATGAAACACAGAAAGACTTAATAAGAATTTTCGAGTTCCGAAGGGCTCAGGCAGAGGGAATATCACTTACAAATGTCTCATTTCAATGTACAAAAATAGAGTCTGCCACATTGTTGTGATTTATAAAAAGCTTAAGAGGAAAGACAGAGGGTTTCCTTATATATCCAGAAAATAGGACATTAAAATAACATCAACAGTAAACCAAACAAAAACCGTACTCATTCTTCACTGATTCACTCAGTTCTATGTAATTCATTTTCATTCTGCTGGATCTGGGGTTGTAGTCTCATGAATCCATCTGCTTCTCAGCTAGGGTTCCGGAAATCCTGACTCAGTCCACTGGTATGGTCTCAGTGATCTTTAAGAGTTGCCATCAGAAGCCTATACCCCAAAGTACCTGGCATATAGTCCTTTTCTCGGGGGCTCTGGGTCATTCTAGGTGACGAATGAAGCAGTCTGGCTTGTAGTGGACTGCAAAAGCTTTCAGGGAAACAGCAGAGTGAAACAAGCTAAGAAAAACAACTGTGGATGACAGAAGACTTAAAATAACTGTGGGTAATTTTTTAATGACATTTTTTGGAGGTAAAAGTCTTTATGGGGATTCTAACAAGAATAATGCACCTGATACGAAAGTGTGGTTGTTTCTCTGGCATACAAAAACAAAACAATAAACTCAGTCCAAAAAGTTTTAGATAAGGTATCTATAAACATAATCGCTAAGCCTGTTTTCAAAGTTAGAAAACATTGTATCTTATTTGTAAAAAAGTGGATGAATGGAGGAAAACTCCTGATATAAGACAATTATCCAGAAACACATTATACCATGAATATACCAAGCAATGCCCCATGAAAGATACCATATAGGTGACGTATATGCTCACCTATATGGTAGGAATATATCGAGAATATCAAGTGAGGAGAGTCAGTAGATCTGGACTAGGTCCTAAACACCTATATATTAATACAACTGTATGAGTAGGTGATGGGAATCTCTCGGTGAAAACTGCTGTTCTAGAACATGCTAGATTGAAATGAAAGACGTAAAGATATGATCGGTTTGACATTTAAAGCAAATTACTGAAATGATGATTGATAACCTATACTGTGGTTGTCAAATGCCAGGCAAGGAAGCACTAGGATCAATGTCTTTTTTTTTTTTTTAAGATTTCTTTTGAGAGAAAAAGAGAGGGAGAGAAAATCACCAGCAGACTCCCTGTTGAGCACAGAGCCCATTTGGGACTCGATCCCATGACCCATGAAATCAGGACCTGGGTTAAAACCAAGAGTTGGACACTTAACCAGCTGAGCCACCGAGGTGCCCAGGATTAAGGTCTTTTATACGTTATTTTAGCCAGGGGAATATTATTAAGATATCAATGACAAACATCCACTTACATATGTAATTAGATTTCCTCTGGCTGATGGAGATGAGGACGGTCATGCCCACATTAGAGCATTACGTTCACAGAATGCTGTGGGGGTGACTACTGCGTGGCAGAAACCCCACATCACAGGGAGTACTGTTCTTCTCACTGTGGCCATCCTAGGAAGTTCTAACATTCCCAGCAACAAGGCTGCAGACTTTGGGGCTCCCTCTCTCCTGTCCAGGATTCTGTCCTCATTTCCTAGTAGCTATGGTTGCCCCAAGTTCTGTTTCCTGATTCTTCAGTTAAAAACCCCCGAGTTTTCTGTTGGTTTTATCTCCCCAATAAGATTTGCTTATTCTCAGACGTCGGCGCTCCAAACAATAACTCACTCAGTGTCATTGTCATCTTTCTTTTTTTCAAAATCATCTTAGCCATTTTTTAAATTAAATTTTTTATTTATTTTCAGCGTAACAGTATTCATTGTTTTTTCACTACACCCAGTGCTCCATGCAATCTGTGCCCTCCCTAATACCCACCACCTGGTTCCCCCACCCTCCCATCCCCTGCCCCTTCAAAACCCTCAGGTTGTTTCTCAGAGTCCATAGTCTCTCATGGTTCACCTCCCCTTCCAATTTCCCTCAACTCCCTCCATCTTAGCCATTTTTTAAAAAGGTTTTATTTATTTATTTGACACAGAGAGAGATCACAAGTAGGCAGAGAGGCAGGCAGAGAGAGAGGGGGAAGCAGGCTCCCCGCTGAGCAGAGAGCCTGATGCAGGGCTCGATCCCAGAATCCTGAGATCATGACCTGAGCTGAAGGCAGTGGCTTAACCCACTGAGCCACCCAGGCGCCCCCATCTTAGCCACTTCAAATTATATAGCTCAGTACTGTTAAGTATTTTCATATTGCTGTGCAAAAGATCTCTATAACTTTTTCACTTTGCAAAAGAAAAACACTATACTCATGCAACTGCCAATTTCCTCCTCTCCTCCAGTCCCTGGTAACCAACATTTTACTTTCTGTTTCTATAAATTTGACTATTTTATTTTTATGGTTTATTTGTTTATTTTTAAAGATTTTATTTATTTATTTGACACAGAGAGATAAAGCGAGAGAGGGAACAAAAGTAGGGGGAGTGGAAGAGGGAGAAGCAGGCTTCCTGCTGAACAGGGAGTCTGATACGGGGCTCGATCCCAGGACCCTGGGATCATGACCTGAGCCGAAGGCAGATGTTTAATGACCGAGCCACCCATGCACCCCTAAATGTGACCATTTTAGATATCTCATATAGGTAGAATCAAACAACATTTGTCTTTTTGTGGGTGGCTTATTTCATTTCACATAATGCAATCAAGGTTCATATGTGTGGTGGTATGAGATAGGATAACTTTTCTTTTTAAGGCTGAATAACATTCCATTGTATGTATATACAACATTTTGTTTGTTCACTCATTCATGGACATTTGGATTGTACGTACCTCTTGGCTATTGTGAACGATGCTGCTATGAACATGGATATACAAATAATTTTTATCATTCAAATGTCAAGTCTCTCTTGAATCTTTTTGCTTTGGCTCATTTTCCTCTTATTTTTTCTTTTGTTTGCTTGGTTATTTATTTGTTTTTTAAAGTAGGTTCCACACCTAACGTGGGGCTTAACCTCACGACCCTAGATCAAGAGTTGCGTGCTCTACCAGCTGGCCAGCCAGGTGCCCCTGTTTGTTTCTTTTTTTGATTCAGAATTTATAGTCATTATCTATTGGAAGGTTGGGTTCAAAAGGAGATCACTTGGCTGTAAGAGAATTGGAGTCGACAGTGAAATTGGATTTTAACAAAGATTGAGCCATATGTTATGTATGAGAGCATAATAAGACAGTCATTTAAAGAAAACTTGAAATAAAAGAATGAGTATACATCAGGCCTGTACAAACAACAAGGAACCTGGAGTCACATTAATGATATCAGATAAAGAGGAATTCAAGGCCAAAAGCATTAAATAGGTGAAAAACGTATTATATAATGAAAAATGATAAAAATCTATAAAGAAAATACAGTAGTCATGAATCTTTATGGATCATGATAGCAGTCAAATACACAAATACATGAATCAGAAACTCCTAGAAATAAGATGAAAACTTGTTAAAAACATCTTTTAATAGATACACTGTATTTATTACTTATCAGGTACAAATATAATTAGAAACTTGATTTAATAGATGTGTATAGGATATACATATACATACTCACACGAGTAACAGTATATTAGATCGATATTAATAAAATGTATTCTTCCCTTGTACTTATTAAAACATTTTCCATAGTGATCATATACTTGGTCAAAAAGAAAACTTTCATAAATTTCAAAAGGGAATGATTTTACAGAGTATGTTCTTATCCCCAAAACAGAATTACAACCTGAAAGAAAAATATCATAGAAACTTAAGAAATAAATATATCCCATTTCAAATAACCCCATATCCCAAAGAAAATAAAACTGATATTATAGGGGCACCTGGGTGGCTCAGTTGGTTAAGCGCCCAGCTCTTGATTGCAGCTCAGTTCATGATCTTGAGGTCAAGAGATGAAGCCCACATGGGTCTCTGTGCTGGACATGGAGTCTGTGTATGATTCTCTCTCTCTCTGCCCCTCCCCTTCAAAAAAACTCCTGATATGATAAATCATCAAATAGTTAACAAGAGAGGTTATTTCATATCCAAACCCCAATATATGAGCAAATCTCTCTCTACACAGAGTAAAATTATTACCTTTAAATACTCTTATGATTAAAAAAGAAAGGAAAAAAATAAAAAAAGAATGGTAAAAACTTAGTAAAATAGTTAATTATAAGTAGGTTCCATGCCCAGTGTGGAGCCTGATGTGGGGATTGAACTCATGACCCTGAAATCAAGATCTGAGCTGAGATCAAAAGTCGGATGCTTAACTGACAGAGCCACACAAGTGCCTCTAAAAGAAATATTCAATTTAAATAACTAACAATAGGAAAACAGAATAAAAATGTAGGCAGTATGAACCAATAAAAACAAAACCCAAAATCAATTAAATACAAACGAGGGAGAAAGTATGTGTCTTTGTGCATATGGACATGCCTATATATATATATATATACTCAAATTATATACATATAATTTGAGTAATTTGAATACATACATGTAATTTGATTATATATAATTTTAACAGAGAAATGAAATCGAATAAACCCCTGACCAGTTGATATATTACTTAGAATACTTTCAGTTTTACCTAGATCAATTCCTGTTATAAGTACAGAGGGGAAAAGCCTAAATAAAATGTTAGCAAACTGTATAATACAAAGCAGTATTTAACATACTTAGTTCCATGAACTGATTGATGGAGTAAACCCATATGTTTGTTTCCATATGTGCCAACAAGATATTTGGTAAAATTCTTCAGACTATCCTAGTTAAAACTAAAATGGATTAAAATATAAATAGAAGGAAACTAATTAAACATGATAAAAACCAATTATCAAAAGGCAGCTGTAAGTGTCACAATGAATCATGACATATCGAATCATTCTATTACAATTAGAGGCAAGATAGGCATGCTTGTTGGAGCGCCTGGGTGGCTCAGTGGGTTAAAGCCTCTGCCTTCGGCTCAGATCGTGGTCCCAGGGTCCTGGGATCGAGGCCCACATCAGGCTCTCTGCTCCGTGGGGAGCCTGCTTCCTCCTCTCTCTCTGCCTGCCTCTCTGCCTACTTGTGATCTCTGTCTGTCAAATAAACAAATAAAATCTTAAAAAAAAAAAAAAGATAGGCATGCTTGTTATCACTATATTATTAAACTTTGTTTTAAAAGCTGTAGTTACTATAGTAATGTAGGAAAATAAAATGCATCTTGTATATATGTAATACATGTGAAATTTAAAAATGATCTTTATTTGTATATGATGTAATTGTACACCTAGAAATCTCAAGAAACTTCAATAAAATCTATTAGAATTAAGAGTTTATGACATTTCTGGATAAAAGAAAAACATAAAAATTAGTAGTTTTTGTTTATATCAATAACGGATAGGAAGTTAGAATGTAAAAATCAAATCTCATTCACAAGGGTGATAAAAATCCATAAAATAATTAGGAATAAATTTTTCAAGAAAATTATGGGGCTTCATATTATGAAGAACATAATTTTATTCTGAAGGACACCCACAAACACTAAAGTAATAGGGAGACCTACAATGGGTCTGGATATGTTGACTAAACAATAAGAAGTGAACATTTTCTAAACTAATAAATATAATTAATGCTATTTCATTTTATTTTTTAAAGATTTATCTATTTATTTATTTTAGAGAGAAAGAGAGCACAAGTGGGAGGGTCAGAGGGCGAAGGAGAGAGAATGTCAAGCAGACTCCATGCTGGTGTGGAGCCCCACATAGGGCTTGATCTCAGAACCCTGAGATCATGACCCGAGCCAAAACCAAGAGTCAGACGCTTAACCAACTGTGCCACCCAGGCACCCCTATTTAATGCTGTTTTAACCAAAAGCTTATTTTTAAAAATTTGACACCAGGAAAAATGACTTTAAAATTTATTAGAATAAAAAATGTCTGAGAAGAGCTGAGAAAAATTTAAAAAAGACTTTGTGTAGCAACTTGCCTTTCTGAATATTAAAATTCATGTTAAACACTACACTGATAAAAGCAGTATGTTGGCATGGGAACTTATAAATATATTCATGGGTATGTCTTGATATTCATATATAGAATAGTATATTAACAGATCCAAATATATACATAAAACTTAATAAATGACAAAAATATCTTAATTAAATGGGAAAATGATGATCTATAAATAATGCAGATATACTTTGCTGTTTATCTGGGTGAAAAACAGAGCCCTACTTTACATTATATGTAAAATTAAATTCTAGAGTAATTAAAGCTGTCGGTGTTCTTAACTAATATAGCAGAACAGCACTGCATTTCAGATAATAAAAATTAGATAAATTTATTTTATGTAAAAGGCTAAAAACTGAAAAACAAAATTTATAAAACTTTATAGACTAAAAAAAATGTTGTAACCTGACAGAGAGCTAATATTTCTATTATATAAAGAACCTCTAAAAATTGACAATAAAAGATAAACAACTGAAGTGAAAAGGGGCAAAACATATGAAGGCAGGTAGCTGGACAGGAAATATAAGTGGCTAAAACTCATGAAAAATATGCTTTCTCTTCTTAATTAGGAAAATTAAATTAAAACAAAAATAAAATTCCATTTTGTCCCCAATGTGTTATCAGAGATTAAAAAGAGCTATCATCTTCATTGGTCATGAAGATAAAGGAAAAGAGAATGTTCATTTATTTACTATGTAATATGAATTGCTACAGTTTCTTTTTTTGGAAAGAGATCTAATTAAAAAATTTAAAAAACCCATCATTTTATTCAGCTTAGTAAAGTGTTGTTTATAAAGTACAAACATATAAATTCTGAAAAACTGTCAGGTGGGAAATATTTGAGTAAATTGTATATTTAATACTCAGCAGATTTTTTAAAAAAATGAGGTTAGAACCATCTGATTTAACTTGGGCAAATGTCCATGATATATTAAGCTAAAAAATCAAGTTGTGCCCTGTGTTCCCATGTCTGCTTTAAAAACCATAAAAATTAAACAAAAATAGCAACCAATTAAAAAAATAGCCTATATGTATGTATTAGGATAGTTTCAGGTACATATAGAAATTTTAATATTGATTATCATAGGAGCATGGCATTAGAGGGTGAATCTACGGTTTAACTGCCTTTGAAGTAAGAGTAACTGCTTTCCTCCCAATTTTTTTGAGATATAATTTACATGTAACATTGTATTAGTTTAAGGTATATGACGTAAAGATCTGATGTTTAAGGTATATGACGTAAAGATCTGATGTATGTACATATTGTGAAATGATTGCTACAATAAGTTTAGTTGATATCCATCACCTCACACAGTTACAAAAATTTTCTTATGATGAGAAAATTAGCTTAATATTTTAGAAGGTTGGCAACTGTGGGTAAGTCTGAAGAACATAAAGTAGGAGGTGTAGACCTAGTCCCACCTCCGACTTGCAGTGTGACGCTTTCTGCCTTTTCTCATTTCTAAAGTGTGAGTGGTAGGAACCATCCTACCTATCAGGCTACCTATTAGTGTTGTAAAGATGTAATGAAGGATGAAGACAAACATAATTTGAATAGTTAAAAAATGTTGAAATGTAAACTATTATCTTCAAGAAAATTCTCAAACATTCTCAATTTATATAATGCAGGTGAAAAAGTCATCTGAGGAAACATCTCTTCCCAATGGTGACGTAGCGGGAGAGGAACAGAGCAGTGCAGAGGTAAGAGTTAGTATCTTGAACCATCTTCCCCCTGACTACCTTCCTCAGAATGTATACTTGGTTTTCATTTTTCTGTCTTTCAACTCTACATAGATAGAATATCTATCTATCTATTTATCTATCTATCTATCATCATCCATCCATCTATCCATATATTTATTCACTATCTATCATCCATCATCCACCTACCCATCATCCATCCATCCGTCCATCTATCCATCATTCATCCATCATCCATCCATCCATTCATCCATCATCCATCCTTCCTTCCATCCATCTTTCCTTCCTTTCATCCTTCCATCCATCCATCCATCCTTCCATCCATCCATCCATCCATCCATATGTCCATCCGTCATCCGTCCTCCATCCGTCATCCATCCATCCATCCATCATCCATCCATCATCCATCCATCTATCCATCTATTAACTCTCTCTCTATTCTCTATCATCTTTTCTTACTCTCTAAAATTATAAAGCCTGCCACCACTCAAGCAACAGAAAACAAATTCTGCCTGAATATCAAATCCTTTGGAGTTCTCTTTATAAGCCTTAAATGGGTGAATTATAGCTCCTCATTAGTGTGTTTATTTCTCTACCATGCACATGACTCAGATGTACTGACCAACAACAGGAGGTCCAATGAACAATACAGGGGGTGGTGATTCTGTACTAGTAGCGAAGTGACCAAATAGATAGGAAGTCTGTGTTCCCTTTGTTTATATACTATGTATCCAAGTAAGAAAACCGTAGCATGTGTGGTTGGGTTTTTCCTCAAAATCTTATCTAAGTTTAGTGATACCATGGGTTTGCTTTATGACCAGGGAACAGAGAAGACTGAAGAGAGTGGAGAAAATGAGGCACAAAAAGAGGACAATGGGGATGCGGGCAACCTTGCCGAGTCTCAAGAGAAGAATGTGAGTGTTGGTTTTTTGTCCCATGGTTTCTCTGGATTCAGGTCAACAAGCATTGCAGCACCTTCCATGTGCCAGGAATCTTCCTGGGCACACTGAAGTTTGCAGGGAAGCCAGGAGCTGAGCGTTCAGCCAGGGAGGAAGCAGGAGGAAGTGTTCACTACCGTGGTCAAGGCAGGTTGAGGACTAAAAGGAAGCCAGAGAAGGACCCTGAACCCAGGCCTGGAGGGGCAGGCTAGACAAGGCTTTAATAATCTATAGTTGTGTTGTTACGGGTAGGTTAGGTTCAAGTTCTTCATAAAACAAGGGACCTTATCCCTTGGTCATGAGTAATGATGGATTCCCAGTGAACACCTGCCAAGAGCATTGCCTACTGGGGACACAGAGGTAAGGGGGTGGGACGTTTTGTGGGAAGCCAGTAGGAGCTGGGTATAGAGAAGGGGCCCTGGGGAGGGAAACCCATAGTCAGTTCAGATCCCATCATGGGAACATCAGCAGCTCCAAGGCCTGTGATCTAATTCTAAAGGAGCCCCCATTCAGGGGCCCCAGAATAAAGGGCAGGGGGTGTGTATGGGAGCGCAGGGCAGACTGTAGTTCTAGAATGGCCATGCTGAGAGACTGGGGGGTCAGATGGGCCACTTAGTCATGGAATTCTGAAAATGTAGCTGGGAAGCCAGGTAAGTGGAAATGGTGGTGCTCAGGGAGCTGAGTGTGTGGGGTTGGGGGCATCAGGCTGAGCCCCCCTCAGAGTTTCAGTGGTCAAAATGCATTAGGCCAGTTGTAACAGAGACTTGTTTGCTGAACTATGATGGTTTGCATTTTACCTATTTATGATTTTTTTTTTTTTACTGATTTATTGATTCCAGAAGAGGTGTAGAGATCTCATTCCCAGCAGACAGAATGTGGTTAGAAAGGGCCCTAGGGAACCATGTTATGGGTTGTTGGGGTGGGCATGGGTATCAATTCGTTTGTATCTTAAAGAATTTAAATCTGGAGGGGCCAGGGCAGTAAGTTCCTCATATTTAAAGATGGCTAGGGGCGCCTTGGTCGTAAGCAGTCGTTAAGCATCTGCCTTCAGCTCGAGTAGTGATTCCCGGGTCCTGAGATCGAGTCCCTCATTGGCCCCCTTGCTCAGCGGGAGGCCTGCTTCTCCCCCCCATCCCACTCCCCTTGCTTGTGTTCCCTCTCTCACTGTGTCTGTCAAATAAAAAAAAAAAATAAAGATGGCTATTTCAAAGTGTTGATAATTCAAGTCTCTTTGAAGTCTTTTGTTTGGAAAAACACAGGATCTTTAATCCCAACCTAGAAGTTAGATGGAGTTTCATGGCAGCCTGTATCATTCAGAAATAATTAATTTTAAATTAAATATAGTGGCAATCCCGTTACATTGTCATTTGAAAATCCATGTTTTTATAATGCAGACTTTACAGGAGTTGCCTAGTGCCCTCTTATGATATTACTGATTTGTAATTTCTGAAATCCAGTTTGCTTCCTGTAAGACAGAGAGACAAAGAAACATTACACCCTAATCCCTTTCTCCCGGGGATCCAGAGGAAGGTAACATTTTCATAGCTACAGCAAAGATGGGTCTACTTCCTCTTCTCAGCTAGTGTTCAGGGAGGTGGTAAGCCATCAGGTCTGGGGTTCTGTTTGTTAGTTTTTTTTTGAATTGAGAACTCTTTACAAAGTAAATTATAATCCTGTGAATCCTGATAGGAATTTAAAAAAATAATTTTTGTTATTTTTGCCTGGGCTCTGATGGAGAAATGACTAAGTAAAAGACATTTTAATTTTAGATGAATGTATTACTCACATTAATGATCAAACTTATCTTCAACTCTTTAATAATATTCTACATAAAGATAGATTCTGACTTTCTTCCATTTGACAAGTGATCCATGCTCTTTGACTCACTTTAATTCAATTGTATAAGAAAGAAACCCCGTGATTTGTCAGTGGGCATCACAAATGACAGAGTAACATGATTAGCTTTGGGACTGAATTTAGAGGAAAATGGACTGAAATTTGAAAAGGAGACAAAACTATCTGATATTTTGAATGGTTGCATTTTGTACTTAAAAAACCTCCCATCTATTTAAATGTTTTTGGGTTTCTTTCATTTAGATTTATTTTATTTAGATTTATTTATTTATTTAGATTTATTTAGATTATTTAATTCATTTAGATTTATTTATTTATTTGAGAGAGAGAAAAAGAGAGCAAGTGCATGGGGGAGGGGCAGAGGGCAAGAGAATTGCAGACTCCCTGCTGGGCCTGGAGCCTGACGTAGGTCTCATCTCATGACCCTGAGATCATGATCTGAGCTGGAATCAAGAGTCAGACGCTCAGCTGACGGAGCCACCCAGGCGCCCCTTGGGTTTGTTTTTCAGGGTTAAGATGGGACGGCCACCCAGGCTATTTGTCGTCACACCTTTTGACTCACGGTGCACTTGGGCTTAGATAGGCTAATATGTAACCAACGGAGAAGCTAACTAGATTGCTAGGTCTTACCTTTTTAAACATTGATTTTCAAAGCACTAGACACATCCTGGTAGATTCTTCTAGATCTTACAGCCCAGATCAATCCAAAAAGCCAGAGCTTTTTTAGATAAAGCTCTGGTCTATTGAAAACCACCTGGAGGAGATTTCCTGGAGTCTTAACATTTTGTTCCTCCTGGCCGGTTGTATTTGAACAGCAGGGCTCCCTCTGCTCCCTCCGTGGGGAATAGAAGTGTTCCAGGATCCGTGGGCCTCCTTTGGGCCCTAAATCATGTGGCAAAAATGTCAGCTTCTTCTGTTTTTCTAACAGCGTGATATCTGCCTCAGCCCTCCACCTCATGCTGGCGGGACCTTCCATCAGGGTGAGGGGCTGGTGGGCACCGGTCCCTCGGCTGGGTCAGGCCCTCTGCCTCTGACGGAGCACATCTGCTGCCCTGGGGTTCAGTGTTTCCCCTTCTGCCCCTGTGTCTCCACTCTGACTGCTTCTGTCAAGACAACTCCAAATCCAAGCTCCAAGCCCCCCTTTATAGGGACTGTCGAGATTCATCGCCTCTCCTAGCTGGCCTAGGGTCTTAAAAAGCAAGGCCTCTGCTTTCTTCCCCAGGAGCCCAAATCCCCCACCAATCTGTGGCTGTCTTCTTGGGGTGTGGGAGGGGTAGCACTTCTATCCCCTGTCCCCAGCGTTGTGTGCTAAGGAGAATAAAACATCATTCATATCCTGGCATTTGGCCACACTATTTATGACAGAGTCCAAACATATTTTCACCTTTCATTCTGAAATAATTACAGATGCACAGGGACATCGTTCAGCATCCTATGTGGCCTGCCTGTGGCGGCGCCCAGCGCTGACATCCCCGATAGCCACGGGGCAGTGTGGACACCAGAACGTGATGCCGCTGCCTCTCTGTGGAACGGACTACAGAGCTGACTCAGTGTGCACCATCATGGCAGACCTTTCCTTTGTGTGTTAAGAACAGTTTTCAAGTGTACAATGGTAGCAACTGCCTGCGGCATCTGGCAGCAGTAAACCGAGGGATAACCAGCTGAGTAAGCCTCTGAGGCGTGGGCTTGTTCCTCTAACTGATGCACATGCTCACTTGGGACGTACTTGATGCCTTTTTATCTTATTTCATATTATCGTATTTTATTTATTTATTTTTTAAAGATTGTATTTATTTATTTGAGAGAGACACACAGAAAGAGGGCAAGCTTGAGCTGGGGGAGGAGCAGAGGGAGAGGAAGGAGCAGACTCCCCACTGAGCAGGGAACATGGCATGGGACTCAATCCCAGGAATCCAGGATCATGACCCAAGCCAAAGGCAGACGCTTCACTGACTGAGCTGCCCACGTGCCCCTTTGATGCCATTTTAATGGTGAGAAATATTTATCTAAGAATATCACTCTTGGTTTAAAAAACAAATCAGAAATGGAGACAGAAGCCATCACCTCCTGTAGTGAAACGGACCTCCCCTGACCACCAACCCAAGCGTCCAGGCTCTTAAACGCCAGAGGCCAAGACGCGCCTTACCACGCGCTGGGTGGTTGGGGGCATTTGGGAGGCAGGACGGTGAACAGTGGGAAGACTGTTCATTCATGCCTGAGAAGATCTGCCCTGTTGCTCCAGACCCCAGTAGAGAGGGGACTTTGTGGTCGCCTTCCCTGCTGACCCGGGAGGGATGGGGAGCTAGGGAGGAGAGGCGAGCTGTGCGTGGCCCCTGAGGAGGAAGGGAGGGAAGCGGAAGGTCACCTCAGCTGCAGGGCGCACTCGGAGGAGGGGGCTGCGGACTGGGGGCCTCGTGAGAACTTTGTGGGAGCCTGGACATGTTGTAGCTGGTTCACCTTTGCGTTTGGTTTCCACTGAGGTAACAATTATTTTAAGTTGTGCTTCTTGCCCACTCAGTGGTCCTCTCCAAAAATCTCTTAAGACCTTGGCTTGCCTGACTACACGATTATGGCTTGTAAAGCCCACTCGGCTTCCTCCAAAACCAGTCCTGAGGAGAGTTGATTTCTTGAGAGGCAGACATAGGTTTAGGTCTTTGAGGAGCTGCTGAGTCTCAGGCCAGGTAGGTCCCTGCAGTGCCGGGAGATGGAGAGAACTCTGCCTTTGTCCCTGAGATTTCCAGCCACTCGGAGACCACTTGCCCTCCTCAGGCCACTCTGGGCTGGCCCTCGGTTTCCTTCCACACCAGCCACCTGTCCTAACCGGCCACTGCCTGACACTCACCACAGCTGACACCTGTCCCTCATCCTGGCTGCTTGCCGCCTTTGTGGCCTGCCTCGCTGGCCAAGTTCCCAACCAGGATAGTTGCCGGGGAAGGTTCTGAGACTTTCCACTGCGGAGGCTTCCCCTGACTATCTTTATTATAGGAGCAACAAGGTAAAATGATTTTAAGTTGTGGCTTTGTCAGTTGAATGCTGCATAGCCTATCCTAAGATTTGCAAGAGCTTAGCTCAACTGACCACGTGATCATAATGATCTTACAGAACAAAACATTTTTGCTGGTATAATTATTTGCCAATCATAAAGGTCCATCTCAAGCATTGAATATGGATGACTTTTAAGGTTCTGCCAATGCTGATGTTTTATAATTCTGTGAGGTAAGGATGGGAGTTTAAGTTCTATTTCCATAATATATCCCCCTCCTCCTATGAGGGATTAGAGGCAGATATAGCAAATATAAA
Organism: Martes martes; assembly: GCF_963455335.1. Lineage (NCBI taxonomy): Eukaryota > Metazoa > Chordata > Mammalia > Carnivora > Mustelidae > Martes > Martes martes. The sequence continues at coordinate 5,778,243 of NC_137888.1, read as the reverse complement.
TGCACCCATTCAATATGTCATTGACAGCTTGTGCTGCTGCCTGCCAGGCAGGACTCCGGGGCCGGGGACAGAGCGATGAAAACGACAGCGTCCCTGCTCCCCCAGAGCTTATGTTCTAGGAGAGCTGGTGATGGTCACATCCTGGGTTCTTCAAAGCATTCTTGATTTTTTTGGTGGCTAAGTAGTTCTATAAATACTCTGGGCAATTACTTTCCCCATTTAATGTCTCTTTTAAGAAATTAAGGTCAATTCGGATATTGGTAGGGAGCCCTTGGTCCCTTGGTAATAGCTGCTGGCTAACTGTCAAAGCTCTGGCTTGCACTGATTCCTGTGGGACCCCCTCCCGTCCTCCAGCCTTGCTCTAAGGATCACCCCATTTTTAGCAGTGTGTGTCTTGTTAGTGCGTTTGGTTCAGCTGAATGCGGTTCATATAGGTAATTGAATTTAGAAAAATGTGAAATTCTACATAGCTGATAATTTTCTGTTGCACATTTTAATTTGGTATCATGTGGATAAAAGAGAAATTACTGTTTTTAGAGGTCCAAACAGTTGTTAGCAGAGTATATGTTTATTTATCTGGTCATTTAGCACATTTATTGAGCTTACACCTTGGTTCCAGACAGGGGCTGGATCCTGGAGATCCAAAAATGAATAGACACAGACCATGCCCGAAGGAGTACACAGACCAGTCAGGGAGACAGATAAATGATGGTCTTGGGAACAGATGAAGGGATCCCGTAACTCAGCCTTATAGGTCAGGAACGTCTTCCTTGAAAGTATCGTTTTAAGCAGTGTCCTAGAAGGTGGCCAATGTGAGAAAGTAGCATGTGGTCCATGTGGCTGAAATAAGGAGTGATGAGGGACATGGCAGGGTGGGGTAAGCAGGGGCCCAATTGTGATGGTCTTCCAGCCATCCTTAGGATAATGGATGGAAGTTTCTTGAAAAGATGAAGTTTTTCAACACGAGGGAAGCATGGTAAGGTGTGTTCTGTCCTGGGACAACATCCCTCGCCATGCTGTAGAGAACGGGTCAGAGATAAGGAAGACTGGGGTGCTGTGCCCCGTGAGAGAAGCTGGGGGTCATGGAAGGGAGGGCCCAAGCACGGGCTGAACTGGCAGTCCTAGAGAGGTACACTCAACACATCGCTGAGAAACCAACACGAGTGGGCCTCTCTTTTCTCGGACATTATCTTAGCGCTGAAACTTGGTGTGTTGCCAGCGGTGTAAGGATTAGTTTGGAGATTCCCCGTGCTGGGCAGACCTGTGGGGCTGACTGGATCTGGACAGCTGGAGCAGCCTTTCAGGTTCTGCATTTTCTCTGCCAACCTCAGAAATCTGAGAGTATGCTTCCAGAGCTGGCCAAGAACATGGGGCTGCAATGGGGGTGTGGTGGGTCCTTATCACCCGCCTTCCATGATTTTGCCTTTTCTGTTCCTGATGTTGAGACACAGCATGGTAGGTAGGTAGGAAGGGCACTGAATAAGGGACCAGGAGCCTCAAAGTCAATCCTGATTGTGTTGCTTACTTGTCCTCTGACCTTTGGCAAATTATTTAACTCTCTCTCTGGCCTTGGTGACCTCGTCTGTCCAAAGGAGGAATGGAGTGAGAGGCTACGGGAACGTGAGATTGCTTTCAGCTCCCCCAGTGCAAGATTCCATAAGCTCACTGCCCGAGTTGTAAGGCATGAGGCATTCTTAGGGACTGCTCCCTCCGCTTATAATTAAAGTAATTCTAATATACTGGCCCCACAGTCACTTATCATAGGGCCGTTTTGGGAAGGGCTAGAAAAATTCTTGTTTCCTTACATTTGTAGGAGATAAGCCTGGTCCTACTACTTTGATCCAGGCAAACCGAAATTCCAGTGGGCTGGTACAGTGCAGACCTGTTTGATGTTGGGATGGCCTCACCCTCTCCTACCTTGCACATTTCTTTCTTTAACCAGAAATCAGTGTTTTAAATACTAAATGTTTCAGAAATATTATTATTTTGTTTTGATGGAGGATTAAGTTTTTGACTACTTTTATTTACTGGTTCAAAACTGAACTAAAGGCATACGTACAGGGACATAAATTCAGAAAAGACATAATTTTGTTTAAATTTTCTAATTGCTTGCATGTATGGTCTGATTTTTCCTAGATAGCTACAGATCTCCCATGTTCTCTGGATATAGACAGAATTAAACACATAATTAGGCAGTATTAAAATGAATTATGTTTTCTCAGGAGTTAAGAGTGGGGGAAAAATGTCTGTAATCTCCATTCTAAAAATGTCTGTAATCTGTAATCTTCAAGCATGACACATAAAATAAGTAGGCGTCACTTAGTTATCATGTATTTGCTATATATTTATTTTATCAATGCATTATTGTCTTTCATTTTGATGAAAATGTATCATAGTTTAATTTTTAAATACATTTGTAAAGATTTTATTTATTTTAGATAGAGAGGGAAAGAGAGTGTGGGGGGGAAGGGCAGAGGGAGAGAGAGAATCTCAAGCAGACTCAGTGATTAGCATGCAGCGCGCGACGCAGGACTTGATCCCACGACCCGGAGATCATGACCTGAGGCAAAAGTAAGAGTCGGATGCTCAACCGACTGAGCCAACCAGGTGCCCCTGTTTGTTTAGTTTTTAGATCCAACTTAAAACTTACGTGAATTCATGTATTTTTAAAAATTTCTACTCGTGGACCTACGGAAGAAGTGGAGGGACGGTGACGACAGGTACAGTCGCATATTTAACAGCGGTGCTTAATAAAATAATCTTTTAGGTCAGAGAACCGTGGCTGTAGCCACATTCTCCCTGCTCTTCATGACCCGAAGAAGCAGGTGCAGCCTGCATCCCCGAAAATCCTCCTTCAGCTTGCTGAGAAGGGAGCTATAGCAAGTCAGAGGTAAATTTATCAAAGAGAGGTGGATGGAGAACTAGGGAGTGATGGTGCCCCTAGCTGGAGCCCCCTTGGTGGAGGTGTTGCCTGTGGAGTCTGCGGGGCTGGACCAGGTCATGCTACCGTTCTTCCCCTCCCCCTTACCGCACAGTGTGCACAGTTAACGCAGCTCGCATGGTGCTTAGCCATGTTGTTTCGAATGCCTCCTGTGCACCTCGCTGTTAGGGGAAGGATGCCTTCCGATGGTCATGGGGATGGCCAACACACAGCCCCTGAGATGGGGCAGCTGAGATTCACGGCAGTTTATGACATATTCTCTATGCCCAAGGGATGAGGACATCAACACAGTGCAGGGACACGGGGGTGCCCTCGGGACAGTGTGAACAGTTTGAGGGGTGGGAGGCAGGCTTCGTGGTATCAAGAGGGCTCAGTGTGCCCTGTGATTGGCTTGTTGGAATAATTCCAGGGGAAAGGCAGGCACGGTGGTGCCTGGATCCTTGGTAAAGCAGGCTGCTTGGGTAGGAGACCTAATCTTTGGCCAGTCCTTAGGCCATTTCCGGCCTTCCAAATTTTACCGGGTGTCAAGATAGCATGTAATATCGAGTCAAATATAGCTGTGTATCATGGAAGTTCACACACACAGCTCGTCATGAAGTGGCTGGAAGATACGTGACATTAGGAAACCATAACATGGCTCCAGTGGGAATCTATCCAGGGAGAGCGTGACTAATTTGGGAAGAATTTCTAACATGCCCTCCCCCAACCTGGAAGTTATATTAGAGCAGTGGTTCTCATCCACTTGTGAGCCATAGAGTCACCAGGAGCCTGCCTCCCAGGACTGGTGAATGAGGCCCTGTAGGGCTTGGACAAGCATGCCTTTAGTTGTCTGATAGAACTGAGGTTGAAAGTCTGTCTTCCTTTAGGAGGCCAGGATTGAAGGGGGTAAGAGCTCGCATAGCAAGAGCCTCTGAGTCCCTGTTGGGGCACAGCCTTCCTCTCGGCCATCTTCCTACGCCCACAAGAGAAAACACCCACTGACAAGAAGGAAAAGGATTATAAAAAGACTGAAAATTAAGGATGTAAAGGAAACATATGCATTCAATAAGATAAAGAATTTAAAAAAGAAATACCTTCTTTGAATAAAGGTAGAATAAGAAGAACTTAAATAGAAGAGAATCAAGTGTCACAGAGACAGAAGATTAAGAATCAAACAAAACAAGTATTCAGAAATTAAGAGTACTGAGGATATAAGATTTAAAAGCACAATTAAAGCATTAAAAGAAAAACTAGAGGGGCTCCTGGGTGGCTCAGTCAGTAAAGCCTCTGACTCTTGATCTCATCTCAGGTCTCGATCTCAGGATTGTGAGTTCAAGCCCCATGCTGGGCGCGCGGCCTACTTTATAAAACCAACAACAGCAAAAGAAAAACAAAATAAAACAAAACAAATACCCAACTGAAAAATAGTATTAAAGCTATTAAAGACGCATTTAAGGAAGTAAGATTTATCCTTTGTAATGTAATGTAACCTATTATTGGTTGGCTGATAAGTTTGCTTGTAGATTGCGTACTTAAATAATAACCAACATTCCCAGGTACAAGGGAAGACCTCACATCCTGTGTTTGGAACTGAAGGTGGTTTGACCAGTTGAAGAAGTTACTTCAAGCGCTAAGTTGTAAACACATAGAAGCCTAGAATTTTCACCTCAATTTGAAATATACACATGTATACTTACTGCTAGTGTTTTTGATGCAGGACAAAGACTGTTTCTTTAAACAAGAGTTCAATGATTAGAGTCACCTATTGTCTTTCTAACACAAACATAACTCCTTTTTCTGTGTAGAAAATTAGTTTTGGCTTCTTTAAAATAGAGCAGAAATTTAAAGATGCTTACAAAGTAAGCCAGGTGTGTAATCTGTCTGGGTTTCGTGAGACCTCCCTGGGTGTCCCAGTTTTCTGGCACCTCATTTGATGATGAGTTTTTTTTTTTTTAAGATTTTATTTATTTATTTGACACAGAGAGAGATCATAAGTAGGCAGAGAGGCAGGCAGAGAGAGAGAGGAGGAAGCAGGCTCCCTGCTGAGCAGAGAGCCTGATGCGGGGCTTGATCCTAGGACCCTGAGATCATGACCTGAGCCGAAGGCAGAGGCTTAACCCGCTGAGCCACCCAGGCGCCCCATGATGATGAGTTTTTAAGGTGATTTACAAGTACTGGGTCTTTCTAAAGCATTTCGTTAAGTTCACATAGAAAAAAAATCCTTTCACGCTCTTGTATCATTGGTTTCCATGATATTTAAATGATGTAATTACAATACGACTAACTTTCATGCACAAGTGTGGGAAGAAACATAACCCACCCTGGAAGATGAATGCCAAACCCACTCCTTGTGAGTGCTCACCGTGCGCTGGCCATCAATCAGCGTGATTTAAGAGAGGGAATAGAGATGCAGTGGCGGTTCTCAAAGTGTGGTTTCCAGAGCAGCAGCAGCAGCCTCACCTGGGAACCTCTGCAAATGCACATTTTCAAGCCTGGCCCCAGATCTCCTGAATCAGACCTCTGAGGTGCAGCCCAGCAGACTGTGGGTCAGCAAGCTCTTCAGGTGTTTCTGATCATCTGATCCATCAACTCTGAGAACCACTGGATGAGAATATAAGTTCTAGGTAACCTGAGGTAATTTCAGGGGGGAAGCCAATTCCAAAAACTCATCATAAAAAGTTCATCTAATTTCAAAGATAATAATGTTTGTTTTATATTAAGAACTTGTGTTTAGTAAAAAACAAACAAACAACACCCAAATCCTTTATTTTCTTTCAGTGATTGAAATGAGTTGCAGGGAATGAGAAGGGGGAAAGAGACCCCAGACCCAAGGAGGTCTGTAACTCGGCTTAACCTTTTGCAGATGAACCCTCTTCTTTCCCATTCTTTTCCTGCTTGTTGACATGTTCTAATTCTTAATTGTGAAAGCTTCCAAGAAGGATCTTTCTCTTGTTTGAGAAATTTTGGTTTGCTTCCTAATTGTCACTGGGGGAGGGACTTCATTATAAGGCATTTAATGATAATTTCATTAATTTAGCCCTGCAAGGGCAGCATGTGATTTTTTTATTGCTGCCGATGTGCTACATATCCAAATGAGGCAGACTGAGATTCTTGCTTGTTGAGTCTGTGGCATGTTACCTGGGCGTTGAGGGAGTTTTAAATTTAAACCCTCACAGGGATGGAATCATGTCTGTGTGTAGAGGAATCAGCTGAGAGAATGTTAGTGGATTCTGAGGGCAGGTCCGAAGGGACGTTCTCAGATTTTCCCTCGTATCCCAGTCCCCCATGTGAGCTGACGTTCAGTGACTTTCACTGTAACCCAGAGTTTTTGGAATATTGTGAATGAATGTTTTTTGATTAATTGTTTGAAAATGCTAATCAAAGAGCTCAGTCAAAATGAGAACTCAAGGATAGGGAGAATAATTTACCAAAAATCACCAAACGTGTTATCTCAGTGTCTCATCAAGTCCTTTGTAGATGAAGGTCATCAACATTAAAGAGGGTCCGGAAGGTCAAAAGAAATTCCCCTAAAAAAAAAAAATCTATTGTTGCTTTTTAAAATTAGAAATAGTTCATGATCAGGGTGCCCGGGTGGCTCATTCAGTTGATCATCAGACTCTTGATTTCTGCTCAGGTCATGATCTCAGGGTCATGAGGTTGAGCCCTGCACAGGGCTCTGTGCTTGGAGCAGAGTCTGCTTGTTCCTCTCCCTCCCCCTCCCCCTGCTTGTGTGTGTGCACCTGCTCTCCCTCTCTTGCTCTCTAAAATATATAGATAAATAAAATCCTTTAAAACAAAAAAATAGTTCATGATTTTTTAAAAAAAGTATTTATTTATTTTTAGATGATCAGGGAGGAACAGAAGGAGAGGGAGAGCATCTTAGCCAGCCTCCACAGCCAGCGTGGTCGTATTTGGGGCTTGATCTCACGACACTGAGATCATGAATTGAGCTGAAACTGAGAGTCACATGCTCAGTTGACTGAGCCACCCAGGCACCCCAGAAATAGTTCATGACTTCATAAAAAATTTAGAAAGTACAGATTAAAGAAGAAGACAAAAATAGTTTACAGCCCCATTACCCAGAGGTAGCCACTAGTTACACACACACACACACACACACACACACACACACACACATCAAGTCTTGATGAATACTCTTTTGTAATCTACTTTCATTCATGAATTGTGTGTATGGTTTTTGGGGGAGGGAAGGTGGTAAGTATAGATCTGCTTCATTAGCTTTAATGTCATTTTGTCAAATAAATCCTTATTCCTAGACCTAAAGGTTATTTCTAGCCTATTCTATGCTATGATTTTTAAAATTATCTGTAAATTACATCTTTCCAATAATGTTTCTTTGTTGTTAGACAAGCTTCCATTTTTAAAAATCCCATTTTTATATATAAAGATAGGAGGTACTATTAATTTGGAAGAATTTCACCTTATATGTCATAGGTTTGCTGATGACCTTGGCTTGAAAAAATCAGATTCCTATAACAAAATATAAGCAACTTATACACTTAAAAGCTTCATCTTTTGTGATAGAATTCTATTCGCTGAGATTCCTTTTGTATTTCATTCTTCTAATAGCCTTCTAAAGTTTTAAAAGTAATTTGATGACAATAGTCTGTTAATATGAGTAAAGACTACATGCTTAAGAGAAATCATGAATACCCATTAAAATTTAATGTAGTGCTCTGCAACACTATTCCAAATTGTGGGGCCTGTGTGTGTGTGTGTGTGTGTGTGTGTGTGTACTGTGTGTGATGTATGTTGTGTGTGTGATATGTTGCGTGTATTATGTGTGTGATATATGTGATGTGTGTGTTATGTGTGTGATGTGTGTTGTGTGTGTGATAGGTGTGTGTGTTGTGTATTGTGTGTGATGCATGCTGTATATACTGTGTGTGTGTTTGGTGCATGTGTGTGTTGTGTGTGTGATGTGTGTTGCGTGTGTGATGCGTGTATGTATTGTGTGTGATGTGTTATGTATATTGTGTGTGAGATGTATATTGTGTGTGTTGTGTGTGTGAGGTGTGTTGTGTGTATTGTGTGTGATGTGTGATGTGTGTTGCGTGTATTGTGTGTGTGATGGATGTGTCTGTGTTGGGTGGGGAGTGTGGGACGCCCTCATCTCTAGTGTGAAAGTTTACATTTCTTTCCTCAGTGTATCTGTGACCTTTCTCACCAATAATGAAATTTTTGTTTAAATAAGACGGAAGAAGTCACGGAGGAGGGAGCAGAAGGGGAAGCAGAGGAAGCTGAGAAAGGAGAAGAGGAGGCCGGAGAGGAAGAAGAAGACTCTTAGGCCTTTTCATGCTTTACTTCTTCAGCTTTTCCAGGTGAGCGCGTAGTCCCGGGGTGGAAGAACGCTCTGTTACCGGCGTTCCAGCCCCCGGACTCGCCCCGGCCCAGATGCCCGCCGAGCCACAGGGGGGTGACAGTCAGGGTTCATGGCGGAGGCCGTTAAATGACAGCCTGGAACAATCGCAGCGCAGGCTGTTGTCGAAAGGGAAATACGGCTGCTGGAGAGGGAGCGGGAGGAACCTCATTTATCAAATATGGACCGGAAGGCCCACGTGGAAACCTCGTGGAACCTGTGAAAATCGCCTTAGGTGTCTTTGACAAGGATGCTTGCTGCTTTGTAATTTTAAAACTTCTGACGATGTAGGAGAGCGAGGTAATTCTCCACAGTCCAGTGGGCGCTGTGTAAATATATTAATGAGATGATGAGACTATCGAATGATAGTGGGTACTGAGGACCTAGAAGAAATGCTCAAATACCGTGGGCTACACGGATAAGACCGTCTGTGTGAAAACAAGTCAAGATCAGTGACTCTACACAAATATCTCGCTATTCCAGACACGTAGCAAATGCTGAGGCAAGTGTTGTCTTCTTATTAATATTATTTAACCTTGTGACCAGATTTGTGGCAGCAGTTGATTCTCTGGACAGTGAGGTCTAAAGTGTGCTCTGATGCTAGAAGGGTTGAAAATTTAAGTTAGAACAATTCTTCCAGTCTCCTTACTGGAAATTTTTTTTTGGTCTCCTTGCCTCCATGGAAACACGTGAGGCAGATCCGTGGGCCGCAGACATCAGGGGGGGCTGGGGAAGGAGAGAAGGAGGGAGGGGCGCTGAAGCACAGAGCCGGTGTGTTCAGTAAAGGTCTGCAGTGCGTCTCGGAGCCTGTGGCGTCAAGGGTGGGCAAAGGCTCAGCGGGAGGAGGATAAAGAAATCCCCGGTGCTTTGTCAATGTTAGCTCAGGGAGAGGGCCACCCCGTGTACCAAAGACCAATTCGATTAGTGTGAGTCTCTCCCCTTGCTGTTCTTAAGCTTATACATAAAAAGTTAATATAAAAAAATTTCACCAACAGAAATCTAAATCTACAATAAAATCAAGAAGAATTTTTTAAAAATTTCATATATTTTTAGGAAATCTCGGAGCTGGTGAGAGTAGCCCATGGTTATCAGATCATGGAAATTTCAAACCAAATCTGGCCCAGCATTTGACGTTTCCCAGGTAGTTTCTTTCTGGACACACAGACCTCCCCTTGAAGGCCTGATGGTTGTCATTTGGGAAATAATCCCATTTCTTTTATTTAAGAAAATTTAAACATTTTCTTCCGGTGTTACCATTGAGAAGCCTGTTGTTAATTTTACCAGTGTCGCTGCTCGCACTTCTAATGAATGGGCTGCGAAAATATTTTTTGAAAGAAAGAAAATGAGCAAGTTTACTTTTAGAAATTCTATCTGAAGAATGTTGGGGAAGAGAAATATCCTGACTATTTATTCTTATACCAAAAAGCCCCCCAAAGTGAAAACTTGTAAGTACTGTTTAAATCAATTTCTATTCGCTGTGCTTACAAGGTTCTTTTAAAATTATGCAATTTTACTGTGGTAATTAAAAAAAATATATCGAATGTGAAGTGCCACAGCTCAGACTATCCCTCTTGTAGCCAGATGGCTTTCTGTAGGCTGATTCAAAGAAGAAAAAGACGAAAAAAAAGGCAACTACAGCTGCGGCGCGCAAGCGCATTTGCCTGTTTCACGGATTCCCTCGTTTGGAATCGCTCCATAGTGGTGTGTTGTGAGGTCAGAATGCCTGATGCTGAAGGAGGGTCTGGGATGCCCCCCTCAAATCCTACCACCGACTCCCGAGAGACTCAGCATCCTTCCGAATCCAGCATGGCGACGTGGTCGTGCATTCAACTGGGCAGGCCCCCTTCAGTGTCCGGCGCAAAGCCATCTCTTCACTCATGGAGCTTTTTATTGGAAAAGATTTGACTTCAGGGAGAATGTGGAGAAGCCAGGCAGAACAACGAATGGAACGATGAAGGAATTCTCATTTCCTGTGTCTGAAATTGATGCTTAATTAGGCCCAGGAGAAATGATGTCTAGTATGAAACTGAATTCTCCAAGGGCTGCTACTCAACACTGTCCTCCAGCGGAGGGGTGGACCATTCATGCTTCCCTCCCCAGGACTAAGCTCGTTGATTCGGCCTCTACATTCTTCTGAAATATCAGTGGGAAACTGTAATCAGAGACATTAGTCAATGTCCCCTATGGTGTTTGATATGTGTTAGTACAGAGAAGGGATATTGACCTGGTCTGGTTTTCCATGAAAAAGAATTTCCTTTCCTTTCCTCGCATTTGAAAGCAAATGATGAGTAATGGTTTATAGAGTCCAAGGGAATACTTCCCCCTAAAGCATGAGAAATAGTGACGATCGTGGGAAACGTTGGCTTTCTCTCCTGAAGTCTTCTCCCTGGTATTTTCTTTCAGAAAACCTAAGCTACGAAGCAGTATTTCAACTGTCTGCCCACAAACCAAACTCAACAAAACGCTTTGGCGTGAAGCTACCCACCTCTCTCGGTACACCCGGGTTTACTGAGGATTGTACCACCTGACGTGGTTAGATGTACACGGATATGTCTACCTAATCTTAGCAACGTGAAATTCTATGTGAAGATAACTTGTGCATACTTTCATGTGCCTGACATCCTTGGCCTTTGCTTAAAATTTTTTCTTTTCTTTTCTTTTCTTTTTTTTTTTTTGCTCTGCATGAGTAGATCTTCTTACTAATGCCCTGGAGGAAAAAAAAAACGATTTTGAAAAATGATTTCAAAATTTAGAACTTCTCTTTGTGGTGTAATAAAAGTATTTCTTTGTATGTTCCTTCTGCCACTTGTCTCAGAATTAGCTGAAAAGAGCTTTGAAAATAAAGAGCTTTCCATAAAAAAATCATACAAATAAAGATTAATGGCAGATCTCTTGTCCCAAGGAACATTAATTTCTTTATTTATAATGTCTCCGTGGTTCTGCTTGAACTCAGTCTGTCTGTTGCCAAGTCTAGGTTCTTAACACAACCTTTCTGTCTGCACCAGGATGGGCATTTTTGGTTGTCCTGGTTATTCGGTCCATGTTTTCAAATGACACTGGTTGTCTTGTTACATCATATTTTGTATTGTCCACACAGCTGTGCACATTCTCTCTGAAACCTTATTTAAATGTAAGTCTGCCATTCACACACGTGGGGATGATGGTAAGGACAGATAAATTTGCACCCCATTGTCTTTGCACGTTTCTGCACCGAAGGAGTGGCTGCTTCTGTTCCTTCTCATTGATTTGCAGCCCCAGGCTGGGACCTGCAGAGCTCGATTCTGTCATTGTGCCTCCTGATGCCGGAGTTCACCAGGAGCTGGTTCAGCTCCGACGACGGGTGCACCAGGTAGGCTCGAAGCGTTTCTCTGCTCAAGCGCCCCATCCCAGTTTATCATGGGGATTTTTTCCTTCCTGATGAGATTTTGTTGACATCCCTCTCCTCTCTCCTGTCTGTGCTAGTCCTTGCCTTTCTCTTGCTACACGCTTTGCTTCTGTTCTGTCAGAAGAGCTCGTCCCCTCAATGTGGTCCTATTTAAGGACGATCATGGCATTTCCCCATGGGGTGGCCATAAACTTGACCTCCTCCTCCGTCTTCCTATCGATTTTGTGGCTGAGCCTGTTTGTGTCACCTGGGAACGTGTGCGTGGCGGCAGAGGTTGTGTGCCTCAGAGGAACCCTGCAACAGCTCTTTTCTTGTTACCCTAGTAACAAAAAGAGGCATTTTGAAGAGAATTAAGATATTTTGTGCCCAATTGTTGAAGAAGACTGCCTGAAAAACATTTCTTTCTTTGCTAAACATGAGGTGAGACTAGAGTGGAATGAAAGTGCATGTAATTAAAAAGTAATTTCTGTTTTGTACTTTATTGCATTAAGTGTTGTTCTATCTCAAGAGTGGGTGTACTTAGTAATAACTCCAGTCACAGGTAGTCCTCAAGCTCTTTGCTGTCGCTTGGGCTGAATTTTAGTCCTTTGGTGGTAGAGTCACATGGAGATAGATTTATTTAGCGGGATGCCAATTTTTCTCCTGGTTCTTGTATTTTCAAATGAAAATAACTATTTGTGCTAATGATAAGCAAGAGAACAATGGTGACCACTTACTTACTTTTTTTCTTATATTGTCTTTCTGTAATCAGAAAATTAACGTTGGATGAGTGTAGTTTTATTTACTCTCACTTCCTTCTCTTGAAAGTATTCCTGCAATGCGGACTCCACTCAGGTCTGAAATGCCAAGTAAACAGCACTGGCTTTCTTGCAGGCTCGACTCCGTGGCCTCCGTGGCTTCTGTGGCTGCTGAGTCCTCAGTACGGAGTTTGCAATATCAAAATACAGTTGTAAACCTCCACATACCTCATCAGTATAGGAGATTTCTAGAAACCAAGCAGCTTTATGAATATGTAAAAAAACCCCAAAAACCTCAAAAGAAAACCCCGCGTGAATAAGCTAAGTCATTCTGATAAAAGAAAAGACCAGAAAAATGGAATAATTAATGATCCGAAACTAATAGAGTTCCAAGAGAGTTTATCAGTCTACAGAAGGCCCAGACTCCAAGTAACGGTTTCTCTTTTGATTTTTTCTTTTTAAGATTTTACTTATTATTGGAGAGAGAGAGAGAGCGAGCACGGGGCGGGGGGGGGGGGGGAAGGGGGGAGGGGGAGGGAGAAGCAGATTCCCCATTGAGCAGGGAGCCTGGGACGCTGGGATCATGATCTGAGCTGAAGGCTGATGCTTCACTGATCGAGCCCCCCAGGTGCCCTTGCTTTTTTAAGTGGAAGAACAACTACACGAGAATCCAGGTGCACTTTTTCTAAGCCCTGAACAAGAACTGCTCTCTTCTGCCCTCTGCTCTTCTCCCATCTGGGGTCTCCTTGCATTTCTTTGGGTTGGAGTCTTCATGTACACATCCCACATGGGCAATAAAGGCGGTGTGTGGTTTTTTGAGTTCTTTGTTTTCTAGGCTAAAGGTGAGAGATGCATGAAGAGAATGAGACGTATTGCCTACAGAGTTCCTTGAGAAAAATTTTTAAATGTTTCCTTTACAAAACAGTTTCAGGATGACACCTACCTGTGCAAGCATGATTCTGCTTGGTGACCCTAGTGAGTTGTAATAATGGAGAAGGACCATTAGGTGGTGATAGAACATAAGCTTCTGGACCCAGCGTGCTGCCCCCAGAGCCCCCTGTTTCTCCTACAAGGTGGCGGTACTCTTGAAATCAGAAGGGTGGGCAGAGGGGATTCACCAACGGGACAGAGGAAGGACAGACAGAAACCCTGCATGCCCACTGGCCAATTAATTGGTGCAACCATTTATCATGCTTTTATCCAAGATAGTGTATCTTGGGCAAAATGCTGTGCATTGTTTTTATTTTTATTTTTTTAAATTTTATTTTTTCAGTGTTCCAAGATTCATTGTTTACGTTGTGCATGCTTAAATGGCATTAAACCAGTAACTGATTGTTTGAATTTCACACCCTTGCCTTCCGTGGAAGGAGTCTAAACTCAGTCAACAACTGCCTACGGGTACTTTGGGGAAAGGTTCAGGATCTTCCTGCAGCCTCCAAACAGCTCCTCCCAGGAGTATAGACCGAATGCTGATGCGCCAAGCCACTGCTTGTCCCTCCCCATTCCAGCCCTCAGTCCTAAGCCCGTGTATTTCCAGCTCTTTGGAGATACCCTCATGTCCTCACAAAAGCATGACTTTCACGATTGTCTAAGAGCTTCAGCTTTCCTTTTTTATGTTTGCTTTGGAGGGACTTTGTTGGAAGTAGGAAAAATGAGTCGTGAAATCTTGAAAACATATCAGCAGGTCGGGCTGTTTTCCAGAGCTGGAAGTCTGGGGACTGTTCGCAGGCACCATGATGCTCTCGGGGGGAGGATACATGTGGGGAAGGACTTGGCCAGACAGGTGCGTGTGGGGTCAAGGAGTAGCTTGGGTGGAACGGGTTCATGTCTAGCAGACAGTCTGTTGGCGCCAGAGCGTGCCCCCTTTCTCACCCGCTCACATGAGTCAAAATCACAGTTTAGGAATAAAATCAGGCCGCTGTGGTTATTGTGTTTCCTTGTGTGTTTATTCGCTAACATTTGTTGGGTGCCTGCAGTGAGTCAGGCTCTGTATTAAGGGCTTCACGTAATCCCTATGGTAACCTGATGATGGGGACAGCATCCTCATTTGACAGATTAGGAAAGTGAGGCAGCAGGGAGGTGTGAGGGCAGGTGCTCCATACTCCTGTAAGGTCACACAGCCCAGAGATGGCCAGACTGGGACTGAGATCTACCTCGGTTCCACCCCGTGGTCCGGAGCAGCCTTCCCCACAAACCCTGTTCTCTCCGTCCTTGACTGTGGCCACGCCCCCTGGACTGTTCTCCGTTGGGCAGTGCAGTGCATGCCTTGTCCTCAGAGCACATCCTTCCCTGGACCCCGATGGTCCTTGTGTTCTGCCTTTAGACTCAGTGCCATGGTCATGATGTTCAGGCCCTAGAGGGAGGGGACTGGAACTTCTCAGCTGTGATCAGCACATGCTGATTTCTTAGTTGAACAAACAGGGGGCAACTCCATCCCCTTCATTCTCAGATTCTTGGGCTGCTTGCTGTGTCACCCACCGCAGCCCCCGTTACAGAGGGAAGGGGAGTGCTGTCAGCCCAGAGCACTCTAGAAGTCAGTTGGTGGCTTCATCCGAAGCCTTAGTTTGCAGAGAGAAAAAAGTAAAATTGTCATCTGCTTTTTCCAGTCTGGTCGTCCTTGGGTACACTCTGCTCGCTGATGCTGAAGGGTACACTCAGCTCTCCTCCAGGGCTTAGCTGTCACCGGCCACTGAAGGATGCGCTGGTGTCGCAACGAGCTCCGCACGGTATTTTTAGCCGAGAGGATGGTTCCTTCTGGCTCCTCGTTGAGGAAGATTTAATGAGGCGAAATATGCTTTAGTCCCAGGGCATGAATTTTAGTTTGCTGGTTTTGTAGCAGATCAGAATAATCTGTGTTCCTTTTATAAAAAACGTTCATCTATCGCTGAAAGGAAACAGAAATTATCTAGGGAGGGAAATAAAGCTCCTATTAAAAACCTCACCCTCACAGGTTAATTTCTTTTCAGATTCTGCAAAAATAAAGCAGAGAAATACAGCCTGATTTTAGTTTGCTCTAAGGGGTAGAGATATTCTCCAGCCTTTAACTAGATGCAGGGATTGAGATACTGTGAGGTCATATCCACCAACCTGTCAGCTTGATGGTGACTCAGAGTGGCTGCGAAGGATTTCGCTGATATGAAGAGGTTCTCTGTGAAATATTTAGGCAGGGAACTGGGAGTTCTGGATAGCTCCCGAGCACACCAGGCAACGGCTCTCCACCAGGCTAGAATCGCTGGGGACTCTGTACTGTGTCGGTGTCTTTGATCCATGGAGAAGGCACCGGAGTATTTTTGGAAGCTCCTCAGAGGGTTGAGATGTGCAGCTGGGTGTAGGAAATGCTGCCCAGGAGGAATCTAGACTCCGGGAAACAGCCAAGCCCTTGTTCCCTCACCTGCATGGGCCAACCAGACTGATCACTTCCAACAGACTCTTACAAAGGAACCGGTGGCTTTCAAATATATGTTTTTAAGCCATGGACCTCTCTGTTCAAATGGATCTCCAGGGTAAAAATCAGATAGAAGGAGAGCCGCTCTGAGTATAGTTTCAGGGACCTTCGCCCAGAGGAGACCCAATGCAAAGAATAGTTTGAAAAACTCTTTGCTTGGTTGTAGATTTTTCTCTTTATTTCAACTTCCTTGAGGCTTATTTTATGCAATCCTATGCAGCTGTGCTGTTTTCCCAACACCACCCAGTTCTCCAATTTTCTGACACCAACTGGGTGTCTTACAATTTAGTTCTGACACTAACTCCTGGGGTTAATTTCTGAGCTTTTTTTTTTTTTTTAAAGATTTTATTTATTTATTTGACAGATCACAAGTAGGCAGAGAGGCAGATAGAGAGAGGAGGAAGCAGGCTCCCTGCTGAGCAGAGGGCCCGATGCGGGGCTTGATGCGGGGCTCCTGGGATCATGACCGGAGCCGAAAGCAGAGGCTTTAACCCACTGAGTCACCCAGGTGCCCCAATTTCTGAGCTTTTTTTTTTAAAATTTTTTATTTCTTTTCAGCGTAACAGTATTCGTTGTTTTTTCACCACACCCAGTGCTCCATGCAATCCGTGCCCTCCCTAATACCCACCACCTGGTTCCCCCAACCTCCCACCCCCCACCCCTTCAAAACCCTCAGGTTGTTTTTCAGAGTCCATAGTCTCTCATGGTTCACCTCCCCTTCCAATTTCCCTCAACTCCCTTCTCCTCTCCATCTCCCCTTGTCCTCCATGTTATTTGTTATGCTCCACAAATAAGTGAAACCATATGATACTTGACTCTCTCTGCTTGACTTATTTCACTCAACATAATCTCTTCCAGTCCCGTCCATGTTGCTACAAAAGTTGGGTATTCGTCCTTTCTGACGGAGGCATAATACTCCCTAGTGTATATGGACCACATCTTCCTTATCCATTCATCCGTTGAAGGGCATCTTGGTTCTTTCCACAGTTTGGCGACCGTGGCCATTGTTGCTATAAACATTGGGGTACAGATGGCCCTTCTTTTCACTACATCTGTATCTTGGGGTAAATACCCAGTAGTGCAATTGCAGGGTCATACGGAAGCTCTATTTTTAACTTCTTGAGGAATCTCCACACTGTTCTCCAAAGTGGCTGCACCAACTTGCATTGAGGTTTCCTACGTAAGGCATGAAGGTCCAGACTTCTAATCACATGGTTGTTTTTTTTTTGGCAACCAGCTCCCATCTCCCACACCTCAGGTCCAAAGGGATCCAAAGGGGTTTCTTACGAATAACAAAAGATGCTCTTATCACTCAGGGAATTCCAAGGGTTTTAGGAGATCTGTGTCAGGAGCTGGAGACAAAGACCAGCTATGTTGCTTACTATATCCCCCGGTATCCACTTGACCTGTCCGGTTTGGTGCATTCTGACAACTGTGTTTTTTTGTGGAAACCATACCCCCGTCAAGATCCAGAACATTCCCATTGCCCTTTAGAGATCACCTGTGATCTTTTGGTAGCTGCTCCCTCCTCTCCAACTCCTCCTCAGGTAACAGCTACTCTGTTTTGTGATATTGTAGATCTCCCTGTTGTGGAACTGCACAGAAATGGGTCAAATGACTATTTATTCTTTTTTGGTCTGGCTTCTTTCCGTCCTCACAATGCTTTGGAGATGCACCCATCTTGGTGCTAATGTCGGCATTGGTTTCTTTCTTCTCATTGCCGAGTATGGAATTACCAGTCCGTTTGCTCCTAGGTCCGTGGATGCACACTGCAGTCATGTCCAGTTCTTGGCCGTTTTGCATGAAGCTGCCACGGACATTTGTGGACACACCTCTTTGTGCACAAATGTTTTATTTCTCTTCAGTAAATTCCAAGCAGTGGAATTCAAATGGTAGGTGTTAGAGAACGCAATCCGCACGACTCAGCATAGTCGCCTTGAGCCTAAGTGTTAAGTGAATATCTTGGTCGAAAAGAAAACGAATACTTATGAAATGTTCATTATGGGCTAGATACCCTTTAAAGCGTTTTTAATTTATTGTTGGCTTTACTCCTTCCAATGGTCCTAAGACCTCTTTTTATAGAGCTTTATTTCCAGCTGGGGAAATGGAGGCTCAGATAAGTCAAGCAGGCTCCCTAGGAGCACACAGCTAGTGAGGGTAGGAGTAGCAGTCACACGCTCTGTTGGACTTTGAAGGCCAGGTTTATTTTGTCACTACTATTCTTAGCGGTGTAGCCAAACAATTAAAGCAATTTAATTTGCAGGAAAGTCTTGACATTCTCCAGAGAGCCCTCTTGGGCTACGCAGAGACTTTCCGGCCACCGAAGTGGGTCAGATCCTGCTGGTGTGAAGTCTGAGTCAGCCTGTAGCCTTGCGACGCTGACCATTTGTTCAAAAAAGGAGAATCATCAGCTAAAATTTACCTGCATTTCCCATGTTATCACGTTTTACTATTAAACTAATTATGAATTGCCACCTTGTGGAAATTTAGACTAATTATCTGGCTCTTCTTGTGTTGACTTGCATAAACGATGCCTCCACCGTATCTATAGACTATTCTAAAACCTTTTTCTTTGGCCTCCAGGATGTTCTGAAGGAAATGAATTTGTGGGGAGCCAGTTGTTCTTTAAAATTTTATTTTCATCCGCCTCCTCCAAGTGGGCATGGAATACAGGGGAGCAATTGGTACCAGCGTTCAGTGTGGCCCGTGGTACCACGGTGAGGACGGAGTGGACTCAGGTTGGCCCAATCTGCGCTGTATGGCCCGGGGTTGACCACACTGGTTGACAAAATGTGGAACTACTTGTCTAGCAGTAGGTGAAGAGCGTGCTGTCCTGGCCCCTCCCCAGGGGCCCTTTCCTCTCCACTGCCCCCAGATCCAGCAACTAAAGGGGAAGCACCCATCTCTTTGGGGGGCCTTCAGAGCCCTGTTCCGTTGCCTTGGCCATGGCCCATTCCCCCTTGGCAGGCCCCCACGACACAAAATCGTTGTGCAGTTTGAATATAGCTCTTGTATAGGCCATGTTCTGTAGTCATGCTCTCACCCCAATTTTTGGTATTTAAAACCCCAACGAAGCATTGCTTTCTTCCTTCATGCTTCATAGACACACTTTAAGCATAGAAAATTGGATTCATGTCTGTCTCCAAGTTTTTCTGGTCGTGCCAGGGAATAGGCAGACATGGTAGAGCAGTTTTGAGCATGGATTTGGGGTCAGACAGCTTCACTTTTGATTTTTGGTTCTGCTCTTTCCTCACATGTGTGATCTTTGGTGAATTAAGGCAAGTTGTGTGCCTTCCTGACATCTCAGTTTTCTCATCTGTAAAATGGGTAACCTAACGGCTACTTCACAGTTGTTGCCAAAGATGAGTGGGTTAATGGGGGTCAGCACCTCATGCTGAGGGCTCCCGACATGCTGGCCACTGGAGTCCAGCTGAATTCTTGTGGATTCATTCACTGTAGATGATATTCTAAGACGTGGGCACATGCACGCCATCTAAAAATGAAAATTAAAAAAAAATAGTAGGAAGTAAAGAAGAAACAGGTTTTGAGAACAAAAACTACATGAAACTAATGTAACATGGGTCAACTGTACTTCGATTAAAAAAAAGAAAAACAAACTTAATGCTTGGATTTTGCACTTAAACAGTCTCTACTTAGCTGACGCAGCTGGAGGGGAGGTGCAGTCATTGTGTAGAAAATCATTGTCTTGTGTAGAAAATCAACTGAACACAATGAAGTACAGCTTTTCTGGGCAGAAAAGCTGTAAGTCCCTGGGGGTTTGAATCTTTGATTTTTTAAAAGATATTATTTATTTACTTGAGAGAGAGAGAGAGAAAGAGAGAGAGCACAAGCGGGGAGGTGGGGCAGAGGGAGAAAGGGGAGCCCGATGCGATGCAGGGCTTGATCCCAGGACACTGAGATCACAATGTGAGCTGAAGGCAGATGCTTAACCCACTGAGCCCCCAGGTGCCCCTGGAACTTTGGTTTTAAATAACGATGAAAGCAATGATTCCTAGTCTTCCGATCCAGTCTTTTCCCTGATAAGGTCGTATTTTGGAATTGAAAGAACACACATAGCTTAGGGACAAAAGCAAAAGCAGAATTTATTCTAAAACTGTCAGGAAGTGACGCTGGAAAGGTAGGTGTTGTGGTGTGTGTGCATGCATGTGTGTGCGTGTGTTGGAAGAATATTGTGATACCAGAGATGGAAACACTGAGGGGGAAGGAGAGCAGGGAGCTTCCAGAGGGAACACATAGCTCCCACCGAGGCAGGGCTTCAAGCCACCACTTCCTCCTGTGATCATACATAGACCCCGGGAGAAAGGATTACAGACGGTGGACACAGTTCTCTAAGATTGTGAAGAGTTCCATGTAACGGTATTTCCTTTGTGGATGTTTAATCTTGGCTAAAAGTTCATTTGGTTTATCTTGGGGAAGATGAAGGAAGAAACTAGAAATATACCTAAGAACTGGAAAGATTTTTTTTTGCAAGCAACAATAAGACTCTTCTCAAAGGTGCAATTACAGATAAGTTTTATGAAAAATAATGGTGTAATAGAGGTCCCACACTCTTCTTTCTTTTTACCAGGATGATGTTGATGTCAAGTAAGATCAGCTGTCCTTTAAGATTTACTTAAATTTGGCTCAAGTCCCTGTTTTGCTCATAGGAGGAAGCCTGCCTTCACTGTGAATCTTCCAAGGGCAAATATGATCTTGGTGAAATATTAGTTTAGTGTATAGAAAAACTTCATTTCATGTGTCCATATAGTATGTACATGGGCATGGATCTTAGTTGCTTTGCGTCCTAAGACAAGTGGCATAATTCCAGTCCTTTGATTGGACTGACTTTCTAAGTTAAAAAAAAAATGGGAACAAGGAAAGAAAGGTAAACGAACCTTTCTACTGTGGATCCTTTTGGAAATACTAACAATGCTCATGTGGCTGAATTTGGACTGGTCTGATCTTGGCTGTCATGTTTGGCTCACCGTGGTATACCTGTTATCTCAAGGAGCATTTGTGCTTTTCCTACTAAATAGAGTTGTGCTGAATAGGGACTCAAATCTGGATATTACAAGGTCCCAAAACAGCACGCTCGGGTGGGCCTGAGGGCTGCATCCAATGTCGTGGGGAGGACTGGGAATTTATCTGAGTGCTTGGCCTCCAGTCTCACTCGTGCTGTGTCCCCGATCGTCGGCCACATCAAACCTTATCATGTCACCTCGCTGCCGGAAATCCTCCCTGGCCACCCTCTAGCTTTTAGCACGAAGTCCAGGTTGCTCTAAATGTCCAGCAAGGCTGTACGTGACGTGGCTGTGCTTTTCAAAACTGCTTATCTCTCTGCATTTCCCCGCCACCTGACCATAGTTAATTTCTTTCTTTTTCCCTCCCTCCCTCCCTCCCTTCCTCTCTCTCTCCCTCTTTCTCTCTCCCTTCCTTCCTTTCTTTCTTTCCCTCCCTTCCCTTCCCTTCCCTTCCCTTCCCTTCCCTTCCCTTCCCTTCCCTTCCCTTCCCTTCCCTTCCCTTCCCTTCCCTTCTCTTTCCTTTCCTCTCCTTTCCTATGCCCTGTGTCTCTCCTGTGTCTGAGCCTTCACCCCTGCTGTTCTCTCCTGGAACGTGTTTGCTCATTTCGTAACCAGATAAACCTCACCCTTCGTATGTCAGCCACCACATCTGTTCCTCGGCGCAGCCTCCCCAGCCTCTCCATTCTTCTTGGGGCCCAGCTAGTCCCTTGTAGCAGCACACACTGTTTAGAACTCCCACCGCCCTCTTGAACCAGAAGCCCAAGGCCATCGTGGGACAGCCGCTGCAAGCAAGACTCCCAGGAGAAGCAAGTGGCCAAGCACATTTGCTCACTCTGTTCTCCTGTTTGACGGGGGCAGAAAGAAGACGTGATCCCGAGCCTGTCTGTAGAGGAACAGCTTTCCAGCCTGCTGGGTCTGGTCACACAGCTGCTGCTCAGGCATCAGCCGGGTGACTTCAGCGGGGCTGGGGGATGTGGGCAGTAACAGAACTTGCCAGTTAGCCTTCCATCATCTGGCACGAGCAGGTACCTATTCATGCCACCCCCAACACAGGCGTGTCTATAACTTAATCTCGGTTGTATAGTCATGGTGCGTGCATGTGCTACATATTCCTTCATGAACTATTTCAGGGGAAGATAGAATCACAGATGACATTGGATGAAATCTGAATCAATCAGTGAAGGAAATCACTGCGGAGAAATTGGGGTAAAAGGTTACGTTCAGGAGGCTGGAATATACAGCCCATTTGATGATAAAGGTCTTAACAGGTTCCACGTAAATGTGATGCATCGAGGGTGAACATGTAGCTCCCTCCCTGTTCTTTCTAATTCAGCCCTGCTAGTGTGCCTGGCTGCCATCTCTAGATAGGGCTTACTTAGATCACCTCCTTCCCAGGTCCGCTCGATGTCATTTATCAACAAGGCCTCCCTAGATCACTTGATCCAGAATAGAACTGTCTCCCCAAAGGCGAAAAGTAGAGTCGCCATATGACCCTGCAACTCCATTTCTGGGTATATCCCCAAGAGACCTGAAGACAGGAGCCCACAAAGAACTTTGTGCACAAATGTTCACAGCAGCATTGTTCCAAGTAGCCAAAAAGTGGGAAAAAACCCAAGTACCCATCAACTGAAGAGTGGATAAACTAATTGTAGTAAATGCATGCGGTGCAATGTTACGTGTGTACATACAGTGGAATATTCATCCATGACAAGGAGTGGGATACAGACATATGTTATCACATAAACAAACCTTAAAGACATTATGATGACGGAAAGAAGCTACAGAAAAAGCCACAGATTGTCTGATTCTATTTATGTGAAATTCCCATAACCGACAAGTCCAGAGACAGAGGGTAGATTCGTGGTTGCTGGGAGCTGGGGGACACAGGGCAACAGGGAGGGGATGCTTATGGTTATGGTGTTTTTCGGGGAAGGGATGGGAAATGAGGACGTCCTGGAAGTAGATAGCGGGGATGTTTGAACAACTCTGTGAATACACGAGAAACCGCAGAACTGGACAGTGTACAAGGTGGATTTTTATGGTGTCTGAATTATATCTCAATGAAGCTGTTATTAAAAAAATGTGCACTCCCCAACCTCTTGGCACATATATTCTCCCTTTCCTGCTTTATTGTCCTGCTAAGCCCAACTCAGCATACCGTTTATTCATGTTGCTTACTGTCTGGCTTCTCCCACTGGATTATAAACTCCACGTGACTTGACATTTTTGTCTGTATTGTTTACTGTTGTATCCTTTGGGCCTAGAACAGTGCATACAGTTGGTGCTCAATAAATGTGTTGAATAATTGTATAAATGTAACTATACGTACATTAAAGCTGGCACAAGAAAGTCATTTCAAAAAGATGATAAAAAGATGGTGGCTCAGAAAGGGAAAGAGAATAAAAATGGGATGTTTTTGTGGTAGATCACTGTAAGAAGTAGGTACCCAAGATTTGGATTGAAAACGTTAGCACAGATGGAAAACTTTGTAAGATGGAAAACGATTCTTACAGGGATGACTGAAGATTCCTTTCTGGGGTCACTTTGCCTACAACCGTGTGGTCCTAGCAACGAACCTCAATCCTTGACTCCCTTCCCTCCAGGAAAACTTGGTTTCCTTGATGTTTTCAAATACAGTGTGTTGATAGGAAACATGAGACTCAGTAAGGCCAACAGATCAGGAAACAATTGCCATTGAAATGGTAGTTTGTTACTCACAGCTCCCAAAGGAGGGGGCACACAGAGAAGCACCAGCTGGGTCAGGAGACAGAGGGAGAGGGAGGGGGGGAAATGGGGGCAGGAGCTTTTACTATGGTTCCCGCAGGAAAGACATGGTCTTGCAGGGTAACCAGGCATAGGACAGGCTAGTTGGAATAATTTCAGCAGACTCTGGGGCATAGGGGCTGTCCCTCATTGTTTGATACCTGGCCCCGGTGATGAGGGCAGGGGGTAGTGGCCCAGAGTATGAGAGAAAGTGGTCAGGGGTGTGGGCCCTGGATTGGTGGGTTTGCATTTGAAAAGCATGCAAGTTGTCTACTATCTCTAGGAATTTGTCCTGCAAAGACAGTCTCTCCAGGGTCAGCAAGGCCCCCGTGTCGGAGCATCACATACAGAAAATAAGCCTTAGCTAATACATCAGGAGGGTGAATAGCACTAAATCCTAGATCTCAGGTCTCTAGATAATCCCGAAATGTCTTGTTTGGGGAACCTGAAAGTACTTGGGAATACTGCTGGCATGGGTGGGGAGGCCAGTGGTGGGGAGACTGCACGGGGTGGCCATACATTGAGGAGATGGCCTGGAAGTCAGCTGCCAGGTAGCAGCCAAGTCTGTACGAATCTTAAGTCCGTGAAGATGCTGAACAGGCCCTGAAAGACACCAGCCTGACTTGTATCATAGAATGCTTGTCGTGTTTCTAGGGAATTAAGTGTTGTTTTAGGTACACTGTGAAACGACTGAGCTATATTATGAGCTCTTGCCAAATTTTGGCTGACACCTGGCATCTCTCCTCTGTATACCTTCAGACCTGGTCAAGTTCTTATGTTGGAGGCTGCAAATGTGGGCAGTTCTTCATTATTCTGGACGATATATATTGTTATTGAATGAAATAATTGATGGGGTGCAAAATGAGAGTTGATTTCTAACAATCTGTAAGTTATGTTTCAAATCCTTAACTTACACACACGCACACACACACGCACACACACACGCACACGCACACACGCGCGCGCGCACACGCACACACACGCACACACACACACACACACACACACGCAGATGGATCTGCCATTCCAGAGTCCTGGAATGGCACAGCTCCCTTGCTCTTGGAATCAGGGAAGTCACCCTGGTTCTTAGTTTAAAACATTCCATGGGGGGCACCTGGGTGGCTCAGAGGGTTAAGCCTCTGCCTTCGGCTCAGGTCATGATCCCAGGGTCCTGGGATCGAGCCCCGCATCGGGCTTCTGCTCAGCAGGGAGCCTGCTCCCCGGCCTCTCTGCCTCCTTGTGATCTCTTTCTCTATCAAATAAATAAATAAAATCTAAAAACAAACAAACAAACAAACAAAAAACCCCCAAACATTCCATGGAAATGTCTCCATAAAAGATGGAAAGTCAGGGCAGTATTGTTTCCTTAAGTCTCATTTCTTCGGCCATCTTTGCTCCCTGCCTCCCAGGCCCGGTTCTGAAGCCAATACATGTTGCCAATGGCAGTTGATGACCTCTGACATTTCTCGTGGCCAGAAGTCCAGCCAGTTCCTGGTTTTACTGCCGTCCACGAGGAGGGTGGCTTAGTGGCCCTGAGTTATTCTGAGAAACAGCCCAGCCACGGAGGCCCCCTTCTTGGCTATGCTCTGGAGACCAAATGGTAAATTCTGGAACTAACAGAGATGGTCCAGGGGTTGTGAACATACACGTGTTAGCGTCGGGGTTTGAACCCGTACCTAGAAACCAACCTGCCCCCACCCCCTGTTTATACACAGCAAGATGTTGTAGATGCTGGCGCGGCTCCCACCACCCAGTCGTCCTCTGGTTCTTCTTTCCCTTCCCTCCTTCTCTTCCTCCCCCTTGGCCTCCTCCTCCTCCTTTCCTCTCCATCCCTGTCTCTCCTTCCACCCCCTGCTCCTTCCCCCCTTCCTCCTGTCCTTCTCCTTTCTCCAACCCACCTCCTCCTCCACCTTCTTGTTTCTTATGGACAGTGCAGCCCCCACCTACTGACTGTTACTGCGTTCCAAGCCTCGCGCCGAGTCACGCAGTCGGTGTTCATCCCCACTTTGCCTCAAGGAGTCGGACGCTCAGAAACGATGTGCAGCTCACCTAAGTTCTCCTGGCTCTCCAGGGCTGGGGCTTGCCCCCCCAGATTTGCCTGACTTCAAAGCTGGGGTTCTTAACTGCGGTGGGCATGGCTGTGTCTATGGCTCCATAGAGCCACTTACCCTGAACTCTGAATTGTGTAGAAAAAAAGCACATGGCTTTCCCTCTTGGCATGATTCAGTTGTCCTCAGGCCTTGTTGTAAATTTTGCACAATTTCAAGGTAAGTAGTAACTGCCCCTCATATTGTGCTATCTTGATGTAGATTGGGTTGACCTTATTTTCATGACCGTCGAGATTCTGGCCCACGTGGAGCTGGTCATTTCCTTCTGCATCACTCACCAGGGTTGGTGCGTGGGACCAGCGTCTGGCCGTCTCCCCAGAGAGCCCTCTGTAGCTCCTTCCAGGATCTGGCCATTCCCCCAGGACCTTTGTTTTCCTCTAGGATCCAATATGGAACATCTGTGATTCATTACAAGCAATTCTGGTCTCTGGGAAAGAATAAATGATGGTTTTTAGATTGTCACTCTTACTTTTACTTTATTGTATCAGGAATACATGTTTGAAGAGGAGTGTTTTTTCCCTTATTGAAGTGACTCGTCATGGGATCCCCACCAAGACATGAAATAGACATAATGTAACGCCACTTACATAAAAGCACAAATTCTGCTTGCTAAGACCATGGTGCTGTGAGCTCTCAAATACTGACACCCGGAGGGATTCTTCTCCTGACTCAGAGGGTCACAGTGGTTCTCCATTCAGGAATAAAACCAGTAGAAATTGCATGAATAGGCACTAAGGAACCAGTGTGTTTTCAAGAAATATCTGTAACCGGGAAAGCATTTATTTTTCCTGACAACCCTATTTGTCGATTTGAAACTCCAAATAGCTCAGCAATTACAGATGGCTTTCTAAAATCCTCTTTGCATATTTCTTCCCTCTTCCAAAATAGTTTTTTATATCTGACCTCAACGACTAATAATCTAGACTAATTTACTAGCATGTGGCCCAGCTTTGAGTTTTATTTGTTTTTTTCCCCCCTGGGGATTTTGTGGTGAGGTGTGGAAACCGCAGTGGAGGGCCCCGTAACCATGGCAACGACATTGCCAAAGTGAAGTGGTTTTCAGAGCTCAGGTCGGGAGGCTAATTCCTATAACAAAGCCTTTTCTGTGTTCAAGAGGGCCCAGGAGAGCCCGGGGTGGTGAAAGTGGCTGACAAACCTTCAGCCCAAGGACCCCTGAGGGAAAGAGGTGCGCCTTAATCTTTGTATCATTAATCATTTTATGAAAAAATGAATAAAAAACGCTGGCGAACCTGATGAACGTCCTCCTGGGATTTGACTCCTCTCCTAGAAGGTATCGTGGCTTCACGGCACGTGTTTCCACACCAGCACGTTTGATGCCTGTCCACATAGTCTGGACGTGTCCTTTCAGTCTTTCTTGTTTTGTGCCCCCAAAACACAGCGACCAAAGCCGTCTCGAATGTCTAAAAGGGACTGTAAATGCCATCCTTTCTAAAGTGACTTGAAGATGGTTCTTACTGTTAGAATATTATCCTTCCTTTGCTGCTAGCTTAGTTGGTTTTGTCATCGGTTCTCCATCAGAAATGAAAGGGGATGGGGTGCCCCGGTGGGGTGGCTCAGTCCCCAAGCGTCTGCCTTCAGCTCAGGTCATGATCTCAGTGTCCTGGGATCGAGCCCTGCATCGGGCTCCCTGCTCAGTGGAAGCCTGCTTCTCCCTCCCCCTCACTCTCTCTCTCTCTCTCTCTCTCGCTCTATCTCTCTCTCTGGCAAGTAAATAAATAAAATCTTTAAAAAAAATAAAGGGGGCTTAAAAGTAGCACGTTTTCCATGATGCCTTATTTCTGAGGTTGTCTGGCTTCGTCACATTATTTAGAGAGTTTATTGTCAACTAGCAGATCCGTGTAATGAATTCAAGAGAAAAGAGATCTGAAGGTAACAAAATGCTTGGGATGGAAAGTGTTGAGTCTGAAAAGAGGCTCATTTTTGAATTCTAGAGAAAGAGGAGTGCTTAGTTTGAAAATTTTGGGATGATAACAGTGTGCCTGAATGGCAGTCCTTTTGATCCATGACAATAGCTATGCTGAATGTTACAATGGTAAAATCTTAGGCTTTGTGGCTTAATTTTGCATTTCTTATTTTCCAGGTGTGCAATTTTCGTTGAATTATTAAATCTCTTTTTGGGTGATAAAATGGGCATACAAATAATACCAACCCTCAGAATGTTATGAATATGAAAAATGTTTTAGTCTGCATAGTGTGCCGAGCACGGGGTCAGGAAGGGCTCTTCACCACGGTTTATGACTCGGTCCATGCTTCATGGTTCCATGATGGCTGTTAATCAGGCCATGTGCATATTTCAGTGAAAACTATTACTGCAATACAGAATGTGGTGATGGGAAGGTCTGGTAAGGGTTAACCTAATTCTCGGCTTCAACTTCTGGATTTTACAGCTCACCATAGGGTTCACCATGGGATCGGCAAACCATTCTGCTCTGTACGTAGCATCCTACCCTGGCGAAGGGAAGAGCATTCTTTTTCCAACAAAGGAGAATTGGAATTAAGTGTCTGGAGATGAGTGGTGTTCCTTCAGCAACAGCCAGCCTGGGGTCTAGACCGGAGAAACTGGAATGCCAAAAGAAATTCCAAAGGCAGGGAATTATAAACTAGTGTCTGGGTCCATTTCCACCCCTAGAGCCTTGAACTGTGGTCATGAACCCATGACAGCTCAGCATCCTCTGGGTCTTCAACTCAAGAATCAAAGCAGTTGAAGGTCTAACAGCATCTTCCAGCAGATGGCTTGGGTTTGGTTCCTAAAATCACAAGGGTGGGATCTGCCAGGGTCTTTGTGTGAAGACACGAGTCTAGGAATCTGCTGGGGTGGGGAGAAGGGGCAGCTCTCCTGGCTCTTCTCCTTTATGGCTGTGTGACCTCGAGTGGCCTTGGTGCCATCAGGAGAGCTGTGAAGAATGTCAGTACCTGACACACAGGGGCAATGTGCATATTACATGAAAAAATACTGGAAGTGCCTAGTACAGCTCATGGTGCCTCCAAAGCCCTCAGCTTCCTAATGGGGCTGGGGGACCTCTGATTGCCCAAGGGCAAGTGCTCCCCCACACCTCCCTGTTGTGCTCTGAATTAGGTGAGCTCCCTCTGGGGTGGGGCAGGGTGGGCCAGGGAGTTGTGGGGTTCTGGGCTGTAGGTGCAGGGCACTGCCTCCCCAGCCCCTCTGAGCCACAAAGATTGGTGGAGTCTCCCCAGGCAACAAACTCAGAAAAGTTACCACCTGTGTTAAGGTTATTAGGCTCCTAGTGATAGGACGCTTGATACCTCCACAAAGCTGGCCAGGGCTGGAGACATGCTTACAGGCCTCTCTCTGTCTCTGCCTCTCTCTCTCTCTCTCCTTCTTGCTGTCTCTGTCTCTGTCTCTCTCTGCAACGCAGCAGTAGGAGTTACAGGGCAGAGGGAAATCCTAATGCACTCGAAAAAAACCCAATTAACTGTGCACGTGTGTAATGACAACCTGAAGAAGGTCAAGAACTTTCTTGAAGTGGTAAAGGCCTCAAAGTATGGGCGTAAAAGATGTCAGGATATCAATAAACAGGGGCTCACAGGAACAGCTTTAAGTTTGCACCAAGTACCCTTGACCTACAGGGTGAGGCCTCCCTGACCCCAATCACCTTCAACATCAGCATCATCCTCTGAAATCACAAATATAATTTATCCTTGTGGTAAAAAGAAAAAAATCAAACAGAAAGGAAAGTAAAAATTCCCTTCACTTGCTGATCCTTTTCCTAGTCTTCAGAAGTAATTATTTAATAAAGACTAATTATTAGTGAGGTATTAATAACTAATAACAATTATTAATATAGTTTTTGTATATTCCTCTAGAATATATATATATATATATATATATATATATATATATATCCCCTTTAAGTGAAAAAGAAGTTGTGGACTGGTGAGAAGGCTATAATATAGTGTAATGGATAGGAAATATAGTATAGTATAAGATAATACATTTTGTTCTTTTTTTCCCTTTCTACGAAAAATATCCGGTCAATGTTTCCATTTCAGCCCATACAGATTTTTCTTATTGTTTTGAAAAGCCAAAGTCAATGTTACTATACTGACTTACCCAGGCTTGTACTCTAGACTTTGGGGGTAGTTTCTACTTGTTTGTTATTACAAA
Organism: Martes martes; assembly: GCF_963455335.1. Lineage (NCBI taxonomy): Eukaryota > Metazoa > Chordata > Mammalia > Carnivora > Mustelidae > Martes > Martes martes. Next base: position 5,748,337 of record NC_137888.1, on the reverse strand, counting down.
TAATGCTACAGTGAGCACTTCTATATAGTCACTATGTATTTTTATGCAGATATCCATAGGCTACATTCTTAAATGGTATTTTAAGAATTTAAACTGTGTTAGTTTGTACGTTTTAAATAAATGTTGCCAAATTCCTTCCCAGTTACTGTACTTGTGAGCCGGCCCACTGTGTATAAGAATGTTTCTGTTTCTCATACTTAAACTTTAAATTTTTGCCAACATTGAAATAACTCTTTTTTATTATTTTTGTCTTAGTTTCTGTGACTATGAACCAGTTTGAGACAATTTTCCTAGGCCTTCTTGTGAACTACTCATTTCCAATCCCGTTTTTCTCCCTATTGGTGGCTCCTTACTGATTTGTAAGAACTCTTTGTATAGTGAGGAAATAAGCTCGGTTGGGACCCCTGGTGGCTCAGTTAAGCATCTGACTTCAGTTCAGGTCATGACCCCCAGGGTCCTGGGATCTAGTCCCACATGGGGCTCCTTGCTCAGCAGGGAGCCTGCTTCTCCCTCTCCCTCTGCCTGCCGCTCCCCCTCCTTGTGCGTGTGCTCTCTCTGACAAATAAATAAATAATAAAAATCTAAAAAAAAAAAAAAAAAGAAACAAGCTCTGTCTACATGTCATACTGAGGATAGATTGTCATTTGTCTTCTGATTTTGGTTATGATGTTGTGTTTTTGTCTCATGCAGCAGTTGGAAAGGGTTATGGAGTTAAATTATTAGCTTTTTTTTAATGACATCTGGGAGCAGCAATCTTTAACCACCAAGAGGGTCCCTGAGGTTGAGTTGGTGTTTTACTGCTGGGTGTAGAATGTCTTATGATTGGAGAAGCCGTTGGGTCTACAGAGAGCCAACTTTATGGGCCTGGGGAAATTTCAGGTAGATTAACCAAAACAGCACCACCCCACTGCTTCCAAGAATGCCTCTGGGTCTGTGGTTCTCAGCTCCCTGTAGGAGCAAACCTTTGTAGGTGTCTCCTACGGAAATGACACGTTGCTTGGCCTCATTTATTTTGAATATTGTGTGATGTGGGCCTTTGATCCCAATTAATAGGGCAAGCGGTGCTTGATTGAGATTTCCACTGAGAAATCTGCTCAGGTGAAAATCCCAAAGGATATGTACAGAGGGAGTAGAATCCCCAAATGCCTTCCTTTTCCCCTGTAAGCTCCGAGGTAAACACAGGGATGCCAATTAATATAGGACAGGAGACATCGGGCCTGTTAGTGATTTGACCACACTCCCTCGGGCCAGACCTGGCGTGATGGGTTAATAAACCATAATCTCCAAAGAGTTCCTGATTTTTTGTTATTTTATATAATTCTTTCAGATTAATTTTTTGCCTCAGGTTATGAGGTGTTTCCATGATGGTTCAAATAAGATTCACATGTTTCCTACTTTACAAATTACCATAAATGTGACTTGAAATAGCAAAATTTGATTCTCTCGCAGTTCTGGAGGCCAAAAGTCCAAAACCAAGGTGTCAGCAGGGCGGTGCTCTGTCCAAAGGCTCTAGGGAGGATCCTTCCTTCTTTATTTCTTCCAGCCCCGCTGGCCAGGCATTTGTTAGCTTGTGGCTGCACCTGTCCAATCTCTGTCTCCATTTTCATGTGGCTGCCCTTTCTCTGCCTCTGTGTGTCCTTTCCTCCTCTTACAAGGACACCAGCCATTGGATTTAGGGGCCACCTAAATCTAGGATGACCTCATCTTGTGAGCTTCAACTTAATTGCATCTGCAATGACTCTATTTCTGAATAAATTAAATTTGTGAGGTTCTACATGGACATAAATTGTGGGGAGACTCTGTTTCAGGTGGACATAAATCTTGGGGAGACACTATTTAGTCCACTACATTAATAATCTCAAAACTTTAAGGTAAATGTTTTAAGGGGTTAATATCCTAAGTATATAAAGAACTCATACAACTCTACACCAAAAAAACAAACAATCCTATTTAAAAATGGGCTGAGGACCTGAATAGACATTTTTCTAAAGAGGACATCCAGAAGCTCAATAGGCACATGGGAGATACTCAACATTGCTCATCATCAGGGAAATGGAAATCAGAACCACAATGAGATACCACCTCACACCATCAGAATGGCTAAAATCAAGAAGAAAAGAAACAAGTGTTGGTGAGGCTGTGGAGAAAAAGTAGCCCTGTGTACTGTTGGTGGGGATGTAAATTGTTCCAGCCACTGTGGAAAACAGTATGAGGTTCCTCAAAAAACTGAGAACCTGAGAGCTGCAAGTACCAGGTGCAGAGCTGACAATTGTTGAGGCTGAAATTTGAGGTAGTACTACAAGCCCCTTGAGCCATTTTGAGAAGAAACATCGCCAAATTTCTCCCCAAAATGGTAATGCAAAATCAATGAAGACCTAGATCAGAGATTCTTGATAACTTCTCATAGATAAACACAACCTTTACCTACTGGGTGAACTTGACAAGAGCTGTAGAATATTCATCTATAAAATGAGGATGACGATATACTCTATTTATTCAGCATATATGAGTTAAATAAGAAAATGCATTTGCCGTTTTTGGTGCAGTACTTGAAATATAGTAAATGTTTAATAAAGAAAAGCTTTAAAACTCTTTAAGAACTGAGAAAAACCTTCTGCACAGCATAATGTTTGGGGGATATAGGTCCATCTGTCTGTCTATCTTTCTTTCTAACTCTTCCTTCCTTCTTTCTTTCCTTCCTTTCTTTCTTCCTTCTCTCTTTCTTTCTATTTAAAGATTTATTTATTTATTTATTTGAGAGAGAGAGAGAGAGAGAGAGAGAGAGAGAATGAGTGGAAGGGGCAAAGGGAGAGGGAGAGAGAATCCCAAGCATACTCACCCCATGCAAGTCTTGATCTCATGACCCTGAGATCACAACCTGAGCCGAAACCAAGAGTTGGACACTTAACAGACTGTGCCACCCAGGTGCCCCAGAGGGATATAGATGTTTCTAAAATCAAGGCATAAAAGAAGCCCATAGAAGGGCCCAGGCAGAGATTTATACATTGTTGGGTTCGATCATAATGGTGGAGCAGCAGAATCTGTCAGGGTCCCAATAGGAAGTACATTAGACACTCAAACTCGGGAAACCTAGGAAGGGCTTAATAAAAGTACTCAGTACAGGTGCAAAGGTGTGTAGGCAGGGTGTAGGAAACCATCAGGGGAGTGTAGTAGTAAGGGCAGGAGGGAGCTGAAACAGCTGTTACCGCAGGATCAAGGGAATGAGAAGGAGGATGTGGCTCCAGGGATCTACAGAATTGTTAATTCGGCTGTAATGGGAGCAGTGACAGAAGCCACCCTGCAGGAGGCAGTCACGGGAACAAATGCCAAGAAGGTGCTCCTCTTTCTCTTCCCAATCTCCTGCTGTGACTCCCCTTTGCTGAATGAATCTAGAAGCCAGAAAGCAAGGGAGCTTTTTGATCACCAGGGCTATGTGTGTCATCAACACAGTCCCCGTGAAAACAAGCTTCCTAGGGCAGAAAAACAGGGTGGAGAAAGCTGGGGAGTAGGTCTTAAAGAGGCACATTGAGCGATGTCTTCTCACTTGCTTTATCTTCCGGGTTCTTGACAGCTTGTGCCACATTCTCTTCTTGTAGAACAATGTTCAAGAACATTCTCTTGAGTAATGGCCAGCTGGTGGCTCAGCATCATCATCCTGAGTCCTCCCAATAAGAAACAACTTCGGGGCTTCCTGTCATGTGAGTGATCAAGATCGCATATTGCCAGGATGTGACATCTAGGTCTTCCCAGAGTGCAGCAAGCCAGGCTCTAAAGAGTTGGTTTGCCTGTGGGTTGGCATCTGTTCTCATTGTTTGGCACCTTGGCAGTGGCAGTTCCGTGTAGCTTCCTGCATCCTGTCCCCTTCTCCACCCTGTTTGCTTATAGTGTGGGTTGATTTGGAACCAGATTCAGCATCATGGTTGTTTTCTGCCTTAGTGCCCATATTCCCACCCATCTGTTTCTTCCAAGGGTTTCCAGAAGGTGTGTTGTCTTAGCAGAGAATCTCTCCAAAGTCTAACACATTCTAGGTAGCGTAGCTGGTGAGCAATTCAAATTCAGCTTCCTGAGTTTGGGAAGCTTGGGGTGCCACCATTGAGCACACCTTGCCCCAAATGCCCCAGGCCATGTCTAGGGCTGGTGTGAGCTCTTCCTGGGTCTAACCTCTTTCAGGCAAACTACACCTCCAGTGTGTCCACCTTGAACGCCAAGGAGCCAGATGGCTATTTGGATCTGGAGGCTACTAAGAGATGGAACCGGGAGTAGAAGAGGGGGTACACCTGTTCTCCTGATCTAGCCCACAGTGTGAGGGAAGTCTGCTTCGATGGCATTGTGTTCCTCTTGCTGCATTACACTCTCTGCCCAAACACTGCTCTTTATTGTTCTGAAAGATGACTGACTTGGCATTCAGAATTCAAGTTCAAGCTCTCAGTCTGGCCCCAAACTGTGTCCTCTGATTCAACTACCACTGTGGACCAACACACACTTTCTACCTGAGCCCAGATTTCCATGTAACACCCACCCATTATGAGTGCACACTCCACCCACCCACATACCCACATCCTTACACACTTACAGTGCACAGCTCTGTGCCACTTACAGGTCTCTTGGAAAGTCTTCTCTGCCTTTCTCCAGATCTAAAGTGGACCTGCCTTCCAGGCTCTCCCCAGGTCCCCCTCATGCTCTCCCATGTTTCTCGGCCAGTCCAACCCAGGATAATCATTCATTGATTTGCAGCTAGTTATCAAGCGCTGAGTGCATCACTGGGCTTTAGGCGCAATTCCAGGAGGTCCAGGAGCCCAGTCTTTCAGGAAGATGGAAGCTAGAGCAGCCAGCTTTTGAATTTGTGGAGGGTTAATAGGTGTAAAGTGATTTTCAGTGGCATTAGTTTGCGTTTCTCTGACTGACTGAAGATTTTGAGTAATTCTTCTGATGCAGGCCACCTTTCCCAGCCTCCTCCTTGTAAATCGCTCTTCCTCATTTTTCTGTTAGGATTGCTGAAATGTTCTTGTTGGCTTGCAGACATTTCTTGTTCTACATTTTTGATACCTTGGTTTTATTGTTGTATAATCTTGTCTCATCCTGTCATCTATTATCTTTGCCTGTGGTGATCTTTTTTAGAGTCCCTCATGTAAATGTAATCAAACTTGCTAGTTTTCTGTGCACTTGGGGTTCTGTTTAAAAAGTCCTACCCTATCTGTAAATGATAAAGATATCCTCTTATATCTCTTTTTACCAGTGTCATAGTTTTACCTTTCTTGTATATAGTGTTAGATCCACTCAGGGTTTACTATTATTGATGTATCAGGTAGAGATTCAATGTCATTTTCCTTGGTATACTTACAATTTCCCTAACATATCTGCTAAGCAATGTGCTCTCTCCTGCTGGTTTTGCTACTGTCTCTACTATATATGACATCCCCATATGGACATAGATTTTGCTCTGTATTCTCTATTCTGTCCCCTTGACGTATTTTCTGCTTTTGTGCCAGGGCACACTGCTTTTTATTTCTATAACTTTGAGGGGTGTCTTAAAGTCTACTTGGACAAGCCCACTACTTCCCTTGGCTTTTTAAAAAGTTGACTGAGCATTTAGAGACCTTTATTAATCTTAATATGTAAATCTGAAAGTGAGCTTACTCAATTCCTCAAAACCTTCACCTGGGGTTTCCACTGCAATGGCCCTGCACTTACAGGTTAATGTAGGGAGACTGTCGTCTTTATTCCAGTGTTTTCCCATTTACGAGGCATCTTTCGTGGTCTCTTGACTCTTCCGTGCCCATTGACAAAGGTCAAGAATAAACCCAGAGTGCTTGAAATTGGGTGTTCCTGTCCCTGAAAAAGGAGCATCCCTCTCCTGGTCTCTGTACTCCCTCCCAAGGCAGTCATGGGTGCTGCGTTTTCCCTGAATCCCCTCATCCCTCTGCAGGTTGGAGAGGGGACTCAGATCGTCTGTCCACCGTTAACACCCGTAGTTCCACCTGCAGCAGTCCCCCTCCACTCATCTCCATGTGGAATCCCAGGTCACTTCTGCTCTCCTCCTGCCCCATGCCCAGAGGTATCTGAACATCCCCTCCGTGTCCTATTCCTCCTCAACTGCTTAGGTAATCCCACCGCACCTTCTGGAATGCCCTAGAGCAGAGGTGTCCCTTCTGCTCCTTATTGCCCCTTCTAGGCTTCCTTAAACTCCTCAGCTCTGAATCTCAGGTCATCAGACCGTGTCCCTCTCTCCCTTTCGCTGTGATCATCTGCTGATGGCTCATGGGTCCCTTCCCTTCCTTCTTAGTGATTCCACTCCTGGGTCACTATCATTGTCTCGGTTCCCACTCCACCCTTGATTCTTTGTGGTTTGAATTCGCGGAGCTGATTCATCGAGGGGGGGGGAGGTCTTGAATCCCGTTCTGCCCACAACTGTGACTTGTACCCCACCAGACTCCTTGCTTTTATGTCTCATACTGCCGTACACCTGTTGTTCTGAAGAAAATATTGACAACCACCGTACTCTCAGTTTTGAAGGGGAAAAGACACTTTATTGATATCGTAAAAATCTAATCACAACTGAAAGAAGAAGAGGGAAGTCTGTGCACAGGTGGGGGCAGTAGTAAGCAGTAAAGGAGAATAAGACAGAGTTCCATCAAATCGGGTCCTTATGACAACCGGCCTCGCTAGCTGGGGAAGGCCTGTGGAGACAGCCAGGCCGGAGTCTGGGCGGAGCGGCCTCCCCTCAGCTGGGACTTCCAACTGACCATCCCCATAGGGCCGGATTTATAGGGCAGATGACGGGGTCTGAAGTTAAACGGTTATTCACCTGCACGCAGTTTGGAGCAAGCTGCATTCCTGTGTTATCATGTCTTTACATCTTCAAGGAGCCGGGGCTGGGTCTGTTTGTCTCCCCTCCCGGATTCCGTTCTGGGGGACCACCCTGGCCTGAAGCAGGAGGGGATGCAAAGCAAATTTCACAGCTCTTGCCGTCCAGACCAGAAGGGCCAGTTCTGACTGGGAGGCCAGCAGATGTCCACTAACCAGGATCCCGAGATCACTTATATGGCACGAGTCTCACACGTAACATTCCTTAACTTGCCTGTGTATGTGCAGGTCAGGGTGGTCGGTTTTGCAGGACAAATCCCAAAGACCTCCATTCATACAATTCATCTGGGCTCTCCAATATGGTAGCTCCTAGTGACATGAAGCTGTCCAACCAGTTAGAATTCAGAGCAAGTCAAGTCTCCCTTCTCAGTGGCACCAGCCATGTTTCAGGTGGCTGTGGCTAGTGGCTGCCATCTTGGCTCGTCAGATACAGAGTATATCTATCATCACGGAGCTCCGCTGGAACTTTCTAACACTGTACAGGACTTTGCCATTACCAATTTGTGAAACCCTCCAAACTCAGCTGTGTGCTCCCCCGTCTCTGCCCACCCCCTCTCGGCGTTTCGGCTTACCTCTGTCTTGTCAAGGACTTTGCCAGTCCTTGGACTCTTCAGGAGTGTAGACACAGGCTGTGTAGACACAGCCCAGTGATCCGAACCCCTTTCTGCTGTCCTTCCTCCTGCCTCCCCGAGCCTCTCTTCTCCTCTCACGGGTGACCTTTCCGGCTCAAACATTAGAGTCATGGGTTGCACGTTCTCAACTCCTTGTCTTCTCCTGCTTCACCGTGTGCGCGCGATGAAATAACACTCTGGCTAATCCGGGTCTCTGCGTGCTCTTGGCCCACAGCTGAGCAGCAGAATGGAGCTGGAGGAAACACAACCACTCTTACAGTCTTACTTCAACTCCTGACCTTGTTGCACACCTGAAACTAATATGATATTGCCTGTGAGTTATACTTTGATAAAAAATAAAAGTATAAACAAATTTACAACCAGTGCCATTGCACGGCACTGTTTTTCTGGTCCATTTGCTCCATTCCCCTAGACGTCGATTCCAGGAGTGTGTCTTCTCAGACTCCCACCGCCCTTCCTTCATCGTCACTATTATGCAATGACCTTGCCTCCTCCTTCCTGCGAGTGTTGGATAGAACGTCATTGTACTCCCACCACACCTGCCCCTGCTCGTGTGCGAACGTCCTGTGCTGCATCACAGAGGAGCTGTCTTGGCTTCCAGTGTAGACAGACTCTCCTGCTTGTGCCTGCGACCCATCCCTGCCCCCTACTCCAGGACATGGCTGTCTCAGTTTCCCCTACCTCTCCTATACCATCATTTCTTATCTCCTTACTGGCTGATAAGCACACAAACATGCTTTTTTCCCTCCCATTAAAAAATCTGTTGGCCATCTGTACCCCAGTGTTCATAGCAGCAATGGCCACAGTTGCCAAACTCTGGAAAGAGCCAAGATGCCCTCCAACGAACGAATGGATAAGGAAGATGTGGTCCATATACACTATGGAGTATTATGCCTCCATCAGAAAGGATGAGTACCCAACTTTTGTATCAACATGGGCGGAACTGGAGGAGATTATGCTGAGTGAAATAAGTCAAGCAGAGAGAGTCAATTATCATATGGTTTCACTTACTTGTGGAGCATAAGGAATAACATGGAGGACATGGGGAGTTGGAGAGGAGAAGGGAGTTGGGGGAAATTGGAGGGGGAGATGACTCTGAGAAACAAACTGAGGGTTTGGAGGGGAGAGGGGTGGGAGGTTGGGTGAGCCTGGTGGTGGGTATTAAGGAGGACACGGATTGCATGGAGCACTGGGTGTGGTGCATAAACAATGAATCTTGGAACTCTGAAAAAATAAAATAAAATTTTAAAAAATATATTGGCCCCATTTTCTCCCCAAGTTTGTGATCATTTCTTTGCTCCCTCAGACGCAGTGTCCAACATCTTGAGACATGTGTGTATCTCTTTCCCTGTGTGTGCTTACCTGAGTAAAGGACCACAGTCCCTTTGGGGAAGGACTTGGAGAGTCATTACGTAATAGTCTTGCAGTGATGCTGCAGGGTCCTTCCTCATGGGCCCTTGGCCTCTCCTCTGTCGGGTGTTCTGGGTCTGAGAAGTGACACAGGTGCCTGGACAAGGGACTGACTTGTCATTGGAGTGGTTGCCTTCACTCTCCTTCTCACCCATCCTTCGTTTCTTGTGGTTTACAGACTGGACAGTGCCCTCGCTGACCTTGGGGATGCCAATCCTAATGACCTCTCCATAGCTCTGTGCAGCTCAGGCCTCTGTGGATGCCACTCTGCGCCCAGGGCTCACTATGCTAATTGGATAGGCCCTGAGGTTAGGTGCTGCCACTGGGCCTCTATTGTTTTGGGATTTTTTTCCAATTTATTAAAATGTGTATTTATTCCATGGCCTAATTTGTATGGGGCTGTGGCCTCTTAATTATTAAATAATCTAGGTTCTCGGGTTTTTTTGGGGGGGGGGTTTATTACTCTATTGTGCCAAAAGCCCAGTTTGTCCACTTTCAGCTTGAGCTTTTGGGGAGAGCCACTGCTGAGTTTTTTAAACAATGTGGTTGTCCCCTCACTGTACACTTGTTTTGATTTAATGAAGGCAGTGTCCTCTAGGGGTTGCAGTTGGCTGCTGGCAGTTTTGGCTTCATGGCAAATCTGCTCGGGTGTGCCCTGTTCTCAGAGCTACTCGAGCCCTTCCTTGCCCATCGGCCCTGGGAGTTTTGGCATTTCTTCTTCACCTATACCTTCGAGTTTCCAAAGATCAACCTCTCAGTTTTTAAGGATATTTATGTATTTATTTATTTAGAGAAAGAGAGAGAGAGAGGAGCAGGGAGAGTCAGAGAAGCAGACTCCTCGCTGAGCAGGGAACCCAATGCAGGGCTCCAATCCCAGGAACCCGAAATCATGACCTCCGCTGAAGGCAGACGTGTCACTGACTGAGCCACCCAGACACCCTTAACCTTGCAGTTTAAAAAAAAAAATGTTTTTAAAGATTTTTATTTATTTATTTGACAGAGATCACAAGCAGGCAGAGACACAGGCAGAGAGGGGGGAGGGAGCAGGCTCCCCGCTGAGCAGAGAGCCCGATGTGGGGCTCCATCCCAGGACCCTGAGCCGAAGGCAGAGGCTTAACCCACTGAGCCACTCAGGCGCCCCTCTGGCCTTGCAGTTTTAATCATTAACAAAAAGTTATAATTATTTCCTTGGAGCAGCTTTAATTTGATAAGACAGTTGACCAGAAAGTACAGGGAATTCTCCCATGCCCCTGTCCCCGGCCCCCACAGTGTCCCGTTTCATCTGCGTCTTGAGGTCAAGGGCCACATTTGTTGCACTTGAGCAAATATTGATGTTATTATTAACTACAGCGCAGAGTTGCATTAGGGTCTTATTCTGGCCAGGTCATCTGCATCTTCACTGTGTGTGCCTGTTTAGGGGGACAGCCAGAGGTCTGGCCAGTGCAGACACAGAATTTGGGGCTCCTCTCTCTGACTCTTTTCTTCAGTTCTCCTTTCTTTCTTTCTTTTTTTTTTTTTAAGATTTTATTTATTTACTTGACAGAGAGAGAGATCACAAGTAGGCAGAGAGTCAGGCAGAGAGAGAGGGGGAAGCAGGCTCCCTGCTGAGCAGAGAGCCCAATACGGGACTCGATCCCAGGACCCTGGGATCAGGACCTGAGTAGAAGGCAGAGGCTTAATCCACTGAGCCACCCAGGCACCCCGCCAGTTCTCCTTTCTTATTTTTCAGTGGCCATGGTTTTCCTGAGCCCGGTCCTTTGATTTTTCAGCCTGCAGATTTTTTTGTCCAACTTTCAGCCACCCGATGAAGTGCCAAATTTAGCTTGGCCTCCAGCAGAAGGTCCCCCAAACCAGCATCACATCCTCTGCTAACCCCTTCTTCCTGGCTCCAGCTGGCCTCCACAATCCACCTGCTGTCTGTGCCCTCCAGTCTCCCTAGTGTTTTCAGGGGTACGATGTTCACTCATTTCTCTTGGGTAGGGTGGACTTGCTGAGCCAATAAGTACATGCCTGGCTTAGCGAAATAAGTCAATCGGAGAAAGACAACTATCATGTGATCTCCCTGATATGAGGAAGTGGAGATGCAAGGCGGGGGGGTTGGGGGGAGGTAGGAAAAGAAAAAATGAAAAGATGGGATAGGGAGGGAGACAAACCATAAAAGACTCAATCTCAAGAAACAGACTGAGGGTTGCAGGGGGGAGGGGGACGGGAGAGGGTGGTGGGGAAATGGACATTGGGGAGGGTATGTACTATGATGAGTGCTGTGGAATGTGTAAACCTGGCGATTCACAGACCTGTACCCCTGGGGATAAAAATACATTATATGTTTATTAAAATAAAAAAATTAAAAAATACATTATATGTTTATTAAAATAAAAAATAATATAAAATACAATAAGTACATGCCTGTTTAACTTTTTAAAAGAAGATTTTATTTATTCATTAGACAGAGAGTGCACAGGAGCAGGAGGAAGAGTAGAGGTGGAGGGAGAGGCACAAGGAGACTCTGTGCTGAGCACAGAGCCGGGGCTCATCCCAGGACCCTGAGATCATGACCTGAGCTGAAAACCAAGAGTTGGACGCTCAACTGACTGAGCCACCCATACATCCTGCACGCATGTTTAATTTTTAAAGGAACGGCCGAACTGATTTTTAAAGTGGCTGCATTTTTTGCTTTCCCAGCAATGTATGAGGATTCCAGTTTTTCCACATTTTCACCAGTACTTGGTACTTACTATCTTTTTGATTGCAGTCATTCTGGTGGGTGGGTAGGGCTTTCTCTGTACAGTTTTCATTTGCATTTCTTAATAGCTCACGATGTTGGACACCTTTCCGTGGGCTTATTCATATGTCTTCTCTCATGGAATGTCTGTGCAAATCTTCTACCCTTTAAAACATTGGCTTGTCTTATTACGGCATTGTGAGAGCTTCTGCGTACATTCTGAATGCAAATCCTTTATTGCATATATAATTTGCAAATATTTTCCTGCAGTCTGTGGCTTGCATTTTCATTTCTTTATGGTATCTTTCAGAGTGCAAAAGTGTTGGTCTCAAGGAAGTACATTTTCTCATTTTTTCCCCCCCTCTTGATATTGCCTTTGGTTTTGTATCTAAGAACTCACTGCCTGTCCTAGGGTCTGAAGATATTCTCCTATGTTACAACTAGAAGTTTTATAGTGTTTGCTTTTACATTTAGGCTTTTTAAAAAAATTTCTTTTCAGGGTAACAGTATTCATTGTTTTTGCACCACACCCAGTGCTCCATGTAATACGTGCCCTCCCCAGTACCCACCACCTGGTTCCCCCAACCTCCCACCCCCCACCCCTTCAAAACCCTTGTTTTTCAGTGTCTGCAGTCTCTCATGGTTCACCTCCCCCTCCAATTTCCCTCAACTCCCTTCTCCTCTCCATCTCCCCATGTCCTCCATGTTATTTGTTATGCTCCACAAATAAGTGAAACCATATGATAATTGGCTCTCTCTGCTTGACTTATTTCACTCAGCATAATCTCTTCCAGTCCCGTCCATGTTGCTACAAAAGTTGGGTATTCATCCTTTCTGATGGAGGCATAATACTCCATAGTGTATATGGACCACATCTTCCTTATCCATTCGTCCGTTGAAGGGCATCTTGGTTCTTTCCACAGTTTGGCAGCCGTGGCCATTGCTGCTATAAACATTGGGGTACAGATGGCCCTTCTTTTCACTACATCTGTATCTTTGGGGTAAATACCAAGTAGTGCAATTGCAGGGTCATACGGAAGCTCTATTTTTAATTTCTTGAGGAATCTCCACACTGTTCTCCAAAGTGGCTGCACCAACTCGCATTCCCACCAACAGTGTAAGAGGGTTCCCCTTTCTCCACATCCTCTCCAACACACGTTGTTTCCTGTCTTGCTAATTTTGGCCATTCTAACTGGTGTAAGGTGGTATCTCAATGTGGTTTTAATTTGAATCCCCCTGATGGCTAGTGATGATGAACATTTTTTCATGTGTCTGACAGCCATTTGTATGTCTTCATTGGAGAAGTGTCTGTTCATATCTTCTGCCCATTTTTTGATATGATTATCAGTTTTGTGTGTGTTGAGTTTGAGAAGTTCTTTATAGATCCTGGATATCAACCTATTGTCTGTACTGTCATTTGCAAATATCTTCTGAAACAGTCAACAAAACAAAGAGGCAACCCACGGAATGGAAGAAGATATTTGCAAATGGCAGTACATTTAGGCTTTGATCCAACTTGAGTTAATTTTTGTGTATGGTTTCATTATATCGGAAGAATATTACAATTGTAAAGGTATACTCATCTAAGAAGATAATCTTAAAATACATGAAGTCTAGGAAACAGAAGTAGAAAGTTCAGTAATTGTTAACTTTTCTTTTTTAATCATAAGGTTGTGAATTTTTCTCTAAATGTAGCTTTACCTACTACATATAGGATTTTTGGTATGAGATATTCTTGTTTTTGTTTATTTCTAGAGAATTTGTAATTTCAGTTTCTTTAGAAAAAGTTTTTATTTATTTATTTGACAGAGAGAGAGATCACAAGTAGGCAGAGAGGCAGGCCGAGAGAGGGGGAAAGAGGCTCCCCGCTGAGCAGAGAGCCCGATGTGGGGCTCAATCCCAGGACCCTGAGATCATGACCTAAGCCAAAGGCAGAGGCTTAACCCACTGAGCCACCCATGCACCCCTGTAATTTCAGTTTTATTTTATCTTGGATCCAGAGTTTTTGGAAAATTTTTATTATTAATTTCTTATTTTTTTTAAGATTTTATTTATTTATTTGACAGAAAGAGATCACAAGTAGGCAGAGAGCCAGGCAGAGAGAGAGGAGGAAGCAGGCTTCCTGCTGAGCAGAGAGCCTGATGCTGGGCTCGATTCCAAGACCCTGAGATCATGACCTGAGCTGAAGGCAGAGGCTTTAACCCACTGAGCCACACAAATGCCCCTAATTTCTTATGTTTTTAATGATCTTTCTCTTATAGATTTTTGATTCTATATTTGGGATATAGGATATAGTCTATAAAAATCACCCCTTCATAACTGATAAAAGTTTCCTTTGTGGCCAAGAGCATGAGGGTTTAGAAATTATTTAACAAGTATAAGAGAATGACATGTATTCTATTAACATCTATTAGTATAGGTGTATATTACATGCATATTTATTAAATTGACTTTGTTCCATTATATTCGTGTATGTCCTTAGTATAGCATCTGGCATATACTTAGCACGACATGTTTATGGAAAGATGTGTTTTTAACAAGTCTTTTTATTTCTGGATGTTTTGATTTTCCTATCTGCCATGTTGTATGTTACATAAACGTCTATATTTTCTTCACGGATTTTTTTTGTCTTTTAGCATCACGTCACATCTCTTTTTCCTAGTTAATGCTTTTGGCTTTAAATTCCCCTTCATCTGGTATTATCAAGGCCACTTTTGTTTAAATTTTTCTTTGTATCACTGTTTTATTGTGTTCCCATAAATAACATATAACTTAGTGTATGTTAAAAATTCAGTCTTTTTTTTTTTTTAAAGATTTTATTTATTTGAGAAAGAGAGAGTGAGCAGGAGCAGCAGGAGGGTCAGATGGAGAGGAAGAGGGATAAGTAGGCTTCCTGCTGAGCAAGGAGCCTGACAAGAGACTCAATCCCAGGACCCTGGGATCATGACCTGAGTTGATGGCAGACGCTTAACCTATTGGGCCAACCCAGCACCCTAAAATCCAATCTTGCTTACAATTTCAATTCCAATCTGTCCAAGTAAGTTCCTACTGGACTAGTCCTTCACCTGTACTCTCTGGCCCCCAAAACAAACATAAATGAGCAACAGGTAATACCTCAAGGCACAAGAGAATGAACAAAAGCAAATTCACAATGTCGAGGGTCTGACCCACAATTCTTTGAAGTGTTTTTTTTCCCTGTCTCTATACTCACACTCTCCTTCCTACAACACCTGAGTTTTTCTGAGGGGTTAAAGTTCTTGACTTCATGACTATGGGAGTCAGGGGGGTCGGGAGGGGGTGGTGGGGTTATGGACATCGGGGAGGGTATGTGCTATGGTGAGTGCTGTGAAGTGTGTAAACCTGGCGATTCACAGACCGGTATCCCTGGGGCTAATAATACATTATATGTTTATAAAAATTAAAACAAAAAAGAAATGTTTCTCAACATTAACAGCATGTTAAATTCATCTGGGAGCTCCCCCCAGAGATTTTGGGTTAATAGATCTTGGAGGCACCCCTGGCATCCTACAGTGTTAACAGCTCCCCAGGGGCTCCCAACCTGCAGCCCTGGTTGAGGCTGGCTGCCTTCTCTCTGACCTTTTGGGGAGGAGCGGCTCCGGGACCTCCTGCCTCCCCACCCAGATCACACCCCGCCCCGCCCAGGGAACTGCATCTCTGCTGACGGCTCACTGCTGACCACTGGGGGGCTGAGGGCAGGATGCAGGTGGGGAAGAGGGCTTCACCTTCCGGGCTGCTCCACATCACCCAGCCACACCCACCCCAGGCCCTCCTGTGGCTGGAATATACCTCCTGGGGGCAGGGAGCCACTCCCACCTGGCCAGGGGCTGGGCCTTAATTTCCCCCTTCAAATCAGCCCTTTTGCCTCCCACCTTCCAAGCGTTATTCCCTTGTTTCTGGTTCTCAGACAACTCTCAGACAACTCAGACAACTCTGGTTTTCATACCTGCACGGTATGAAAGAAACAAGGGGCAGCAGCATCTTCAACCAGAAGGTCCTTCACTTCCATCAGGACTTTTGTTCTTTCTGCAACTTCCGTCATTCACATGTCAGGTCTCCTGTGTCCGGACTTCAGACTCTGGGCTTTCGAGAGTGGTTTCTACTTCACTGTGTTTGAGTTCACATTTGATGTGTTTGCGCCTGTTGAGCTCCTGGAACCATGATCGGGCCTCACCCGTGTCTACTGTCTGTTGCTCATCTTGCAGTTTCAAATCAGCAGATCCCAGAATAGGTGCTCCTGCCTCAGACTTCGCCCTCTGACGGTGCCCCTCAGATGTTTCTTTAGGTCTCCTCCAGCTTCCTCATTCATGCTCCTTCAGTGGAAGGCACTCGAGCCAGCAGCTTGGCTGGTCCTCCTCCCACAGGTTACTGGGAAGTGCTGCACTTATGTAGATATTTTTGCCATTACTCAAAATTGCTTTCAACAGGTGCTCACTAATCATACCAGATAATGAGTATCAAAACTTTTCATCGGGGCGCCTGAGTGGCTCAGTGGGTTAAAGCCTCTGCCTTTGGCTCAGGTCATGATCTCAGGGTCCTGGGATCAAGCCCCGCATTGGGCTCTCTGCTCAGCAGGGAACCTGCCTCCCCCACCCTCTCTCCCAGCCTCTCTGCCTACTTGTGATCTCTCTCTCTGTGTCAAAATAAAAAAAAGAAAAAAAAAACCTTTTCATCACACATAATTTGGGGCCAAAAATTCCATGATGCAGACAGATCATCTGTGCATCCTTCATCAGACTTGAATGTGTCCAGAGAGCAAATCCACCTCCCAACCGGGAAGGAACATGACTCCCCCAGAGGGATGTGAAGACTCTTTTGAGCAATGTCTGCGGCATTGCTGTTGGGAATATTAGAACTTCCCTGGATGGCTGCGGTGAGGACAGGGCTCCCTGGGACGTAGGGATTCTGCCACCCCGTAGTCACCCCCACAGCGTTGTGAACATAGTGCTCTAATGTGAACATGACTGTCCTCATTTCCACCAGCCAGAGGAAATCTGTGTTCAGAAGCCACAAGTCAATGTGTTCTCCTTACAGAGTACATCTTATAGCTCTAAGTAGGGATTCTGAGGAGAACAAGAGGGCACTCTGAACTTGACAGAAGTTGAAGATGAGTGGGACAAACTTCTTCCACAGGGCCTTGCTCTGATTTTCCTTGCAAACGATTTGGTCCCTTTAAAGCCCCTGGAAAGCTGACTCTGGTAGGGGTACAATTTGTAGGGAGAGGAGGTAAGGTGATGGCCTGTCCTCCCAGCAGTTTCTCTTCTCCCCATTCCCCATCCTGGGAATGCTGTTGGCCAACCATGTGCTGGGTAGGAGAGGAGAATAAGGGGAGATGAGATCTAAATATTGGTGAGAAATGAACAAATGGTGATTTTGGTTAGATTTAGAATTTTTTGAGGTATGGTTTATATTCATTGTTTATACATATATCATGAGAAAACAAAATATGTACAGACTTTAAAACCAATTGATAGACATGTTTATCTTGATTTTGAATAAAAGGTCAGAAGAACTCTCTGGTGGAATATGGGGAAACTGGTAGGAACTAGCCCTTGGACAGGTGTTTGGCCCATTTGCAGATGGTGGGGAGCATCAGTCCAATAAATAAGGAAGTCTTGAGTTGAGATTATAGGAAATTGAATGATAAACTGTTCTGAAACCCGGTGAATGGATGATAAAATGACTGATGCCCTGAGCCAAACACTCTGTGTTTGGATGGTTCCACTGCTCTGTTGCTTGAGAAGAGTGGGTTCCCTTCATACTCAAGTAGTTTCTGCATGTGCATGGTGACACATATTTTGCATAAGGATTTAATTCACTTCGCTAATTTACACAAATTATAACGGAACCTTTTATACACTGGCAGAAGAAAGAGAACCATATATTACTGCTTTAGAAATTTTAACTTAGAAAGTGGCCTTTTTCTTGGAGAAAAGAAAGCAAAAGTAATGACTTCTGTAGTCTCATGTGAATAATGCACGGATGACATGAAGGCATGAAGCTTGAAATACTCTTGTAAGTTGCAAGCCCAGAGTGGATCATGAGTATTTAAGGGGGATCGAAATGGACTTTAAAATGAAGAGAAGCAAATTCTTAAACATGATTTTAAATATTAAGACAAAGTCAAATATCTAAAATGCTTTCTCTTACAATGTAGCAACTTCTTCCCAAAGAGGTGTGGTTATAAGCTCTCTAAGGACACCATTGAAAAGCTCCCCAGTGGCCAAACACAACACAGGGACACTTCTCTTGTAATGGCTACCCGAGTAATCTAGGAATTGATATAATTTAATAATTAATGGTTTATTGGATAAAAAGTTGCAGTTGTTTATGAGTCTTAGCATTTTGTCATCAGACACAAAATACTTGGGATGTATAAAGGAAAAAAAAAACTGGTTCAGAAGATTCCTGCAAAATAAATTTTTAACCCAAGTTGGGGTTGGTTTGCAAGGCAGAGCAGACTGGGCCAGGCAGCAACAGGGTGTGGCTATGGGGTCCACACAGGAATATGGAAGAGACTTGTCTTTGAGCCCAAAGTCACAAAGTCTTCATCAAACTGAGAAATAGAATGTCACCAGCTCCTTTGAAGTCTGATACACACCTCCCTGGTGATGCTTGGAGAAACCACCATCCTGAATTTTACATTCATCAATGTTAGTTTTTCTTTGTAGTTTTACCACAAATGGATAAACCATTAAAAGATTATTTTGTTGGGGGGAAAAATCCCCTATACCTCTTACTTACAATACTGTTTTCTGAAGGAGACATGAGGGTGGGCTGTGTCCCCCACGTTCTCCCACACTATTTCCCTGGTTCCTCCCAAGCTCTTCCCCAGACCCCAAGCACCATCTCCTCCCCTCCTATATCCTCAGTGTGCTCTCCCCCCACCATCAGCTTATGAAGATGGATACCCGGGTCAGATGGAGGAAACTTCCAGCCCCCACACCCCATCTGCACTTGAGCTACACTTAGACTCCAGTTACACTTAAGCACAATATCTAATGCAGCATCTGGCACAGAACAGGAGCTCAGTGAATATATGGCTGTGCATATGCTTGGGCTCCACACAAGCTCACTCCCATGTCCTGTCACATCTTCACCCATGTCTACAGTGTGGAAGGGAACAAGAGCCCTCAGTGACAGTTAGGGGTCTATGCAACAATCTAGTTGGTAGATTGTGACATTGCAAGACCTGTGACATATGTAATGTGGCTGCTGGGGATCCTCGGTGCCTTTACAGGACTGAATGGCTCATGTGTGGAGTGCCACTCATCTGCCATCAAAGTGCCTGGGCTTCTAGCCCACAGTACTCCTGACTTCATTTCTCGGAGCAGAACTGAGTGGATGGGCTAAACAGACAGACACTCAGACATTCCCTCTGCCACTCTCCTCCTCCTGGGGCACTTTTCTCTGCTGTCCTCGCTTCTCTTTTCTGTTCTTCCTTCTTGTCATACTTCCTGTGCTTCTTACTTTCTGGGAAAGGCTGGTCTCTTGTAGGTCGCTAGCCAGCTGCAACACGGCTTTCCACAAGAGCTGGTCGTACTCTTCAGAACTCTGGTTCTTCTCAAGTGATTGTCTTTTGATGCTGAAAAGTTGCTTCTTCCAGAGCCAAGTGACTTTCAGGGTAGAGGCTGGAGGTGTGAGTGTGTTGTGGGTTGAATTGTTCTGTCCAAATTCATATGTTGATGTTCTGACCCCAGTCCCTCAGAAAGTGGCCATTTTTGGAGACAGGATTTTTACCAAGTTAAAGATGACATAATGAGTGTGGCCCCTAGTCCAATATGACTGGAGTGCTTATTAAAGAAGGAAATTTGGAGACAGACTTGCACATAGGAAGAAAGCCATATGAATGTGAAGAGAACCATCTACCAGACAAGGAGAGAGACCTGGAACAGATCTTTACCTCATAGCCATTGGAAGGAACCAAACCTACAATACCTTGATTTTGGGCCAGATGTCCATCAACAGGTGAATGAATAAAGACACACACACACACACACACACACACACACACACACTGGGCTATTACTTAGCCATCAAAAAAAAAAAAAGAAAGAAATCTTGCCATTTTCAATGATGTGGATAGAACTAGAGGGTATTATGCTCAGTGAAATAAGTCAGTCAGAGAAAGACAAATACCATATGATTCCACTCATATGTGGAATTTAAGAAACAAAACAGATGAACATAGGGGAAGGTAAGGAAAAATAAAATAAGATGCAAACAGGGAGGGAGGCAAATCACAAGAGACTCTTAACTCTAGGAAACAACTGAGGGTTGCTGGAGGGGAAGTGGGTAGGGGGATGGGTAACTGGGTGATGGGCATTAAGGAGGGCACATGATGTGATGAGCACTGGGCATTATATCCAACTGATGAATCACTTAATTCTACCTCTGAAACTAATAATACAGTATATGCTAATCAGATTGAATTTAAATAAAAAGTTAAAAAGAAACAGGGGAATGTGGACACCTCTCAGCTGGTGTATTTAAATGGGGGCTAAATGGTAGGATTTCATCTTGGTTGAGTGTCCTGAGGATTGAATGGCTTATTTAGAAACATTTTTGTCCATTTGGGTTTAGAACATCCTGTTTGCCAAACATTACTAAGTCTGATGCTTCTTATGTCTCTGACATAAAACCTCATTTATTGTGTTCAGATTCAATGCTGACTGAGGAAAAGAAACCCTCGTGTCTTCAGGACCATACATGCAGATCTGTTTATTGTGGTCTGTCTCTGGGTACTGCTCATGGCATTTGCAGAACTCGGTGCAGCTCTGGAATGTTTGGATTATTTCATGGCAAGCATGTGTAATTTTGATGTTTTCAGTGCAAGTATGAGAAAAATAATGTGTTTCTTTGCACAACTATTCCAATGATAGTGGAGGTGGCTTCCTACTTTTGATGTTCTTATACTACAAATTTTGAACATGATCTCTTTTCATTTGGCCACAAACTTCTCAATCTATTTTATTGGTATCCCCTTGACTTCGTCTGCTGTTTAGACACAAATTTCCCCAGTCTCTGGAATATTCTGTCCTCTTTATTTTTAAAAAATGTCTTAAAAATCCAATGACCCAACTACAAACTCTTTGAATGGATATTTACTATAAAGAATAGAAGATTTGCAAAAGCAAAATGGGATATAAAATGCACAAATAAAATTATAGGGAAAGACATCTAAAGAAGACAGAAGGCTGCACAGGAAGGTCTTTGAACTCAGCTTTGAGGGATAATGTACAAAGGGTGGAGGGGGAGGTGCTTATATAAATAGAATAAAACTCTTTGGCAGGAATCTGTAAGAAGAGGGGCAGAGGACTGAGAATTATGGGATCTTTCCTTTAGGAAGATTCTATTATGCAGGAGAAGGAGGAGAGCCAAAAGAATCACTCATGCTACGGTTTGCCAAAGAGTGTCTTCTGGCTGGAAAGAGTAGAACAATATATAAAGGGAGGTAGACATAGGGAAGGTGGAAGGATAGCCATGAAGCATAAGAGCCTTTCACAGCCTGGAGTGTTCCTCAGAACTGCCAGATGCCTTTGAGGATTCAGTTGTGGATAAGGGTTCCAAAGACTGGGAATAGGCTCATGTGAGTTCTTTTCAGAGAAGAGGGAAAAACAGAGACTCTCTGGGCTGGTAAACATCAAGTCAGCCCCTGGTAGCTCCTGGAATGGTGTGTGAAAACAGATGGTTTCTGAACATTCACAATAGGAAATAATGAACACTGAGTACCAGCTTTAGGTTCCTGATGAACCATAACCAATTAGCCTCATTTTCCTTCTTGTGTTTAATTAGTGAATTTAGGAATATTGTGTGCGTGTTTTCCTCTCATTAAAACACTTGATGAAGTTTCTCATATTCTTTGAGAAGATGGAGAAAGGGAAATAAGAGGCTAGCAGCCAGAAGGCAGAGTCTTAGCTGATGAATGACTGTCTTTAAATGGAGTTGATTAAGGACACAGTGTTGAGGTAAAGAGCTGTAATCTTGGGCCACATGTTTATGTCCTGGGATGGTTTTTGTTGCAGTCATGCAGATGAAGACTTAGTAGATTTTCTTATGAGACTGCAGGGTCCCTTGCAAGCAGTCTTACGAAAATTCATGTCCCATGTGAAGCCCTGGCTAATGACTTGCACATAATGGTTTATCAGTGAGTATTTGTTGAGTGAATAAATGAAGAAATGGAATGTTTATGAATTAAATTTGCATATCACAAGAAATCTGAATGGAAATTTCCATTGAATACTGAAGATTAAAAGTTTCTCTAAATAGTGGAACATTTACCAAAAACCAATATAAGATTAAAAAAGAGGACCTTTCAGGCATGTGCACCTGAATGTTTATAGCAGCAATGTCCACAATAGCCAAACTATGGAAAGAACCTAGATGTCCATCAAAAGATGAATGGACATAGAAGATGTGATATATGTGTGTGTGTGTGTGTGTGTATACCTATATCTATATCTATCTCTCTCTCTCTATATATATATAAAATGGAATACTATGCAGCCATCAAAACCCCCCAAATCCTGCCATTTGCAACGATGTGGATGGAACTAGAGGATATTATGCTAATTGAAATAAGTCAATAAGAGAAAGACAATTATCATATGACCTCTTTGATATGAGGAATTTGAGAGTCAGGGTAGGGCTGATCATAGGGTTAGGGAGGGAAAAAATGAAACAAGATGGGAACCACAAAAGACTCTTAATCTCAGGAAGCAAACTGAGGGTTGCTGGGGGTGGGGGATTAGGGATAGGGTGGCTGGGATATGGACATTGGGGAGGGTATGTGCTATGGTGAGTGCTGTGAATTGTGTAAGACTGATGATTCACAGACCTGTACCCCTGAAGCAAATAATACATTTTATGTTAATTTCATAGAAAAGGAGGGCTTTTCTGAATCTTTGGCCATGCAGGTCAGAGTGACCTGCAGGTCCTGTGCCAAGATGCTTCAAATCCTTATTAAAAATGTTTGGGTCCCCATGAAGCCCTAACATACCCAAATTTACCAGGAAATCTGGGTAGGAATGGGGTTGATGGGTTTCATTGTTTATAAAACCAGAAGTGCTGATAAAAGATAAAGCTTTGAAAGCTTTTGAGTCCCACACCTGCTCATGGTCATCACTAGCTAGCTTTACTTGGAGTACACATCAGATGGAATGTCATTCTGGCCGTAAATCTCTGCCATCTCTGTTAGATGGGAACAAGAAACATTGCTCTACACTTGTAGACATGTTGTTTCCATTGTGGCGTGGATAAATATACCTGTGAGGGGCAAGAAGAAGATGTAAAAAGAGTAAAGATATATTTTTTTCATTTAGATTATTGTCTCCCCCATCCCCCACCCCACCCCCAGCTGTACGTGCTATGGCTATGCTGTGTTAATGGTTGGGGCTATGGAAAAGATCAGGCCACATTGAGAGAAATATGGTGTCTGTCTGGTCCCATTATTATCTGTAGTGGTCAGATCACACCTAGAGTATTGCTTCTGTTTATATGTGTGACATATTTTCAGAAAGGATAGACAGATTGGACCAAGTCCAGAAAGGGGCAACTGAAAACCATCATTTACAGAACCGGTTAAAAGGACAAGAAATGTTTAAGTGAGGGAAAGAGAAATTTGAAGGTGAATCTGTTGCTAGAATATTGTACCAGATTAGTGCTGGCCCATGAACTGACTGCATCCACATCCACTGGGGCCATTCTCTAGGCTGAGGATTTCCAATACCCAACCCAACATCCTGTCCAGCTCCAAGAGTCTATTACAGGTCTAGGGAGAAGTATTTTTACAGGTGATCATGAATGTATCATCCTAGGGGGCTTTACTGTATAAGAATCCACTCAGACTCAGGTAGTTTAGTTGGAAGTAAAGCAATTCAAATAAAAAAATTAAAACAATTCAAACAAACAACTGAGTGTGGTGGTTGACAGGTGGTTGACAGGTCTAGTGATGGGTGAATTGTCTTCCATGTGTGCTGGAGAGCTCCCTGTCACTGAGAGGTTTAGGTAGGGAGTGGATTACTATAATGATGCTATTAAAAAGAACTCCAGCTTTGGGGGAGAAGTAATTTGGAAAAGCTTAAATGTTCTTTCATTAATTCAACAAATATTTATTGACTGATACTACAGGGATAAGGAGAAAGGGCAGAGCAGAAACAAGGCCCTGCCCTGTTGGAGCTCACCTTTTATGATTTAAAGATTTCAAGCAGGGAGAAGGAGCAGGCTGAGACTGCATCAGGTAGCAGGAGATCAGCTAGACAGCTTATCAAACCATTCCAAACACCTACAATCCAACAGGAGATTGAAGAGAAGAAGAGCAACAATTCTAGAAACAGAAAATCGACCACTTTCTGAAAGGTAGGACCTGCGGAGAAGTGAATCCAAAGCGACAGGAAGATAGACCGCGGGGGGAGGGGCCAGCTCCCGGCAAGCGGCGGAGCAACGGAGCACAAAATCGGGACTTTTAAAAGTCTGCTCCATTGAGGGACATCGCTCCAGAAGCTAAACCTGGGGGAAGCCCATGCAGGAACAGCATAGCCTCAGGTCCCGTGGGGTCACAGAAGGATCGGGGCTGAGTGTCGCAGAGCTCACAGGTATTAGAGCGGGGAAGCCGACTACAGAGACGGAACTGAGGTGTGACCTCTCAGCTCGGGGTTACCTTATCATGATCCATGGCACAGGCCACTGCTCTGTGAGTGGGGACCCCACAAGATCAGGGATCTTGTGGGGTTTGGAGACTCCAGGCGGAGCTGTGTGCTGGAGACAGAGACACTTGGTCACAGGCTGGGTGAGCTCAGAGCACGGCTGGAGGCCAGGGAGATGGTAGTGATTGAGCGCTTTTCTCCAAGGGCGCACTGAGGAGTGGGGTCCCGAGCTCTCGGCTCCTCCGGGCCAGAGACTGGGCAGCCGCCATTTTCATTCCTGTTCTCCGGAACTCTACGGAAAGTGCTCAGGGAACAAAAGCTCCCAAAAGCGAACCCAAGCGGATTACTTAGCCCGGCCCCTGGTAAGGGCGATGCAATTCTGCCTCGGGCAAAGACACTTGAGAATCATTACAACAGGCCTCTCCCCCAGAAGATCAACATTAATCCAGCCAAGAACAAGTTCACTTACCAAGGAGAACAGTGGAATTCCAGAGGAGGAGAAAGCAAAGCATGGAATTCAAGGCTTTCTCCCCATGATTCTTTAGTCTTGCAAAGTTAATTAATTTTTTTTAATTTTATTTTTTTTCTTCTGCTAATTTTTTTTAACTTTTACCCTTTCCTCTTTTAATGTTTTTTAACTAGTTTATCTTAATAATACCTTTCATAAAAAAATAATCTTTTTTGAACCTTCATTATTATAGTCATATTTTACCCTTCATTGTATCTAACTTTATTTTTTGTATACACATAGGGTTTTTTTCTTCTAAAAAATTTGGGGTACAACTTCTTCTAATTGATCAAAAAACACCCTAAATCTAGCACTGGGCTTGTTCTAGTCTCCAGCCTGAGCAAATTCTCTCCACCTTCTTTTTCTTTTTTCTCCCAACCAACTGACTTTATCAGCTCCTTTTTTTTAGAAATTTAAAAATTTTTTTCCATCTTTATAGTCATATTCCATCCATTCATTGTGTTTACCCTTATATACATTTTTCATTCTTTAAAAATTTGTGAGGTAGTTTCTTCTAAGAGACCAAAATACTCCCAAAATTAAGTGGGTGACCCTGTTCTAGTCACCAGTCTAATATATATATGTATGTATATACATATATATATTCTTTTTAATATTTTTCTTTATTTGTTTTCATTTTTTTATTTTTTTTCCCTGAACTTCTTTTACCCCCTTCCTTCCCCCCACGATTTGGGGTCTCTTCTGATTTGGTTAAAGCACATTTTCCTGGGATCTTTGCCACGCTTTTAGTATTTTATTTGGTCCTTCATATATTCTTTTTTTAAAAAAAAGATTTTATTTATTTATTTGACAGATGGATATCACAAGTAGGCAGAGAGGCAGGCAGAGAGAGAGGAGTAAGCAGGCTCCCCGCTGAGCAGAGAGCCCAATGCGGAGCTCAACCACAGGACCCTGAGATCATGATCTGAGCAGAAGGCAGAGGCTTTAATCCACTGAGCCACCCAGGTGCCCCTCCTTTATATATTCTTATCTGGATAAAATGACAAGGCAGAAAAAATCACCACCAAAACAAAACAAAAAAACAAGAGGCAGTACCGAAGGCTAGGGACCTAATCAATACAGACATTGGTAATATGTCAGATCTAGAGTTCAGAATGATGATTCTCAAAGTGCTAGCCAGGCTTGAAAAAGGCATGGAAGATATTAGAGAAACTCTGTCTGGAGAAATAAAAGCTCTTTCTGGAGAAATAAGAGAACTAAGATCTAACCAAGTTGAAATTAAAAAAGCTATTAATGAGGTGCAATCAAAAGGAGGCTCTTATTGCTAGGATAAATGAGGCAGAAGAGAGAATTAGTGATATAGAAGACCAAATGACAGAGAATAAAGAAGCTGAGCAAAATAGAGACAAACAACTACTGGACCATGAGGGAAGAATTCAAGAGATAAGTGATACCATAAGACCAAACAACATTAGAATAATTAGGATTCCAGAAGAAGAAGAAAGAGAGAGGGGAGCAGAAGGTATATTGGAGAGAATTATTGTAGAGATTTCCCTAATATGGCAAAGGGAACAAGCATCAAAATCCAGGAGGTGCAGAGAACCCCTCTTGAAATCAATAAGAATAGGTCCACACCCCATCATCTAATAGAAAAATTTATAAGTCTTAGCAACAAAGAGAAAATCCTGAAAGCGGCCTGGGACAAGAGGTCTGTAACATACAATGGTAGAAATATTAGATTGGCATACCTACCCACAGAGACCTGGCAGGCCAGAAAGAACTGGCATGATATATTCAGAGCACTAAACAAGAAAAACATGAAGCCAAGAATACTATATCCAGCTAGGCTATCATTGAAAATAGAAGGAGAGATAAAAAGCTTCTAGGACAAACAAAAACTAAAAGAATTTGTATACACCAAACCAGTTCTACAGGAAATACTGAAAGGGGTCCTCTAAGCAGAGAGAGCCTAAAAGTAGTGGACCAGAAAGGAACAGAGACAATATACAGTAATAGTCACCTTACAGGCAATACAATGGCACTAAATTCATATCTCTCAATAGTTACCCTGAAGGTAAATGGGCTAAATGCCCCAATCAAAAGACATAGGGTATCAGAATGGATAAAAAAACAAAACCCATCAATATGCTGTCTACAAGAAACTCATTTTAGACCCAAAGACACCTCCAGAATTAAAGTGAGGGGGTGGAAAACAATTACCATGCTAATGGACATCAAAAGAGCTGGGCTGGCAATCCTTACATCAGATCAATTAGAATTTAAGCCAAAGACTATAAGAAGAGATGAGGAAGGACACTATATCATACTCAAAGGGTCTGTCCAACAAGAAGATCTAACAATTTTAAATATCTATGCCCCTAACATGGGAGCAGCCAACTATATAAACCAATAACAAAATCAAAAAAATACATCGACAATAATACAATAATAGTAGGGGACTTTAACACTCCCCTCATTGAAATGGACAGATTATCCAAGCAAAAGATCAACAAGGAAATAAAGGCCTTAAATGACACACTGGACCAGATGGCCATCACAGATATATTCAGAACATTCCATCCCAAAGCAACAGAATACACTTTCTTCTCTAGTGCACATGGAACATACTCCAGAATAGATCACATCCTGGGCCATAAATCAGGTCTCAACTGGTATCAAAGAATTGGGATCATTCCCTGCATATTTTCAGACCACAATGCTCTGAAGCTAGAACTCAATCACAAGAGGAAATTTGGAAAGAACCCAAATACATGGAGACTAAATAGCATCCTTCTAAAGAATGAATGGGTCAACCAGGAAATTAAAGAAGAATTGAAAAAATTCATGGAAATGATAATGAAATTAAATGATAATGAAAACACAATGGTTCAAAATCTGTGGGACACAGCAAAGGCAGTCCTGAGAGGAAAATATATAGCGATACAAGCCTTTCTCAAGAAACAAGAAAGGTCTCAAATATACAACCTAACCCTACACCTAAATGAGCCGGAGAAAGAACAACAAAGAAAGCCTAAACCCAGCAGGAGAAGAGAAATAATAAAGATCAGAGCAGAAATCAGTGAAATAGAAGCCAAAAATACAATAGAACAAATCAACGAAAGTAGGAGCTGGTTCTTTGAAAGAATTAGTAAGATTGATAAATCCCTGGCCAGACTTATCAAAAGGAAAAGAGAAAGGACCCAAATAAATAAAATCATGAATGAAAGAGGAGAGATCACAACCAACACCAAAGAAATATAATTATAAGAACATATTATGAGCAACTCTAAGCCAGCAAATTTGATAATCTGGAAGAAATGGATGCATTCCTAGAGACATATAAACTACCACAACTGAACCAGGAAGAAATAGAAAACCTGAACAGACCCATAACCAGTAAGGAGATTGAAACAGTCATCAACAATCTCCCAACAAACAAGAGCCCAGGGCCATATGGCTTCCCAGGGGAATTCTACCAAACATTTAAAGAAGAATTATTTCCTATTCTCCTGAAACTGTTCCAAAAAATAGAAATAGAAGGAAAACTTCCAAACTCATTTTATGAGGCCAGCATCACCTTGATCCCAAAACAGACAAGGATCATATCAAAAAAGAGAATTACAGACCAATATCCTTGATGAACACAGATGTAAAAATTCTCACCAAAATACTAGCCAATAGGATCCAACAGTACATTAAAAGGATTATTCACCATGACGAAGTGGGCTTTATTCCAGGGCTGCAGGTTGGTTCAACATCTGCAAATCAATCAATATGATATAATACATTAATAAAAGAAAGAACAAGACCATATGATACTCTCGATAGATGCTGAAAAAGCATTTGACAAAGTACAACATCCTTTCCTGATCAAAACTCTTCAAAGTGTAGAGATAGAGGGCACAAACCTCAATATCATCAAAGCCATCTATGAAAAACCCACCGCAAATATCATTCTCAATGGAGAAAAACTGAGAGCTTTTCGCTAAGGTCAGGAACATGGCAGGGATGCCCATTATCACCACTGCTACTCAACATAGTACTAGAAGTCCTAGCCTCAGCAATCAGACAAAAAAAAAAAAAAAAAAAAAAAAAAAAAGAAAAGAAAAGAAATTAAAGGCATTCAAATCGGCAAAGAAGAAATCAAACTATCACTCTTTGCAGATGATATGATACTATATGTGGAAAACCCAAAAGACCCCACTCCAAATCTACTAGAACTTGTACGGGAATTCAGTAAAGTGTCAGGATATAAAATCAATGCACAGAAATCAGTTGCATTTCTTTACACCAACAAGACAGAAGAAAGAGAAATCAAGGAGTCTATCCCATTTACAATTGCACCCAAAACCATAAGATACCTAGGAATAAACCTAACCAAAGAGGCAAAGAATCTATACTCAGAAAACCATAAAGAACTCATAAAAGAAAGTGAGGAAGACACAAAGAAATGGAAAAATGTTCCATGCTCATGGATTGAAAGAACAAGTATTGTGAAAATGTCTATGCTACCTAAAGCAATCTACACGCTTAATGCAACCCCTATCAAAATACCATCCTTTTTTTTTCAAAGAAATGGAACAAATAATCCTAAAATTTATATGGAACTAGAAAAGACCTCGAATAGCCAGAGGAATGTTGAAAAAGAAAGCCAAAGTTGGTGGCATCACAATTCCAGACTTCAAGGTCTATTACAAAGCTGTCATCATCAAGGCAGTATGGTACTGGCACAAAAACAGGCACATAAATCAGTGGAACAGAATAGAGAGCCCAGAAATAGACCCTCAACTCTATGGTCAACTAATCTCTGACAAAGCAGGAAAGAATGTCCAATGGAAAAAAAGCCTCTTCAACAAATGGTGTTGGGAAAATTGGACAGCCACATGCAGAAAAATGAAACTGGACCATTTCCTTACACCACACACAAAAATAGACTCAAAATGGATGAAGGACCTCAATGGGAGACAGGAATCCATCAAAATTCTTGAGGACAACACAGGCAGCAACCTCTTTGACCTCAGCTGCAGCAACTTCTTCCTGGGAACATCACCAAAGGCAAGGGAAGCAAGGGCAAAAATGAACTATTGGGATTTCATCAAGATCAAAAGCTTTTGCACAGCAAAGGAAACAGTTAACAAAACCAAAAGACAACTGACAGAATGGGAGAAGATATTTGCAAGTGACATATCAGCTAAAGGGCTAGTATCCAAAATCTATAAAGAGCTTATCAAACTCAACATCCAAAGAACAAATAATCCAATCAAGAAATGGGCAGAGGACATGAACAGACATTTCTGCAAAGAAGACATCCAGATGGCCAACAGACACATGAAAAAGTGCTCCACATCACTCGGCATCAGGGAAATACAAATCAAAACCACAGTGAGATATCACCTCACACCAGTCAGAATGGCTAAAATTAACAAGTCAGGAAATGACAGATGTTGGTGAGGATGCAGAGAAAGGGGAACCCTCCTACACTGTTGGTGGGAATGCCAGCTGTTGCAACCACCCTGGAAAACAGCATGGAGTTCCCTCAAAAAGTTGAAAATGGAGCTACCCCATGACCCAGCTATCGTACTACTAGGTATTTACCGTAAACATACAAACGTAGTGATCCGAAGGGGCACGTATACCTGAATGTTTATAGCAGCAATATCCACAATAGCCAAACTATGGAAAGAACTTAGATGTCTATCAACAGATGAATGGATAAGGAAGTTGTGATATATATATATATATATATATATATATATATATATATATGGAATACTATGCAGCCATCAAAAGAAATGAAATCTTGCCATTTGTGACGACGTGGATGGAAGTAGAGAGTATTATGCTTAGCGAAATAAGTCAATCGGAGAAGGACAATTGTCATATGATCTCCCTGATATGGGGAAGTGGAGGTGCAATGTGGGAGGTTTGGGGGGTAGGAAAAGAATAAATGAAACAAGATGGGATTGGGAGGGAGACAAACCATAAGAGACTCTTAATCTCACAAAACAAACTGAGGGTTGCTGGGGGTGGGGGAGGGAGAATGTGCTTGGGTTATGGACATTGGGGAGGGTATGTGCTATGTGAGTGCTGTGAAGTGTGTAAACCTGGTGATTCACAGACCTGTACCCCTGGGGCTAATAGTACATTATAAGTTTATAAAAAAAGAAGGAAATAAATGTATTCCCATTTATTCAGCAAAGAATTAAATGGAAAGAAAAGAAATGGGGAAAATTGATTTTGAGTGTAAATTTAGGCTAAAAATGTTGGCAAATGTATAAAGTGCCGTTAAGTATTCTGGTTTATATATATATATGAATTTTAGTGTTGCTATATTAAAGAGAGTGAAATTCTGCTCCTTTTTAAAGAAGATTTTATTTATTTATTTTTAGAGAGAGAGAGAGAGAGAGTGCGTGTGTGAGTAGGGGGAGGGACAGAGGGAGAAGGAGAGGGAGAATCTCACATGGACTCCACAGATCCTGATGCAGGGCTCAATTTTACTACCCTGAGATCATGATCAGGGTGACACCAAGAGTCGGGTGCTTGGGGGCACTTGGGGGACTCAGTTGGTTAAGTGTCTACCTTGGCCCAGGTCATGATCTGGGAGCCCAGAGATCAAGCCCTGCATGCGGCTCCCTGCTCAGTGGAGAGTCTGCTTCTCCGTCTACCCTTAGCCCGCTTGTGCTCTCTCTCTCTCAAATAAATAAATAAAAATAAAAAAAAGAGCAGGTTGCTTAACCGACGGTGCCACCCTGATACTCCAAACCTAATGCTTAATTAGCCTTCAGATGGAAGAGAGCAGCAGGCAGGTGAGATGGTGATCCTTGAAGGGCAACACGTGGGTGTACTGTCTCTTACTCATTGGCCTTGGTAAGGGGTTTCTGCAGATGGTTAAGGTTTTAGAAAAGGATCTAAAAGGATCTAAAGGATCTAAAACCTTTAGAAAAGGTTTTAGAAAAGGTCTCAATAATGTTTTTGTGCTTTCTCTGAGCATCAGTCAGAAGAAATGTAAATTCAAATGTTTTCTTGCTTTCAGTGGTTCGCGTAACATTATTATAAGAACAGTGCATTCGGGATGCCTGGGTGGCTCAGTTGGTTAAGCAGCTGCCTTCGGCTCAGGTCATGATCCCAGCGTCCTGGGATCGAGTCCCACATCGGGCTCCTTGCTCAGCAGGGAGCCTGCTTCTCCCTCTGCCTGCCACTCTGTCTGCTTGTGCTCACTCTCGCTCCTCTCTCTCTCTCTGATAAATAAATAAATCTTCAAAAAAAAAAAAAAAAGAACAGTGCATTCAC
This sequence comes from Martes martes, assembly GCF_963455335.1. Taxonomy (NCBI): domain Eukaryota; kingdom Metazoa; phylum Chordata; class Mammalia; order Carnivora; family Mustelidae; genus Martes; species Martes martes. The sequence goes on along the minus strand of NC_137888.1, from coordinate 5,716,288 downwards.
ATTCTGTGATGTATGTAAGTCAGGGCTCTACAGAGGTTTGTGGTCTTACTTTGGGATTTACCATTAAATTTTAAAAACTTTAAACATGCACAGGTTAGGACTTCTATTTCTTCCAAGAATGTGATCCATGTACACAAAAAACCCTCCTGCTATTAAAAAAAAACAAAACAAAACCCACCCTAGGAATACTGGATTACCTAAGACAAAGGTCCTTCAGAAGGGGAGGTTGGGCTTTCGAGAAATAGAGGCAGTATTCAGAAAAATATCTCTTGGGAATTTTTTAATCTCAAGGCAGGAAACAAATTCTTCCATTTAGGAAGGCCCGCAAGACCTAAGCAGTAGAAATACGAATCAGCAACAGTGTTAGGAGTGGGTTGGACAGTTAGGGGGTCAGGGTCAGGGTCCCCCACAAGAGAATATGGAGTTAGGACACGTCAGCACTGACAGCCTGTGTTGCAACTTAGGCAGGACCAGGACCTACATTCTTCTCTGCAGCCTTTGCAGAAGTGATTTCTGCAAGATGTCCTAAAATAAGACTCTTAACCACAAAGCACTTGTCAATATCACAGGCAAAGGGCAGTTAAGACATAAGATGTCTTATGTTAAGACATACGCCCCCACATCAGCATGTGGACACTAATGTAATAGCTAGACAGATAGGGGACCAGGGACCTGATTGACATGTCTCAGCTCACCCTGATTGTTTAAGATAATTCCCCGAAAGAGCGCATAAAGCCCCCCAAACTTAGAAACTCTGAGAGCAACCCACTCGGGCGCCCTCCGTCCCCGGAGCCTCTAGACTCCTGCTCAATGAACTTTGCGTTGCTGCTCACCCTCTCCATGTGGTCCGCCTCTTCGTCCTTCCAAGCGGCGTGACCAAGGACCGCGGGCACTGAAGACGGGAGATCCTGCAACAGCAGTAGTCCCATGAAAATGAGCCGGGAAAACACCCCAAAAGAAGATCCTAAAGGTAACCAGGGAGCAGAGTCAGGTGACCCACCAACAAAACCGAGATGCTGCCAGACTTCTCAAGGGCTGTCAGGCCAGAGTAATGATAAGAATAGGGCAGTGTGGGCTCACCGTGCTCTATGTTCTCTATCTTGTTCCGTCCCACGCCCTCGAGGGCAGGACCGGTGTGGTTTCCCACGTGGCCAGTTTGGATGTTGAGCTCAGGCTCTGGGAGTCCCGTGTGAGCGAGGTCCTAGAGCGAGGGATCGGGAAAGCCTGCCGGATTGTGGGGATTCTCCACAGGGAGCCCGTGCCTGTGAGGATTATGCTGCAGCTGAGAGAAAATCCCCTTCTATCTGGAATTCTGTGGCTGACCAGGAATCACTGAAGACTGAGTGTGAAATAAAGATGTTTACAGGACAAGTAAAATGTAAAGTAGTAGACTTCCACTGAAAAGGTCTTAAAAGAAAAAAAGCACGGACTCTATAAAATAACGAAAATAAGGGGAGGCTGAGAGTGGGGCGAGGGCAGGGCGGACTCTGGACGGGGAGTCCTGGCATTGCGGGGAAGGCGGGAGGGCTGATGGATTTTGGACTGGGTCATGCATGTCTACTCTCATTTTAAGAATGACCACCCAAAGAAGAGAAAAAGAAAGCATAATTTCCAAACCCATGAGGACAAAAAGGGAAATAGAGGAAACTTAATTTATCTAATAATTGTTTTGGTATAAAATATTCAAGATCCTATCAATCCTCTTTTCTTAGATTTCTATTTGTGGATATAAATGTAATTGTGACTCATGTCGACAGGAAGGACACTAGCCTTTATTGAGCGCCTGCTGAATGCCAGCTGATTTGCTTGTGTTGTCTCAGTCAATCTTCACAGCAAACCTATTAGGAATGAGCAGAGCCCCCAAGTTACAGATACAGAAACTAAGGCTCAGAGAGCTTATGTAAGTTGCTCACGATCACACAGCTTTTCCAAGGCGGGAAATGACTTTGAACACGGTTGTCTGACTCCTGGCCAGGGTATTTTCACTTCACTGGGGTTTCCAAACTCCCAAGGAGCAGAGAGGTTGGTAAAGAGGTTGTCTAGTCCCTAAATGTTCCCAGCGTTGTGTTATCCAGGTAAAGTCTTGCCCCCACGTGTCTTCTGTCCTTCAAATACGTGGAGAGGCTGTTGTGAAACAGAAGGTACAAATTTATGTAGGATGGACAAGGCTTTTTCATCAGTATTTATTTTCCTAGACAACACACATCATCACATGGCGGTGGAGGCGGGGGATGCGGTGTATCTTCTTTATGTAAAGAAAAGAGAAGCAAACAGTCCCTTTACTAAATATGTGGGACTCCCAGAACTTGGCTTTTCACCCAAGACCCTTAAAGACTGTTGAGGTACCTTCCATGGCTGGCATGGACCCACCTTCTCCTGTGCACAGACTCATTCTGCCTTTTTGCGGGAAACCAAATTCTCTGTGCCCCCCATCCCCCCCCTTTAAAAATAGGCTCCATGCCCAGCACAGAGCCCGTTACAGGACTAGCACTCATGACCCTGAGAGCAAGACCTGGGCTGAAACCAAGAGCTGGATGCTCAACTAACGGAGGCCCCGGGTGCCCCGGCCCCTTTTGGTTTTGATTCCGCAGGCCATGCCAATCTTCATCAGATTCTAGTCAACTGTAAAGGATTTATAGGGATCTTTCCTTGGGTTTTAGCAGTTGCTGCTTGGACTCTCAGCTCACCCTACACTCATTTGCTGGTTTACTCATTCACTCATTCACTCATTCGCTCATTCATCTGGGCCTTGCTGAGGGCCACTGTGTGCCAGGCCCTGTTCCCATGAAAACAGCAAACAACCCTTACGTCTGAGAGCATTTCAGTGGCTTCCTCAAGGTTATGAGTTTGTATACAGAAGGGCCTCGCCTTTAGCTTCATTTTATGGGATTCTCCTGTTCTATAAGTAACTATTTGTGCTTAATCTCCTTTCTCAGCCTGGTAAATATTTATCATAATTGACGCCTGTTCAATACTGTACTTTATTGAAGGACTGGGGTAATCTGCCATCTGCAATTCTTCTTTTCTGGACCGAATCTGACCTGCTATGTTTGTGGCTGGGCCCTGGTGGGGACAAAATCAGTCCAGGGAGGAGGCAGGTGGGGTTTCCCAGACAATGCAGGGGGTGGGGGCAGGGAGGAGAGTTCAGGCTGGCTTCTGGCCCTGACAAGGTCAGAGTAGTGGGGACGTCATCAAGGGCAGAGGATGGTGCCAGATCTGGAAGGGAAGGAGGCTCATCCTCTTGGCAACCTGAGGGCCTATTGCTGGATGAAGGGATGGGGCCTGGAGCCTGTCCAGTGGGCCATGGGATCTGAGTGGAAACGGGCTCCAGATGTCCTACTTTTGCCTGCTGGGTCTCAGTGTCCTGCCTTACTGAGCACTTGTGCTCTCTTTCATATAGACTTAAGCTTGAGAGGTGACCAGCAATAAGCTGTCCCTTTCTACCTGAACCTTCTTTTCAATGACAAGTACAAATGCAACCAGGCAGGTAGGCCTAGGGGCCATGACTCATTTCTTGGGGGACCTAGCAGTGGTGTTTGACCCCTGCAGCCCTTGCTGGCCACTGTCAGCCAGTTGGCCAAGGCCTGTGTACAGATGCATGGAGTCCCTCGGCCACAGCTATGGGGGTCCCTGGGAAAGTGAGCTATTTTAAGTTGGGTCTATGTAACTGTAGTATCGTCTCTCTTCTATGAGAGTTAATTGAGAAAATGTACATGTCACAGAATAAATAATAAAAAAAAAAGCACTGAAATCATTACAATATGGATAGGAATCATTACAAAATGCATCAACAGAGTGCGTACCCAGTTGGATAAAGAAGACCCATCGGGTGCTGGTCAGTGTGGATAATTCCTGGGCAAGGGATGCCGTAAGTCGAGACAACCCTCCTGGGGCCCTCTCACTTCCTGAGGTGATGGGCTGACCGCAGAGAAGAAGGCAGATCATCACACTCCGGGTCTACACTACCATCTTGGTTTCAGTTTGCCACAGAAGTTAGAAGTAGGAATGTCATGATGGGTGATGGGCATTACCCATAACTGGGTGATGGGCATGTGACGTGATGAGCACATTATATGCAAATGATGAATCACTGAACGCTGCATCAAAAATTAGTGATGTTCTATATGTTGGCTAATTGAATTTAAATAAATTAAAAAAATGAAAAAACAAATAATGATGAACAAATTAAGTATAAATCATACCTGTTTACATGTATCGTAATAATAACAACATCAGAATGAAAGAAAATATTTTCCTTTAGGGCATAATATATATACACATTTATAAGATATTATTATCAATAATTACCTTAAGATAGGAGCATATTACAGCCAGTGGAGATGGGCTTTATTTTTTTTAATTTAAAAAAAAATTAAAGTAATCTCTATACCTAACATGGGGCTCAAACCCCGCGATCAAGAGTTGCATGCTCTGCCAAATGAGTCAGCCAGTTGCCCTGCGATGGGCTTTATCTTAAAACATAAAGTGTATTATGATTACCTTCAGTTGAAAAGGGTACTTACATGTAGAAACAAATCCTCTTAAGACACATCAGTTGGTAGACAGTTAACACATGTGTTTTTATACTCGAACATGAGTATCCTTCTTCTCAGCCTGAGAAGTATATAATCACTAAGACATTGCTACATTAGCAACAAATTACTTCCATAAAATTAAGCTAGGAAGACTAAGTTTCTGATTTATTTATTTGTTTGTCTGTTTGTTTATTTGTGTTCTGGGTCTGATAAACAAAAGAGCTCTCATGATAGTTTTGACTTAATTAAAATCTAGAGAATGCCAAACAAACCCAATTATTTTTATTTTTGCTTTTCCTCCTTTTATAAGACAAAAGAGCCAATATTCATGTTTACCTCATGGCTGTCCAGGAAACTGCAGAGATATTTTAGGTGTAAAAGACATCTTAACAGCTTCATGATTCTAAATTTGGGGCCTGAATTTAGGAAAACAATATTCAAGTGACTTGTCAAAAGAGATTGCCCGCAGGACCAGAAATATGTCATCTTGGCATCCTCATTAGTAAGGCTGAAAACACACCATTTAATATGGACACGATGAAAGCTAACATAACTGTAATCAAGAATATTAATCCTCATCAAGGGAAAATCCCCATAGCTGCCTCTGAAATGACCTAAGGCACCCACTTCTGACGCCGCCAATATGGAGTAAGCTTCTCTCTACCACAGATGATACAAATTACACTGCAGCTCGCCATGACAGCTTTTCTCTATAACAAATTATAGCTCAAAACTCTGGACAAAACATACATAGAAATTACCCAAGGACTCTGAAAAGTAAAAATAGCAGATAGATTAAGGAGAGGGGTCAAAGCTTGAAGTGTTGACCCCTATGGGGTGAATTTTCTGTTTTTTTTTTTTCTTTTCTTTCATTTTTTAATCTTTCAGCTCTGACCCAGGGATGGTACTGGTTGTGGAACTGTGCAGTGGGTGTGGGCAGCAAAAATGAAGAGAAGCCCCATGTTTCTGGCCACGGTGCCTTGAGAAGCAGCCTCTGCAAATCTGGGAGGGTGGGATGGTGAACTCCTCATCCTCTTCCCGCTTCACCATGTCCTGGGTTGTGGCTCCACTGTAGTCCCCGTCTTCCTGGCAGGCACAAGTACCTGGAGAAAGGGGCCCCTGTGTTCCCTACTTTTCTTCTCCCCATTCTCTTACTGCTTTGCCCTGAGTAGAACCCAGTTGCGTCAGTGCAAGCTGCTGACACTCTTCCAGAAATATGCTTTTCTGTGTGGGACTAGAGGAAAGGGGGCATCCAGGAGCTGGAGAATGTAGAGACAATTCTGACTTTGAAAACAGAATGGACACCGAAGCCACTGCCATAGAGGGCGAAACAAAACTCGTGGTCTGAACTTAACCAGGGTGGTTGACTGCTAAGGTAACAACAACAACAACAACGATAAAACATCAACATTCTCTGGAAGATTTTCACATGACCCAGAATCTCACAGCACAATATTTGAACTGTTCAGAATATAATGCATATTAATTCAACCTATAAAGAACCAAAAAAACGTGACCAATCCTCAAGGGAAAACATGGTCAAGAGATGCCACCCCCAAGATTACTGAAATGTTGGAACGATCCCATGCGCACACTAAAGCAGCTATTATAACCGTGCTCTGTGAAATAGTCTTGAAGGGAATGGAAAGCTAGAGCTTCTCAGCAGAGAAATACAGAGTAGACAAGGTGACACCGAAAGTTGAGAAGTGAAAAATGCAATTCTCTGAAATTAAAAAAAAAGCAAACAATATTGCTAGACAGACCCAATAGCAGAAAGGAGCTGATGGCTGAAAAGGAAAAGAATGAAGGAACTTGAAAACTTGGAGAGAGACACAAATAGAGACCCCGGACTTCTCAGATTTAGTAAGACGTAACTGTATAGAGTCAAGACACCCAGCAAACCCCAAATAGGATGAAAATAAAGAAAAGCATATCCAGACACGGAAAAACAAAGAAAAGAAAAAGAAGAAAACTTGAAAGCATCCACAGAGAAAAGAAACTTTGCATACAGGGGAACAAAGATTCAGATGACTATGGCGTTCTCATCTGAAAACCTGGAGGCTGGAAAGCAGTGGGTACAAGGCTGGCTCAGCTGGGCCCGGAGCTGGGTGGGGAGCCCTGAGGCCAAGAGTGGCTGGTAACCCGAGACATGGGGGTACATTCGAAAGGCTGAGCCAGGAGATGCACAGAAGAATTGTGGTTCCGGTGCCAGAGAGGAGGCAGGAAGGGATTGCTGTCCAGAGGGTTTGGAGGGAGGATGGAGGCCTGGGCATGTGTGCAGCAAGCAAAATGGGAAGGAAGATTCTGGAACCTCCCTATGGGGTAGGGGAGCTGAGGTCACCTGACTGAGGCCCAAAAGACTGTCTCTGCATGCAGTTTGCTTTGCTGGCCAGGAGGTGAGACAACCTGGTTTGGAAACTGGATTTTGTGTGTGTGTGGGGTCCCTCGGGCTACTTCCTTCCTGACGCTCATCATACTCGTGGGAATTGTGACCTGCACACTTCTCTCCCTTGTCACATTGTGAGCCCTCCATGGGCTGGGACCCTTCTTCCTGCGGGACACAGCAGGATGCACCATTTGTTTCTTGGTGTCTAACACGTGCCTGACATAAAATAACTCCCCGTAGATCCATGTTGAAGAAAGGAATCAATAAAGAAATCAAGTTTGCAATCACCACTTTCTGTTGTACAATTTTTATTCATAATGCATAGTAGATTTGGGGCAAGGACCAGCTGAGATGGCAAAGCCAGGAGGAAGTTGTAGCAGGGATTTTAACACTGAATTTGGATTCGACAGGAGCAGGTGACCTGAGGTGGGAGCTCAGGCTGATGGCGCAAACGCCCAGTAAAAACCTTCTTGGCTCCAGTGTTTTCAAGAGCTCTTGAGGCAGGTCAGATGTAAAGACTGGAGACAATGATCCTGCCCTGGCTCGTCCTGGTAGAACCCATAAGGAAGAACTCTGCTGTGTAAAGTATTAAGTAACAATTTCTTTTACCGATGAGGAAATTTCACCAATTTTAAACAGTTATCATTATCATGAAAAATACAGATGGAATGAAATTTATAGGGCTTCATTTAGGCATGGAACACTTAAACAATTTTCTAACACTATAAAATAAGATTAGTGATGTGTCTTTTTTATGAGCTCTTTTCTGAGATTAAAACCTTTGATGTGGAAAATACCAGCTACCATCCGCCGGAGACCTCGGTGAATTTCTTGAAATTCTGCTTATGACAGACGCCTGTGCCAACTGCACTATTTTGCCCTTCCTTCATTTAAATACATAAAATTGTTTCTTCAGTTTCTAAATTTGTTGATTTAACGCCAGTAGTTCAATTTCTTCCAGAATTTATCCACTGGCAGCATGACACTGCACTTTCTCATAGGAGGGAGTCCTTTTATGGTTGGTGATAATTCTATCAAGACGAACCCATGAAAACCTCCTGTTTATATAGTCCTGGAAGTGGAGATCGGTTACATAAGGGGTCCTCATTTGTTTGTTTGCAGCTCTTGCCAGGATGCATTGTCGAAATATTAATTGTATGATGCTACTGCTTTTGAGCAGGTAAGTAAGATAATTTCCAAAGTCTTCTCACTGTGAGCAGGGCTTGAAGTAAGTGGCAGAATGAACAAAAACACCCTCCCCCAAATATGGAGCATGACCAGAGTCAAAAATGACAAAGGGAGGCACAAGTTTTGTTGTTCTTCCTGGACAACACGGCATCCCCTCTCCTCCCTGTGTCCCCAGGCCAGCGGTGCCTGGCTCTCCAGGGACATCACTGCAACGAGACTGCTGTCCTCCACAGTGCTGGGGCATGGCCTCCTATTGAAGTGGACCAGTCTTGTGTCCCAGCACACAGTCTTAGGTGCCATTGCTTCTGTAAAAATGCTCTCGTTTTCAATGCAGCTCTTCCATATTTTAGTCTGAATGGCTGACAAGTGGCTGTGCTGAGGCATAAAAAGAGCTGCCACCTCTTCCTTCTCTTCCATCTGTGTGACACCGAGGGTGGGCTTCTTGGGGGTCATAGCAAGGCAGGCAGGATTTCCTCTGTGTCTACCTGTGCATGATTTAACACTTCTGTGCTAACCTCACTTGAGGTTCAGGGACATTAAACCAATGATATGAGGTCTCTGTTCCCAAGTGAGGTGACAGGTATGTGAGCTGATAGATGGGACCTTCAAGGGTGCAGAGTGGTGAGGCTGCTGCAGACACATGACAGAACGGGAGGATGAAGTCACTGACTTGGAGCTGGCGAGAGAAGGTGGCATTAGATATGGGTTTTGATAGGTAAATAGAAGTTTTCTAGGGACCTGGGAAGGGGCAGAATGGGCAGAAGGGTGATCAATCATGTCAGAGTGCTGTGTCACAAATAAAAGACTGTCAGGAATGGTTGGTAAGTGGTGCCATGCTCCTCATGGCTGGTACTGAGGCTGGGTGAGGATTGGGGCCAAGTTAGAAATGGACTTTCAGTGTGGGCATGCATCTGTCCAGGAGCAACCAGAGTTCTCAAGCAAGGGCCTGATTTAGTGAGGTCTGATTCTTCTAACAGTGGGGGTCAGAGAGAGACTGGTCATGGAGTGGCCATAAAACCACTGGACAGTGGGGCTGGGATTGGGGTGGGAGGAGGGACTGGACTCAAAAGATGTGCTTAGGGAGAATGGACTGGGTTGTGATGGAGAGATGTGGGAGCTCAGACTTCTGATCTGGGTATCAGACTGGAGAGTAACATGTAGACCCAGAAAGATCATCATGGGAGATCTGGATGGCTGGTTGAGAAGCTTATGAGCTCAGTGATGATGGCCTGCCTGATGGGTCCCTTCCCTCATGGATGGAAAGATCTCAAATGCATGTTTGCTTTCTCTGCTTCCCACCTCTTGCCCAGCCTACTTCCCAGTCTTGTGAGCCTTGGTAGTTGTTGGAGAACAAAGAGACAAGGGAACTTCCGAGAAAGGCTGAGCTGTGGTCTAAACCATCTAGCATGCCTGGGCTCCCAGGAGATGTAGCCAGACGGAGGTTTGGCATGGCCCAGAGGAAGCCTGCCCACACATCTCTGTTCATGGTAGGAATTTTGGCTTGTGTTGGCATTTTCATGCCTGGGCATTCTATAAATGGGAGCCAGTCCATGGATGAGGGGCTGCGTCTCATCCAATTGGGTAGATTTGGAGCTTCCTGCTTTGTCACTCACTTTTTCTTGGACAGGGCATATGAGAACTCCATTCTTCCCTGGCTGCATCAGGGGCACAAAAGGTCAGGAAGTACTGAGAAAAGCATGCACTCCTGGTTCTGGGGAGAGGGATCTAGTCCCTGAAAACAATTCACATGAACACTTTTTTTAAAAAGGTTTTATTTATTTATTTGACAGAAAGAGAGATCATAAGTAGGCAGAGAGGCAGGCAGAGAGAGAGGGAGAAGCAGGCTCCCCGCTGAGCAGAGAGCCCGATGTGGGGCTTGATCCCAGGACCCTGAGATCATGACCTGAGCTGAAGGCAGAGGCTTAACCCACTGAGCCACCCAGGCGCCCCAACACGTGGCTTTTTAAGCACTCAAGTTTTGTTTCCAAATGTAGTAGTTATTCTCTGGCTTGTGGGCTTTGAGGAGAGTGTGGTCCAGCCCCACAAATGTCAGAGACTCAAGTTCCCACATCACCAACGAACTTCCTCTCCTCTGTGTTCATGAACTTCAATGTCCCATTACTAGATTAGAGCAGAAATAGCAGATGTATCACATCATTATTTATTTTTTATTATTTATTTATTTATGATTTAAATTCAATTAGCCAACATACAGTACATCATTAGTTTCGGTTGTAGTGCTCAATAATTCATCAGTTGTATGTAACACCCAGTGCTTGTCACATCATGTACTCTCCTTAATGCCCATCACCCAATTATACCATCGCCCCACCCACCTGCCTTTCAACAACCCCAAAAGATCTGTACTTTAAAAACTATAGAACATTATGAAAGAAATTGAGGAAGACACAAAGAAATGGAAAAACATTCCATGCTCATGCATTGGAAGAACAAATATAGTTAAAATGTCCATGGTACCCAGAGCAATCTACACATTCCAGGCAATCCCTATCAAACTACCATCAACATTTTTCACAGAGCTGGAACAAATAATCCTAAAATTTGCATGGAACCAAAAAGATTTCGAATAGCCAAAGGAATGTTGAAAAAGAAAACTAAAGCTGGCAACATCACAATTCTGGACTTCAAGCTCTATTACAAAGCTGTCATCATCAAGACAGTATGGTACTGGCACAAAAACAGACACATAGGTCAATGGGACAGAAATAGAGACCCTAGAAATGGGCCCTCAACTCTATGGTCAACTAATCTTTGACAAAGTAGGAAAGAATATCCAATGGCAAAAAGACAGTCTCTTCAACAAATGGGTTTGGGAAAACTGGACAGCCACATGCAGAAGAATGAAACTGGACCATTCTTACACCACACACAAAGAGAAACTCAAAATGGATGAAAGACCTCAATGTGAGACAGGAATCCATCAAAATCCTAGAGGAGAACACAGGCACCAACCTCTGTGACCTCAACCACAGCAACTTCTTGCTAGACATGTCTCCAAAGGCAAGGGACACAAAAACAAAAAATGAACTATTGGGACTTCATCAAGATAAAAAGCTTCCACATAGCAAAGGAAACAGTTAACAAAACCAAAAGACAACCTACAGAATGGGAGAAGTTAGTTACAAATGACACATCAGATAAAGGGCTGGTATCCAGCCCTTTATCTATAAAGAACTTATCAGACTCGACACCCAAAAAACAAATAATCTAGTCAAGAAATGGGCCAAAGATTTATTTTGCTTTAGAGTGTTATTACCCAAAGTGGGGACCAAAGTTGGAACTTTAGCCCTACAACAGGCTCTTTGGAAAATGGGTTGCATTATTCGGTAAGTTTGGAAAAGGCTGCATTCCTTAAATCCTTCTTGAAAATTCACAGTTCATAATAAAAGCTCTGAGAAGTCCTGGCTAAAAAAACTGCATGTAACAAGCACATGGTGACATAATTACCAACAGTGTTTTCAGCGTTTTGTATATGGAAAGTCGCTAAAAGAGTGAATCTTAAAAGTTCTCAACACAAGCAAATGAAACTATAATTATGTGAGGAGATGAATGTCAACTAAATGTATTGTGGTAAGCATTTCATAATACGTTGGTGTATCAGATCATTATGTTGTACACCTTACACCTATTCAGTGTTGCATGCTGGCTACATCTCAGTTAAGTTGGGGAGAAGAACCGTGTAGACAGGGTCTCCCAAAGTTAGTTGTAAGAACCTGAGACATTGGACCCTATATTTTGTTTTTTAAATACATTTTTAATGGCCAGGGATAGACTTTTGTAAATGTTTCCCTGGCATAAACCTTAAGAACCTTAAAAACCATGTTCCTGAGTCCAGATGAAAGCAAGGGCCAAGTACCATGGACGATGGGCGACATGGCTGGTCTGGGGCCTTGAGAGAGGATCCTACTGTCTTTGGTATTGAGTACTCTTTTCCTTTATTACATTGTGTCCACTTCTTTTTTTTTTTTTTTTAATTGCTTTCTACCCTATTTCTGGATGTTTTGCCTCAGGCAAAAATAGGGTAATTGGTTCCTTATCTCTTTTTAAAAGGTATCTCAACCAACTTCCTGCCTAGGGGCTAATGGTGGATTAATGGGTTTCCTCCTATGAAACAAATCTGAGCTAACCTCTGCCGGCTCCCCATTCATTCAGACTAGAGTGAGAGGCACTGCCTCCTTAAGTCTTCCCCCCAACCTTTAATCCATAACACGTGTGAGAAAAAGCAGGGGGAGGAGTTGGGTGGGCTAATGAACTAATGGACATACATTGTAACTTTAGGTTATTTCTGGCTGGTAAGAGATTGTATTTTGTGTGCCAATTCTTTGACCTCTGTGTGGTTCAGTATTCTCATCTGTAAAGTGGGGATCTATTAGCCTCTGCCTCACACAGCTGCAATGAGAAATAAGTGAGTTAACGCATGTAAAACATTTAGAATACTGACTGGCGTAGAGCTTTAATAATAACTAACAGTAATTCTCTTTCGACAAAAGATGGCTAAGTGAGTTTCCCTGTGTGGGCTATGATCAATGCTCTCTCCCAGGCTACACGCAGTAAAACCAATAATGAGAAATGCTGGAAAATAGAGTCTTCACACAACAGCATTATTTTTTCTTTCACCAAGCATGGCTAGCACTTCTTATTTTATTTTGGAGCTCCAATGTGCTTCTGTGGGCATGTTCTGTGGGTTGTGTGGGAACAACAACAGAAAGGACCCTGGAATAGCATGGCTGGGGAGGGAGTCCAAGGGGGGAGTCCGAGGCCTGGGTCCTGGACCTCTGCCCCCTCCCCCCAGTTTTGAGGGGTGTGCTCCTGGGTCATTTAGCCAACCCTCAAAGTTGGCATGTTCGGAGGGCTCCACGCATGCCAGACACAGTTCCAAGCACCTTCCTGATATCCTCATTGTGGATGCGGGGCAGAGGGGACAGGGCTGGTAAGGGGCTTAGAAGCCCATGCTGCAGCCCCCGTTGGGCTTGCCGAGTGGCGTTATTAGATGCTTGAATGAGACTGCTTGATTAAAAAGTGCTTTGGAAGCTGGAGTGTCTGGGGAAAGTCAGTTTTGGTTCTAGCGTGACTCTACCCTATGGAAGAAGACCAACAAGAAACACACTGAGATGAATGTTCTGTTTCCTTGCCCCACCCTGGCACAGCCACAAGTGGGCGAAGGGAAGGAGTTACCTAAAAGGTAGGAGCCTAAGAAGAAGCAGAAGGACCCCAGAGTAAATCATCAGAACCTGCCAGTACTTGGATTCCCTTGGTTTCCTCTGCTTGCTCCTGCGGTCCCATTAACCATAGTGCTGAAAACCGGAAGGAATCCCCCATCCTCCCATGTAGACATGTGGAAGGATCGTGGCGCAGAGTCCTGGGCATAGCATGATATCCCGGAGGCAATGGAAGGAAGGGGAAGTGTTGAGGGTCTGGTGACTGCCTCCATCCCCCAACAGAATGGCTTGAATCTACCTCACTTCTGGACGTTGGAGGCCCACACACAGCGCACTTGAAAAAGGAGCTTCCAATGCTAAAAAAAGATAGAACACAACGGATCAAGTCCGATGACTGGTTAGAATCAACTGGCTCTGTGTACTCCCACCACATTTCGTTAAACTTCTGTTAACTGTAAGGGCCTATTTAGCCAGAGCAGCCCCACCCCGGTTGAACTGCTGTTTTGTTGTAAAACTTAAATTGACCTACTCCCCTTCCCCCAAGGGATTTACTTAAGAACAAGTCCCGGAAACCAGTCCCAGGTAACAAAGTCCAAATACAAGGGTGGGTCAGGCCAGGTGGAGGTATTCAATCAGTGGGGGCGCATACTGTCTCCTAGTTACCAAGGAGTATGGGCCTCACCCTTTGGGCACCTTTTGGGCGCCAATTCTGAACTAGGTGATAGGCTGGTTCAAATGTCTACTAGGGTAAATTGTAATTCAGTTGGTCACCTAGCATGACTGTGCAGCTTTCTCTGTGTGTTACAATTTCATTGGCCACCTGTGTGTGGCCAGGCCCAACCACATGGCCTTTGCTCTATAAAAGTTAGCCTGGAACGCAGGGAGGGGTCGTCCTCTCTGTAAGGGGCGGCCCCCACCGGTCTGTTTGACGGTCGGTTTGATTCTTGATGCTTGGTGCAAAATAAAGCTTTGCTTGACTTTCGCTTTGTATCAGTCTCGCTCCTTTAATCACGGACCCATTATTGGGGTACCCATTTTTGGGGGGACCCAACATTAACGTTCCTGTCCAGATCCAACTCCTAACACGGTCACTTACTAAAAAGTTGGTCTTCTTCTGATATTGGCTGTCCCTGAAGGAGAAAGAGAATAACTCTGTGTGTGTGTGTGTGTCCTCCTCAAGAGATGATCAGTGTCTTAAGCCAGTGCTCTAGAATGTATACATTCGAAATGAATGTCCTGTTGCGCAAAAATGGTCCCTAGCACTCAACCCTCTCTTTTTTTTTGTTTTTTTTTTAAAGATTTTATTTATTTATTTGAGAGAGAGAGAAAGCATGAGCGGGGAGAAGGTCAGAGGGAGAAGCAGACTCCCCATGGAGCTGGGAGCCCGATGTGGGACTCGATCCGGGGACTCCAGGATCATGACCTGAGCCGAATGCAGTCGCTTAACCAACTGAGCCACCCAAGCGCCCTCAACCCTCTCTTTGAAGGGCTTCCTCCAGGAGCTGTTTGCTGCGTGAGCTCAGGGTTCATGAAAATCTCCTCAATTGTAGAAAAAACTTGGAGTGTGAAGTTGATTTTCAGTCTGTTAAAAAATCATTTAGCACCACACACACAACTTCTCTGCCAAGGGTGACGTGTAGCTCTGAAGACTGGGCTTCCTGAGAAGCTGGCAGGTGCTCTGAGGGCAAGGCTGAGGTCAGGGTGTGGCTTTGCGCTCCGGCGACAAAACGTGGAATTAAAACAAAAAAATGAACAAACAAAAAATACCTCAGAATTAAGTATTCTAGAAAACAGGAGCATGAGGCGCCACAGGGAATGCCCAGCCTTGACTGCAACCTTATGTAACCTTCACGACAACTGTTACCGCGGCCACCAATGGTGGCGCCAACTTACTGAAATGAGGTTGGCACAACTAGGTGACCAGCGTCTTTATGTTCCTACGTCTCCATCACCTCCCTGTCTTGGAACTTCGGTCCTTAAGATTCAAGGTGAACATCTGTTGTTAGACTCCAGGAACTGGTTCTGTGTACATGCTCCCTAACTCTTGGAGACATCAGGGGAAACACAGACCCGAGTGGATAATGGTGCACGGTGCCGAGAATTGAGTATCAATAGCCCACCAACAGCTGAAAATCAGTGGTTATTCTCTAAAAATCCTGTTTTTTCATGTGCCAAAAATTGCATTATTCTGGAATAATCCCAAAATAAGACAAAATATTTAAAACAAAATAAGAAACACAAAGCTTCCTGTAGCAAGTTTGTGTACTGTTCATTAAATTCTGGCCCTCACCTGATGGCTGGAGGGCTCTATTTTTTCAGATGTGGCCAGGGTCATCAGAACTCAGCCTTCCTCCCTAATCTGATACTTCTTTTTTTTTTTTTTTAAACCAGCGCAGACTGCCCTTTCTAGCCCCACTCTGGATGTGGATCCCTTCCGTGACCGGGAAGGTGTGAATGTGGGGCCCCATGCACCCTGACCTGGAGTCGTGGCTGGTGCAGGCTTATCACGTTGTGACCCTGTGGGCCAGCCTGGCTCTGGCCAGTATCCCAAGGGCCCCTGCAAGGGGAGGGGATCACAATGACACTCCGCAGTCCCCCCTCCAGGTGGTGGGTGCCGCCAGCCCATGTGGGGCCGACTCTTGTGGGCTATGCAGGTAGGGTGTCCCCTCATGGGCAATCACACAGCCAGCAAGGACCCCAGACTCCAAGCAGCAGCCACTTCCTCCCCGGCCCTGGATCTCGGTTCCGACTGCCCTTCCCCTTGCTCTGTGAGAGCTTTGTTTAACGGTTCATTAAGCTGCTTTGGACCTGAAAAACATAATTCTAATTAGTACAGTGGCTTCCCTGGGAATACCATTTGCCAGGCCTCAATGAGCCTCCGATGGGTCTGTTAATTTGGTTAGAGCCCCTGGGACTATCTCAGCTGAGATGTGGGTTCCACCCAGGTCAGAAATGCAGGATTTCCTGCTGACAGAGGCTCTAACCTCTCTGAGATGGGTGAGAAGTGGGCATTCTCCAACACCCCCCACCCCTGCCCCGTCATCACTGGCCTAATGATTTGTGGAAGGATTCTTCTCATTCTCTGCCTCTCCCAACCCCCGAGACCCAACCCAAGGGCATAAGACCTCTCTGCCTTCCCCATTCTCTCCAGCCACTGCAAGCGTTTCTGCTCATTTCCAAACCACCCCCCCCCCCCTTATTTATCCAACAAGTACTGTTCAAGCACCCTGTCTGTGCTGGGCCCTCTGCTGGGAGGCGGTGGCCTGTCTTGAAGTCCCTCTTTGGGAGGGGAGGCAGACTGCAGGGTCAGGCAGCCAAGCAGGACCAGGTGGGGTAACCGGATGTGGCGTGAGGAGGGCAGGAGGGTGTGTGCCTGGGTGCTGAGGGAGGGCTTGCCTGGGACCCACCGTCGGAGCAGAGAGAAGGATGCCAAGGAGAGTCCTGTGAATATCTGGGAGGAGCATTCGGATGGAGGGAGGAGGAGGCCTACAGGTCCCGCCCTGGGGAGAAGCTCAGCCTGTTCACAGAGCAGGGGAAGGCTGGAGCGGCGGGAGGAAGTGGACTTGACCAAGGGCGGGAGGAAGTGGACTTTGACCAAGGGCCCCGTTATGGAGCACACTGTTCCAGTCTGCCAGTTGGCCCTTTTGAATGGCGCGTCCCTAAGAAATGCGTGTTCTGGAGCTATTTGTGGAGCACTGGCTTCCATTCCTTCCTGTGAGAGCAGCCGTTCTCATAGGAATTTTGCTCCGTTCAGGACAGCTGAAGACAACTCCTTGTGCGTGCATGTGTGTGCTCCTAGTGTCTAGGGGTAGAGGCCAGGGATCCTGTTCTGTATCCTGCAACCACACAGAACCGTCCCCACAACAGAGAATTGGCTGACCCCTAATGTCTATGCTGAGGTGTGAATCCCTGTTGGGGGTCACAGCAACCTGGAGTCCCAACGTTGGACTGGCCGTCACAGGTGTCCTGCTCTGGAAAAGGTGTGGGGTAGGGGTGAGGGACAGAAAAATCTGTCCCCCAGTGGACCTCTGCATGGCTCACAGGCGAGGGCCACCCCATGGAGAAAGGGACGGGGCGAGATCTTTGCTAAGGTCTTGAAGTTTAGCAAAGGCCAGTGTCAGAGCCTTAACTATGAGCTCTGGCCCATGAGACGGTGCTTTATTTTCCGAGCAGGTGTTTCCAAGGCTATGAGATTTGTGTGCACTGATCTACCTGGTCTGCCCTGTTCTATTAACCCATTTCCACATGGTAATACTGAGCCACGGGCAGGTGAATTCCCGTCTCAGGGCCCTCCCTGGGCCTGGAAGGCGGTGTGCTCTTTTCATCCGTCTGGTCTTAGCTGGAATGATGTCCCCATCCTCCCCTGGCCCCTTTTTCTGGATCCTGCGTCTTCCTTGCTTCCTTCATCTTGGCTGAAAAACACCTGCCCCGTGTCATAGTCCCTCAGGGTGCGGGAAGCCAGTGTGATGAGTCTGCTGAGCTCAGGTTGTCTGTAGCTTGCAGAGGTGTGGCTCTTACTGACAGCTGCCACGCTGGAGGCGGTGGGGAAGGTGGGAGAGGTGGGGAGAGGACTTAGGGAAAGGGCAGGGGTGTGTGTGAGCCCAGGGTTTACCTTATTCACCTTCCGGGCACTGCCCGCTGCCCCTGATGGCTCTCTAAGTGGCATCCTGCCAGGTTGGGCTGGCTAAGAGCTCTGGGCTGTGAATGCACCAGGCCCATCTCGTTACCCCAGGAAACTGCTGTATAACAGCCGGGAGCCACGCAGAAGCGCGGGGGAGTTTAATCAAGCCTGCTGGTGATTGTTCTACACTGCTACTATGTTCTTACTCATCAGCCTCTTCACAGGGGGCCCTCCCTCCAACCCACAGCTCCGCAGGCTCCTGGCTCCTTCCTGGGGGGTGGGGGGGCTCCTCTTCTCTCAGAAACTCTGAAAGGATGCTGCAACCGTTTAGGCTTTGGCACTCCATCTCACTCAATATTTTGGAGTCTCCTTTACCCTTCTCCCCAACACCAGCTTACTTCACCTTTATGTGTGCAAGAGGGATCAGGCTAACAGGGTGGGGTGGGGGGGAGTGGTGGTGATAGGGCCTGGCATTGCCCTGAAACTATGGCAGATACGAGTTTAAGGAAAATAAATCGGATTACTTTCGTCTGGGCAGAGCCCGGGGCCCTGGGAATGTCACTGTGCAGTCGGGGCTGACAACCACAGAATTAGATGATCAATGATCTGTCTCCAGCTCTTAAAAAAAATACATGTGTATTTTTGTACATAAATGCATGCATATGTTTTCTGCCAGGAAAAGCGGGGCTCCCGATGGCACCACCACATTGATGTCTCTACTCATCTGCTCACGCTTCTCCAGTCTTTCCCTTCTCTGGGCCCTCAGCAGCCTCATCCATGAAATGGGAATGGGACTGGAACCTACCTCAATTGGCGGTCCAGAGGATTAAACAGCTCCCGCCCCCCAACTCCCCATACCTTTAGCTGACCTTGACTCTCTTGCTGCTAATCAAACCACTGGCAACGCAACTAGGCTCTCTTTTCTGAAAGGGGGGAGGTATTCTTTCTGAAGGCATCTGGGGTTTGAGGAGCGCAGGGCCGCCCTGCCTTCCCCGTACAAAGTGTTCTCCAAGTTAACTTTGGGACGGTCCCCTGGGAGGCTGGGAGGAGGGGAAATTCAAAGAAGGGGCCTAAGCAGGTACGAGCAGATGTCACCCTCGGGGAATGTCTGGTGCTCCTTGAAGGATGCTCTTCCCCTCGGGGCTACGGAGGCGGAACGCCGTGGACAGCTCCTGTCGCCACTCCTGGCGCTCTCCCGGGTGGTCCTGCCACTCCTCGAGACCCGCGCCGGGCTGCTGGGGGAGGGGGGATCCGGGGCGCCCCCCATCCCGGCTCCACCCCCCGCCGCAGCGCCCAGCGTCCCCGCCCGCCCGCCGCCTCACCTATCAGATTTCCCGTGCGCATCGCCGCGCGGCTCCTCCCACCTCCTAAAAGCCGTGCGGAGGGGACAGCCGCCCTCGGCCTGGACCCAGCGTCTGCGACGACCGGCCGCGCGCCTGTGGCTCTGCCCGCCGCGTTGCGGCTCCGAGCGTGCTGTGGCTGCAGCCCGGCCGGGCCGCGGGGGAGTGCGGGGCGCACGGTGAGGCCGGGAGGTGCGGGCGCGGAGGGCGCGGGGAGCGCGGGGGTGAGGGCGCAGGGGCCACGAGAAGTGCGGGGGGGTGCGGGGGGAGCGGGTGCTGGGGGCGCGGCAGATGCGGAGAGGGGGTTCCAGGAGGTGCGGGCTCTTGGGACGCGAGGGTCCGGGAGGTGGGGAGCGGGGGATGTGGGGGAACGCGGGGGTCCGAGAGAGGTGCGGGCACGGGGGCACGCAGGGGTCAGGGAGGCCCAGGCGCGGGGGACGTGGAGGTCCAGGTGAGGGCCCCGGGGCTTGAGGGAGCAGCGGACGCAGGAGGCGCCCGGGGCGCGGGGTTGGTGGGGACGCGCGGGGGGCTCTTCGGACTGCCCTGCGTTTAGGAGGAGCGCGGGGACGGCTGGCTTGTCCTGTTTCTTTTTTTCTCTTTTAAATTAAAGAAAAAAAGATGGTTACAGACCAGATCTCATGAAACTTGGTCTAAAAGTGCCTTTATTATTATTTTTTTAATTTACCGTGTGTGTGTGTGTGTGTGTGTGTGTGTGTGAACATTTAAGTTCGACTCTCAGCACTTAAACTACATAACACAGAACTATCCATTTTACTTACCGTCACACATACATCCTCAGGACCTCTCGGTTTCCTGCAGCCCCTAGCCCCTGGCAACCGCTTGACTATTCTCTGTTGAGTTCCACTTTTTTTTTTTTTTTTTTAATTTTGCGTGTAAGTAATATCGTGCAGTGTTGTCTTTGCCTGTTTTCCTTTTCCTCGCACTTAGCACGATGCCCTCCAA
Organism: Martes martes; assembly: GCF_963455335.1. NCBI lineage: Eukaryota > Metazoa > Chordata > Mammalia > Carnivora > Mustelidae > Martes > Martes martes. The sequence continues at coordinate 5,696,075 of NC_137888.1, read as the reverse complement.
GATGATTCACGTTGTTGCAATCGGCAGGATTTCCTTCCTTCTTAAAATTGAATACCATTCAGTTTAGTTGTTTCCCGGGTTTATCTGTTTTTTGTTTGTTTGTTTGTTTGTTTTTAATGGGTTTATCTGTCCACAGATACTAGGTTTTACTTTTTTTTTTTTTTTAATGGGTTTATCTGTCCACAGATACTTGGCTGTTTCTCTATCTTGGATATTGTGAACATTGCTGCGGTGAACACGGGAGTACAGATGTCTCTGAGATCATGTTTTTGTTTCCTTTGGGCTATGTACTAAGAAGTGAGATTGTTGGGTCATATGTTCTAGCCTTACTTTCCCCTACGGCTTTCCCTGTAGCTGTGCCGCGTGTGTTCCCACTGATGGTGTCCCCGGCTTTCCTCCTCCCCGCCTCCCGGCAGCACTTGTTATCTCTTGTCTTTTTGATAATAGACATCCGAACAGGCGTGAGGTTATCGTGGTTCTGACTTGCATTTCCCTGATGATCAGTGATGTTGAGCATCTTTTCGGGTACCTGTTGGCCATGTGGATGTTTTTGGAAAAATGTCTGTTCTGGTCCTTTGCCCTGTTTTTAATGGAGTCATTATTTTTACCTTTGCTATTGATAACAGCATATTCATTTACAAAGTGTCATCTGTATTCACACCGCACACTTGAGGAGGTGGTGTTTCCGCGGTGGGCACCACGCAAATGTGCGATCGGACAATTAGCTTGGGATAGAAGCACCTTAGAGTTAAGATGAATAAACCCATCTGAGCAACAAACCTCGGCCCCTAGCAGTCTGCATGGGTGGCGTTCTGCAGTGGGGGGTTGGGGAGGGGGTTGGGGGGAGGCCGGGGAGGTTGCCAAGGGTGTCTTCTCCTGAAGGAGCCACAGTAGCGGTTTCGGCTTTGAGGAGAGGACTAAAAGGATGTCTCTTTAGGTCATTCCTAAGGAAAGTGAGATGCCTGCAGATTTTATAATCAGTGTTTGTCATCATATCTGTGTCAGTCCTGTGCATGTGTGTGCACAAGTGTGTGTCTCATGCAGGGTAAATGTGTGTGGTAAATATTATACCTGAATTATTCTATCCTATTTGTTTCACTCCCCCCCCCCCCCCGGTTTAGGTGTCTGACTTGGGGATTAATACAGCTTCCAATAGAAACCCCTTTCTGAGTCTGCAGTAATTGGATGTTGTGAAGTTATTTTTGACCCTTCCTTTATGTTAGCATGACAAACTTACGGAAGTCCCTGTTAGGTATTTGCCTGTTATAAATATTAACATCAACTGCCCCCCCCCCCCCACCCTGCACTGGCATCTCCCTCATTTGCTGTTTCTGCCCTTACTTCATGAGATGCAGGAGGCAGATTTAATGAAGACAGGCATCGGGGGAGGTGTCATTTTCCCGGGAGTGCTGGGGCTGGGGATGGCTGTAGAGTATTTTATCGATGGAAATTCCTAGAGTCACATTTGTGGGTAAATGCGTTCCGATTCTGCCCATCCTCGCATGTAATAAAATACTTTAGTTAAGTTACATAGTCTTGTATGTGCACATCTTTTATGGTGTTTCTTCTTTAACGGGTGCATGTAATACACACATTGTTTCAAAGAGAGCATTTAATATCTTCCCTTTGGTGGAATAAATCAGACAGAGGAAGACACATGTTCTCACTTATATGTGGAATCTAAAAAAAAAAAAAACCCAACCCAAACTGAATTCATAGAGGGGAAGAATGTATCAGTGGTTGCCGGAGGCAGGGTGAGGGCGGGTGGGGAAGATGGGTACAGGGCATCAAACGGTACCGATTCTGGTTATAAGATACATAAGTCCTGGGGATGTAATGTGCAGCATGGTAAAAATACAGGTACCTGTCTCTTGTAAGGAATGGCTGCATGTGTATTAAGACCTGTTTTCTGTCTTTCATGTTTCCCTTTTCCAGTCAATTCATATTTTATAGGTCTTTTGTTCGGTAAATTAAAAAATAAGTCAGTTTTTGTGGTCCATTGGCATTAAGTTCCTGCCCATGTGATTCAGAGCATAAAGACATTTCACTGAGTTGTCATCTCCAAACAGTGGCAAAGACTGTTGTCTTCACAAAGGTTGTTCCAGAACATGGGCACCATTTCTCTTGTAGGATTTCTAAGTGGGTGCTTTGAAGAGGCAAAGACCATGGTTGATGTCTGATTTTATGAGTCTGTGTACCTGACCGAGCTTCCTTGTACAGGTGCTGGTCTTCATCATTTCGTCAGAGGATACCAGTGGGCAGCCCTCCTTCAGCCCCACCAGGCTGGCAGTAGTGGCTGCAGACTTGGGCCAGTTCCCACTGATCCTGAAGGGGTTTCAGGGGCTCTGATACTGCCTTCCTGAGCACGGAGCTGACCTTGACTCTGAGTCAGGATCTGGTGTCCCAGGGGTTCCCTTTGCTTCATCAGGATGCTTGTTCATTTGAACGGGCTTTGGATCAAATTTCTACCTGGTGTTCTGCCAGGACTAGATCCTCATCCTGAATCCTAGTTCCAGTGGCGGTGAAATGCTGCTTGGGCCTTGTCGTCCTCTCTCCCCAGATGACCGGGATGCTGACTCAGATGAACCTGGCAGACCTTGAACTACCACATCCCTATCCACCTGAACATAACTGTTGGTAGTCAGGAGCTCCCAGAAACCCTGTTTCTGCTTGTTTCCGCGATTGGTGCCCCTGGTAGACCGCAGGCTTGAGACCTCCTGTGGTATTCTCCTGACCTCCTCCCTCTGCTCCCAGTGGCAAGCTGCTGCTTCCTCTCTCGGTCCCCAGGGAAGCCCCTTGAATGGGTGACGGCTCCTCTCAACCCTTCTAATTCCAGGCTCTTTTCCTTTGCCCCTGGCCTGAGGATGGGGGTTCCTTCAAACTTTGTGGTTGGTCTCCTGTGGGTTTGGATGACTTTTCTTTGCCTGCAAGGCACTGTGAGGTGTCTGAGCCTGGGTCTGAAGAGGGCAAGTGAATGGGTGGCCAGGATAACTTAAAGAGATCTTGTCAAACAATGTGGCCTGCAGATGAAACCCAGAATTAGGAGATTTGGGTGTCAGGTAATGAGACTCATTTGAAAACAGATCAACCAGAATTTTTACCAGAAGTTGTTTGGGACCAGGTTGAGTGTGTAAAGTAGCTGGTCATCCATTTCCTCATTCAGTAAATAGTCCTGTGGAGATGAGGGGCTTGGGCTCTGGACCCTGACGCCTGGGTTCACAGTCCCAGCTCTGCCAGACACTTGTGTGACCTTGAGAATGCTCCTTAATTTCTCTGTGCCTCAGTTTCCCCCGTTGACATCCAAGACAATAGTGCTTATTTCCTACTGGGAGGGGGTAGGAGGATTCGATAGATCTCTGTAAATAAAGTTTTAGAACAGTGTTACTGTGTAAATAAGAGCCACACAAGTAGCCATTATATTATTATTATTATTATTTGCTCATTTTGTGCCAACCATTTTACCATGCTGAATAAGACTGTCTTGGGTCAAGAATGAGGCATGAACATAACACAACAAAATTAGTTTTCTGTTATTGAATTAAAAAAACACACGAACCTCGCTTTTAAAGGTCATTGCCAGAAAAATGTGCCCATACTGTTTCGTGCAACAGCATTTTGCTGGAATAAAATGAACAATGTCAGGGGCACGGTATTTAATTTGTTGTCTAAATTTTGGTCTCCGACTCTTTCATTGAACCTCTGGCCTTCTGTGTTATCTGAAGCCATTCCCGAGCATCCTGTTTGGGCTTACAGCTGTGTTCTCTGTTTCTGCTTCTTTGTCTCTCATTGGTTTGACTTGTTTGCCTTGGCTCTCCGCATGTTTCCTGAGCTCTGCAGGTTCCCCTTCTCATCTCTCTCTTTCACGTTGTCATCTCATGCTTTTGTTCTTGTTTGGCTGAGTTCATGTTCTTCATGTCTTATAGCAGCAGATCGTTTATTGTAAAAGCTTTTATTTCATTTTTAAATTTTTACTTATTCATTTTTTAAAGATTTTATTTATTTATTTGACAGAGAAAGCGACAGCAAGAGAGGGAACCCAAGCAGGGGGAGCGGGAAGAGAAGCAGGCTTCTCGCCGAGCAAGGAGCCTGATGCAGGGGGGCTTGATCCCAGGGCCCTGGGATCACGACCTGAGCCGAAGGCAGATGCTGAATGACTCAGCCGCAGGCGTCCCCTGTGGTCAACATTTCTAAAGCTTAAAGTGCACCATATTATACCAACAGCTTTTAAAATCACCGTTTATTGTACTCATCATTCCAGTTGCTAATGAAATATTCTAAATCAACCTCGAGGCTAAACATGTTCATCTAGAGATGGAGACAGGGATGGAGAAATTTCATCCCATCCAGGGATAGTTCCCTCGTGTTCCCTGCGGATCACAGCACCCACGTGAGAACTTGTAACCCACTGCTGGGAGTCTGTTTTCGTCCAGACGGGATTCTTCATTTGTCTTTCACACATTGCCTTCCCTTTGCTGTCCCTTCTTTTCCGTGGTGTTACACCCATTTGCTGTTTCTCCCCGTCAAGTATATTTAAGAAGGGCAGATTCAGCTACACCTTCAGACGTAATTTGAGTGAATTGTCCTTGGCTGCTTCTCTCCTTACGTGAGAATTATTATTGTTATTATTTCTTGCATGCAGCTTTATGTTGTGTTCTGGATATTATGCTTTATCTATTTTTCTGTTGTCTGAGGATATGAAGGAGGAGGAGAAGGAGTTGGAATCGTGGTTAATTACGATTGGTGGGTTTAGTCTTTCTTTGTGCATCCTGTAATTGTATAAAAAGTTGTTTTCGGGGCGCCTGGGTGGCTCAGTGGGTTGGGCCTCTGCCTTCAGCTTGGGTCGTGATCCCGGGGTCCTGGGATCGAGCCCCGCACTGGGCTCTCTGCTCAGCAGGGAGCCTGCTTCCTCCTCTCTGTCTCTCTGCCTGCCTCTCTGCCTACTTGTGATCTCTGTCTGTCAAATAGATGAATAAAATCTTTAAAAAAAAAAAAAGTTGTTTTCAGCATACACTGGGGTTTCAGATTGCCTCCGAATTCAGAATGTAGCTTGGAATCACTAATTTTTTTTTTCAAATTATGAAGTATTTCAAATATACAGATGAGTTAGGATTTAAAATATATTAAGCATTTAATTCTAGAAGCTACACAGAAGACAGAGTTAACATTTAAAGGGCAAGAAAAGGGGTGCCTGGGTGGCTCAGTGGGTTAAGCCTCTGCCTTCGGCTCAGGTCATGATCCCAGGGTCCTGGGATCGAGCCCCACATTCAGCTCTCTGCTCAGCAGGGAGCTTGCTTCCTCCTCTCTCTCTCTCTCTCTGCCTGCCTCTCTGCCTACTTGTGATCTCTGTCTGTTAAATAAATAAATAAAATCTTTAAAAAAAATAAATAAAAGGCAAGAAAAGGGAAAAATGAAGTTACAAGTCACAATTAATGAAATAGAGAATAAAACAGTTTGCGGACTCAAAAACTCTGTTAGAAAAACCAGTGATGTAAAGCCCAGCAAGATTTAACCAAAAAGAGAAAAGAGCATAAAAAAACCATATCAAAAATAAATAAGGTCCACAACAATGGAAAAACAACAATTTCATTTATTTATTTTTATTTTTTTATTTTTTAAAGAGAGAGAGAGAGCATGTGCACATGAGTGAGGGAGGGAGGGGTGAAGGGAGAAGTAGAGAAAATCTCCAGCATACGCCATGCTGAGTGTGGAGCCTGACTTAGGGTTTGACCCCAGGCCCCTGAGATCGTGATCCGAGCCTAAATCAGGACTGGATGCTCAACCAGATGAGTCAGCAGGCGCCCCGAGAAACGGTTTTAAATAGTAATAGAACATTAAAAACAACTTTATGCCATTACATTTCAGAACTTAGATGAAATCATTTTGTAAAAAATCACAGGTGACAAAGTTCACTGAAGAAGAACTAGAACGTGAATAAAATATAGCAATGAAAGACACTGAATTTGTAATCAAAATTGTACCTGTTTCCATCCTAAAAGACAATAACCCCCCAAAATTTAGAGGTGACCTTCATTAAATATTAAGGGAACAACAACAAAAACAACCCTTCTGTTGTGTAAACTATTACAGAAAAAAGAAAAATTCTCAACTTCTGATAAGGACAGTAAAAGAAAAGAAAATTATTAACGGTATCTCTTCTAAATACGAATGGAAAGTTCCTAAATAATACATCAGGTTTTTATTAATATATGACATCAGTAAATTAAAGAAGGGGGAAAACACTCAATTACCTCAAACAATGCAATCCAAAATAAAAGAATCAATGAAATTCAGCACTAATTCATGACAAAGAGGGAACTTTCTTAATTTGTCAAAGGTATTTATCAAACACCTAACATAAACATCATATTAACGGTGAAACTTAAAAGAATTCCTGTTAAAGTCAAGAGCTAGATAAGGAGCTCATGATCACTGCTTTTACTAAACGTTGTACTTGAGGTTCTAGCCAGTGTGATAAGACCGGAAAAGAAACTAAGTCTTTCTTATTTGCAGACAGTATTGGATCAGATCAAATAGTCTAGATTATGTCACAGTAACAGACAACCCACAGCTCGGATCTTAAGGCTCTAAGTCTGTTTTCACAGAAGCAAGGTCTGCTGCTGATCCAAGCAACTTTGGGGGGAAACTCTCCTTCATGTACTGATGTATCACTCAACACCACTTGGATCTTACGGCATATTTGTATCAGGCAGAACAGAGAGCTAGAAAATCAAGCATCTGCCATGAAGCCTCTGGCCACTCAGCACTTTGGGTCCCGTTTCACTGGCCGGCGAACGTCACCTGGCTGTGTCTAACTTTCCAAGTTTAGGAAGTGAAGCCCTCCCACAAATAACCAAGATATCAAAGTTATCGACATTAAACATTAAAAAGAATCTATTAGATTCATCTATCCTCTGTTGCCCTAGTTATTGAATAAAATTTACTAATATTCTTCATCAGATCATTATTACTACTCGTTTTTGATTTGCTTGTGCTAGTTTCTGAGATGTGTAAAAATACAATTTATCCCTGTAATACTGTCAGTTTTTGTGATATGTTTTGAGCTATGTTGCAACAAGTTTGTAAGTTTATCAGGGATCTATATCACAAAATCACATAGTGAGCTGCTGTGTTATATTGATGCTTTTGGCTTGAATTCCCTTCTGTCTGCACTAGGGCTGCACTAGGGATCTCCCTGACCTCAGTTCTTGAAGGTGTCTTTCCCACCTGGCTTTGTATCTTTACTTTGGTGTGTCATTTGAACCTGCATATGGAAGGAATTTTTTTTTCTAATCTGATAAATTCTGTTTTTAAATAAGTGAGTTTAATCTATTTATGATTTCTGAAATACTTGAACTTTTTTTTTATCTCCTGTGTTTTCTCTTTACCCAGTTTTTTCTTTAGTTCTCTTTATTATTTGTTTCCTGTTGAATGAGTAAATGTCTGCTGTGTTCCCAGTTTCTCCCTTTGTTTGTTTTCAAGTTACAGACTGTATTTCCATTCTTTCAATGATAATCCTTAATTTTGAGTGATGTGCTTTAACCATATATAAACTTTTTCAGTATTTTTATCAATTTCTGTATCATGACAAGGATCTCAGCACTGTTTAATTGTCAAATGACCTCTGTCATTTATTTTATAACTGTTGCCTAGTGTTTGCTTTTAACATGAAAAATTAGTTATTTTTATGGACATAAATTAAATTTAACCACATAATTGGTCAATTTCTATGCTTATTGTTGTGTCTTACGTTCCTTGATGTAGGCCTGGGTTTGTATATCTTGCTTAAGTGCATCCATTAATAATTCTTTCAGTAAGGCTACATGGTGGTAAAGTTACTATTTGTGTGTCTGAAAATGTTTTAATCATGGCTTTACTCTTGTGTGTTATTTTAACAGGGTATACAATTCTAGATGGACGGTTATTTCCTTCTGGTGTTTTGAAGGTAACACTGCATTATCTTCTTTTTTTTTAAGTTTAATTTTATTTTTTCTGTGTTCCAAGATTCATTGTTTATGTACCAAACCAGTGCTTCATGCAATATGTGCCCTCCTTAATACCCACCACCAGGCTCACCCATTCCCCAGCCCCCTCCCTTCTGACTTACATTATCAGTCATGGGAAATTTCTGTGCATCTAATTGTCAGGATTTTGTGGGTAGTTTGCTTTTCTCTGGTAGGCTTTGAGACTTTCTCCTCCCCCTTGACGTTCTACAGTTTCACTAGAATGTTTTGAGGTGTAGATTTACCTATATTTATCATGATGGGTACTCAGGCTGCAGTTTTCATTTGAGGACTCCTATCTTCCATTCTGGAAGATTCTCAGCTAACATTTCTTCTCATAATTCTTCTGTTATTCCTTTTATTCTTTTCTGCAGTAACTCTTATAATATTAAGTTGACACTCTTAACCTGTCTGCTACATCTCTTTTGACTTTCTGGTAAGTCCTGGTTCTGTTGGAGGCAATTAGCTTTGGTGGTGGTCATAATTCTCCTTTCTGGTAGGCCTTCCTTCACTCTGTGGAAAATTAAAGGCAAGTGTAGAAGTTTGACCTGATTTTACTCTAGAGGTCCATTTCCCTCAGGTTTCCTACTTACCACTCTGTTCACTTTTCTCTGACTTGGGAAGGGAGATGAATAAAAATAAGACTTTTATGAACTTTGGTTCCTCACCTGTCCCCTAATTTTACCACCCCAATTAAAGGTTAATGTAAAATTCTGGCATTTTCAGTGTTTTACCCTGGCTACCATGTTTAAGGACCATACTAAGAGCTATGTCTTTTGTTTGAGTGTTGCCTGTCTGTTTTTGGCTAGTTTGAATTTACTGTTTTACATTAGTGTGGACAAAGTAGAGAAACAAATGTCTCAATATGCTATTACACATTTAAGCAATAATAATTGATAATATTATTCATCCCATGAGCCGTAAGTTCAGAGTGGGTGTTCAATGCCCCAGTTTTGTATGAAGCCTGGCACAATGCCCAGATGTTTGACAGCTTTGGAGGGAAACAGGTACCTATTTGAATGAGGCAAATAAGTGGTAGATTGGTGGATGGAAGGATGGTGGTCAACATACCATAGATACAGCCTGTTAGCAAAGCTACTTAGCTCACTCTGAGTTTCCTGGAGCATCCATAAATAACTGAATTTGGATTTTGTTCTTGATACTCTTATGGTTTTCTCAAGGACATAATGCCCAGCTTCCTTCTTTTCTACTCAGTAATAGTCAGGTGACGCCCCCCCACCCCATGTGAAAATAAGATTTATTATCTAGGACTGTAGTTTATTCTTCCCATCCCGACTCTCTTGTGAAACTTGGTTTTACCTCTAAGAGTCAGGTTACCAGCTGAGTCTCCCATGGGAAAAAATAATATATACGAAAAATAACTAAACAACATGCAAAATAAGTAATTGCCTCCAGATTTTTGCTTCTGATTTTAGGCTTACATTGTAGCACTTATGTCCAATATTGACTGATGGGCACTTTTTCCTGACTTCTAACACACAGTATTAACACTTGTCTCACTGACACTCTTTCTTGGGTCATCTGCAGGACCGTGTGGCATGTCAAAGCAAGGTGGTTTGCACATGTTATTCCATCAAGTAAAACATGGAAGAGCTTTTTCAGACTAATGAAAATTGATAGTGCAAGCACCACGGGGGAGGTTTAAATGATTAGAGAAGCCAAGTTATGAGGTCAGAAAGGCATTTTTCATGTGGTTGGTTTCTAGTCACTCAGATTTGTAGAGCCTGTGGCTCTTACCTGCTGACCCACCTCACCTGTGTTGTTGACCCAGCAATAACCCCACTTGGTCAATCTTTTCTTTATCTGTTTGCTTTCTTCATTAGTCCGTGGGCTGTGTTCCTCACAAACTGTTCTAGGATCAAAGAAATTTGGGCAACCCTGCCCATGAATCTTCTTTTTTTGAAATTTACTCTGGATGTTAATTTTGTAAAGCTTCCAGAAAGTCCCGCAGTGAAGAAGCCTGTCTAATTTTGTTTAATCCATGGGTTCTCCCACTTGCGATCTACCTCTCTCCTACTCCCAGGCACACATAGGTCCTCTTGGTGTCTGCTGGGCACGGTTTGGGAAAACCTGCCCTATAGTGATAGAAAGGTCCTCACATCCCCTCTAGCTCTGATCATGGCTTCCCTTCACCTCTTGATTCTTTTTTTCCTTTTTTGTGCTTTACCAAAGTGCAATATCGATATAAATTTTATGCACAAGGCTTATAATTCAACACCCCCCCTTTTTTTGCTATTGTGGTAAGAGATACATAAATTAAGTTGGTTACATTAGTTTTAGTACATTCATGATACTGTGCTACATTCCCTACTGTCTAGTTGCAGAACTATTTTATTGTGCCTGAAGGAAACCTTGTGCCCCTTATTAGTCACCTCTCCTCACAGTCCCCCTACCCCTGGCAACCACCATTCTGCAGTCTGACTCTATGCATCTGACTACTCTTGGGACCTCATATAAATGGAATCATAGTGTATCTGTCTTTTTATGACTGGCTTATTGCATTTAGCCTTATGTCTTCAAGGTTTATTCATATTGTAGCAGGTGTTGAATGTGCTTCCTTTTTAAGGCTGAATACCATTGCACTGTATGGATAGACCACATTCTGTTTATCCGTACATCTGTTAATGGACACTTGGATTCTTTCCACCTTCTGACTGTTGAAAATGACATCGCTATGAACATGAGTGTACAAATATCTCTTTAAGTTCCTGCTTTCTTCTTTTGGGTAGATACTCAGAAGTGGAGTTGCTGGATCATGTAGCAATTCTATGTTTCATTCTTAGAGGAATTGCCATACTGTTTCCTAGAGTGCCACACCATTTTTACATTCCTATCAGCATCCCACAAGGGTGGGCTCCAATTTCTCCCAAAGCTTGCCAACACTTGTTAGTTCTTTACAATTTATTTTTATAATAGCCATCCTGGTGGGTATGAAGTGGGATTTCATCATGGTTTTGATTTGCATTTCCCTGATGATGAGTGATGGTGAGCATCTTTTCATGAGCCTCTTGTCCATCTGAATACCCTCTGTGGGGGAATGCTTATTCAAGTCCATTGCCTGTTTTTTTTTTTTTTTTAAGATTTTATTTATTTATTTGACAGAGAGAGAGAGAGAGAGAGAACAAACACAAGCAGGGGGAATGGGAGAGGGAGAAGCAGGCTTCCTGTTGAATGGGTAGCCCAATGTGGGGCTCAATCCCAGGACCCTGGGATCATGACCTGAGCTGAAGGCAGATGCCCAATGACTGAGCCACCCATGCACTCCTCATTGTCCTTTTTTTTTTTTTTTTAATCAGTTTTTGTTTTTGTTGATGAACTCCTCCTCGTTAACAGATAAGACTCTCTGCCAGTGGTAAGTTTTACTTCCGGGAAAGATGTTGGCAGCATTAATTTCTTTTCTGCCATGCTCTCCTCCTTCTGTTTCTCTGTCAGCCATCATTTATCATGGTCCTGCTTGTCCTGTTGTCTGGCTGGACCAACCGGCTCCATTCCTTCCCACCCATGTGTTGGACCTTACAGTCCATGTTTTGAACCCTCGTCTCTTTAGCTGTTGGTTCCTAGGATGGACAGTTTTGTTTAAGCCCACTCTGCCATCACCTCCCTTTTCTTCCTGAAGGATTGTCACCCGCTGTCTAATTTTAGCCACAGTTATTCCACGGAAGCGCGTTGTGGAAGTCTGAGCACTCCTGGTCCCACGTCTTGACTATTGGATTGACCATGATGATGGCCCTTCCTTCTCTAGGCTTCTTTGGTCCCTGAGACAGTTCTCTGTGACACTGAGATGGAGAGTGAGCAGCGGGTGCAGGACTGTGGGCCCTGGGGTACCTTAGCTTGGCCGTAGATGCTGACTTTGACCATGAACTCACTCTAGGACCCAGGCTGATGACTTCACTCTGCAAGTTTCTCCTCAAAAACAAACAAACAAACAAACAAACAAAGCCCCCCCAAAATTAGTGTCCACCTTGTCGATGTGTGGGGAGGACTTGTGAGTAATCACATGAAAAGCACTCCGAACCGTTGCTGGCATGCAGGAGGTGTTCGTGTTAGCCACTGTGGGGACATTAATGTGGGGTTTCTCCTGTGTATCCAGCTGATCCCTTTCCACCCCCATTTCCCCTCTCCTGACTCATGTTTTCTAAATCCTATTCTTTGCTCTTCATTATTCTGTTCCTAGACATTGTCTCACTCTTGCCATTTCAGTGTCTCCTTTATGCAGTCAAATCTATCCAGGTCAGTTCTCCACTTTAGTAGGAGGCTTCTTACAGCACATAACTGTGCTGTAGGGACATATGTTTTGGAGGACATTTGACTCTTGTAAGATCACTGCACACTAGCTGCCCCCTCACCAGCTCATCCACAGCCGTGGCACTTCCACTTCAAATCTGGAAGAATTTGGATTTCCACCAGTTTCTATGACTTGCATTATTTTGAAGATGAAATTGCAGATATCATCCTGCACAGTGGACCTGTGGGACCACGTCAAGTGACTGTATCCCGGGAAGGGTTAAGATGGGATTGTAGAGATTTGTGAATCAAACAAACTAGCATCACATAAGTCTTAGGAATGATCTAGAGTGTTGCCTGAGTGCTTACTAGTTCCTGGGAACTGTGAAGTACTTACCCGACTTTCACAAAAAGTTTAGGAGGTGGTTAGCATTATCCTCTCATTTTACAAGTTTTGTGATTTTCATTTATAGAGAAAATGGAAACTTAAGAAAGTAAATATTCTCAGTCTTATAACTAGCAAGTGGCTGACTTAAGATTTGACCAGTTCCCTTGGGTTCCAAACATAGAACTCTTAACATCTTGATTATCTTCTCATTTTTCATTTTATTTTTTTTCTTTCACCTTTCCCTGTTTATTGGATATGCTAGGGCTTAGTCCATTTTAAAGAGAGGGTGTATGTATATTTCTTAGTATTGTACTTTTTAAAGATTTTATTTATTTTTTCGAGAATGAGAGAGAAAGAGAGGGAGGATGAATGGGGTGAAGGGCAGAGGGAGAAGCAGACTACCTGCTGGGCAGGGAGCCTGATGTGGGGCTGGATCCTGGGACTCCAGGATCATGATCTGAGTCAAAGGCATACACCTAACCAACCGAGCCACCCAGGTACCACAGTAATATTTTGTTTTAATGTTTGAATTAACTCAGTCCTGCTTTTGGTTTTGTTAACCCTGCTCTTTTCTGTAATTTTTGTTTGTTTTCTGAATTCTTTGAGAGCTTAGTTTCTTAAAAATATTTCTTTCTTTCTTTCTTTCTTTTTTTTTTTTTAATAATGAAACTACTTAAGGCTATGCATTTGCCTCTGGAAGCAACTTTGAACACTTCCTAAGGAATAATATGTGGTGGTCTCCTTTGTTTTGTTTTATAGGTAATTTGTTATTACACATTTAATTTCTCCTTTGACCTCTTAGTCAATTTTCTTTATTTCTAAGTGTTTGGGATTTTGGATGACCTTGATTAAACTTAGTGTTATTCCTTTGTTGTTTTATGGTCAGGATGATGGCCTACTCTTTTCCTCTTTAGTCTGTATGCAGTTGCAGTGCTATTGAGAAGTACATGTAGTTGTGATAATGGAAATACTGGTTAAAAAGAAAATGAGTAGTATTTGAAAACGGTGCCTGTAAGTCACTTATTTTAGTCTAAATTTTTGTTCTTGTTTTCCAACTGATGTATTTTGTTTCTTTTTATTATTAAAATAGAATATATATTCTCAATAAAACTCTTGGAGCGTATTTCCAGTTTCGGTTTTTTATAGGAAAGTAGTCCCCGCCTGTTGTGTAACAACCAGCACTCGGAGCCAGATACCAGTGAAAAAATGAGGAGGTGTTGTTAAGTGGAACAGGACGACACTCTAACAAACCCACCAATGTTTAACAATTTTAATGAACTTTAAAAAAGTGTCATATTTTCACTGTGAATCATTTCACATTAAAATCTGGTTTTCCTGCCAGAGTTATCTTTAGTGAAAGCTGTGTACTTTCAGCCAGATTTGGAGCAGAGGGAATATTAGTGAGCTGGAAGCAGATCCCTCAAGAAACCTGGGTGTCAAAGGGGGAATTTCCTGAGTATCTGGATCTTGGTTAATATTCCCTGTGACAGTCTTAGACACACTCCCTGACACATGCATGGCAGTTACTCAGTCGCTATGACTTGAACATGGGTGATTTAGGCCCAGGAAATCTTTTTCTCACACATTTCTGGCTTCTCCCATTGATTCATGGCATCCGTGCTGGGTTTTCAAGGAGAAGCAGTGAAAGACATGAGGGAGTGACTGGCATTTGACTAGAGATGATTTTTGCATGTTAGCATTTTCTTTTTGTGTCTCTGGGAACATGGTTTCTGTAGATGCACCAAGATGCTGTGGTTGCCTAGAGGCGGCCTGAGGAGAGAAGGCAGTCCCTGGGAGACAGGACGGGGCAGAAATACCCAAGGAAGGGCAGGACACAGCTGAATGGACAGAGTCCCCGAGCAGTTCTCGACTCTTACTGTAACCATTTGTCTTTGATAACTATTCCTTCCTGCCAAATTTTCTCCAAACAGAAACAAAAATCTAGTGTGGAAAAATTATGTGGAAAAAACCCATTTTCCTTTTCAAAGTCTTCACAGAGAGAGGAGGAAGAACACGCTGACGGAACTCCTTGCTCGTGGGCGGAATTCTGTCTAACACTGCTATTGTGTTTGCTGCTTCACAAAGCACACTAAAGGCACATTGCAGATATTCAGGTAATCACTGCTTTGAGTCATCTTACCCATTTATTCCTTAGTAAAAGTGTCCTAGGGCTGCTTTAACAGGTTCCCACAGACCGAGGGGCTTAAACAAGGGAAGTTGATGGTGTCACACTCTGGAGGCCAGAAGTCTGAGGTCAAGTCTGAGGTTGGTTCTGAGGGCAACAAGGGAGAATCTGCCCCAGACCTCTCCCCCAGCTTCTGGTGGGTTGATGCCAGTCTTTGATGTTCCTTAGCTTGGCAAGCATCACCCTGATCTGTGCCTTCATCTTATCCGGTGTTCTGTGTGTATGTCTGTGACCACATTTCTTCTTTTCATAGGGGCAGCAGGCATACTGGATTAGGGGCCCATCCTACCCTGGCATGGCTGATTTTACTGCATTTTCAGTGACCCTATTTCTAAACAAGGTCACGTTCTGAGGTCCTGGGGGTTAGGACTTCAGCATATGAATTTGGGGGGAGAAACAAAGTCCGGCCCATAACAGTAAATATTTGTTTACCCTCAATAAATATTTACTGAGCATCTATTAGGGAAAAAGCGTGATATGAGGTATTGAGATCAAATAAATATCAATGAAATATTTTCCTGTCCCAAACCACTTACAGTAAAGTAGGAAAGAAATAAACATATAGCTGTGATTGGCAGAGTTACGGTAAAGGTAGCTACAAGGAACTGTGGTGTCAAGAAGGGAAATGGTCAAGCCCACTCACGGGGGGAGATGCCTCTGTGGGGACAGAGTTTGAACTGGACGTGAAGAGATTCAAAGGACTTTACTAGATAGACAGTATGAGACAAAATGGCGCATTCACTGAACTTCAAGCTATCTTGTGGGAGGAGTATAGGGTGCACCAAAAAGATTTAAGCAAAGCATTAAGCAATGTTGTTGGACTTCTGGTTTGGGGAATGTTCTTCTGATGGACAGCAGGGAGCTGGAGTGTAGGTGGTTAAGTCTAGAGTTTGTGAGATAAAACAGTGGAAATGGCCATGAATCTGGTGCTTATGTCACCGAGTGGATTCCAAGGCCCTTCATTTTGCAAAGATGGAATTTGAGATGTCTATGGGATGTCCAGGGGCAGTTGGATTTGGAATTCAGCAAAAAGTATGGTAGGAGAGTACGGCTTTGGGGATTATTTTGTGTATAGCCATGGGATTGGATAAGGGGGACTGTGTCAAATACAAGAGAGGGTCAGGGGCGCACCTGAATTTAGGGGCAGAATGAAGAAGAGGAGTCAACACAGGAGAGCCAGAGAGAAAAATCAGGGAGGCTGGGACCAGGGGGTCCCCCATGGAAGCCCAGGAGTTGCAAGAAGAAAAACTTGGACAGAAGCACCTAATGGCACAAGTAGGTCATGGAAGATAAATCCAGTAAAGCCAACGTGCCCTGTGGCTCAGTCTTGACATTATGTTTTCAAAGTCTTTTCTGATATGTATGTATCGGTTTGATATTCAAAAGAGAATTTGAGGGGCGCCTGGGTGGCTCAGTGGGTTAAAGCCTCTGCCTTCGGCTCGGGTCATGATCTCAGGGTCCTGGGATCGAGCCCCGCATCGGGCTCTCTGCTCAGCAGGGAGCCTGCTTCCTCCTCCCCGCCCCCCACCTCTCTCTCTCTCTGCCTGCATATCTGTGATCTCTGTCTGTCAAATAAATAAATAAAATCTTTAAAAAAAAAAAGAGAATTTGAACCTTTACTGAGATCTTTCAAAGGACACCAAAGATGATTCCACTTATAATGTCCAGCAAAATGTTCAATTCTTGTTACTCTTTCTCTGTATCCATCACTTTCTGAGTTCCCTTGTTCCCTCCTAAATTTTCAAAATATTTCTCTGATCTAGCCCCCAACAGTCCTTCCTTTACCCTAGAAACTCTTATCCTCCATGTTGATTTCAGTCTGTTCCTCGTCATACTCTCCCTTTTCCATCATTTCTCACTTTTCCCCTCATCTCCTACCCAAATTCTGTGCAAGGAACAAGTTGGTAAAGGCAGTGCTCTTGGTAGATCAGGGAAGAGGAATAGGCTCCGAGTATCCCTGTGTTAAATCTTTCCTGACCCAAGGCAGGCTGTTGGTCAGCTTTGGCAGAGCACTCTCCGATAAGCAGTGGGAGTGGAAGCAGGTTGCCGTGGGTTGAGGATTAGTTCATTAATTGGTGGGTGATTTAGTACAAGTGGTGAGTATAAACTGTTTATTCCAGGAGCTTGATTTGGAAGGGAAAGAAAATAAGAGACTGACCAGGAGATGTCAGGCGATTGAGGTAAGGTCCTTTAAACATTTTCTTGGAGTGAATTTTTATTTTTCAGTCATACTTAGAGCAGAGATCCACACAGGCACTGACTGTCATCTTAAGAGAAAAATCAACACCATTTGCTTTGCTCATTATTATTGATTGTCATTGGAACTGACGAGGAAGTTCCACCGGACCTGAAGCCTGGATCCCAGACTATGGGCAGGGTTGGAGATGTGAATGTGGATACACCTTGAAGGGAAGGAATGAGCTCAGCATTGGACTTAATGATGTAGTGAAAGAGGATTTTTGTTTTGTGGGCATAGACGCTGCCCAGATATTCACCTCAGATCAGTTATTCAACAAATATTTGTACACCTCCTACTATTTCTTAATCACTGTGTTAGGCCTTGAGGTACCTGGAGCTCTGGGGGATAAGCAGGACAGGTACATATCCCATCATTCCTGTTCCAAAGATTCCCAGTGGGAAGTGACCATGGGGCTCTTCTATTAGAAGGTGGAGTGATTGAAGTCTGAGAGTAGGGCAGTGGTTGCCATGATTCACCTCGAGGGGGAAGCGGATGTAGACAGATGGCTGTAAGCATCGCTTGAGGGCCATGAGACTTTGCCTTGACTAGCAGCCTTCCACCTTGGTCCCTTGGTAATAAGGGAATCCTAAAAAGTAGGTGTGACTCAGCGTTACTTGTCACCACCATTGGAAGGTTTTCTCAAGTTCATAGTTTGAGGAAAGGTCAAATTCAACTCATGAAATAGTTATTTTGTATAATGACATTCACTTTCTCTGCGATGGAGGTGTCTTGACAAGGCTTGCACTATGATCTGGGTAGGAGTATTTGAGACAGTATTTATATACAAATGGCAGTTGTGAAATTTGTTTCTAGTGTGTCATGTAGAAATTTGCTTTCTTAAGAAGACTACTAAGATATTTGCCCAATCTCCCTTCTGTGTGCTAATTCTCCTCAAATATCTACTGTTTTACCCTTCATGGCTCATAGTGGTAAGTGAAAGTTTAACTCGAACAGTCCTGGGAGGTGGGGTGAAGTCTCTTGGTGACTGTGTAGGTGTCAGTATTTATATCATGAAAAGGGAGCCTTCACCCTCCCTGATCAGTGAGTTTCTTTCCCAAGCGTCATGGCCTCAAAATTTCGTCTAGGGCCCGGGCAGAAGCATCTGCTTCAGGCCACGCCAAGGGATCTTGGGCCAGCAAGCAGAAATTTTTGTTTTGGAAAAACAAAGTTCCTTTCCTCACCACGTGTTATCCATGGAATCCTTCCCGAAGACAACCAGCTAGTAAGATATGCTGGGGGTCTCATGTGATCATCATGTAGGAAAAAAGGACAGGTCTAAGGACAGGTTTTCATCACCTTGAGGTAGAAATTGACCAGCTGTTATAAGAGCATCCATGTGAAACTAGAATCCTCTACTCCACCTTCTGTGGTGAAATCAGGGGCCCATGGTCCAAGGGCATTCTTTGCAGCAGACAAATGGTCATAATGACATTAGCATTAGTAGAAGTCTCAGGAGTGGGCCTGCTGGTCCCAACCCAAGTGTAGATGCTTGGATTCAGCTTTTTGCTCACTTATAGATTTTTGTGATCCTCTTCTGTCAAGGTTGACAGGTAGCTGTGAGTGACAAAATCCACGGAGAGAATGTTCTCCCATCATCTGAGGAAGTCGCAGGTTGAGGGTGATCTTCATGTGCGCTCATGAAGAGTGCACTCATGAGAGTGAAGTTGTTTGGACCAGGGGGTGTTCTGCGGAGGGTCAGCTGTTTTTGGAAGAGTCCCTTCTGCCATATTGATAAGTCATATATGCTCTTGACTTTTGTGTCTGGAAGGCCATGGTTTATTATTGTGTATACGTACTATTTTCTCAACAAAAATTGTCTTCCATCCTCTTACCTATATGCCTACCTCCCAGGACCAACAGGCAAATTAATGTGGCGAATGTGCTGTTAGTTCCTGCCTTTCTTCTCTGCAAAGCTTTTGTTCCCTTCCCTGCTAAAGCTTTGAAATTATTTCTGAACACCCTAATAACAGTCCACAGGCTGCTGCTGGTGACCCCCCAGCCTCCTCAGTGTGAGCAACAGGGGGTGAAACTGTCAGTATTGCTTTTTCTTCCGTTGAAGTAAGCCAGGTTCTGTTTCTTCTGGGAAATAATTGAAGTCTTATGAAATGTACACGGAACAAAAATACCTAAGGCCCTGAAATATTCTGTGAAAAAATTTCATCCCAAGGAGATGTCACATAAAGTGAGTGTTTGCTTTCAAGTAAGAAAATGTCTCCATGTCACAAAGAAGCATGCTTTGGCTTTTGGAGACAGGGGTATCTTCTCAGGGACTCATTCAGAACTTTCCTTTGCGCTCTTGTATGCGGCAAATATTGTGTGTTGGCAGGTGCTGTAATGGTGAAAAATACGGAAGATGGTCCTTGATCTGTGCCAGACTTGTCAAGCAGTGGGAATGCTGGTCCAAGGTTTGCACAGAGAAATAATAATGTATGATCTATGAATGAAAGGGAGAAAGTACCATACAGTGGGTGCCGTGAGTGGTAAATGAAGGCGTGGCTTTGCTGAGGAATTGGCGGGGTTGGGGATGAGCTAGAGGTGGCTTAGCAGAAGTGGTGTGGTGGTGGGGGGCCCTGGTGGAGGAGGCCAGAGCGCACAAGGGAAAGAATAATTCTGTTCACGGGGCTGAGGGGAACAGGTGTAGCCTGAGGGTAGAGGCGTGGAGGTCGGTTGGAACAGAGAGTGCAGGGCATGGGCTAATGATAAGTAGCTCTGTGAGTCATCATCTTAAAGATCAGCTGAACCTGTTGGTCAAGAAATGAAATTTCAAGCCGTGAAGACACATTGCAGGCAGCACAGTGCGACCCGAACGCTGCCTGTTGTTTCCATTGCTTCTTGTTTAGGACCTTCATGTAAATTGAAATATGGGCAAGCCCCATTTCCAGAATGGTCACGTGCATTGTTTTTTTTTGTTTTTTTGGTTTTTTTTTTGCTGTTGTTGTTGTTTTTACTAAAGATTACTATTTTTATATTTATTTTTTAAATTCAAAATTCTTTTCCCCACCATAGAAACAATGTTAGAAATAGGATTTGGATTCCTTGACTAGTTCACAATCTTTTTAAAAAAAATTTAATTTAATTTAATTTTTTTTTTCAGTGGCCTGGTGGTGGGTATTCAGGAGGGCACATATTGCATGGAGTCCTGGGTGTGGTGCATAAACATGCACCGGTTTTAATTATTTTTCTTCCTTCTGTCCCCTATTCTGTGGTTTGCATGCTGAATTCCTGTCACTGCGGAGTCCTTTAGTAAGGGCACTGAAGCGACCTAGAGTCTATGTCTCTACCATTTGGGCCACAGGCATGAGGAATAATCGGGGAGAGATGCTCCTTAAGAGAAATCTCTCGTATTTGTTTTCAGGGTGTTTTGTCGGCTGTTGAAAGATGCTACCCTTCCTATATTTCATCAGACCCAGGCAGTCAAGGAGCTTTTTTCAGATTTTCTGGATTTTTCTAATGTAGTTGATTGCACAAAATAATCAGCAGCCCTCTTAGTGACATTCTGCTGTATCCCTTCTGCTATGTTATTAATTTGTTTTGTTTAATTTTTGGTTAGAAGAAAGGCCGTAGGTCTTAGCTTACTGAAATAATCCCAAGCTTGTTCAAAAACAACACCACCACTGTAGATTGGCCTTCCTAAACCTATGGGCACCACTTTGTTGTTGTTCCTTTTGACACTGTGGATAAAACTGTCCCATACAGTTGTTCAGTGTTGTTTGGGCCTTTCAGAAGATAACGCTTTGGAGGTTTAAAGAAATTGGGTTTTAAAAACCTTGAGTTGGGTTTTTGGTTTCTGAGGGTTTGGGAGCTGCAAGTAAAGCATTTTTTTTTTTTAAAACTAGAGAAAGCTTCAGCAGGGGTAGATCGCAGAGCGAGGGGAC
Organism: Martes martes; assembly: GCF_963455335.1. NCBI lineage: Eukaryota > Metazoa > Chordata > Mammalia > Carnivora > Mustelidae > Martes > Martes martes. Next base: position 5,675,143 of record NC_137888.1, on the reverse strand, counting down.
AGCAGGGTTGCCTCTCGGCCCCTTCCCAAGCACATTCACGCCGCTCCCTCTCAGTGTCAGAGCCCAGGTCACCAGCCCACTACTGTTGTCATTTCTGTGTCCAGGAGAGAATCAGTCTAGAGGCTCTGGAAGTGGCACTTCCCAGGGGGAAGCCTGGCGGATAGCCTGGGAGAGTGGCGTGCCTCTGGGTGGTAAGTTCATGACTGAGGACCATCTAAGGACCATCTAAGGAGTCCAAGGAGACCCCAGGCCACTCCCAGTGACCAGCATCCGCCTTCGCGTGGTGGGTGCTCACTAAATGTTGGGAGATTATCCCTGCTACGGACTAGACTGTGCTCCCCCCCTTCATATTTATGTGGTAGCATTTGGGGGTGGCACCTTTGGGATGTAATTAAGTTTAAATGAGGTCATGAGTGTGGGGGATTCGTGTGTTTGTGAAGAAGAGACCCAAGAACGCCGGAGAGCTCTTGTGCGCTTCTCTCCCGTTTCCTCCCTCCCTCTCATTCTCTCCCTTCCTCTGTCATGGGGACGCAGGGAGAAATCAGCTTTTGCGAGCTAAGAGGGGGCTCTCACCAGAAGCCAGCCCGGCTGGCAGCCTGATCTCCAACCTCCGCCTCCAGAGCTGTGAGCAAGAAATGTCTGTTGTTCAAGCCACCCAGCTGTGGTATTTTGTTGCCTAAAATGTCAATCCTGAAAATGCCTTCCTCGAGCTCTAAATTCATCGACTCTGAGACCAGTGATCATTGGTGAGAACCCTGTGCTCTGTCTCCTCAGATTGGAGCGGCCATATTCAAAGTTAGTGGGAGGCTTGTCTATTGTATTATGAGTAGGAGAGAGAAGCCCCATCAGACAGCAGACGCGTCAGTGTGTAAAGCCTAGGGAAGGACTGTGGACACCCTAGTGTCCTCAGAAAAGGCCAGACCCAGAGCCCGTCCTCTGTACACCGCCCTGTTTCTGGAACCCACCAGGCATTTTGGATCCCCTGCCTCTGCCCATCAGCCTCCCCCAGAGCATCCCCCCTGCAGACCTCTGTCCTCTCATCTGCCCTGTCAGAGAAAAACCAGAGCAGGACAGCAGATAAGGAGCAAACCAGAGTGGATTCTGGAACTACTGTAGTGGGGGAGAGACCCCAGGATAGAGCTGGGTTCAATTCTGGACAGAGCAAGACGAGCAGGATGGATGGTCAAGGGCCAGGGTGGTGGCGGGGTGGGGGCAGCTGATGGGCGATTCCTAGGAGGAGACATCAGGGGTCGGGGTGCGGGCCCAATCAGCCTCGCAGGATTCTAGCTAAAATTGGGCAGAATTCTGAAGGTCAAGGCCTTTTTGGGAAAGGAATTGGAGCCCGATGGGACCCTGGGCCGGAGGGCTGGGCTCACACTCCACCTTGCTGCACTGAGCAGCAGATCTGGCTCTGCTGGTGCTGTGGGCTGTGAGCCTCTGGCCCTGGGACCCTGCTTGCCACGCGGGAGCCGCTTAGGACTGGTTTTCTGAGGCACAGGCGGGCCTGGGGTGAACACACAGTGCTGGCTGCATCATGATGGCCACTGGCTACACGGGGAGCGTTTCCAGCAGGATGTGTTCCTGTCTTCATCGGTCAGCCTAGAAGGACCGGCACAGGACGCCCCCGAGGCCATGCCGACCCACAGCCGCTGCCCCACGAGAGGTGGACGGTGAATGGGTTTTTGTTCTCAGCCCCTGGTGGGGCTCATGAGATGATGTGAAAGGCAGAATGACACTATTCCTCACTGGGTGGGACACTTGAAGGTGCTTCTCACCAAAGAGGAGCCCCATCCAGGGGCCTGCGTGTGCAGGGCTGGGCTGCTGGCTCCGACGTGCCCACGGTGGTCGGTGGTCGGTGGTTGGTGGTCGGTGGTTGGGCTGCTGGCAGGAAAACCTGCAGCCTCCACCGCCCCCTGTTGGGCCTCCAGGGAGCCACTGTAGGAGACAGGGAGGTGGTAAACCGGTTCGTAAATGCGAGAGGGGTTGAAATAGACTTATGGTTTATTTTATTAAATAGGAAAAAATTGTCACCAGTTAGAAAATACAATTAAAAAGTATGTTTTATCCAAAAAAGTTGTTGAAGTCTGCAGCTCACAGACGTCCCCACGCTGCTCGACCCCAGCACGACTGCCAGGCCCTAGCTCAACTGTGGCCCAGCCAGCCGGCGAGACCGCAGAGAAACAACAGTGGGCACAAAAAGCCTTCTGGGAGTGACCGGCAATGTGGGGGCCACCTGGCTCCCCCAGCGCCTCCCATTTCCATGGTATCGGCTTCCCCTCCAGGCACCCCACTGCTAGTTCTGAGTGTGACCATCCACAGCTCAGGTGTGTGACCTTGTCCAGCACGGGCTGTGTGGTACTCTGAGTACCAGAGCCGAACTAATTACCTGGGGTCCAACACCTACGATGGGAAAAAGCCCTACTACATTCTTATTTTCACGAACTTCCAACTGAAATTTAGTACTTTCTTCCATTATGAATGTGGGCACCATATTGGTTTCCTGGAGCTGCTGTAGCAATGTTACCCCAGGTCGGTGGCTTAAAACAATGGCAGTGAATTGTCTCACGTTTCTGGAGGCCGGAAGTCTGGGATTAACCAAGCAGTGTTGGTTCCTTCTGAGCTGTGAGGGAGAATCTGCTCCAGGCCCCTCTCCTGGCTTCTGGTGTTTCCCAGCCTTCTCGGCTTTCTTTGGCTTGTAGAAGCATCACCCCACCTCTGCCTACATCTTCACAGAACATGCTCCGTGTGTGTTTCTGTGTCCAAATATCCCCTTTTCAATTTTTTATTTTTTAAAAGATTTTATTCATTTATTTGACAGAGAGAGATCACAAGTAGGCAGAGAGGCAGGCAGAGAGAGAGGGGGAAGCAGGCTCCCCGCTGAGCAGAGAGCCCAATGCGGGACTCGATCCCAGGACCCTGGGATCATGACCTGAGCCGAAGACAGAGGCTTAACCCAGTGAGCCCCCAAATAAGGACACTAATCCTAACTGGATTAGGGCATGCTCTACTGACCTTACTGTAATTTGGTAAAGACCCTGTCTGTGAATGAGATCATATTCTGAGACACTGGGGGCTAGGACTCCAGCATGCCAATTTGAGGGGGACACGAATCAGCTGATAACAGACACTGACCCACACAGTAGAGCCGATAGAAATCACCGATATTTTCACATCACGTGGTTTTAGTTTTAGACATTTCCAAAGATGGGCAAAGCTCCTGCCGCCTTCAAAACAAAGGTTGTCATCATACCTGGAGCCGGACATTGTTAGATGCGGTAATACAGATGTGCATAGGACTCTGGCACACCTTAAACTGATTTTGATACATTTGTTTCAACATCATTGATTTCCTTTGTAATCCTATATGTTTGGGAGTGGATAGCCAGGAGGGAGGCTCTCTGAGCTCCTTCCAGACCACTCTGCCTGCTCTCCTTTGGTTTTGGGTCACCCACTAGACAGCACACCCCGGCCTGTCTAGGACCCAGAGCGGGCTGATTCACTAGGGAGGTGGAGCTTGAGGAGAAGTTGGATAATGAATTGATACTACCAGAGGGCATGCTTGGCTTAGAACCAGGACAGAAACAATTACTGCCACGTGTAGAGCCCTTTCTAGCCACCCTGTAAGGCACAGAGTATGATCTCGATGGGAGACAGACACAGGTCTGCAGCGTAAGTGCCCTTGTGCCAAATTATGCCACTCTGTTCACAGAGCCATATGTGAAGAAGATCTTCTGTTTCCATCCCTGCCGGCTGCCTGAAGTTAATAACAAGGGACTTTTATTTTTTATTTTTTTTCTATTTTATTATCTTATTTTATTTTAAATTTTGTTTTATTTCTGTTAGCCACGGTACAGTACATCATTGGTTTTTGATGTAATGTTCAATGATTCATTAGTTTTAAAATCTGCTCCATAACACCTTAAGCTGACTTACAATGGCAAGTGGAGTAGGTACTGATTTGACAATGAATGCAATATTGCAGAATTGTCTTAGGAACCTCACACTTTGGTCAAGGGGCTGCTTTCCTTACCTGGCCAACCGATCATGTTAAAGCAGATGTCAGCACTTCGGAGTTTTCAGAAAAAGCAAGTCCCAGACTTTATTTCCCTGGGTCGTATAAATCCTGTTTTTTATTTTCTACTTATTATGTTTTGGCATCTTATTTCTGGCTGGGGAGGAACTGCCCCTCCCAGGGGGAGCCCTTTCTTAGAGATAAGGAAGCATCCAGCCTGGACCAGGTATTTAATATGCAAATGAACTCACCCAGGGCCACACTGTCTCTGTCTGGTCTTTATGACTCAGGAGACCCAGGGCCAGGTAGTAGCTAGGGGCCACCCTATAGCCAGCTGCCACAATTACTCCAACTAGCCAGTCCCAATCTGTTCACCTTGCCATGTGTCTCCTTTTCTACAAAATTACTCAATAAAGGCCATGACCCGGACCTGTCTGTTGCACCTGTGAGCCTCCCGTGACCCACCTTGGCCAGCCATGTCTCTCGTTTCCAAGAGAGCTAAAGTAATGTTAATGTTTTCTTTCAGTGACATTCACTTGTCTGGGTTGTCATTCAGTCATCATTATAAATTAAGACCCGGACACAAAATGAGTTTGTTCTGTGAGGCACTGTGCCCCTTGAAATGCACTGTGTAAAAAATCAGAATAGGGGTCAAATAAATTCAGGCTATTTTATAGAAGGTATCACCATTCAGAGATTTATTTTTATTCAAAATTACTCAAAAAATATTAATGTGGAATAACTTACATACAGCAAAGTACACAGATCTTGGTTGGATGATTCAATGAATTTTTATCTATGTAACCACCTCCCAGACCAAAAATAAAATATATCCAGCTCTCCAGAAGGACTCTTAAGCCCGTTCCTGGTTAATAATCCCTCCACAAGAAGTAATTACCACTCTGACTTCTATTACTATTGATACATTTTGCCACGTTTTGAACTTTTTATCAATGGAATCATTCAGAACATATCTTCCAAGCCTGGCTCCTTTCTTTCAACATAATATCTATCAGATTAGCACATAGTGCATTTATCAAAACTTTGTATTTTTTAATGGCTATGTAACATTTTATTGACCCGTTCACTACTTATGGATATTTCTTGCTCACATTTGTGCCATTTATCGATGTATTGCCTCTCGGCTCCAAATATATGTTTTTTTGACTACTCTGTGAAAATGGCTCTGGGCCCTCAGTGACTTCTCTGCTGTCAGTGGGCCAGGCTGTGCCCTTGTCATGGAGGTCTGCGTCTCAGGCTGGGGTTGGCGGGCTTTCCTGGAGCTTTCATAAGCTAGAGGCAGTGCTGCTCCTTATTCCTGCTTTTCCTGTGTTCTTAGAGACTTCTTTACTTCCTGCTAATCACTCATCACTTAGATCCCATGGTAGAGGAACAATCCTTTATGTTAAATTTTCCCTTTGAATTATCGTGTGGCTTCTTTCTCCTGATCGGACCCATACGGAGGGCAGTTTTTGGTTACTGTGTGCAGCAGTGTGCTCTGCACATTCTTGGCCACGTCTCATTTCTGTTGGGTACGAGCTAAGGTGTGGTTGGCGGGGTCAGAGTGTATTGCGTTCCCTGCAGTAGATGCTGCCAAATAAATACGGCTTTCCAACATCCCACTTCCTTTTAGTCATCTCATGGGTGGCACTGGTCCTTCGTTGCAGTTTTATTTGCATTTCCCTGATGACTAATGATTCCTACCCTGGGTTTTGGCCTTTTGGATATCTTCTTCTGTGAAATATCTGTTCACAATTCATCTTTTAAGGTTGTGGGGCTTTTTTGATTTTGTTTTGTTTTTATGCTTTCTTTGTTGATACATAGAAGTTCTTGATATATTCTTGATATACTAGTCCTTTGTGAGATATATGTATGACACATGTTCTCCCTTTCTGTGGCTTGCTTCTGAAGTCTTTTGACAGTATTTTTTGAAGTTCCATTCATCATCCTTTTTTTCAGATCCAGGAGGCCCTCCCCTGTCTCCGCACCCCCAGTCTGCATTTGCAGACTGACTCTTTGGCTTTCTAGCTCTTGGGGATATGGACTTTCAATCCCTTTGTCATCAGGCCCTGTAGCCCTAGGTCAGGAGTCCTACCCACCTGGTCTGGGCAGGGAGGGACCCTCTGTTTGATGGAGTAAAGACAATGACTTCTGGACTCCCGAAAGATAGCCTTTCCCTGCCCTAAAGAGCTAGCTTTTAGGGCTAGCTTTGTGCTGTTACTTACTTGTTCCTCTGTAATTTAAATGTGCCTAGTCTAACCTACACACAGCCCTCTGGGGTGTTAGGTGGACATGCCCCTGGCCCTCTGGGTCCTCTGACCCAGAAGGGGCACAGTGAGCCCGGCCTGGAGCTGATGTGACACCTGCAGAGGCGGGAAGCAGAGGAGAAGGGAGGGAGGGACCTGCCACCTTCTGGCTTGCCTTGATCTATAATTCATGCACGCTGCTTATCTACTCCAGTTCCGAGGCTCTGTGTCTCTGTCTGTATTGCTCCTAGATTGAAAGAGCAAAGCCTGGTATCCAGAATCTGCTAAATAAGCTGTTGCTCCATGACTGACTGGAAGGCCAGGTGACACGGGCTGGCCCAGGTGTGTTTTGAAGGTGGGGTTTCCATAGCAGAGATAGTTGCCTGTTCATGACTCTGTCCACGGAGCTGCTTTATGCTAAGGGCTCCTGTCTTTTAGCCAAACTGTAAGGGACAGAACCTGGGGGATACATGTTTCCTTTTCTAGAAACATGCTCTTCCAGGATCTGTTCCTTATTGGTGCTAGGTGCCCTCCTCAGATCCCCTTCAGTAGGTCCTTGTAGCACAACGTACAGACTCAGTCGAAGGTGTAAATGGGGTTATGAGGTGTAACTTCCTGGTCACACACTGGAGGTAGGAAGTGTGTTCCGACTGCACATGGAAATAAATGACCTCAGGAAGCATTGGCCAGTCAGACCTCATGGGTGCCGTTTGGTGTCTAGTGAGAGACCAATGAAGTGAGTGAGCTGAGTGTCCATCCCTGAGGATTGAGGTCCATGCGGATGACCCTGAGAAAAGGTGCACTAGGGGAAAGAGGTTTTAAGGTTTACCAGTGAGGCAACCCACCGAAGAAGAGCAGACTTACCCGAGAAAGGAAGCAAAACAGAGAAATAGCATCTGTCTCTTGATTTGGTTTGTGCATTTCTTTTTAAACTGTGTTGTGGGGGAAAATGTAATTTGGTTCTCCTTACCCCTTCTTCAGCCAGAGTAAACTACACATCCTACCCCTGCCAATAACTATTCTCAGAAAGATGACGGATGCCTGGGTGGCTCCACCAGCGGAGCGTCTGCCTTCGCCCAGGTCATGGTCTTGGGGTCCTGGGATTGAGTCCTGCATCGGGCTCCTTGTTCTTCAAGGAGCCTGCTTCTCCCTCTCCCTCTACTACTCCCCCTGCTTGTGCTCTCTCACTCTCTCTGTCAAATAAATAAATAAATAAATAAATAAATAAAATAAAATAAAAAGGAAATAGAATTCTCAGCATCCTGCCAGCCACAGCTCAGAAACGTTCTTGCCATCCATTTGCCTCCCACAGTGATTTCTCTGAACTGCCTGGGGCCTCCAGCTGAACAAAACCTCCTTGGGGCCATGAAGGACAGGAGCCAGACTAAGTTGGCCTCCAGAGAGTTAGCTGGTTCTGGAAGTTTCCATCATTATTCCATATCTTTTATGGAGAAGGTATTTGGAACAGAATTTTAACTGAATGAAATTTCAAGGTCCTGTTTTGCCATCAAAATAAGTGACCCTTTCTTCCTTCCACTTGGGTTTTTTTGCTTGTTTTTTTTTTTGTTTTGTTTTGTTTTTTGTTTTTTGTTTTTTTGTTTTTTGTTTTTGTCTTGCTGGTCCCTCTGAGCTCACCCAGGATGACATTTTGAAGACAGGGACACTGAGTTGAGAACTGACGGATCTCTTACCTGTGTCAAATTCTGTAAACATTAGCCACGGGCTGTTAGGTAGGAAAGTCACTTGTTAGCATGAAACATTGGACTGCAGCTGACTTATGGGTCCCCTGGGTCCCCTTCCAGAGCTCTGGGCACTATCTTAGTGCATCAGGCTCAACAGGCTTCTTGGAAACTTGCATGCTGTTGTTGTTGTCGATAGGTGCACCGCGTGTGAAATCTGTCTCGATCTCCTTCACCTAGCAGAAGAGAAGAGTGGGGCTGGAGTCGGGCCCAGATGATCCTCAAGGTCACCTGGGTAGGTGGTGAGGCAGGTATGCAACATGCTGGCATGGCCTATGGGGAGGAGCTCTGATAAGCCGTGGATGATTTGAATGGCGCTATTCTTTTTGTTTTTTCCTTACAGTGACTCTAGAGGAAGGAAATCATTGTTTTGGGTAAACGAAGTGAGTCCAGAACTGGACAGGGCCCAACGGCATTCGCTCGCAGCTCTTTGACAACTTTCCTCTCGGAATCTACCCTGTGGTTTACCTTTCCAACCCGAGGGTCATCAGAGCCAGAAGAAAGTGAGTTATTTGTTTTCTTAATGTTGTAGCATTGACATGGGTGCTCCTGGATTTGGTGAGAATTTGCGGAGAATAACAGAGGTGTGTGGGCACAAGAAGAAAGAATCAGGACATTTAAAGAAGTAACCCCTAAAATAGAATAAGTACCTCTAGTAGGGTCGGATTCCAAGGTATGGTGTTCCCGCCTTATCCGAGCTTCTGTGTTCTGAGGTTTCAGTCACCCGTGGTCCACTGCGGTCCAGAAGCAGATGGTCCCCATTTGGACCTATTGTCAGAAGGTTGGTGGTAGCCCAGCGCGACATCACACACCTGCGTCACCCACCTCATCTCATCTCATCACGTGGGCGTTTCATCATCTCACGTCATCACAAGAAGGGTGAGTACAGCGCGGTAAGGTATTTTGAGAGAGAGACCACATTCACATAACTCTCATTATAGTTTGTTGTCCTATTTTATTATTAATTATTGTTGTGAATTTCTTACTGTGACTGATTTAAAAACTAGAGGTTACAAGCATGTACGTAGGGTTCAGTACTGTGGTTGGCTTCCGGCATCTGCTGGGGATCTTGGAAGTTATTCCCACAAATAAGGGGGATGAGTATAGTTGTGTAGATCAGAACACTGGTCTTCCTTCTTTCTGGATGCGATAAAATGGTTCTTGATTCGATCAGAGAAGAACGCAAACAGTTCATGCCTTTACATCTAGAACGTGCGGTTTTCCGTCTTGCAGGTTCTAGCTGGACTTCTTTATGAAGTCAGGGATGGACAGAGCTGGAAGGACCTAAGGGGATATCTGGTCCCATATTTTAGAGGGGAATCTGAGAATCCCACGGGTGAACGGTGGGCTGGCCTGGAGCCCCATGCTCTGATCACACACTGTTGGGAGTCCATGCTCACTGTCGGACCCCAGCTCTCAGCTCTGTGTGCTGTGAGACCCCAGAGTCTCTGGCACATGAGCTGTGAGACATGAGTGTCTTCCCCCCATAAGCCTCCCTGGGGCAAAGCTAGACATGCTCCCCTTCTTCTGAGGTCTCACCGTTCCACCTTGTTCCTTTCAGATGGCTTACATGAAGATGCGCCTGCTGTACATTTCCCTGGTGGTCCTGGGCGCCCTCTGTTTGTATTTTAGCATGTACAGTCTGACTCCTTTTAAAGATGAGCCGTTTGTTTTCAAGAAAGAAAGGGGGAACTTCCTCCAGCTTCCAGATATCAACTGCAAGCAGGATCCCCCTTTCCTTGTCCTGCTGGTGACCTCCTCCCATGAACAGATGTTTGCTCGCACGGTCATCCGGAACACGTGGGGGAAAGAAAAGAATGTGAATGGAAAACGCATAAAAACCTTCTTCCTTCTGGGAGCCACAGCCAGTAAGGACCTGTCAAAAGTGGTGGCGCAGGAAAGCCAGCGGCATCGCGACATTATCCAGAAGGACTTCATGGACGCCTACTTCAACTTGACCCTGAAGACCATGATGGGTATCGAGTGGATCCACCGCTTCTGTCCTCAGGCGGCTTTCGTGATGAAAACGGACTCGGACATGTTTGTCAACATCTACTACCTGACCGAGCTGCTCCTCAGGAAAAACAGAACCACTCGCTTCTTCACCGGCTTCTTGAAACTGAACGAGTTTCCGATTAGGGACAAGCACAACAAGTGGTTTGTCAGTAAATACGAGTATCCGTGGGAGAAGTACCCGCCCTTTTGCTCGGGCACTGGCTACGTGTTTTCCAGCGATGTGGCGAGTCAGGTGTACGAAGTGTCCGACAGTGTCCCTTTCATTAAGCTCGAAGACGTCTTCGTGGGGCTCTGCCTGGCGAAACTGAAAATCAGGCTGGAGGAACTCCACTCGGAGCAGACCTTTTTCCCAAATGGGTTGGCCTTTTCCACGTGTCGTTTTAAGAAGATTGTGGCCTGCCATTTCGTCAAGCCTCGCAACATGCTCAGCTACTGGCAGGCTCTGGAAAATTCCCTGGAAGACGAGTGTCCAGCTGTCTGAGGGGAGCCCAGGGGCCCACGTGGACACACTTGAGGCAGCCCGCACTGAGAGTGTTGGAAGATCTTCAGGTGGCATCACTGAGGATCATTGTGTGGGCAGGGAGGGAGTGAGGAGGGAGGAAGGAGAGTCAGGTGAGGGTGGTGCCCTGTAGGGCTGCCCGTCTAGTGGAGTCTGTAAGCCTGAGTGAAACCACTTGGTGCCCAAGCAATAACAGATGCCATCTCTTGAGTCCCTACACCTCTGCGCTGAGTGTCTGACGCACGCCTCCATTTTCCCATTTCCAGGATCAGTGTCTCCGTGCCACGGTGGGTGGTAGCATCCCCCTCTCACACACCAGGCAACAGCAGCTTACAGAAACACAGGGCCTTAAGGGTCCCACGTCTCCCAGCCAACAAACCCCGGGGCAGGGATGGAAATCCAGTGCTGTAAGAACCCAGGCACAGCCCCTGGCTCGAGCCCACCCTTCGGTCCTGCCTCCCTGGGCAGGGAGTGGAGACCAGAAGGGCTCAGAAGCAGGCCTGATGGTGGCCCCTTCGGTCCCTTTCAAGAGTCCTGTCCGCTTCAGCTCCCAGGACTCGAGCTTTCAGGGCCGTCCCTGGGGAGAAGCTGCACGGCTTCACTCACTGCATTGGACCCAGTGGGGACGCCGAGTCCCTGCGAGCACTTAACTCGGCATTCAACTCATGGTTGATCCCCGGCCATCGCCCCTAAGAAACGGCCACCTGGAGGCAGGAACCGTGGTTATGGCTTCGGTTTCGAAACAACTGCAAAGCCTGGCCTGTTGAGCAGACTCCTTGGCCAGTGTCCCCATGGGCACTGCGTGAGTTCACTGAGAGGAACTCTGGTCAAGGGGGGCTGTCCTCCTGTGCCTGCTTCCCACACCTGGCCCAAGCTCATCTTTTTGGAGTTCCTCAGACGGCCAGGGAAGAACTGAGTTTGTGGAGTGGAGGTTGACCTTCTATTTCCTTCTGCCCGGAGGTTTGTAGGAGCCTGTTCTGCATTTAGGCTGTGGGGGCGAGACCCTGCTTGACAGGGGTCTTCACCCATCCAGCTGCTGTGGGATTAGATGCAAAGTCGGCTTGCTCCTGGTCCTAGGAATGATTCGAACTTATTTTTTACTTTACCTGACTTGACTTTACCAGCACACACAGTGAAAGCCTCACATGCCTGGGTAACCCACAGATGCTGGACCAGGCTCCTACCTGAGCCCAGGAGGAGGTATTTGCTGCAAAATGCCTGTGGCCACATTAACTTCAACAGCATTTCTCGTAACGGCTGCTTCTCTGCCGATGTTTTTCCTTATCCTGGCTGCTCGCACCTGCTGGGCCATGTTCAGAAAGCCTTCCTTCCCAGCTGGGACAGTCAGGGACTGAGCTTACTGTTGGAAGCCCAGGTTTGCTGGAGCCTGGTCCTGCAGGAGGGCTGTCCCCTGATTCGGTAGATAATGGTGGTAGGGGGTGTTGAGGGTGAAGGAACTCGTCCGGGAGCAGGGCTGGGTCTATGCCTAGATGTCCACACCTTGTGGGTGGGTGTCCATGTGGCCACTGGGCTCTGTGGGTGAGGTGTGGGGGACTCAGGATCGGGCCTTCTCATCAGCCTGTAGCTCAGTCACAGGGACCATGCGCACAGGTGTGGGTCTGCCACCCGCGTCGGGTTCTTGGGTCCAACAACTGTAGAAGTGAGGCAGGACCCAAAAGTCTAAGGCACAGGTGGCGTTCTAGTGGACAAAGGTCCCACCAGTGTTCCCACTCCTGTCTCCTATGCTAAGGGACGGAAAAGTGCCTTGTCCCAGTTGGTGGATGTGAGCAGGCAACCCAGCAGCTCACGGTGTTTTTGGAGCTGTGGTCTTTCAGGTTGATGGTGCCTCCATTTGTTCCTGCCTCAACAGGATATGGCCCTGGGTGTTGTTTGAAGTCTGGCTGGTGTGGGGTTGGACCCTGGTTCTGCTCTGTGAGAAAATCAGTTCGGGAAGAACAGCCGTCTGGAAGTGCCCCAGGTGCACAATGTTTTTCATTAGAGCCTTGTTCCTACGGTCCCTGACTGCCTTATGTCCCCCCAGAGAGGTTTCATCCACCTGATGCTTACGGGGAATGTGGTTGGAGGTCTCATCTCCTGTGTCTACATCCTGCCGATCAAGGATGTAGATGCTGCGTCTCATTGGAGGTCATGGCAATGTCTCACCCTGTGATCTAACTCTGCTGTGGGAACGTGGTCCCCAGCGGATATGGGCTGAATCCCTGTGTGAGTGTCAGCTGGATCTGGGGCTGTTGTCATCTCGAGGACACGAATTTGACAAGTAAATTAAAGAAACACGGTGCAAATAGAAACAGCAGTGAAATGGCTACTAAGGTCATGAGGAAAGGCAAGAACCAGGTAACACTTGGCAGGTACCATCTGGAGTCCCAGATGGTTTGAATGTGGGGGTCTTAAAATGATGGAGCCAGGAGGCCTATTGGAGGATGATGTCAGCCCTTTGTTCTCTTCTCCAGAAACATGAATGTAGAAACAACAAGATGGGTTTGCAGTAGTACATACTCGCCCTGGTCCAGCCAGTAAGAGTCTAAGGCTAACTGGTGATCTAAAACCATAGAAGCCAGAGTCTCATGATCTTAGATAAGCTCAAACTCCTGTCCAGTTTCAGCCCCAACCATGGACACAGGGGCTGTGACATTTTGTGTGGCAGTATCATTGTACATTACTCTCCTGCCTGGTCCTATCACAGATCCAAACCAGGGGACTTCTCTGGCGATCAGCAGTCCTACGACTCCCCTTGACCTTTGTGTTGATAGCTGAGTGTTAGAAGGGTTATTGGCAGGGAAAGGTGCTGCATGTCTCACAGCCTAGTCGCCACTAGTATTACTGGTATCAAGACATTGAACTGGTGTCCCCTTCCCATCTACCATTCCTAGGAAGACCGTTCTTTTAGCTAGACCAAGAAGCCCTGGGGAGGGAGAGGTGGGCACTGAGGGGGCGAGTGGTGGTGAGCTGTCCACAGGGAGCACTTGTCATTATCCAGGTCTCCTTCATCAGCAGTGCCATACACCTGTGGCCCTGTGTGACAGTCTGGGTAACCGAGACACCAAGGCCGTATGTTCTAGATCATATGCCATGTTTGAGCTGTGGAGGGATTGCTGCATATAAAGGGGGGCAGGACTGGAGGTGGGGCTAACCACACTTTTTGGGGGGCAGCTGCATGAAATGGTACTAAGTATGTGGGCTCCTTTGGCAGTCAGATTATTGGTGGAGGGCCCAAAAAGATCACAAGAAGGGTCATGTGGGGGCGGCCTGGGATCTACCTTGGTATACCAGTGATGGCTGATCGATGGAAACATGTTGTTGTAATCAGGTCAGTGGGCGTTGGGTGGATGCAGAGGACAGGGTTTATGTGAGGTTTGGCTCTGTAAATGGGGTGGGCTTGGACCCGGGACCACTCTGCAGGCTTGCCCCACCAAACATCTTTATGTGCCTCTCCATGGACTTGTTCATGACATACCCAGTGGTCTGATAAGTTTCTAGTGTGGTCTGAGACAGTGTTTTTACAGTGTTTTAGTAATTTGGAGCAAAGAACTTTCTTCTCCTTTCCCCACGTTTTACTTACACCCTATTATGATCAGGGAAGACATAAGCACCAGGACAAGAAGGGATATGGTTAGTTTTATTTTTTCTCCACCTAGCAGGGACAAAAGAGGATGAAAGGACAAGAGAACAGACCCAGAGCCATCCCAGGAAATGTTAGACTGAACTGGACCCCTTACCCAGCAGGGGCAACCCAGGTGCTTTATAGGGAGTGGGGCTGCTCCAAGCAGCAAGATTATGGGAGACACAGATGTAAGACAAGAAGGTGTGGGGGCAGTGGTCCACCATGTTCCTTACCTGTTTGCAGTGATGACTGTCTTTTTTTTTTTTCTTTTTAAAGATTTATTTATCTATATGAGAGAAAGAGAGAGAAAGAGAGAATGAGCACGAGGGGCAGAGGGAGAGGGAGAGGGAATCCCAAGCAGACTTCACACAGAACGTAGAGCCCTGTGCAAGGCTTGATCTCACAACCCTGAGATCATGACCTGAGCCGAAACCAAGAGTCGGATACTCAACGGACTGAGTCCCTCCCCACCAAGGCGCCCAATGTCTGTCTTTTGAACAGGTATGTCCAAGCTTTCATTGGTTCCCAGGTGTAGGTGTAGTTGACCGGTGGGTCCTGTAGAAGTTTTGTGGGGGGAGTGGACAAGTTTAATCCTGATGAGGTGGACCCGGCAAGGTACTCCTTCCGGCTCTGTGATGGTGGGAGTCGCCAGAATTCCCTGGTTGGGTCCTTTCCATTTGGGTTGGAGTCGGTCCTTTGTGATCCCTCTTTCCATGTCCTAAGCCCTGCTTGTCCCCAGGGCCCAGCCTTTGGTTTGAGAGGACAGAGGGATCTGCATGGGATCTGGCAGGATTTTATTGCCACATTGTTGTAGGGCCTGTTGAGTTTTGCTTCAGTTACCCTGGTAGGGAAGAGACCCTGCCGTCGCTCTGAAGGGACTTGGGCAGCCCCAGATCTTGGAATGATATCTTTTAGAAGACATTTGCACACCTGAGTAGCCTTCTCTGTCCTTGAACAGAAAGCCTCTACCCAACCGGTAAAAATGTCTCCAGACACAGGAAGATGTTTACAACCAGCCTTGGGAGGCATCTGAGTAAAATCAGTGCCCGCGCCCTCAGAGCTTGTCTGTTGGGGACCCAGGTTCCAGCTCCAGCTGTGTTCCTGATGCCACCTTGCTTGACCACAAGGCATGCTTCACCCACCACAGGGCCTTTGCACTGGCTATTCCCTTTGCCAGGATTACTCTTCCCTCAGAGTGTCTCGTGGCTTATTCCTTTGCCTCCTTCAAGCCTTTGGTCAGATATCACCTTCTTGGTGAGGTTTACCTTACCCCATCCCATGGCCCCTTACCTTGTGCTATTATAATATCTTCCATTTATTGTTTTATTTCAACCCACTTTAATGAGAACTCTGTGCAGGCATGGATCTTTGTTTCCTTCATTGATGCACCTTAAATCTTTTTTTAAAAATTAATTTAATCTTACTTTTTCAGTGTTCCAAGATTCATTGTTTATGCACTACACCCAGTGCTCCATGCAATACATGCCCTCCTTAATACCCACCATCAGGCTCACCCAAACACCCACCCCTCCCCTCCAAACCCTCAGTTTGTTTCTCAGAGTCCACAGTCTCTTATGCTTCGTCTCCCCCTCCGATTTATCCCAATTCACTTTTCCTTTCCATCTCCTAATGTCCTCCATGTTATTCCTTATGTTCCACAAGTAAGTGAAACCATAGGATAATTGACTCTTTCTGCTTGACTTATCTCACTCAGCATAATCTCTTCCAGTCCCATCCATCTTGATGCAAAAGTTGGGTATTCATCCTTTCTGATGGAGGCGTAATACTCCATTGTATATATGGACCACATCTTCTTTATCCATTCGTCCGTTCAAGGACATCTTGGCTCTTTTCCACAGTTTGGTGATTGTGGCCATTGCTGATATGCACATTGAGGTACATAGTCTCCATATTTAGTATGGAGCCCAACTCAGGGCTTGAACTCATGACCTTGAGATCAAGACCTGAGCTGAGATGAAGAATCAGACTCTTAACTAACTGAGCCACCCAGGTACTGCTCCCCACCCCACCCCACCCCCCGCCGATGCACCTTAAAGCTTTAACACAGCTCCTGGCATATAGTAGATGTTCAACAAATATTTGTTGAATGAAACTGAAATGGTCTTTATGGGAGATGGTTTTGGAGGAGAGTAGGAAAGCCTAGCCTGAAAGGGGGAGGATTCTAAAACACGTCCAACACTATTTCTCCCAGGGCATTATAAAATGAGGATTACACTTTTACTGGAAACCATGACCTGAAAACTTAGAAGGGCTTTACAGCAGTGTTTCTTGACCTCATGCCCCCCTCTCTTGGTAGTGGAAAGCCTCAGACACTGGGAAGCCAGTGGGACTCTATAATGCACTCTGTGTGCCTGCCCTTCAGCCTTCACACACCAACCTTTTCTCACCTGACACCCCCTTGACACCTCCCTTTCATTTCTTTTGGTGATTATATAAATCTTTTCCTCAACTGTATCCAACTTTTATTTATTTTAATTTGTAAAAAGATTTTACTTATTTATTTGAGGGAGAGAGAAAGAGTGTGTGAGAGAGGGGCAGAGGCAGAGGGAGAGAGAGAGAATCTCCAGCAGGCTCCCCTGGAATGTGGAGCCTGATGCAGGGCTCGACCTCATGACCCGGAGATCATGACATGAGCTGAAACCCAGAGTTGGACGCTTAACCAGCTGAGGTACCCAGGCACCTCAACTATGTCCAATTTTTAGTCCCAGAAGAATGAAAACAGTAAACCGAATTGTCAGGAAACTCACACAGGATCACTAATAGGACTTTTCAGTCCTACTGTTTTCTGTATGTGAATAACTACATACATAGCATCTTCGGGATGCTAAAAACTACACTCTGGATTTGAGGTCAATTTTCAAAAACCATGACTACAAAGCAATGTCCACTCTCTTGTGCTGTGTGGGTGCATTCAGGACATGGGGTTATTCCATGGTCAGCCCAGGTATAAGGAATGTGGATGGCCCACAGTTTACTCGGGAAGGGTGTCACTGGACTCCTGTACCTCATGGGGTTGCTTTGACCCCTTGAAAGGGATTTAGTTGCTGAAAGCCAGTCCTGGCTCAGGAGGCAGTTTTCCTGGTCAACAAACCTGTTGCACACATTTCAAGGACCATGTTTGATAGCAGAAAACTGGAATTTAATCACATACATGCTGATTGAATTGAGAAGCTACATAGATGTTGTGATGTCGAGTAAATCGTTCTCATATGACAGCAACAGAAATTGTAGGGCATCCTGACTTTACAAGCTGCGATACCTGCCATTTATTGAATTACTGATATTGTTCCCTTGATCTCCAGTCTCAGAGAATCTAGGATGAATCACATCAGTCATTTGGGTGGAAATCCTGATACTGCTTCTGCTTTGCGTGGATGGCACTTTTGTCCTCAGGTCTAACTGCATTATCCCGAACCTTCAGCTCCTCTTTCCTGCCGAGTATTGAACTCTTTGACACCTTTATCCGCCTTCAATGTTGTCCACATGTCCTGTCTCTCAAAAGCATGTCCTCGCACAGAACTCAGACTCGGAACGCTGCTCTCACTTGCTGGTACACTCTGGGGCGACCAACTTCTCAGACAAGATCACCTGTGCTGCAGCTCTCGTTCTGGAAGCCCTAAGATTCTCTGGCGTTTCTTTCCTGCTGTCAGGGCTTGCATGGCCTGCAGTGATGGTCCTTGTTCCTATGTTCCTTGTTCTCCAGGCGATGACACCTGGAATAAAAGATGTGAAAACAGTTTCCAATGCAAGTAGAATCTCTGGCTTCTAGACATAAAGAGAATTTGGAACTCAGTCCCATCCCTCAGTTTGTGTGTGAAAACCAAGATTTGCAGCTGGTGCTTCCGCTCCACACTCAGAGGGACCTCCTGACCCTCAGTCTGACACCATACCTACTGTGATATGTTGCTTTTTTATTTTTTTCATTCTAAAGGTACTTAATTCCTACTTGTCTTAAAACACACCATTGCAGCCCCATAGTGCTCTGTGTAAAAAGGAAAGAAAACTCCAATAGAACTTGTCAGGCCTCCTCTCCCTGAGTGCCATTCAGTAGTCTGATGAACATCTCCTGGGTACCCCCAAGATGCATGCAATGCAGCCTAGCCACAACCAGACTCCATGGCTCCCTCCCCTGCACCTGGTCTCCAAAGTCAGAACTTCCCGTTCTCAGGAGATGGGCCACTACCCATCTGTCCATTCAGTTCAGGTCAGGGCTCACCCTTGCGACTTTCCTCTCACTCATTTCACTTTGCATGTCTGGTGGTTGCTGCTCCCTGTGGATATGGCCTCTTTCCATGTCCACCATTGGAATCCCAGTCTGGGCCACCATCTTGGTTCTAATGAACTCATGTTGCATTCTCCTGGTTGGTCTCATGGATCCAGTCATGCCACCTGCCAACCCATCCTCCACTTTACATCTGGAGTAATTTCTTAAAAAGCAGATCAAACCAGGTGGTGGGTATTAGGGAGGGCACAGATTGCATGGAGCACTGGGTGTGGTGAAAAAACAATGAATACTGTTATGCTGAAAATAAATAAAAAAATTAAAAAAAAAAAAAGCAGATCTCATTGGGAAACTCAGAGACCCAGGGAAGCTGAGCGATTGTTGCTGGACACCTGCCTTCCTGTTGATGATCTGCAGGCCATTGCAGAGGCCAGAGCAGCGGCCCCCAGCCCCAGCTGGGCACCCCGGCACAGCTGCACTTATCCCTAAAGTCTGGCATAGAGTCCTGAAACTGACTTTTAGAGCAAAAGGAATCACTTTTCAAGCAACGCTTTTTTAAAAAAAAATTTTATTTATTTTTTAAATTTCTTTTAAGCGTTCCAGAATTCATTGTTTATGCACCACACCCAGTGCTCCATGCAATATGTGCCCTCCATAATACCCACCACCAGGCTAACCCAAACTCCCACCCCCTGCCCCTTCAAAACCCTCAGTTAGTTCCTCAGAGTCCATAGTCTCTCATGGCTCATCTCCCCCTCCAATTTCCCCCAACTCCCTTCTCCTCTCCATCTCCCCATGTCCTTCGTGTTATTTTTTATGCTCCACAAATAAGTGAAACCATGTGATAATCGACTCTCTCTGCTTGACTTATTTCACTCAGGATAATCTCTTCCAGTCCCGTCCATGTTGATACAAAAGTTGGGTATTCATCCTTTCTGATGGAGGCATAATACTCCATAGTATATATGGACCACATCTTCTTTATCCATTCATCCATTGAAATGCATCTTGGTTCTTTCCACCGTTTGGTGACTGTGGCCATTGCTGCTATGAACATTGGGATACAGATGGCCCTTCTTTTCACTTCATCTGTATCTTTGGGGTAAATACCCAGTAGTGCAATTGCAGGGTCATAGGGAAGCTCTATTTTTAATTTCTTAAGGAATCTCCACACTGTTTTCCAAAGTGGCTGCACCAACTTGCATTCCCAGCAACAGTGTAAGAGGGTGCTCTTTTCTCCACAACCTCTCCAACACATGTTGTTTACTATTTTGTTAATTTTGACCATTCTAACTGGTGTAAGGTGGTATTTCAATGTGGTTTTGATTTGGATCTCCTAATGGCTAGAGATGAACATTTTTTCATGTGTCTGATAGCCATTTGTATGTCTTCATTGGAGAAGTGTCTGTTCATGTCTTCTCACCATTTTTTGATATGATTATCTGTTTTGTGTGTGTTGAGTTTTTTTTTTTAAAGATTTTATTTATTTATTCCACAGAGAGAGAGATCACAAGTAGGCAGAGAAGCAGGCAGAGAGAGGGGGAAGCAGGCTCCCCGCCGAGCAGAGAGCCCGATGCGGGGCTCGATCCCAGGACCCCAAGATCATGACCCGAGCTGAAGGCAGAGGCCCAAACCACTGAGCCACCCAGGCGCCCCTTGTGTGTTGAGTTTTTCCTAAAAACTTGAGTTTTTCCTTTATAGATCTTGGATATCATCCCTTTGTCTGTACTGTCATTTACAAATATCTTCTCCCATTCCATGGGTTCCCTCTTTGTTTTGTTGACTATTTCCTTTGCTGTGCAGAAGCTTTTGATCTTGATGAAGTCTCAAAAGTTCATTTTCACTTTGTTTCCTTTGCCTTTGGAGACATATCTTGAAAGAAGTTGCTGTGGCCGATGTTGAAGAGGTTCCTGCCTATGTTCTCCTCTAGGATTCTGATGGATTCCTGCCTCATGTTGAGGTCTTTTATCCATTTCGAGTTTATCTTTGTGTATGGTGTAAGAGAATGGTCGAGTTTCATTCTTCAACACATAGCTGTCCAGTTTTCCCAGCACCATCTATTTATTTATTTAAAGATTTTTATTTATTTATTTGACAAAGATCACAAATAGGCAGAGAGGCAGGCAGAGAGAGAGAGGAAGGGAAGCAGGCTCCCTGCTGAGCAGAGAGCCCAATGTGGGGCTCGATCCCAGGACCCTGAGATCATGATCTGAGCCGAAGGCAGAGGCTTTAACCCACTGAGCCACCCAGGCCCCCCCACCCCCAGCACCATTTATTGAAGAGACTGTCTTTTTTCCATTGTATATTTTTTCCTACTTTGTTGAAGATTATTTGACCATAAAGTTGAGGGTCCATATCTGGGATCTCTACTCTGTTCCACTGGTCTACGTGCCTGTTTTTGTGCCAGTACCATGCTATCTTGGTGATCACAGCTTTGTAGTAAAGCTTGAAATCAGGCAACGTGATGCCCTCAGTTTTGTTTTTCTTTTTCAACATTTCCTTAGCAATTTGGGGTCTCTTCTGGTTCCATACAATTTTTGGATTGTTTGCTCCAGCTCTTTGAGAAATGCTGGTGGAATTTTGATTGGAATGGCATTGAAAGTATAGATTGCTCTCGGCAGTATAGACATTTTAACAATGTTTATTCTTCTGATCCATGAGCGTGGAATGGTCTTCCATCTTTTTGTGTCTTCTTCAATTTCTTTCATGAGTGTTCTGTAGTTCCTTGAGTACAGATCCTTTGCCTCTTTGGTTAGGTTTATTCCCAGGTATCTTATGGTTCTTGGTGCTATAATACACCAGCTGACTTTACACCTTAAAGAACTAGAGAATCAACAACAAATTAAGCCAACCCCACACACAAGAAGGGAAATAATCAAGATTAGAGCAGAGATCAATGAGATAGAAACTAGAGATACAGTAGAACCCATCGATGAAACTAGAAGGTGGTTTTTTGAAAGAATCAGTAAGATCAGTAGACAATTGGCCAAACTAATCCAAAAGAAAAAACAGACCCAAATTAATAAAATTATGAATGAAAAGGGAGAGATCACGACTAACACTAAGGAAATAGAAACAATCATCAGAAATTATTATCAACAGTTACATGCCAATAAGTTAAGCAACCTAGATGGAATGGATGTATTCCTGGAAACCTATAAACTTCCAAAACTGGATCAGGAAGAAATTGACAACCCGAATAGACCAATATCTAGTAACGAGATTGAAGCAGTGATCAAAAATCTCCCAAAAAACAAGAGCCCAGGACCTGATGGATTCCCTGGGGAATTCTACCAAACTTTCAAAGAAGAAATAATACCTATTCTCCTGAAGCTGTTTCAAAAAACTGAAGCAGAAGGAAAACTTCCAGACTCTTTTTATGAAGCCAGCATTACCCTGATCCCCAACCCAGGCAAAGACCCCACCCAAAAGGAGAATTTCAGACCAATATCTCTGATGAATATGGGTGCTTAGATTCTCAACAAGATCCTAACTAGATTATCCACCATGACCAGGTGGGATTTATCCCTGGGTTGCAAGTGTGGCTCAACATTCACAAATCAATAAATGTGATAGAACAAATCAATAAGGGAAGAGAGAAGAACCACATAGTCCTCTCAATTGATGCAGAAAAAGCATTTGACAAGATATGGCATCCGTTCCTGATTAAAATGCTTCAAAGTATAGGGATAGAGGGAACATTCCTCAACTTCATAAAATCTATCTATGAAAATCCCACAGGGAATATCATTCTCAATGGGGAAAAGGAAAAGCTCACAGTCTTCCCTTTGAGATCAGGAACAGGACAAGGATGCCCACTCTCACCACTCTTGTTCAACATAGTATTAGAAGTCCTAGCAACAGCAATCAGACAACAAAGAGAAATAAAATGTATTCAAATTGGCAATGAAGAAGTCAAACTGTCTTCACAGATGATATGATACTTTATATGGAAAACCCAAAAGACTCCACCCCCAAACCACTATAACTCATTCAGCAATTCAGTAATGTGGCAGGATACAAAATCAACATACAGAAATCAGTTGCTTTCTTATACACTAACAATGAAAATACAGAAAGGGAAATTAGAGAATCAATTCCAAGCAATGTCTTTGATCTCTTAGTGTGGCTATTCTGGGTTCAGGTGGCTAAGTTTGAATTTTACCTTTGTCCCTCACTTCCAAAAGTAAGATACTTACTTCACATCAGTTTTCTCATCTGAAGAATGGGACAACAGTGACTCATAGCATTGTTGTTAAGACAATGTTAAGACATTGTTGCTGAGACAATGTGTGTAAACTTAGTAACATGGGTGTTTTTGATGATAGTATTTGGGTGGTGAGTTTGGGTGCAGACTATGATAGTATATTTATAGTGATTTGTGCACAAATCAAGAAATCTTTGTGTTTGGTCTTTAAGACTTTTTCTTTCCTCCTTGAGTCTTCCCTGGCACTTTGGGGAAAATTCTGGTATCTGTGGAGTTCTTCAAAATTGCAGGGCATAATGTTTTAGACTTGGTTAATTCAGAGTGTATAAAAATCTGAAGAGGTTAAAAAAATGGAGCTGAAAGGTGCCTTAGAGATTATCCATGGTTTAAACAATAGCCTCCTTTTTACTGATGAGAAAACCAGGTCTAAGGAAAATGGGGTGGCTTTTCCAAGTCCTTCAGTTAGCAGCATTGCCCGGGTCAGAGGTTAGCATTGGAAAGCCAATGTCAGTAATTCATTCTTTATTTATTTCTCCCTTGGTCAGATATGCTCAGTGTTTTTTTACAGAATGTCAGGAAGGAGGGTCAAGCCATGGGTTCTTGGCTGTGGGTTTTGCAAACAGATTTAGTTATTTGGTAAGTACACAATGTCAAGAAGGTAATTGGGGCATCCATTCTCTTGGCAACTGAAAGAAAAAGCACTTGTTCAGCACCTTCTTTGTGGACAGATGTTGTGACCTATTTCCACAGAAGCTGTTCCAGTGAACCCTCACAACAATGTGTTGGTGTCTCCATTGTTATCACAATTAATGCCCTGGATTTGAGCTGAGGAATCTGAGTGGGGGCTCAGTGATTCAGTGGGGCTTAGACATGGCAGAGACTTGGCACCATGGTCTTCAATGCCTTGCCCTTCACCAGGGCATGGCTGGCAAGTCCTCCCACAGGGCCAAGGATAGACAGGGTGTCCTGAGTCTTCCACAAGAACCCAGGGCTGGCCCCACCCAAAGGGTCTGCCATCTTGTCCCTTTGCCTAGGACAGCACACTTCTTTTCTGAGTGTTGACACATGTCTCCATTTGCTCTTTCCCATCCTATTTGACCTTCTGGAACTTGGGCCTTTGTAATTTGTGGTGTTCCCAAGAATCTCTTTTCAGCTGAGTCCTCTGACTTGCCCTGTCCCAGTCCCTCAGGTTTTCCCCCAAACACGTATCTTGTTCCAGAACATGAACCCTCCAGACTAGTCAAGCCTCTGGTTCCACTTTCTTACTACCTAAAATCCTGGTGAAATAAGTCATCTGTCAACACTCCAGACATGCTGCTTCTCCCAGTGTGTGTGTGTGTGTGTGTGTGTGTGTGTGATCCAAGGCTCTAAGTGGAGGCACCATGCTCCACAGTAGCTGGTTTCCATGTGTCATCTGCCCTCCCCAAGAGTTAGGGAAGGTCAATAAGAGAGCAATCTGGTGTTTGCTTATGGGGGATACGCAATCACAGGTGCCCCTCGTGTCCTCCTCAGTGTTGGGACAACAGTATGGAGCTTGAGAGGTCACTTGTTCTCAACATTGTACAATCGGTCATGCACCTGTTACACAGTATGTACCATGTGGGGTGCTGGGGTGCTGGAAACATGGGCTGTGAGATACTGCAGTCATAGTGTTTAGAGGTTTTCCTGGACTCCAAATTCCAGGCAGAAAGTTAAAAAGTGGGAAATACAGTGAAAGAGATTGAGCAGCCTATTGACCATGGATGTGTTTCTTACATGCAAGAACCAGGTGCAGTGCCATCCAGAGTCTTCTGGTCTGAGACACAGGCTGAAGGGACAGCCTGGCCTTGGTGATGGTCGTGGGCTTGCCTCACTAAGATCCCATGGCTCTGTGATAGATTAAATAATTAACAAGTCTGTTTTACTATTAACAGCTGCTGTGCCTTCTCAGGTTAAAAATAGATGAGATGTTTATCTTTTCTCCATGTCTTCCCTTTGAAAATATTTGTTTTCTCATGATTTTTTTTTAAGAATTAATTTTCGATACTTCTCACAACAGGACTGATGTTTTAGCTATTTCCTGGAGACTGTAAACTTTTCTAGGCTTACTCTTTGCTTTGTCAAGTCTCTGGAACCATGCATGGTAGAGAGGATATACCAATAATTATCTAGTGGGTTTATTTTATTTTATTTATTTGAGAGAGAGGGAGAATGAATGTGGGAGAAGGAGCAGAGGGAGAGGGAGAAGCAGACTCCCTGCTGAGCAGGGAGCCAGACATGAGACTTGATCCCAGGATCCTGGGATCATGACCTGAGCCAAAGGCAGACCCTCAACTGACTGACCCACCCAGGTGCCCTATCTAGTGGGTTTTAAGGTGATTTCCAGAAGGACATGCTCAGGCAGAATGGTGAGCTGGAGTACAGGAATTAAGTGAACCATAAGTTCCCTTCCAACACCAATTCTTGAAGCCTCTTTTATAGATTGTTATTGCCGCTTATTTATATTTCTGTTTGGTTCCACAGAACTCAAAAATCTGTATGTGAACACTAGGGAACTTCATCGTGGGCTGAGATGTGTATCAAATAAACTCTCTGTTATGTCTCTGGGATATGAAATGTGATTACCTTCTCAGTTTTGAATATAGATGGAAAGATTTGTAGCTTGTGGCCGTTGGGAACTCAGAAGCATGAGCTTCTCATGATTTTCCTGCTTTTCAAGTAGTAATACCATAGTAATACCAGTAACAGCCCTCACTCTCTGATTGGCCTGGAAACCGAGGGGGAAGCCACCTACCCCCAGTATGGGGCCAAGAACCACGAAGGGCTGGGTGAGCACACTAGAGGAGGAAGCAGGAATGTGGCCTAGCATCTGCCAGTATGAATACCTATCAACAAAAAATCAGATTTTAATTAAAAGAATTCCTTCTTTATCAGACTTGATCAACTTTAGCTGTAAGTACACAAGTCACTTACAGAGCCAAATGTGGTTTTTGGGATTCCATTGTTTTGCATTGTCTGTTCTACTACTTCCATTCTCTGGTTTAAGAAATGAGTACCTGGTATGTGTAGAGTGGAGATGGCTGGTTGGGCATCTCCTCAGCCTGGTCCAGAGCTCCTGTCATACACTTGCTCCTGGGAGGTCAGTGCTAGGTCTGTTGTCTCAAGGGGCCAGTGCTTTAGGCCCCAAAGACATCAACCAAAGAAATAGTGAAGCCCTTCATTAAATTCTGCTATAGAAACCATCAGGTTGGGGGAGAATTTTATTATTTTACACATGGCCATATGAGACATCAAGGAAAATCCAACATGACTGGAAATTTCTACTGTTAACCAAGGAGACTTTGTGGTCAAATTTTGTTTTTCCTAAAGACAAGAAATAAAAGTTAATTTATATGTTACTAAGTGATATTCGAAAATGTCTCTCTGTATTTTAGTGGGGAGTACTAGACTCTTAAGGTCATTTTTTGGGAGTGAGCATAGATATTTATGACTTATTAATATTCATCTTAATAAAAATTAAGTTATTAAACTGGCATCACTCACTTAACTTGGTTAGGTCTAAGTTGTAGTTAGATGTGATAATTTTTTTTTTTTTTGCGTTGATGTTTCCTATATCTTGTGTTTGGGAAAATATTTTTAAAATTTGACTATGATTTTAGAAAAATGTGCTGAACAATGCTGACATGCTTATCTTTGTAAGAGTTGGGGATTTCTTGCTTCCCTGGAATTTGGAAGGAAAGAAAAGAGGCTCTGACTCTTGGAGGGTCTTTAGGGGGACAGTGTCTGGGTGGGTGGTGAGGGGTGAGGTATCCTGAGGGTATCATAAGCCCAGGGCAGGAGGAGGCAGGCATCCTTCTGAATGTTCTTCCTCTCCTGTACATTTATATTTTTTGAAAGCTACCATTCAAGTTTTAAGAAATCAGGCCTGGTGAATTAAGATCTTTAGAATCTTCATGTAACTTATCTCTGAGGTATAGGTTGGATCCTTGGTCTTTCAAAGTGTCATTTAATGGAAATAAAATGCAATGGATGCTTTTTTTTTTTTTTTTTTTTTACTTCAATGTGGATTTGCCACAGTTCTTGTGGTACTGCGCACCTGAAATTACTGTCCATCCCTGCTCCTCGCAGCCCTTCTCAGACACAAAGCAGAATTTTGGGGGGCCAGGGAGGAGGTTCAAGGCTGTGGGTCAAGGAGCCTGGGATGCCTGGCAGTGGGCAGAGTTCCCAGTCCTCCAGCCAGCCTGCCCTCTTGCCAGTGGCAACATGGGGTGTTGTGGTTCCCTCAGAGGTCTATCCTTTCTGCTTTTCCCTCACAGACCCCGCTCATCACTCTACCTCCCATCTGAAACTCCAGTTGCTCCCTCCCTTCTACTATATTCCCACAGCACATAAACATGGACTCACTTCCCACTCAAGGACAACCTTCTAGACCTCTCTCTTTTCCCAGTACTGTTCCCTATCTCTATTTTTCCTTAATAGGAAAATTTCTCCAAAAAGCAACCTTCCTGCTGACCACTTATCCTCAGCTCTCCTCTATGCTGCACTGAAAGAGTTCTGGTGGAGGCAGCACTGCTCTCCTGAGAGGGCTGGGCCCATCCTCCTTACTAGGGCTCCCTCCCCGGGCTTCCAGGACCCTACAGCCTGCAGCGTTCCCTCTCAGGTCACCTCCTGGTCCCTCTTTCCTGTTTCCTTCCATGGGTCAACTTCTTTTTCTCAACTTAGCCAACCAGCATTTGGAGCACTCCAAGGCTGAGACCTTAGACGTCTTCCCATCCTCTCCACTGATGCTTGCTCTAAGCCAAATCACCTGTTTCTAGGTGTACTGGTCTGCTAGGGCTTCCATAACAAAAATATTAGACTGGGGGGGCTTAAACAACAGAAATTCATTTCTCACCGTGCTGCAGGCTGGAAACCCAAGGTCCAGGTGCCAGCAGATAAGCTCCTTGCAAGGCATGCTTTCTGGTTATGTTTTCATATGGTAGAGAGAGGGGGCTTATTTCTTTGGTGTCTCTTCTTATAAGGACACTGATCCTCTCATGGTAAAAAGGCTCAGAAGGCATCTGCCTGAAAACCAGGAAGAGGGTTCTCGCCAGAAACTGAATTGTGCAGCGGCACCTTGCTTTCCTTGGACTCCCAGCCTCCAGAACAGTGAGAAAAATATGTCTGTGTTTTGGCCGCCCTGTCTGTGGTTTTTTGTTATGGCAGCATGAGATGACTAGGACAGACCAGATAGTTTAGAGCCAGATGATGCATGACTTTGTAAGATTCTGACATTGTCAGGATCCTGAAGCGGTCCTGCAGGATTCCCCACTCTAATCCCCATGACCGTGAACATAATGAGACATCATGGCTGTGGTATGTTACATTATATAGCAAACAGGATTTTGCAGATGTAAGTAAGGTCACTAACCAGTTGGCTTGGAGTTCATGAAAAGAGACATTATCTGGTGAGTCCATTCTAATCATAGCCCTTTAAGAGCAGAGTTTTTTCTGGGTGGTGGCAGATGGAGAAGTGGGAGAGACGCCGTTTTCAGGAAGGGTGCAGTGTGCTGTTGCTGGCTTAACGATGGAGGGGCCGTATGTCAGGAAACGTGGGACTCTTTGCTGACAGCCAGCATAGAGGTGGCACTCTGGTCCTCCAAGCACATGGAATCACATCAGCCAATAACTTGTATGACCTTGGAAGTGGATATTTCCCCAAAGCTGCCAGAGAAGTGCCCATCCCAGCTGACACCTTGGTACAAATGAGGGGCTTAGTAGATCCCTGGCCAGAGCCATGAGGTACTGAGTAGTCTGTGCTAGGTTTCCATAGCAGTAGAAAACTCATGCTCAAGCCAAGTTAAAAACAATTATACTTTATCTGAGAAACAAGAAGATGATATCCTTTGAGAGTCCAAGTACATCCAGCAGGAATTTCTGGAGGACCCAGAGAGCAGGAGAAGGGCAATCTTCACAGACTGTCCTCGAGACAGAAGAACCAGAAGAAGAAGATCATTAAAAAATAAACAATCAGGGAACCAAAAAGACTTCTCGGAAATTAACAATATGACAATAGAGAAGGGGAACGCTTGGGAGGAGGTGGAAGATAGTTGTGAGGAGATCTAGTAAATGGGGCAACAAGACAAAGGTGGAGGACGAAGGAGCAGACCATAAAATGAGAGGTTGGATCACACCTTAAAACAGAAGATCCCGAGAGAAGGACCAGAGTAAAAGGGGGAAATGGGAGGGGAGAGACCTGTTAAGAGATTATTCAAGAACAATTCCCAGCATTGAAAGACACATATCTCCAAATTTTATGGGGCCACCAAGGTGCTCATCATACTGGATGATGACAGAGTCATACTGACCATAGGACATTTGAAATACTTGTGACGAAGAGAAGATCCTAAAAACCTTGGAGGGAAAAATGGGTTTCAGAGTTGTATTGAATCTCTCAGCATCAGTACCAGTAGCTAGGAGGGACTTTTTCTTTCAGGGATTATTGTTTCCAACCTTGCCTTTTTCACTTGGCCAAACTATCCACTAAGTGTAAAAACAGAAGAAAGACATTTTTAAACATGTAAGGGGGAAATAAAAGCATTTTTGTAAAAACAAACAAACAAACAAACAAAACCTGGGATTTTACTATGATACATCTAAAGGAGGAAAACATCACTGCACACCGGACACCAGCAAAAAGAAAATTAAACCCAGAAAAGAAAATACAATCAATAACTTATGCTAATAGACATTTGTGAAGCCCTACATGGACAGAGGGAAGAATAAGTAATAAGTCTCTTTCTCTCTTTTTCTCTCTCATGGAGAAGGAACATTGATAAATACTGACCTTGTTTAGGCCACAGAATAAATGTTAACAAATGCCAAAAGAATGATTCTTATATGGACCTCACATTTTCTGACCATAGTGTAATATAAAAAGAAATAAATTCACCCCCCCCCCAAAAAACCCCACTCTTCCTTCCTATTATGTATTTAGAAACTGAAAAACATATCTCTAAAGAATTTGTGTGTTGAAGAGGCCAAAATGGGTATCACAAACTTACAGAACTGAATGAAAAATTATTGAATCTGTTAAAACTTCTGGATGTAACTAGGGCAGCTGTGCCCAAGGGGACTTGGGCAGGGGCTTGGGACACTAAAGCTTCATCACCAGGTGTGCCCCATGATGCTGAATGGCATCTGCTCAGATGAAGAGCAGCTTTCCCTCTTCCAAACCAAAGTACCACCAGCCAAGCTCTGCATCTAGAAACTTGAGTCTACCCAGAGAGAACAACCTTTGAAAGTTCTCCCAAAGGGGCCCTATGGGCTAGTAGAGGCCTGGATGAGGCTGAAACAGGACTAAGAAGGAAAATTGTAACTCCAGAAGCATGTATTTTAAAAAGAGGGACTGAAAATTATCTAAACACTCAGTACAAAAATAATAGAGTAAATGCAAAAAAGTAGTAATAATAAAATAATGATGATTAGAGCAGAAAGCAACAAAATAAAATTATTTATTATATTTATTATTATATTTAGAGAATAAAACTTTCATTTTGAAAGTACTTTTATAAAGAGGTATATATTTTTGGTATAAATGATTAAGAAAGAAGCAGCACACATATTAGAAGTTTTAAAGAAGAAATCCAACTATATGGAGAAGGGAGTTGAGGGAAATTGGAGGGGGAGATGAACCATGAGAGACTATGGACTCTGAAAAACAATCTGAGGGTTTTGAAGGGGTGGGGAGGGTGGGAAGTTGGGTGAGCTTGGTGGTGAGTATTATGGAGGGCATGTATTGCATGGAGCACTGGGTGTGGTGCATAAACAATGAATTCTGGTACACTGAAAAGAAATTAAATAATAAAAAAAGAAATCCAACTATACATTAAGTAGAAAATGTAATATGAAAAGAGAAAATATGAGCCAAAATATTTGAAAACATCTAAGAACTGAGATGATTTTCTAGGAAAACTATTACCAAAATTGACCCAGAAAGAAATAGAATTATGTACATATATAAACATATGACTCAATTACAAAAATTGGGTCATTCATCAATCATAGGGCCCCCCTCATCAAGCACTTATGGGAAGTAGTTTATCTTCCAAGATTCAACAACTTTTATTGCATGAATTATTCCAGAAAATAGAAAAAGGGGGACATCATTTTCCCATGAGCATTAAGAGGTTAGTATTGCCTTGATACTAAAGCTTGACAGGCACAGTAAAAGAAAGGAACATTATAGACCAATCACCTATGGAAATAGATGTAAAAATAATAAAAAACCCACTACTGAAATGAATTTGAAGTACATTAAAAATATGAGAGTATTGTTTAATGTAGAAAATATGTTGGTGTTATTTGCATTGAAGGGATGTCACTTTGACTCTTGGAACAGAAAGAGCTAAAATAATAGCAACTTAAAAAAGGTAGACTTTTGTGTCTCACATGGAACTCTAGGGAGATGGTCCAAAGCTGGTATGGTGACTCAGGATTAATAATGACACAGAGTCACTTGTTGCCTTGCCCCCTTCAACACACAGCTTCCATCTCGTCATCCAGGTGGTTACTCCAGCTGGTCTATTCCAGTAGCAAGAAGGGAAGAATGGTCAAGCAAAGAGTATGTCCCCCATTCTCCCTCCTCTGCACCTTGAAGGACAAGATATGAAAATCGCACACACTTCTTCAAATCACAGCTCATTAGCCAGAACGTGGTCACATCTTGCTGCATCTTGCTGCAAGGGACTTTGGGAAAGTCATGAGTGGTAAAGTGTCTCCCGTAATGTTATTGCTATGGAGGAAAAGAACGGATAATGGGGGAAAACTAGCTGCCTCTGCCTCAAAGGAAAAAAAAAAAGACTCTCTCATTAAATGCAGATAAAGTATTTAATACAATTAAATACATTGGTATCAGCACTCTGAACAGGAAGAGAACCAGTGTATATTTCTACTCAAATTTGTATACTTACAGAAAACACACATTCACATACACGCACAGATTTATTTCGAGTGATTGGTTTGCATGATTGCGCAGGCTGGCAAATCAGGCTGGCAGGGTGGAAACTCTCAGGCAGGAACCGATGTTACAGTCACGAGGCAGAATTTCTTCTTCACTGGGAAGCCTCAGTGTTGCTCTTAAGACCTTCAGATGATTGGGTGGGACCAACCTACATTACTGAGAGTGATCTACTTTACTTAAAGTCGACTGATTGTAGGTGTTAACTGCATCTGAAAAATGCCTCTGCAGCCACATCTCAATTAGTGTGTGTGTTTAGATTTTATTTATTTATTTGAGAAAGAGAGAGAGAGAGAACATGAGCAGGACGAGGGGCAGAGTGGGAGGAGCAGACTCCTTGCTGAGCAGGGAGCCCGAATCA
This sequence comes from Martes martes, assembly GCF_963455335.1. Classification (NCBI taxonomy): domain Eukaryota; kingdom Metazoa; phylum Chordata; class Mammalia; order Carnivora; family Mustelidae; genus Martes; species Martes martes. The sequence continues at coordinate 5,643,221 of NC_137888.1, read as the reverse complement.
GCCCAATCCTAGGACCCTGAGATCATGACCAGAGCAAGGTAGATGCTTAACTGACTGAGCCACCCAGGTGCCTCCAACTAGTATTTGGTAACTGGGGACTCTGGCCTAGTAAGGCTGACATATCGAAGTAATCATTAAAACCCCCATGCCAAACAAACAAACAAACAAACAAAAAAGTAAATTAAGATTTGAAAGGTGTTTCCTCAACCTGATAAAGGTATTTGTAGTGCATACTGGTATCTTTAACTCAATATTTGTGCGTACTTTCAAGCCAGTGACCCTGGTTGGACATAGGGTTCACAAAGAAGCAAGTCTGGTTTGGTGTCCTCTCTGGTGGCAGGAGCTGAAGCATCTGGCCAGTGCTCTCACTGGGTTGTTCTTAGAACATTCCCTACACCCTGGGTTTCCACATAACTTCCCTTAGTTCACATCCCTTCTCTATGCCTGCATTTCCAGCCTTCTCATTATGTTAGGAACCTGATATCTCTTTGTTGTTGTTGTTGCTTTTGTGATAAATTTAGCCTGAGTCAGTTTCTGTTGTAATAAACCAATAAACCCTAATTGAAACCTCCCAAAAGCTTACAGCAAAAATCAAACTTAATGATGAAATGTTAGAAGCATTATCTTTTAGGGCATGTTTCTGAGCCAGAGGAAATACCACTTTTGTGGGGACATCTGGCAATGCCTAGAGGTAGTTGTCATTGTCACAGCCTTCAGGGACAGGGGCTGTGTGACATCATCTATCATTTAGGGAGTAGAGGCCAAGGATTCTGCCAAACCTCCCAGATGGTGTCGATAGTTCTGAGATGGAGAAACCCTGCTTTAAAGTAAGAAACAGGACAAGGAGGCTCGCTTTCACTGTTTCTTTTCAGCATTATACTGTAGGACCCAGAAAGCACAATAAAACAAGTGCAAAAGAGATAAGGAACTGAAATGGGAAAAAGTAAATGTTTGTTATTTGCTGGTGATATGATTGAATATCTGAAGCTAATATTCAGAAACCCTAGTAAAACCACAAATAGCTCATCAAGGTTCCTGGAAACAGAATCAACATATGTATGTGCTGTGGGGAGCGCTGTGGAGTGTGGAAGCCTGATGATCCACAGACCTGTACCCCTGGGGCAAATAATACACTATATGTTAATAAAAACAAGAATCAGCACACATAAGTCAATAACATACCAACAATGACCACTTAAAAGGTAATAATAACTCTGTTATTTTTGCAGCTTCCTTGAGTGTATACCAATCCCAAAATAAAAGTTTTTAAAATATAATGATTTAAGACCATCCTTTACCAACAGCAACAAAATCCGTGCTATTTAAGACTAATTTAACAAAAATATGTAAGAACTTTGTGAAGAAAATTACACATCTTAATTGAAGAACAGAATAAGAATTAAGTGAATGGGAAGCCATAGCATATTCGTGTTTGGAAAAACCCAATATTGTAGGATGTCACTTCTTCCAAAATTCATTTGTTACAGTCAATGTGATAGCCACAGATGTAGTGATTTAAAACAATGTGAATTTACTGCCTAGAGCAATCTATACTTTTAATGCCATTCCGATCAAAATTCCACTGGTATTTTTCAAAGAGCTGGAGCAAATAATCCTAAAATTTGTATGGAATTGGAAGAGGCCCCGAATCACTAAGGAAATGTTGAAAAACAAAAATAAAACTGGCGGCATCACGTTACCTGATTTCAAGCTTTACTACAAAGCTGTGATCACCAAGACAGCATGGTACTGGCATAAAAACAGACCAGTGGAACAGAGTAGAGAGCCCAGATATGGACCCTCAACTCTATGGTCAAATAATCTTTGACAAAACAGAAAAAAATATCCAGTGGAAAAAAGATAGTCTCTTCAATAAATGGTGCTGGGAAAACTGGACAGCTATATGTAGAAGAATGAACCTCAATCATTCTCTTACACCATACACAAAGATAAACTCAAAATGGATAAAAGACCTCAATGTGATACAGGAATCCATCAGAATCCTCGAGGAGAACATAGGCAGTAACCTCTTCGATATCAGCCACAGCAACTTCTTTCAAGATGTGTCTCCAAAGGCAAAGGAAACAAAACCGAAAATGAACTTTTGGGATTTCATCAAGATCAAAAGCTTCTGCACAGCAAAGGAAACAGTCAACAAAACAAAGAGGCAACCCACGGAATGGGAGAAGATATTTGCAAATGACAGTACAGACAAAAGGTTGATATCCAGGATCTAAAAAGAACACCTCAAACTCAACACACACAAAACAGACAGTCATATTAAAAAATGGGCAGAAGACATGAACAGACACTTCTCCAATGAAGACATACAAATGGCTATCAAACACATGAAAAAATGTTCATCATCACTAGCCATCAGGGAGATTCAAATCAAAACCACATTGAGATACCACCTTACACCAGTTAGAATGGCCAAAATTAGCAAGACAGGAAACAACGTGTGTTGGAGAGGATGTGGAGAAAGGGGAACCCCCTTACACTGTTGGTGGGAATGCAAGTTGGTGCAGCCACTTTGGAGAACAGTGTGGAGATTCCGCAAGAAGTTAAAAATAGAGCTTCCGTATGACCCTGCAATTGCACTACTCAGTATTTACCCCAAAGATACAGATGTAGTGAAAGGAAGGGCCATCTGTACCCCAATGTTTATAGCAGCAATGTCCATGGTTGCCAAACTGTGGAAAGAACCAAGATGCCCTTCAATGGATGAATGGATAAGGAAGATGTGGTCCATATACACTATGGAGTATTATGCCTCCATCGAAAAGGACGAATACCCAACTTTTGTAGCAACATGGACAGGACTGGAAGAGATTATGCTGAGTGAAATAAGTCAAGCAGAGAGAGTCAAGTATCATATGGTTTCACTTATTTGTGGAGCATAACAAATAATATAGAGGACATGGGAAGATGGAGAGGAGAAGGGAGTTGATGGAAATTGGAAGGGGAGGTGAACCATGAGAGACTATGGACTCTGAAAAACAACCTGAGGGTTTTGAAGGGGCGGGGGGTGGGAGGTTAGGGGAACCAGGTGGTGGGTATTAGGGAGGGCACAGATTGCATGGAGCACTGGGTGTGGTGAAAAAACAATGAATACTGTTACGCTGAAAATAAATAAAAAATAAAAAAAATAGAGCTTCCCTATGACCCTGCAATTGCACTACTGGGTATTTACCCCAAAGATACAGATGTAGTGAAAAGAAGGGCCATCTGTACCCCAATGTTTATAGCAGCAATGACCACGGTCGCCAAACTGTGGAAAGAACCAAGATGCTCTTCAACGGGCGAATGGATAAGGAAGATGTGGTCCATATACACTATGGAGTATTATGCCTCCATCAGAAAGGATGAATACCCAACTTTTGTAGCAACATGGACAGGACTGGAAGAGATTATGCTGAGTGAAATAAGTCAAGCAGAGAGAGTCAAATATCATATGGTTTCACTTATTTGTGGAGCTTAACAAATAACATGGAGGACAAGGGTAGATGGAGAGGAGAAGGGAGTTGAGGGAAATTGGAAGGGGAGGTGAACCATGAGAGACTATGGACTCTGAAAAACAACCTGAGGGTTTTGAAGGGGTGGGGGGTGGGAGGTTGGGGGAACAAGGTGGTGGTTATTAGGGAGGGCACGGATTGCATGGAGCACTGGGTGTGGCGCAAAAACAATGAATACTGTTATGCTGAAAAGAAATAAAAAATTTAAAAAATGTGAATTTATCATCTAACGGTTCTGTATGTCAGAAGTCCAACATGAGTCTCCCTGGGCTAAGACCATGGTACTGGCAAGGCAGGCTGCATTCTTCTCTGGAGGCTCTGGGGGAGAATCCGTTTTCTTGCCTTTTCATCTTCTAGAAGCTGCCTATAGTCCTGGGCTTGTGACCCTCTTCCTTCATATTCAGGTCATTAGGGGCAGGTGGAGTCCTTCTCATGCTGCCATCTTTCTGGGTCTCACAGCCAGGAAAAATTTTCTACTTTTAAGGACACTTGTGATGACTTTGGACCTACCGGCTTAATCCGGGGTAGTCTCCCCCTCTTGAGATTAGTTGATTAGCAACCTTAATTCCATCAGCACCTTAAATCCCTTTACTGTGTAACCTACCATAGTCATGGGTACCAGGGAGTAAGATGTGGACATCTTTGGGAGATCATTACTCTATCTCCCACACAATATATATTAGGCATTTTCCATGATAAAAAGTAAAGAAAACCACCTGAGAATAATTATTCTTTGTTGTTTCTTTAGACTGTGTTTATAAGTCAGCAGCAAAACCAGTTAGGTTTGGAGAAAAAGAACTTTCAGTTGGACACGGTCCTTTTATGTGAGGATTCTTTTTTGCCTCATGTATTGCACCAAGGAGGAAAATGTAGATATTGTGATCTCATTACTGTGCAAACATTACACAGAAAGAGGAAGCATTACAAGGGGGTGCCACAGGGACAATTTGATCTCCCTAATCTATTGCCTTGTTTTCAAAGCAAAACTGTAATGTAGTAAGTTATATAAAAAGAAGCATAACAAATAACATGGAGGACAAGGGTAGATGGAGAGGAGAAGGGAGTTGAGGGAAATTGAAAGAGGAGGTGAACCATGAGAGACTATGGACTCTGAAAAACAACCTGAGGGTTTTGAAGGGGCGGGGGGTGGGAGGTTGGGGGAACCAGGTGGTGGGTATTAGGGAGGGCAGAGATTGCATGGAGCACTGGGTGTGGTGAAAAAACAATGAATACTGTTACGCTGAAAAGAAATAAAAAATTAAAAAAAAAAAAGAAGCTAAAAAACAAAAACAAAAAAACAGAGGTAAAAAAAACAAAGTCAAGGGGCACCTGGGTGGCTCAGTGGGTTAAAGCTTGTGCCTTTGGCTCAGGTCATGATCTCAGGGTCCTGGGATCAAGCCCCACATCGGGCTCTCTGCTCAGCGGGGAGCCTGCTTCCCCCCTTCTCTCTCTCTCTCTCTGCCTGTTTCTCTGCCTGCTTGTGATCGCTCTCTCTGTGTCAAATAAATAAAATCTTTAAAACAAAACAAAACAAAAAAACCCCAAAAAACTCAAAGTCAATTAAAAATAGTACTTTACCATTACAGAACACTCTCATACACAATTTCATTTGATTTCACAACAGCCTCTGAGTTGGGCAGAACAAGTGTATTTTTTTCCCTTTTGCATTTGAAGAAGTTATTTGAGAATCAGTAGGAACATGACTTGCTTTACTGTATGAAGTCGGTGACGTTTCAGTTTACTTTGTTGATTCATCGTAACCCATCCTGATTAATAAGCTCTTCTAATGGTATTAGTAAGAGCTGTGTGCTTTGGGGGGGAAACAAAAAAGCTGTGTGCTGAATCCATAGAAATCAGTAGCTCTGAAATTAGAATGTTGAGTCACAGTGGAAGGCTGGCAGTATCATTTCTACTTTTAAATTTACATGAATTTTCCTATAGACAAACTTTAAAAAATCAATTATGTTTATCAAAATGATACATGTACACAGAGTAAAAGGTCACTGGTGCTTTACGGCTTTAAGTAATGAAAACAGCAGACTTTTGCCTTAGCTTTCCCCTTCCCAGACCTGATCCCTTCTGCAATTTCCTTGGGCATTGATGTCTACATTTCTAGATGATATGCTTATACTGCATGTCCTATGTTGCTAGACATTTTCTGGCATGTTCCTATTGCCGCAGGTAAGGATTTAGCCGGCTCACAGTCCTATCATTGCTTTACCTCCCTCATCCTCTCATTATATCACAATTTCTGGTAAATCTTTATTCACTACTACTACTGTTAAAACCACTACTACTACTACTTATTACTACTATTATTTATTATTATTATTATTTTGCTTTTTTTTAAACTTAAAGTTAGTTAACATATAATGTATTATTAATTTGGGGGTAGAATTTAGTGATTTCATCAGTTGCATATAACACCCAGTGCTCATTATATCACGTGCCCTCCTTAAGGCCCATCCCCCAGTTACCCCATCCCCCCACCTCCCTTCCCTCCGGCAACCCTTTGGTTTTTCTCTAAAGTTAAGAGTCTCTTTGGTTTGTCTATCACCATTTTTTTTTCCCTGTGAAATTCCTCCTACTCACTGGAAAGAAAAAAGTTCATCCATATTTTTATTTGCTTAGTTTAAATATATAGCTGTCAACAATTCTTCTTTCCTCATTCAACTGCGCGTCAATGCTATTTTCCAAATGGTCAAAGGTAATGGATAATTTCCTGTAATTTGTACTGAAGCCTTCTCTTGTGGAACTCTGACCTGGTCAGGCTGATTGCCCCCTCGGCTTGCTACACAGCTGGAATCCTGGATCCTACCTCCTGGAGTCAGTGTTTTCCTTCTGCTTGGTTTGCCCTCTTGTGTTGATGGAGCACACATTTCTGTAGCTTTTGGAGAAAGGATGCATGAGAGGTATGATTTTTGCTGTCTTGCTATGTGATATCATTTCTTTGATATCTCACTCAGTTTCCCCACGTGGGTGTGGATAATTTGATTGGATTTGGAAATAGAGTGGAAAACAATTTCCTTTCTAGTCTGTCTCTGGAAGCAGGCCCTGAACGCTGCTAAGAGTGGTTGCCCTTGCACAGGAACACTGGGGTTTAGGGGTGGAGAGGAACTGCCTTCTTCACTATATAACCTTCTATACTACTTGATTATTTTTATTTTTTATTAACATATAATGTATTATTTGTCTCAGGGGTGCAGGTCTGTGATTCACCAGTCTTACACAATTTACAGCACTCACCATGGCACATAGCCTCCCCAATGTCTATCACCCAGCCACCCCATCCCTTTCACTCCCCTCCATTCCAGCAACCCTCAGTTTGTTTCCTGAGATTAAGAGTCTTGTATGGTTTGTCTCCCTCTATGGTTTCAACTTGTTTCATTTTTTCCTCCCTTCCCCTATGATCCTCTGTCTTGTTTCTCAAATTCCTCATGTCAGTGAGTTATATGATAATTGTCTTTCTCTGATTGACTTATTTCGCTCAGCATAATACCCTCTAGTTCCACCCATGTCATTGCAAATGGCAAGATCTCATTTTTGATGGCTGCATAATATTCCATTATATATATATATATATATATATATATATATATATATATATATATTCTTCTTTATCCATTCATCTGCTTATGGACATCTAGGCTCTTTCCATAGTTTGGTTATTGTGGACATTGCCACTATAAACTTTGGGGTGCATGTGCCCCTTCTGATCATTACATTTGTTTCTTTAGGGTAAATACCCAGCAAAGCAATTGCTGGGTCATAACGTAGCTCTATTTTTGAGGAACCTCCATACTGTTTTCCAGAGTGGCTGCACCAGCTTGCATTCCCACCAACAGTGTAGGAGGGCTCCCCTTTCTCCTCATCCTCACCAGCATCTGTCATTTCCTGACTTGTTAATTTTAGCCATTCTGACTGGTGTGAGGTGGTATCTCATTGTGGTTTTGATTTGTATTTCCCTGATGCTGAGTGATGTTGAGCACTTTTTTAAAAAAAATTATTTATTTTCTTAAATTTCTTTTCAGTGTTCCAGAATTCATTGTTTATGCACCACACCCAGTACTCCATGCAATACTTGCCCTCCCTAATACCCACAACCAGGCTCACCCAACCTCCCACCCCCTGCCCCTCCAAAACCCTCAGATTGTTTTTCAGAGTCCATAGTCTCTCATGGTTCGTCTCCCGCTCCAATTTCCCCCAACTCCCTTCTCCTCTCCATCTCCCCATGTCCTCTGTGATATTTCTTATGATCCACAAATAAGCAAAACCATATGATCATTGACTCTCTCTGCTTGACTTATTTCACTCAGCATAATCTCTTCCAGTCCCACCCATGTTGACACAAATGTTGGGTATTCATCCTTTCTGATGCAGGCATAATACTCCATAGTGTATATGAACCCCATCTTCCTTATTCATCTGTTGAAGGGCATCTTGGTTCTTTCCACCATTTGGTGACTGTGGCCATTGCTACTATGAACATTGGGGTACAGATGGCCCTTCTTTTCACTACATCTGTATCTTTGGGGCAAATACCCAGTAGTGCAATTGCAGGGTCATAGGGAAGCTCTATTTTTAATTTCTTAAGGAATCTCCACACTGTTTTCCAAAGTGGCTGATGTTGAGCACTTTTTCATGCTGTACTACTTGATTTTTAAAAACCATTTGTAGACACTGTTTTATAAAACTTAAAGAAAAAGACATTAGAAAACAGAGAATATGGCAAATATGGAGAATTTAAACTTCCCCTGAATTCACCATGTATTACATTATATTTAACATTGTTGGAGCCAAGTGAGTGATGTGTTCAGTGAAATATAGTAATTTTAATGTTAAGGAGGGGTTACTATAGATTATGCTATTGTATAATAGCATATCTATTGACCATAATTTCTTGATATAATGGAATCTCATAATCTTGTTATCAAAGAGCTTTTTTTTTTTAAATGAAGATTTGGAAATTTTAGGGGAAAAGTGTACATTTAAACCAAATTTTGGCCATCAAAATTTGTAGTAAATCATTTTTTTAAAAAGATTTATTTATTTATTTTAGAGAGAGAGAGAGCAGGGGGAGGGGCAGAAAGAGAGGGAGAGAGAGAATCCACAAGCAGACTCCACTGATCAGGGAGCCTGATGCTGGACTTAATCCCAGGACCCTGAGATTATGACCTGAGGAGAAGTCAAGAGTTGGACCCTTAACTGACTGAGCCACCAGGTGCCCCAGTAAATTGGTTTTTAGAGTCTTCCCATATACTGAAATTCTCACCATTCTAATTCCCAACACCACCCAAAACCATCTCCATGTTAATCAGTGCACTTTTACAGGGCTTTTCTTGGATTTTCACAGTTCAACTAAAAATACAAAGTATGTAGAAAACTAGGCATCTCAATGCACAATGCAAAACCAGAAAGATGATACTGGTTTGAGGTTTTCCTGAAATACCCCTAGCATGTTAGAGGAAGTTAAATGAGAGTGTTAAAGTTAAATGAGAGTGTGAGGGGGAATAGTTAAATATAAATGTTTTGTGATAGATTTTTGTTTATAAAAAGCTCTTAGCCTTGACCTTTGGCATGTGAACACTTTTAATTATGCAGATATTAATTGTTAATGTTTCCTTCTCTCCCCAGGAGTTGTGGAAAATGACCAGTGAGGAACATATACACACACACACACACAATAATCTAAAGGGTATTGAGGACTCCAGAGAGGAGTCCTCAGCCTAACCTGAACACTATAATTACCCTGGGGAACTTTGGAAATACTGATGCTTGGATCTCTCCTGAAAGATCCTGAATTAATTGGTCCTGCCACATCCTGGGCATTGGGAGTTTTAAAAGCCCCTGGGAGATTCTCAGACGCAGTCAGGCCAGAGAGCCTCCGCTTCAGAGCCGCTGTCAACCTCTAGAGACAGAAAGTATGTGAGGTCCTTGTTTATCTCTGATGGATAATTGATTTGCCTCTCAGAAATTTATTTTTATTTTGTATTTTTATTTTTTAAAATATTTTATTTATTTGAGAGAGGGGAAGGGGCAGAAAGAGAGAGAGAAGGACAAGCAGACTCCCCATTGAGCATATAACCCCATGCAGGACTCAGTCCCAGGACCCTTGAGATCATGACTTGAGTCAAAGTCAGTCTGTTAACCAACTGAACCACCCAGGGGCCCCTAGACATTTTTTATTTTATTATTTTTGTCTTCAGATATTTTTTTATTTATTCAATAAAGATTTTTCATTATATTTTTATTTTAAAAAATGTGTATTGTATTTTATTTCTGCTTACAGAAGAAATACATGCTACGTGTTCTCAGGCTAAATTATTATTATGACTTTGGTGTATGTTCTTTGTCTTTCATTTACTTCTTTATGTTAGAAAAAAGGTGAAATATACACAAAACGCAAAATGTACATAGAGTTTAATGAATAATTATGAGGTGAACTCAGGAAACCGTTACTGGGTCAACTGGCATGCCAGAAGTTGCTTTTGCGCCCTTGGCTTGAGAAATAACTCTTGGGGTGCCTGGGTGGCTCAGTCGGTTAGGCTTCTGACTCTTGACTTTGGCTAAGGTCATTATCTCAGGGTCGTGAGATTGAGCCCTGCATGTGGCTCATCACTGGGCATGGAGCCTGCGGAAGATTCTCTCCCTCCCTCCGCCCCTCCCTGAACCACCAGTTGTACTACCTATGTGCAACTTTCTCAAACAATATAGTTGAGTTTATCTATTTGTTCATATTTTAGCTTTATAGCTGTAGTTTGATTATTTACATTGCCCTAGTATATTCCACTGAGTGGATATACCACCTTGACCTTCTTCCTTTGATGGAAATTTGGGATGCATGCATCTATTGGCTATTAAGAACAGTGCACTCTGAACACTCTGGTTTTGTCTCCTGATGCCCATATGTATATGCTTAGTGTGGAATTGCTGGCTCATCTTGTATAGAAAACAGAGAACATGGCAAATATGGAGAATTTTCAATTTTCAATTTCAACATATTTTCAATTTTGGTAGAAAATATAAAATTGATTTCCAGATTGGTTGTACTAATGTAGCTGTAAAAACAGTCTGTGAGAGAATGTGTTGCTCCAAAACCTCCATAGAACTGTTTGCCAGTACGGTGGGTATATAATGGTATTTCCTTGATGTTTTAACTTGCATTTCCTCAGTTTATGATGAGACAAAGAATGTGTAGCCTGGGCTTCTGCTGCACCACATTATATCCCCCCGGCTCATCTGCTACTTTTTTGGGGTGTCATTTGTTATTCCTTTATTTACTGCTTGAGATTGATTCCTAGCTCATTAATTTTCAGTCTTTCTTTCTTTCTTTCTTTTTTCCTGCCTGCTTATTCTATTGATTACTGACAGAGGCATGTTAAGTTTCTCCCACCATGATAGTGGACTTGTTATCTCTATTTTGAGGCTTTATCTTGTCAGTGTGTTCATGTAAGGTAGCTCCCCGTCTTCTGATGCTCAGCCCCTGTGTATACTTATATGTTAGGTGTATGCTTTGTGACTATCAGAGAGCTCAATTTTCTTTGTCCTAATCAGTCAGTTTTTTTATATTTTAATTGAAGCATTTAGTTTGTTTACATTTTTTTAAGTTTTTTTTTTTTTTTTTTTTAAATTTGCCAGAGAGAGAGAGAGAGAGTACACACAAGCAGGTAGAGAGGCAGGCAGAATCAGCGAGAGAAGCAGGCTCCCTGCCGAGCAAGGAACCCAATGCGGGACTTGATCCCAGGACTCTGGGATCATGACCTGAGCCGAAGGCAGCGGCTTAACCAACTGAGCCACCCAGGCGTCCCAGTTTGTTTACATTTAATATAATTACTGACATATTTGGATTTCCATGTTATTTTGAGCTTTTTATTCATACTATCCTGTTTCCTTTCATCTTCTATCTCACTTTCTTTTGGGTCTGATTAATTATTTTTTTTCTTCTAATAGTTTGAAAATTATGAATTCTGATTCAGTTGTTTTAGTTTTAAGTTTTAGTCTTAATGCTAGTAACCACAACACAGAGACTTATCTGATCAAAATCTAGAGTTAATCAATACTTTTACTTTCCTCTTGGATAATAAGACAGAACCTAAACATGTTAATTATGTTTCTTCCCTTCCTGGTGAAGGTTTAAGTTGTCATGGGTCTTAATTCTCTCATTTTAACCCTATTAGTTAGTATCATTTCATAGTCAATGTTTACCTACCTTTACCCATCTGAGACCACTTTTTGTCACTAGAGAGAGGATATGATGTTAACACCTGTTTTCTCTTAGTATTTTGAAGTCTTCTTCATTCCAGACAGTTTTGGCTTCCACCGTTGCTGCTGAGAAAGCAGCTTTTGGTGTCATTGCTTTGCTTCCAGATTGTTTTCCTTGGCTGGTCTTCTGCAGTTTCACTATAGATATGGATTTATTTTTATCCATCCTCTTTGGGATTTGTGGGGGACTTTTGGGGTTTGTGAATCTGTGTCTTACATCAATTTTCAATCACTGTTAGCTAAGTTTCACTCCCTTCTCTCCTTCTTAAATTGCTATCCTACTATCTCATGCTACCCTCCTTTCTTATCTTTTTGTCTCTGTGTCAAATTCTGAAGAATTTCTCCTTTAAAAAAATATTTTATTTATTTATTTGACAGAAAGAGAGAGAGATAGTGAGAGAGGGAACACAAGCAGGAGCAGTGGGAGAGGAGAAGCAGGCTTTCCACCAAGCAGGGAGCCCAATGCGGTGCTTGATCCCAGGACCCTAGGATCACAACCTGAGTCAAAGGCAGACACTTAACCAACTGAGCCACCCAGGCACCCCTGAATAATTTCTCCTAATTTAACTTCTAGGTCCCTGATTCTCTGTTTGGATAGTTTAATATGGTATCATCAATTTAGTTTCAATTTGGTTATTGTATTTCCATTTTTTTTCATAATTTAATGTAGTTCTTCTTATGTAGCTGTTAGTTCTGCTGGGCCACTGTTTATAGTTTTCAGTTTGCTGGTTCTATTTCTAAGGTTGTCTTTTGATATTTAAATTAATGAAGCACAATGCTTTATAATCTGTATCTGATAATCCCAGTGTCTGAAGCCTATGTGGGTCTGTTTCAGCCATCTGTTCTGTCTGTTGTGTTACATTGCTGTGTTCTCATGTGGCTGACTTGCTTTGACTGTAGGCTGCTCATTGCCCTTAAAATTATCTGTGGGAGGGGCACCTGGGTGGCTCAGTGGGTTAAAGCCTCTGCCTTCAGCTCAGGTCATGATCCCAGGGTCCTGGGATCGAGCCCCGCATCGGGCTCTCTGCTCGGCGGGGAGCCTGCTTCTCCCTCTCTCTCTGCCTGCCTCTCTGCCTACTCGTGATCTCTGTCTGTCAAATAAATAAATAAAAAATCTTAAAAAAAAAAGAGTACACTGCAGTGTTACTGAGTGTCACTAAAAAAAAAAAAAAAAAAAAAAAAAAAAATTATCTGTGGGATTCCCTGAGGCCTGGGAGGAAAACGCCTTCCTCCAGGTCAGCACATGTGTGCTCCACCAGTTCAGAGCTCTTGCACTTCCTTGAACTGTCCTAGGGTGGTAAGTTTGGGCTTCCCATCTGCCCAGCATCTGCCTGTTTGGTGACAGATTTTTTCCCTTTTTGTTTTTTTCCTCTTCTTCTTTTATGTTTTCTTTTTCTTTTTCTGATCCACTAAGCCCCAAAGGCAATATCACAGCCCTTTGTGCATGAGAGAAAAGGAGCAGCTTCCCCTAATCCCAAGGATGTAACTAATAATACAAGGAACTAAGTTTGGTTGTCATCCTGAGGCCACTCTCAACAACACATAAGCCCTATACTTAGTCTTGTCTGGAGAAATATATATGTGTGTATCATTAGTATATTTCTATATTATTCCATAGATAAGAATATTTATCTAGAGAAATAAAGCAATAAGCAAAACAAAATACATATGGAACAACTTTCCACCTGGCTGGCTGCCTCCATCATGGCTCATGCAGTGCAGGCAGCAGCTGGTGTGTGGAGGAGGAGGATGGCATGTTCCATGTGAGAGTGTCCCCTCCTACTTGTCTCGCAGGGTCACACTGTTTCCTGAAGTGAAAAGAAAACACCTAAAGGATGGGGTTCTTCTCTTACGTTGTACTATTCTCCAGAACCTAACTATGACCTGATAAACCACAGTTGCACAGTAAATATTTCCCAGCTAAAGTGATTTTGGTACCATGGTTTTATAATGATTAAAAAAAATAACAGAAACAGCACAGAATCATTATTTCCTCCACTATTCTAGAGGATTATATGCTTTCCAGTAAAGCAACTGCATTTGGCTGCCAGCATCCTTCTCCCTGTTTCTCTGGTTACAAATTTTACCCCTGCTGGCGGACAGGGAGGTCACGTGATCCAGTAATGACCAGTCAGAGAGCCTTCTCCCCCTTCTTCCCTCAAATCGTTCATGGATGGGAATATTATGCACACGAAACCCACCACAATTCTTTGGGAGGGTCTGTATCAGAACTCTGGAAAGCCCTCTGATGCGTGTGTCAGGGAGCTCAAAGGACGGGTTCCAGGCTGCTTTCTGCCATATTCTCATTTGGAGAAAGCCTTCCAGTGGAGCCGAGGACTCCAAGCAGAGACAAGAGGCGGGAGAGGTGGAGGAGGGTCCTGTGAGGGTACTCACACCCATTCCCTGTCTCTGCGGTCCCTGCAGCAGTCCTGATGCCTTAGTGTTTCTTTCAATTCTTTGAACTAGCCGAGCATCCTTTGAATAAATTACTCTCCTGTCATCATTTATCCTGAATTAGGTTTCTACTACTCACAACTGACACTTTATTTTCAATTGTATTTAAAGGTGAGGGGGGCATGGTCAGAGGAAATACAGTGCACACCAGCTTTGAAGTAATGTAAGGCGGTAAACACACATTTACCCATTTTCTTTGAGTACAGTTCTTGGTCCTTTTGTCTCCCCCATAGTTTTTTTTTTTTTAAGATTTTTTATTTATTTATTTGACAGACAGAGATCACAAGTAGGCAGAGAGGCAGGCAGAGAGAGAGGAGGAAGCAGGCTCCCCGCTGAGCAGAGAGCCCGACGTGGGGCTCGATCCCAAGACCCTGGGATCATGACCTGAGCTGAAGGCAGAGGCTTTAACCCACTGAGCCACCCAGGCGCCCCTCCCCCATAGATTTTAGTGGGCATTATCCTCAGGTTCAAATACCAAATGAACTTTCTTATTATCCAAAATGAGCTGTGTTACTAATTGAAGAGAAGAATATCATCATTGTAAATTTTTGAACAGAACTTCAAGGAAATAAGAAATGACGTCACCTGTATTAAGAAATCTCAAATTTCGTGCCATGCTGACATCAAGAGATGGTCAACTTCATGGTGTTTAACCATTTTGGGTAACAGGGTGATACTGGGGTTGTGCACTTGTCATCCCTCACTTTCTCCCCCTCAATTCCACCACAATGTGGCCCTTGGGAGAAGATCTTGGGGTTACACAGAGAGGAGACGAGTGTGGAAAATCAAAATTTTCATTTTCTTTTTTCTCATTCAGTTATTTTCTTTCTCCTAAGACTTGTGCCTCCCCTTAATCACGCTGACTACAAAGAAAATGTTGTCTTCTTAACCTAAATATGAGAAACTTGAGTGGGATTCAGTAATCGACATCTTCACCTAAAGACATGCACAAGCAGGTTCATGGCTGCACCATTCGTTCTAGCCCCAAGTGGGAAACAGTCCAAGTGGTATAATGGATGACCCTTGAAGTGCTCATATAGTAGAAGACCATATGACCAGGAAAACCAGCCAACTAGCTTCACATGCAGCAATGTGGATGAGTCCCCAAAACACGATTTTGAGTGAAAATCAAAGGAACACAAATAAAATGCATTTACATTAAGCTCCCAAATAAACAAAACTAGTCGGTGGTTTTGGAAGTGTGGAGAGTGGTGGCCATTGAGAGGAAGGGGATAAGAAGGAACTGGGAGGGGCCTGACAGGGGCTCTGGGATGCTGACAGCATTCTTCTTCTGTGACTTGGGTGATGACACAGGTATGATCACTTTGCAAGAATTCATCAATTTGTATACCTACAGCTTGTGAGCTTTTCTACAGGGGACTTCCGTGGACACGAAGGCTTGAAATAAAATCCATACTCTTTAGGGGAAAGAACATCAGGGAAATGGTCCACTTTGGAAAAGCTCCCTATGAACTGCTCAGAAGTTTGCCGAAGTGTGATGAGTCAAGAGCTGTTTAGAGTAGCTGCCCTGGCATTTTATAACAGGACAGCTCTGCTCCTCCGGAGTCTGGACATGTAGACAGGGATCTGAGCTTAGGATTCCTGCCGCATATTTTGGCTTTTCTTTTCCTGGGGTGGCCCTCCTTCTCCTTCTCCTTTCCCTCCTCCCCCTCCTCCCCACCCTTCATCTCCTTCTCCTCCTTCTCCTTCTTCTCCCCCGTCTCCTCCCTCCTTCTTCTTTAAAAGATTTTATCTATTTATTTGAGACAGAGAGAGCAAACATGGAGAGGAGGAGGGGCAGAGGGAGACATTAGTGACTTCTGACCCAAAAACTTTGTAAGTAAGAGGTACTTCCTACCCTGCTCTCTCTCTGCTCTTGCGACCTGGGGTAGAGGACAGTCCTCCCCCTTGGCTCATTGTAATGTATCCCCCCATCTCTGGGATGCGGTAATTAAGAAATCTTGTGACTTTACTCCTTTGTGTGGGTGTTGAAACTGTATCTTCAATCAAAATGACCCTGTGGTTTTCACTTCCCCCAAATAGGTACCTATTTCCAAAATGATTCAGGTAAGTAGGGAAATCAGAACCAGGTGCACATCCAAAGCACTTAAGGAATGCACCAACTACTCCATCAGAAAAGGGCTACAGGAATGGGTTTGACATTTTTCTGGCACCAAATGTTATTTTGTAGTAAAATGCAAAGTAGTGGTGTCTGGACCTGAGCCACCAAGAAATACTTCGGAGAGTGTCTTCTCCTTATTAAAGCATAAAGTCAACAGGTCCTACCAGGGTGAGGATGGAAAGGACTTTTTTTTTTTTTTTAACCTTCTTTGCTCTGTAGGGGTGCCTTTGGCAAACCATGATGGAGACAAGGCCAACAGGAGGTGAATGTCTTGGCCCCTTTTCCAGCCTCCATCTCTAATCGGTGTCCTTCAGGCCCTCCCACCTGATTTGCACTGCTCTACCTCCAGCAGCTACTCCTCTTCCTCAGGTCCCATCTCAGGGCATCACCTCCTCTGCAGTCTTGGAATTGATCACTGGGACGCATTTTCAGCTCTTCCTTCCTTTTCCCCTTCCAGCTAGTCACCAAGCTCTGGGGCTTCCCCCTCTCCCCACCTCTAGAATAGCGGTTCTCAACCTAAGCATACACTGCAGTCACTGGAGAGCCCCGTGTCCCCACACAGCCAAGTACACAGGCCCACTCACCATCCATCAGTTCCAGCACTTGCCTGGCATCTATTCGGAATCTCTTCTGTCAACGCCTAACTGGATCTGCTTACCTCTGGGAAAGCGTCCTGGATCCTTCTATTATTTAATGAACCTCGTCTTTTCCCCCACAGTATATTGCTTATACCCAGGAAACACTCACAGAGTCTGCCTGTGTTCTCTCTCTCTCTCTCTCTCTCTCTATATATATATATATATATATAAATATATATGTATATATATATATTTTTCCTATTCCAGTGAGACTGAGAGATCCTAGTAGACAGGGTCCCCCCATTGTATGTAATGTGTGACCTGGTCTCCTGTGCATCTAAATTGGTATGAGTGGTATACTATCCAAGGGAGAATTAAAAATAGCCACTCGAATCACCCTCTGTGCACTGCAGTTCAGAAGCCAGCAGAGAGAGACCGTCTTTGAAGCAGATGTTCTGGATATGCGAATACATGAGATGGTATATTCTGAATCTGAATTCCAGAAGTAATGGGACTTGAATTGGTTGCAACACTCACTCCATACCCTTTTTACACCTTTCTTGCTCTACTCTCATTTTGGAGACTGCAAAATAAAAATATTTAATATTCAGGCTTCTTTGCAGCTAGGGTGGTTCTTTATAGAACTCTGGATCAGGAGATGTAGGCAGAAGTCCCTGGAGGAGGCCTCTCTGGTGCTTCTCCTCTTCCATCTGCCTGGGATGTAGGCATAATGGCTGGAGCAGCAGCAGCCATTTTTGACCCCTAGAGTCACACAGTGATGATGATGCTGTTTGGGGTTGGTTTCAGCCTATCCACAGTGATGCTATTGGGTAGGAGAGTTTCCAGGGAACTTGGAGGAACAAGCTTTATTACTCATAAGTCCTAGAGGATACATGGCATGCCCCATGCCTGGGATGAAATGGATGCCTCAGCAATCCCAAGCTTGATGTCAGGCACTTACACTACAGATATCCTCGAGAGGTTGCATTGGCCTTGGACTGTGTACCACTAATGTTCATGTTACATGAGAAAATAAACCACTTTATTTGCTTAAGCTATTCTTTGTCAACTTCTCTGCTTTGGCAAAACAAAAAAATGAAGGAAAGAAAGAAAGAAGGAAAGAAAGAAAGAGGCCTGATATCTTTAATGTAAGGGCAGAAAAAATTTCCCTTCCCCTCTATGTTATTTAGCTGGTCTCATAATTAAATTAACATAACACATATTAACAGAAGAACATTTTAATTTCATTTGTATGGGAGCCCCATAGAAATATGAGACCCCATAGAAATATGAGAAAGAAGTGACCAAAGCAAAAAGCTTTAATACCTTTTAGGTGAAGAAACAATAAATTTATGAAGAATTGACAAGAACAAAGGGGTTTGGGCTTGGGGTAGTAGATTGGGAAAGAAGTAACAAGTTTTGTTTATATAGCTTTCTTGACCCTAAATTCCTTGTCTCTGGTGATAAGAATGCCTCCCACCCTCCTGATACAGAGAGTGAGCAGCTTTCACCAGCAAATTTGTACCCTGCTCTCAGGGGGACAAAGGAGAGCCAGAGTGTCCTTCTCACCCCAGCTGTTTCTTGAGTACCTCTAATTCAAAATAATCAATATGCCAAAGTGGCGTATTTTGGAGTGGCATACTCTGACCCCCTTCACTACTCTACGTAAATTCCTCTCTCACACCTCTGGTTAATTAAGGGAGAGAGTTTAAGGTTAACTTTACATTAACCTAAAACTAGCTTGCTTTAGGTTAATGTAAAGTTAACCTTAAAAATAAAACTGTCAGAATCTCCCCTGTCTAAATATTCATCCTCCTCCTAAATAAAAGGAATCCATTCACCATTGCTCAGGGAGTCACAGCTTTGGGAATTATTCCCTGTGATCTACTTATTTGTTGCAAATAAAGTATCCTTTCCTGGGGCGGGGAAACAAAACAGAAACCAAAACTGTCAGTACTTTTACCAGCAAAAGTGGGTTTATTTGCATAGCAAAGAATTGCAACTCAGGACAAGCAAGCAACCTTAGGTGAGTGTGGAGAACAAAGGAGAGGAGGCTCTAGTGCCCAGGAAAGGGGGTTGGGAGGGGCGGCTGTGAACAGACCTCCCTTTGGAGTAAAGTGTGGTGGCTTCTCATTGGCTGGGCTGGTGACCTCCTGATTAAGTTCACTTAAAGTTAAGACTTCATTAATTGGGTCTCATTAGCTAGGGATTTGTTATACCTTTAAGTGTCTAGCTTATGTTTCCTGTTACACCCTGAAGGAAGTGTTTGCTAAGCACATTAACAGTGTAATCAAAATCCCAGAGGGAATGTTGAAGTGGTTAAGAGTCAAAGGTAAATTACAAGAGTATAATTGACTATTTAAGCAAGTACCATAGGGTTTTTCCCTAGAAACATCTTTGAGGCAAATCATCTCAGTTATTTTATACACTTAGAAATCCTAAAATATGATTTTTTTTCATTTTTCTACAATCCAGATTGATGCGACTTCTCTCTGGATTATGGGAATGAGAGCTTTGAGTGTACTTCAAGGAGTATTTACAGAAACACTGATTATATTTCAAAGGGGTTTTATTAGTTTTTAGCCACATATATATATGAATCATATACATATATGATTTTATTTATTTATCTGAGAGAAAGAAAGAGTGCACAAGTGGGAGGAGGAGCAGAAGGGGAGGGAGAGGGAGAGAATCTTGAGCAGACTCAGCACGGAGTGAAGACCCTGTCATGGGATTTGGGGCTTGATCTCAGGACCCTGAGGTCCTGATCTGAGCCAAAATCAAAAGTTGGATGCTTAACTGACTGAGTCACCTAGGCACCTTTAGTTTTTAGCCTTAAACTAGATCTGTAATCTTTCCAAGTGATTCCAGTTTAAAAGGGGATAATTTGCTAATCGGCTCATTTCTGTTGTTCAGTTTTCTCAAATTTAAAAGTAGCATTTATCTGCCCACATGAAGACTTGGACATGATGTTATAGCTGTTTTTATTTGAAGTAGCCCAAACTGGAAATACCCAAATGCCCATCCATAGGAAAAGGGATCTACATTTTGGTATATTCATACGATGAAGTACTACTTAGCAATAAGGAAGGAACAAGCTCCTGACAGGCGCAACACGGACGATTCTCAAAAATGTGATCCTGAGCAGAAGAAGCCAGGCACGAGACTGCTGATACTGTATGTATGATTCTGTTGATATCTATTCTAAAAAAGACTAATCTCACCTATAGTAACTGATGGTAAAGCGAGGATTGCATGGGTGGCTACGGGGTCAGGGTATTGACATCTCTGCCCTCAGGCTTCCCGAAGCCTTATGGAGAGGTCCCCCACACACCATTCAGTCACCTTACCCCAGAGTCCCCCATTCTCATGTCACTGTAGCATCAACTCAAGTCCAGAATCTCCTCAGTCTCATCAGATGATCTGAATCATTGAAGTCAGGTATGGTTGAGACTGGGTAGGATTCACCCTGTGGTAGAATCCCCTCCAACCGCGAACCTGTGAAGGGAATGAGTTGTCTGTTCCCATAGTACTATAGCGGACCAAGTGTAGGGTGACAGTTACAGAGACTCCTATTCAAAAGGGGAGAAAACCAAAGGAAAAGAGGAGTCACCGGTCCCACGTAATTTAGAATACAATGGGAAAACTCCATTAGGTCACAAGCTTAAAAAGCCTCTGTGGTTTGAGGCTGCACTCCAAACCCACAGCTTGTTTTTGGGGAGGGCCATCTTGCCTACCCCCAAGTTGGGACTTTCTCCCTCACAAGGTAATATAGTGACAGGTTCCAGGGATTAGGACATGGACGTCTTTGGGGGGCCACTGGTCAGCCTATTGCAGGTGGTTACACAAACATATAAATCTGTCAAAATGCACTAAAATGCGTGCTCAAAATGGGTGCATGTCATTGTATGTAAATTATACCCTGATAAAGCTGATTTTTAAAAATAAATTTAATTCCTCCTTGCCATATTGTCACTAAGTATGTTTTCAGAGTTAAGTGTCTTAAATGTCACAAAGAACATTGTCATGGGACATGTGGAATCAGTACTACAATCACTTATTATAGTTTACTCTCGTTGCAAAAAAGATCATCCTTCTTATTTCAAACTGAATTTCACGTAGCTTACTAAAGCTGGTGAGCACTTCTGAAAGTATTGTTTCTTGTGGCTTCAAATGCAAAATGCAGTAAAGCAAGGAGAACACTTGGCCTCTTGACATTAAGCCTGTCTGGGGGGCTCCACATTGAGACTCTGAATTTGGTAGAATAACTAATGGGATCTTCACCTTTGCTCAGGGTGGTGGTGTCTCTTCCATTATTCATGCACATATGATTCATGTGGTTCTCTAAAGCGGAGGGAAACACTTGCTTACAGTGCTGTGTTGTTGAGGCTAAGTAATCAGAGAGCAGGACTTGGAGGTCAGTATGGGAGTCCTTAGCTCCAGGAAGTCACATATCATATTCTGCCAGGATTCACAAACTAGCCCAGCATTTCACTGTGGGTTCCCTGTGCCAGACTCACCTTGGTGTGCACCACAACTGCCCGGGGCTTGTTGAAATATACATTCCCTGTCCCCATGAGGATCAACTACATCCCACTTTCCACAGGGTAGATGTCCGCCTCGGTCCTGCATTTCCTGCACTCTCTAGGTGATTCTCACCAAAGTCTGAGAATACTAGACAAAATAGATTGTAGACTAGACAAAATGCTAGACAAAAGAGATTGAGAAAAAGCAGGGCGGTGGAACTGAGGCACTGCAGGATGCTGGGAATCATGGAAGGCGTTAGGAAGGAGATGGTTTCCGCTCTGCCTTGGGATGCCAGGAGACAGAGCAGAATGTCGGTGACCACCAGGTGGCTCCTGATGACTTCCACAGGTTCTGCTTAAGTGGGGTTCCTTGTCTCTTGGTGTCTACCTGATATCACAGTGCAGAGAGGGATGTACAGTGATGTTCCCCTGAAGCTTTATTTTTACTGGAAAAAAACAAGTTTTAACTGTCCACCAGCAACAGAAGCCTAAACAAACCAGACGCATCCATGTGATGGAACTCGCCACTGGATTTGCAAAGAATGAGGTGGAACACCCTTGGGAGCAAGAAAGTAGGTTGTAATAAAGTTCCATATTTTCAGAGATGTCCCGAGATTTATGTGACTGCAAGGAAAATGTCTGAAGGAAATCAGACCGCATGGTAATGGTGATCCTCTAAGAAAGACGCTGGATTTGGGGAGGTCAGTTCGTTTGCTAAGACACGGCCTCTGGAATACACTGCCTGGGTCTCAAACCCAGGCTTTGCTTTCTACTGGCTGTGTGACTTTGGGCAGGTGATGCACCTTCTCTGGGTCTCTGATTTCCCATCTCAATATGATAAAAATAACAGTATCTATATGGAATAAAACCACTAAGTGACCTAAGTGAATTTAATAGGTGTAATGAATCTCATAAAGGGGGCTGGCATTTAGTAAAACTTCACACGCATTAGCTATCATCATGTCGGAGGGGGTGAACAAAGGTGACTTTGGTGTTATCTGAAATGTCTGAGTTTTCAATGAGACTGCATTTGATGTGCTACTAGTGTAATTAATAGTAACAACTGTAAAAAATTAACAGCATAGCAAGTTGGAGAGGAAGAAAAGAGATGATTTTCGAGAGGTTTTGGGATGAATGGAAGCACAAGGAGTTTAGGGAAGGTACGGAGAAATGCTTCACGATTCTGCCCGAGTCTTGTGTTGTATGCTTAAGTCCTGAGCTCACCATACAAATTGTAGTCTTGTGAAGCAAATCCAACCCTTAAAACTCATTTCTCAGCTGATAATGCAAGTGACCTGGTGAGACAAACAAGAGGAGCAGAAGTTTGTTTTGAAATCACAGATGTTGGAAGAGAAATTTGTTAAGGCACAACTAGAAGGCATTTGAAGCCAAAGTGTTATTTTCTTAAATATTCTGCTAACGGAGAATGAGAGCACCCTACCAAGAAAAGGGGGGGGGCACGATTTTGGAAAGACTTCATAGTTTGGAGGTTGGGATACCTTGGCACTCTAGACTGCAAGACTAGAGAAAAATTTTGTGGGCACTGAATTTATGACTGGCCAGTCATGGCTCTATGACATCAGCAGACATATCTATGAGAAACGAAGATATGTTTTAGGAGCTTTAGTTGTACTCAAGCCTCCAGCTCACATTCTCCTGGAGTGCCAACAAAGGATGCCGTGGGTAGGTGGGCTTCAGAGCTAATGCTGAAAAGCATGTCACTTTAAGATGTAGATTCCCCAAACAGCCCAATGCCGCTATTAGCACACATGTAGAATTATGGTGCAGTTCGGCCAGTGCTCTTTTTTTTTTTTTTTAAGATTTTATTTATTTATTTGTCAGGAGAGAGAAAGCAAGCCCAGTGGGGGAGGGAGAAGCAGAATCCCCACTGAGCAAGGAGTCCCATGCAGGACTCAATCCCAGGACGCTGAGATCATGACCTGAGCTGAAGGCAGACACTTAACCTACTGAGCCACCCGGACACTGCTTGCACCAGTGTTCTAACATGGGAAAGGTCCATTCCTATCTGGCCCATGGCACCTTCCGATGGAGGTCAAGGATCTTAGAAAAGCAATGTAAATTTTGAGACACACACACACACACATGCATCCATAAAGAAACGTCAATGAAATAAACCACATTAGGAAAACATCACACATCCAATGATAGTTTTCAGTCTATGAATGTTGCTGGGCATGGGCCTTGGGATGGATGTTCAGGGTGCAAGTCATGCATCTCGAAGCCTGGTTATTCTTCCAGGCTGGGTGACCTCCTTTGCTATTGCTTTCATCTGTACAACCTATGAGGGATTCTCTTTACCAATGAGAAATCCAAAACCAGGAAGTTAAAAAGCATGGCTGGAATCTCTCAGACTCAAATTCAGGACTGACTTGAAAGCCTCGTCTCTTAAGGTCCGTGAGTCTGACCTCAAGAAGCATATGGTCCCAAACCATCAGAGGCCACAGAGAACGAAGACACTCAGGGTGATGAGGCCAAGGACCAGGTAGGCATCATATGACTCGGCAGGTACCAGCCCTGGTGGGTGATTCTGGAGCTCCTGACTCTCCCAGTTATCCAAGATGCTCTTGAAGACCTATAGAAACCAGATGCCACCCTGGGATGAGGGAAGAGGGAATGAATCCCTGGTTGACTGAGTTTACCCAGACGTAACTGAGTTAACCCTAAATTACCAAGCTTGAATATTCTTCTAGGAGGAGATAGGGAAGCACTCAAGATAGAAATTAAATTCAGACATAACAAACTTAAAAATAAAGAAAGTTACATCCATTGCCCACCTGAGCTTTATGGATTGAGATACAGGCACTTTGAGAACTCTAGCCTATATGCCAGGCACTGTGCTTAGCAATTTACACTGAATGTACCATCAAATAATTACAACCAAATGGGTTATAGACCATCATCACATTATTGTTTTAGATGAGAAGCTCTGAAAAGTCAAGCTACTCCTCAAGGTTATAGAACCAGCAAATGCGGGAGTCAGGTGTGTTGGGGTTTCTCAGTTGCATTTCCCTCCTGAATTTTGCATGACTGAAAAACAAAAAGGAGCATCAAACAGACACCAAACTGTTAGTTTATTTCCTGGTTGGTAGGGTTGAGAGAATGAGCCTTGGGGGTGAGCCTGAATGTCAGTCCCCATGCTCCTTCACCTGTTGCCTCTCTAAATTCTGGCTTGTAGATCTTGCTAGGTCAGGATGCCCAGGAGACAGACTTTGAGATGGATATTTATGCCCAGGTGGTGACAGGAGGGTCTGGAAGGCATTTAAGGGATACCTGGAATTAATATAAGAGATTCAGAGCTTTATATTCTAGCATCTGTGAGCTGCTGGGGGCTGGCTGCCTCTAGGAAGGAGTCAAGTCTTAGGTAAGGTAGCTCCCTTTGGCCAAGGACAAGCTTGAAGAGGAAGTAGTCTCTGAGCCATGAGCAGGGAGCATTGTGGCAGCCAAGGGCATGAATGCCCTGAACTGAGGACAGGTGGTAGCCAGCACACTACAGCATCTATGACAGTCCTGTTGCATTACTGGGTCAGTTTGCACTAATAATAATCTCACTCTAGCTGGGAGAAACTCCTCCAGGATTCTGATTGGTGACTTCCTAGAGAAACCTGCAGTGGGAAGGTTGTTAGGATAAACTTCTGTCCCCATGCTGAGGCAGACTTGGGACATGAGGATCCTGGTTATCTTTCCCTCTTCTGTAGCCTTGATTCTCCCTCCTGACCCTCAGCCAACACCTCTAAGTCTAGGCCAATGTGGTCTAGAATGGTGGTGACCCAGACTCTCAGCCCTGGAGGGTTCTAGTCCCTCATCACCATGCTCTCCTCAATCCTCCTGCACCTTTTCCCTTACTAACAAAATTGGACAAGAGAGTACCACCAGACACCCCAGAAGGTCTTGTGAGTGACAAAGCATTCTTCCTGTTTTCTGAGTGTAACAGAAGACCCCTTTTTATGATGAGGGTCAATTACTCCTGCCGGAATAGTGATGCTTCTATTTGTCTGCTGGTCATATGGCACAAAAAGCCTGAATTATCAGGGAGGCAGTCATAGCTTAAGGTTTAGTGAGACTCTTGTGTGTCCCTTCTTGGAAAGAGTCCCTCTGGGAAGAAGGACCTCTTCCTGCAGGGTCCAAATTGCCGTGATGGGAAGTACAGTTCCCCAAGGAAGGCACTGGAAGTGATGGTATGTAGGGTTGATGCCACTTCTGCCCTTGATTCCCATGGTTATAGGCAATACCTACTGAGGACCCAGTATTATGCCTTGGTTGCTGACTTAGAGAAAATACTAAATCCTGGAGGGAGTCCCCCCTACCCCCCACCCCCCGCAGTCTATTATCACCAAGCTGATACTTTACCTGTCCTTTCAAAGGGTTGTTCCATTGTGTTATGGGGTCAGAAACTTCAGGGTGGATTAATATATGGTAGGACCAGTGAATTCACAGTCATTTCCCCACAGTCAAGCTTGCTTTGCTGTAATTGGGTTCCTGGGTTCAATGAAATACTACGTAGGATTCATACTGATGGGTCAAATATTCCACAAACCCTTAGCTAGTGATGCTGCCTGAAGCCCTATGGACAGGAAAGGCAAACCCATTGGATATATGAGTCAATGCCCATCAAGGTGAGCCATTCTTTCCCAGGATGGCTAGTTGGTCTGTGAATGATGGTACTGTACTGACAGTTCAGGGCTGGTCTCTGTTGCCTATGGGTTGGACATTCAGCAGCAGCTGTAGCTAGATCAGCCTTGTTGGCTTCAGCCCATGCTGACACCTCATCTACAGGTTCCTTTCTCATCATAAGAATTGTTTGTTAATTGCTTGCTTGACCCTGTGAGTTCATGGGTCCTGATGGAACCCAAGTCGTGATGAGTAGTTGTGGTGTCCATGGCCAGGTCCCCAGTCTCTATCAGGATGTGGAAGCAGGACAAAAGTTTTCCTCACTTAATGTATACTTCCTTGCTCTAAGATCTTATGGGTCTATGCTGTGATTCTCCCGCTGGGGCTTGTCCTAGATGGCACATGGTATACTTTTCTACCACAGAAACGTAGGGTCTACCAGGCATACGGGCACACTTGTGCCACAGCCTGTCCTGCTGCTGTGCCCTTTCCTTCTCTAGCTTCCCTGTCACATAGTAAACATGTTGGGCAATATTCCAAAGTTTGGAATACTACCTCTAGAACCCAGAGAGGTCTACCAGATCTGTGCTTCCTTCTTAGAGGTGGGAGGTATAAGATACAATCATCCATCTTTTACTTTAGAGGGGAAGTCCCAGCAAGCCCCAGAGCACTGGGCTCTTAAAAATCTACTGAATCCCTAGGTCTCCCAATCTTCATAGCATTTTCTCCTACCTTCTAGAACACATACATCATACAAAGAACTCCAACACACTTGCCAGTTTTATTCATTCAGTCTATTTAATGTGTCATCCAAATCATGGACCAGTGTGATGCTCTGAGGAATGTCCAGATGGTCCAGCTCTTTTGGGATTATATTATGGCAGAGGGCAGGAGAATTAACAGAGCCCCAGGACAGAGCTATAAATACTTACTGTGATCCATCCCATGTGAATATAAACTGCTTCTAATCCTCCTTCCTGATTAAGATGGGAAATACTGCACCCACCAAATCCATGGCTGTGTATCCCATCAATGCACACTGGCTCTAGAAAAGAGACCACATCTGGCATGACAGCTGTCCTTCAGGCCACTGTGGGGTTGAGCCCGCAGTAGTTCACTTTTGCCTCCCTAAGTCTCTGTGATTTCAAAGGGTCCCAAACAGTGAGTGACATGGGGGAGATAGCAGAATCCATCACCCTCTGCAGAGGCCTTTCAGGATCTGTCATTTCTCCTGGGAAATACGGTTTCTGAGTTACTAACTTGTCCTGAAGGCAATTTCATGTTTCCACTTTGGCCTTCCCCACGGCCACGGAATCCACGTGGTGCATCAGTGTCCAGAGCTGCTGTGATGAAGCACCACGAGCCTGGTAGTTCAAGCAACAGCGAGGTGCTGTCTCACAGTTCTGGAGGCGAGAAGTCTGCCTCCAGACGATCAGGGTATGGATGGGGTTGGTTCCTTCTCAGGGTGGAGAGGGAGGACCTGTTCCAGGCCCCTCTCCTGGCTTCCGGTGGGTTCTGGCACTCTGGTGTTCCTTGCCTTGAGCAAGCACCATCCCCATGTCTGCATGCATCTTCATGTGGTGTACTCCCAGTGTGTGTCTCTGTGTTCAAATTTCTCTTTCTCATAAGGACACCAGTCAGAGAAGATTAGGTCCCATCCTAATGACCTTATTTTTTTTTAAGACTTTATTTGACAGAGAGAGAGTGCACACGCAGGGGGAGAGTCAGTCAGAGCAGGCAGAAGGAGAAGCAGGCTTCCCACTGAGCAGGGAGCCTGATGCGGGACTTGATCCCAGGACTCCAGGATCATGACCTGAGCCAAGGGCAGATGCTTAACCCCTGAGCTGCCCAAGCATCCCCCTAATGACCTTATCTTGACTAATTCCATTTGTAATGACCCCATTCCAAACAAGGTCCCATTCTGAGCTACTGGGTTTAGGACTTCAATTTGTTTGGGGGGAGACACAATTCAACCCATAACATGTGGATTTGGCCAACTACCAAGTCTGTCTGTTCCAGTTCAACATGGAGCATAAGGAAATGTCCACTGGACCTGCTGGACATGGGCCAAGTCTGTCTTTATTGTTCAGCCCCAATGTGCTCCAGTCCAACACCACCCCCCTGACAACACTTTGAGTCCCTGGGTATTAACGATCATATACAATAACGCTTCACCTGGGAGTTCCCCCTTTCTTTTCTGTGCGGATGCACAAGTGGCTGGAGGGCCTCTGGGGAATGACCATGGAATCATTACCAGTCGCACTTGCTATGCTGTTGAGGGTCCTTCTTCCTGAGAACCAAGTGTCTCCTTTAGTCCCTGGGCTTTAGCCCTGAGAATTGGCTCAGGTACAGGAGCTGAGCAAGGGCTCTGACTTGTCATCGGGGAAGCTGCACTCAGAGTCCCCATCACCCATCCTTGATTTTGGCTGATGGCAGAGCTAGAGCACTACCCTATTGGCTGCTCCTCTCTGTGCTCCTAGGAGCACTGTTCCAGGCTCTACTTCCAGGACTCTGTGAGAGGCGGGCGCTCTTGACGCCCCTCCCATCTCACTGCTTGTCCCAGGAACTGCATCTGGCTGGCTGCTGATGGGAAGCACTGCCTCTTGGCCTCTGTGGTTTGCGGATCACCTCCTCCCCGATGTTGTCATGGAGCACAGTCCTGCCACAGCTGTCAGTGGCCACTTAGCCTCCTAACATGGCTGGCGGCCTCTCACCTGTGAATTCTTCACCACTTTGTGAACACGGCGTCTGTCCGGGAGTCCCGAGGAGCACAGCCGATGAGGGGCACCTTTCTGGACTTGCACGCTCTGTGCGTTCTGGGGCGCACGCTTCTCTGAGCCTTTTGATTCTTCTCCTGTCTTCTGCTCCCAGCAGATCTGACACATTGACTTCATTTAATATGGACCATCGCTTTCTCCAAGGGCTATCCTGGCTAGTACACATCCTGGCTTGCCAGAGCATTGAATTCTGTACCACAGGAGGGTGTCTCTATATTTATAAATTCTTCCTCATCTAACTTGTGCTCTACCCTCACTGGATCCAGCACATCTGGGGACAAGTCCCACATGTGCTTCCCCAACCCCTGCAGGTGCATGGCTGCTGGGGCCTGCAGCTACGGGGGCGTAGGATCCCTTTCTCCCTCAGCCAACCCAACACTTGCCCTGCTGGGTTGTGTTGCAAGTTGACAGGTTGTTGGTCCGATGGTGAGTTTGGAGTAGGTCCTGGGATGAAGGTTGGGGCATGTTCTCTTATAAGAAGAGGGCTTCTGCATTGCTTTGAAGCAAGGTTGGAGGACACATTAATCAGGGGAGAGTTGGCTTTTTGTATAGATCCCAGAGGTGAAGGATTTCCAGGTGTACTGACTTAGTTGTCACCATTCCAAATCTCTGAGTCGTGGTCTTTCCCAACCAGGGCCCTTATCTTGGCAATCCAGGTTTGCAGAGGTTAAGGCCAACCTTCCCTGGACTCCTTTACACTTATATTTAATTCCTGGGCCAGATTCTCAGCTTTTCAACCCTCTGGCTACAGGAGATCTGAGTGTCTTTCTGTGTTTTCAAGGAGGCTCTCTGGTTTACTGTTTGTCTTGAACTGACGACTAATCACCACCAGGCTTTCTCTGTGTTTCTCCAGTCACTGATCGTTCCCAGCCAGAGCCCCGAACCCATAGTCCTTAGGTTTCTCTCAGTGCTTCCGTCCCCCTGGATCCCATCCTGTCACCCATGAAGGGTGGCACAGTTGCATCTGCAATTTAACCATCCAAGGACGTTGAACTGTCCCAGGAACGGTTGGCCCCGCCTACCACCATGAGGAGGCCACACTGGCAGTGGACAGTGGACAACACAACTTCCTTCTCCCCTTTGGAGTCGGCTTCCTGCATCCACTACCATTCTAGCTGTCCTCATCCAGGTGTGGAGATGGAGGCCTGTGTTCAGGGCTTTGCTGGGCACTGTCTGGACCTGTGCTGGCCAGGAGTAGGGGGAGCAGGACGGGGTCCAGGGGGAAAATGAGAGCAATGTGGTCATCACAGAAACTGCAGCCAACCTGTGGCACCGGGAAAGTGGGATGGCCCTTCGCAGGTGTTCTGAATTGAGGCCTGCGGCTAGACATTTGTCCCCCCGTCCCTATGGGCCACTGGGTATGGGCTGCCTCTGGAAGGGGATGAAGCCTTAGGTGAGGCAGCTGCCTCAGGCTGAGGCCATTGCTGGGGACATAACCAAGTGTGAGCCATGTAGCAACACTCCCAGCAGTGGGGGGAGATCCAGGGAGCTCACGCCAGCATCCGTGCCTTGGCTGCCTTGGGAGAGAAGCATGCAAGGCAACATGTCCCTGGCTGGACTCAGTAAGAACCCGGCTCTGCTTATGTCCTGACAGCTGGATAGTCCACAACCAATGTCCCACAAGAGCTGAGAGGCCCCAGATGTGGTCTGAGCCAGATCCAGGTGAGCTTATGACAGGGAAGACGGGAGTGTGCGGAGAACACAGGTGCCTGGGATCCGGCCAGCCTGAGAAGGTGTTCTGATGGAGCAGGGCCAAGCAGGTTGCGTCCTTTCCTCACCCTCTCGCCCCAAATCTCTCACCTTCCTTCGGGGAAGAATGTGTGAGAGGTGGACGTGTCTGTGGAACAGTTGCAAGAGGCCGGAATGTCTGCTCTACGGGCAGGCAGGCCCCTGGGGAGGAAGAGAACGTGGTTTCCTCAATTCAGCACAGCCGCGTGTTTGTTGATGTTTGGGCTGCCCAGTATCCATTCGTACTCCTTGAAAACACAGAGTCTCCTTTTGGAAAAATACTTCTTCACATGTGTGGCCTTGGTGCACCTGTCAGTCAAGGTGTTCTGCCAGCTGTAGCCAAGGGGCGGGTGTAAGGCCCAAACTTGGCCCAGCAGACTCTCGCTGGGACTTCCATCTGGAGGGGAATCACCCACAGATAGAGAACTGTGGTGGAGCATGTTCACTCCACGGATGGGGCCTGCACCAGAAGGTTGAGACCTGCAGAGACACCACGTTCTGGTCTTGCTTCCAGTCCCAGTTCTCAGATCTGTCCGTTCTTTGAGCTGGCAGCTGTTCCCCCACGTTTTGCTTGTGACCCAGAGTTAGATGCTGTTTTCAGCCAAAGAACCTGAGTTGGTAGGTAGAAGGCGGCCCGATGGCCTGGCTCCCAGGGACGTGGTCCTGGCTACCGGCTCCTGGTGTGTGGGCTAAGAAATCCATCCTGGTTCCTCTGCAGATTTGCCATGTGGACCTCCCCTGTGTTCAGCTTTCATTTACCAGTTTCAGATGGTTTTGGGGAAAACACTTCTGAGAGTTGGGAAGACAGGGTGAGGCCAGTTTCCTCCCTCCCTCCCTCCCTTTTCCTCTTTCTTTCTTTCTTTCTTCCTTTCAACGAGGAGCAGAAGGAGAAGCAGACTCCCTACCGAGCAAGGAGCCAGATGCGGGACTTGATTCTAGGACTCCGGGATCATGACCTGAGCCTACTTTTAACTGACTGAGCCACCCAGGCAACTCAAGGCAAGTTTTCTTAAAAAAGAGACGGATTCAGAGAGAGGGCAGTGTCATTGTAACTAAACAGTTCTTTCTCATGAAGAACTTTCTGTTTTCGTGGTAAATCTAGATATTCATTTTAGCTGTGAAAACTGTACTTCAGGAACCAAAGCAGATAGTCCTGGTGTTGGCCACAGACACTGAAGGTGGTTCTCTGTGCTTTCAGTATCTCGGCCGCCACGGGGAGGTCAGTGTGTCTATCCCCATGATGTTGGTGTGATTTATTACGATCATGAATCTCTTTTGTACTGAAACAATACATATATTTTGGTTATCATATGAATTTTCTTTGTGTCAAGCTTCAAAAGGCAAGTAGGACTCAGTATTTGAAAATGCTCCTTTTCCTCTTCAGTTTTGCTGATGGATGTTTTTTCTGTGCCTTACTTATTAATAGAAGTGAGGAATAAATTATTGAATGTTTTTTTTTTTTGATGCATTGCCCTGGAAAAATATTTTTATCTTTGGCCAGTTTGTTGCTTTGTGTATACTGTCTTCTGAGCACTAGGTCTTAAAATCCCACCTTGAATGTATTTTACTCTTCACTAGAAGGGAAAATAGAACCTTTGTCTTCATATTGAGAATAGAATAAGCAAAAACAGCTGGTGAAAATGTGAGCTCTTTATATTAGTTTACTTTTTTTTTCTTCCTAGGAAGAGCATTTCATTTTCTCTTTTAAGACATATAGTTTATAATCTCTGGTGATGTAAAGACTTCTTTCTAAAGGTAAATGAATGTGCTTTTGTTTTTGGTTGGGTCATGTCATCCCAACTTCCAGAAAGTTCCAGCCCAAGCTACAGAGAGGTTCACAGGTTTATTTTCTTAATAATAATCCTTGGCATGCATGCCGTTCATTCATTCATTCTCCATTGAGAATTTATCTATCCCTAGTACTAAAGATACATTGTAATAAAGATACATTGTAAACAAGTAAGAAAATAGATCCCTGCTTTTGTAGAGTAAAAAGAGTGTTTCCGCAATTTTAGCTTGAATTATGAAAGTAAAAATACAATTTCATTTTTTTAAAACAATTTCATTTTATTCAAGAAAACATATGGCTGGAGAATAATCATTCATAGGTTTTTATAATTAGGATAACTTATAGTCTTTTTGTGTGTTCCGAATTAAGGGTGAGCATTCATAGAATTACTGAGTCACCCATTCTCGCTGAAGAAAGTGAGGTGTGTGTGTGTGTGTCGCTGTGAGTGTGGGTACGGGTGAGGAGGGAAACAACTCCGAGGTAATTAAGGTAACATTTTACGGGCCAGTCTTGCTTTTTCAGCTTGTCGCCCTGCAGTGCCATCTGGTGGTTGAAATGGAGGAAAATATTTCCGCCTACGCGGACAATTTTGTAAACATTTGGTCCCTGCGTCTGTGATGGACATATAATTTATTATCCAAGCTGGGGCAGTTTTGAACGTTCAAAGGAAAAGTACTAATAATTTCCGAGGGACAACATGTGTAAAGTAAGGCTGTCCAAGGCCAACCTACATCAGATGCAAGAGTAGTAATGATAATACACCGGCATTTCCAGGGCACTGTTGCTTTACAGGAATTATTTCATAACTTCCACGCAATAACCCCATGAAAGGTCAAGTTCAGCTTTTTTGTTTGTTTTTTTTTGTTTTTTGTTTTTTTTTTTTTGAGAGAGTGTGAGCAGGGGATGGAGGAAGGAGTCAGGGGCAGAAGGAGAGGGAGAGGGAGAAACTTAAGTAGGCTCCTTGCTCAGCACAGCCTGATGCAGGGCTCGATATCACTACCCTGGGATCATGACCCGAGTCGAAACCAAGTCAGAGGTTTAACTGGCTGAACCGTCCAGGCACTCTGGTAAGTTCAATTATTATCTTCATTTTACTGATGAAAAGAGGGAACTTTCAGGTTTCCCCGATAAAATCTAGAACTTCCAGTTCATTTCAGATAATCAGCAAATGATTTTGGTGAAAGTCTGCCTCACATATTCAGATAAACCATGGATGATTTTTCAGTATATCTCATGTAACACTTGAGACATACCTATACTAAAAATACTTTGTGGCTTATCTAGAATTTAAACTTAACTGGATCGTCTGCTGCTGTTGTTGTCCTAAGTCTGGCAACCCTCGTCCGTAGAGGTCAAGAAACTCACGTGAGATGATGTAAGTGGCAAGGACTTTTTTGAGACCAGCTCTTGCTCAGAACGAAGCTCAGATCCTTCCCTGCATGACCATAATCTACTCCTGACCGGGGAGCTCACAATTGGGTGGGGAGGCAGAAGCCCCACGATTTAATCATACTGGGACTTCCAACTCCATACACAGGCATGTGGGGACCATATAGCACATGAAGGTTTGTTTGGCCCATAATTGTTAACAGTGCTGTTTGTTTTAATTTAGTAAACCTCACAACATTTTAGTACAAGTGCAATAGGGCCATGGGAAGAATTAGATCCAGGGACCAGACGATGTAGGAAGACTGGGGAAAATTTTCACCAGCTTCGAACTTCGGGTGTGGGGCAGCAGGAGTGAAGGCCGGAAGGGCACACGCAGGGCTCAGCAGCACGATCGTGGGGGGATCCTGGGAATTCTTACGAGGCATTTTCATGCTCACTTCCCAACAGGGTGTCACAGAGGACGGACCCACATGAAAGCCCCCAGTGAGGGATGGCTTCTCTGACCAGCACCCATGGGCGGCCAGCCCCCACTGGAGGCAGCCGGTGGTTGTGAGCGCTGGGCCTAGGGCTGAGCTGCCAACTTCTAGAACGTATATATTTTTTTTTTAAAATTTTTTATTTATTTTCAGCGTAACAGTATTCATTGTTTTTTCACCACACCCAGTGCTCCATGCAATCTGTGCCCTCCCTAATACCCACCACCTGGTTCCCCCACCCTCCCACCCCGCCCCTTCAAAACCCTCAGGTTGTTTTTCAGAGTCCATAGTCTCTCATGGTTCACCTCCCCTTCCAATTTCCCTCAACTCCCTTCTCCTCTCCATCTACCCTTGTCCTCTATATTATTTGTCATGCTCCACCAATAAGTGAAACCATATGATACTTGACTTTCTCTGCTTGACTTATTTCACTCAACATAATCTCTTCCAGTCCTGTCCATGTTGCTACAAAAGTTGGGTATTCGTCCTTTCTGATGGAGGCATAATACTCCATAGTGTATATGGACCACATCTTCCTTATCCATTCATCCGTTGAAGGGCATCTTGGTTCTTTCCACAGTTTGGCGACCGTGGCCATTGCTGCTATAAACATTGGGGTACAGATGGCCCTTCTTTTCACTACATCTGTATCTTTGGGGTAAATCCCCAGCAGTGCAATTGCAGGGTCATAGGGAAGATCTATTTTTAATTTCCTGAGGAATCTCCACACTGTTCTCCAAAGTGGCTGCACCAGTTTGCATTCCCACCAACAGTGTAAGAGGGTTCCCCTTTCTCCACATCCTCTCCAACACACGTTGTTTCCTGTCTTGCTAATTTTGGCCATTCTAACTGGTGTAAGGTGGTATCTCAATGTGGTTTTGATTTGAATCTCCCTGATGGCTAGTGATGATGAACATTTTTTCATGTGTCTGGTAGCCATTTGTATGTCTTCATTGGAGAAGTGTCTGTTCATATCTTCTGCCCATTTTTTGATATGATTATCTGTTTTGTGTGTGTTGAGTTTGAGGAGTTCTTTATAGATCCTGGATATCAACCTTTTATCTGTACTGTCATTTGCAAATATCTTCTCCCATTCCGTGGGTTGCCTCTTTGTTTTGATGACTGTTTCTTTTGCTGTGCAGAAGCTTTTTATCTTGATGAAGTCCCAGAAGTTCATCTTTGCCTTTATTTCCTTCGCCTTTGGAGACATATCTTGAAAGAAGTTGCTATGGCTGATATCAAAGAGGTTACTCCCTATGTTCTCCTCGAGGATTCTGATGGATTCCTGTCTCACGTTGAGGTCTTTTATCCATTTCGAGTTTATCTTTGTGTACGGTGTAAGAGAATGGTCAAGTTTCATTCTTCTACATATAGCTGTCCAGTTTTCCCAGCACCATTTATTGAAGAGACTGTCTTTTTTCCACTGGATATTTTTTCCTGTTTTGTCAAAGATTATTTGACCATAGAGTTGAGGGTCCATATCTGGGCTCTCTACTCTGTTCCACTGGTCCATGTGTCTGTTTTTATGCCAGTACCATGCTGTCTTGGTGATCACAGCTTTGTAGTAAAGCTTGAAATCAGGTAACGTGATGCCACCAGTTTTATTTTTGTTTTTCAACATTTCCTTAGCAATTCGGGGTCTCTTCTGATTCCATACAAATTTTAGTATTATTTGCTCCAGCTCTTTGAAAAATACTGGTGGAATTTTGATTGGAATGGCATTAAAAGTATAGATTGCTCTGGGCAGTATAGACATTTTAACGATGTTTATTCTTCCCATCCAAGAGCATGGAATGGTCTTCCATCTTTTTGTGTCTTCTTCAATTTCTTTTAGGAGTGTTCTGTAGTTCCTCGAGTACAGATCTTTAACCTCTTTGGTTAGGTTTATTCCGAGGTATCTTATGGTTTTTGGTGCTATAGTAAATGGAATCGATTCTCTAATTTGCCTTTCTGTATTTTCATTGTTAGTGTATAAGAAAGCCACTGATTTCTGGACATTGACTTTGTATCCTGCTACATTACTGAATTGCTGTATGAGTTCTAGTAGTTTGGAGGTGGAGTCTTTCGGGTTTTCCATATAAAGAATCATGTCATCTGCGAAGAGAGAGAGTTTGACTTCTTCCTTGCCAATTTGGATACCTTTTATTTCTCTTTGTTGTCTGATTGCTGTTGCTAGGACTTCTAATACTATGTTGAACAAGACTGGTGAGAGTGGGCATCCTTGTCGTGTTCCTGATCTCAATGGGAAGGCTGCAAGCTTTTTCCCATTGAGGATGATATTTGCTGTGGGTTTTTCATAGATAGATTTGATGAAGTTCAGGAATGTTCCCTCTATCCCTATACTTTGAAGTGTTTTAATCAGGAACGGATGCTGGATTTTGTCAAAAGCTTTTTCTGCATCAATGGAGAGGATCATGTGGTTCTTCTCTCTTCTCTTATTGATTTGTTCTATCACATTGATTGATTTGCGAATGTTGAACCATCCTTGTAACCCAGGGATGAATCCTACCTGGTCATGGTGGATAATCTTTTTAATGTGCTGTTGGATCCTGTTTGCTAGGATCTTGTTGAGAATCTTAGCATCCATATTCATCAGTGATATCGGTCTGAAATTCTCCTTTTTGGTAGGGTCTTTGCCTGGTTTGGGGATCAGGGTGATGCTGGCTTCATAAAAAGAGTCTGGAAGTTTTCCTTCTGCTTCAATTTTTTGAAACAGCTTCAGGAGAATAGGTATTATTTCTTCTTTGAAAGTTTGATAGAATTCCCCAGGGAATCCGTCAGGTCCTGGGCTCTTGTTTTTTGGGAGGTTTTTGATCACTGCTTCAATCTCGTTACTAGATATCGGTCTATTCAGGTTGTCAATTTCTTCCTGGTTCAATTTTGGGAGTTTATAGTTTTCCAGGAATGCATCCATTTCATCTAGGTTGCTTAGCTTATTGGCATATAACTGTTGATAATAGCTTCTGATGATTGTTTCTACTTCCTTGGTGTTAGTTGTGATCTCTCCCTTTTCATTCTTACTTTTATTAATTTGGGCTTTCTCTCTTTTCTTTTGGATTAGTGTGGCCAATGGTTTATCGATCTTATTGATTCTTTCAAAAAACCAGCTTCTAGTTTCGTTGATATGTTCTACTGTATCTCTGGTTTCTACCTCGTTGATCTCTGCTCTAATCTTGATTATTTCCCTTCTTACGTGTGGAGTTGGTTTGATTTGTTGTTGATTCTCCAGTTCTTTAAGGTGTAGAGACAGCTGGTGTATTCTGGATTTTTCAATTTTTTTGAGGGAGGCTTGGATGGCTATGAATTTCCCCCTTAGGACCGCCTTTGCTGTATCCCATAGGTTTTGGAGTGAAGTGTCTTCGTTCTCATTGGTTTCCATAAATTGTTTAAGTTCTTCTTTGATCTCCTGGTTGATCCAAGCATTCTTAAGCAAGGTGGTCTTTAGCTTCCAGGTATTTGAGTTCCTTCTGAACTTTTCCTTGTGATTGAGCTCCAGTTTCAAAGCATTGTGATCTGAGAATATGCAGGGAATCATCTCAGTCTTTTGGTATCGGTTGAGCCCTGATTTGTGACCCAGTATGTGGTCTATTCTGGAGAAGGTTCCATGTGCACTTGAGAAGAATGAGTATTCTGTTGTTTTAGGGTGGAATGTTCTGTATATATCTATGAGGTCCATCTGGTCCAATGTGTCATTCAATGCTCTTATTTCTTTATTGATTTTCTGCTTCGATGATCTGTCTATTTCTGAGAGAGGCGTG
This sequence comes from Martes martes, assembly GCF_963455335.1. Classification (NCBI taxonomy): domain Eukaryota; kingdom Metazoa; phylum Chordata; class Mammalia; order Carnivora; family Mustelidae; genus Martes; species Martes martes. Next base: position 5,605,218 of record NC_137888.1, on the reverse strand, counting down.
TTAAGATCTCCTACTATTAATGTATTCATATCAATATGACTCTTTATCTTGATTAATAGTTTTCTTATGTAATTGGCTGCTCCCATATTGGGGGCATAGATATTTACAATTGTTAGATCATCTTGGTGGATAGTCCCTTTAAGAATGATGTAGTGTCCTTCTGTATCCCTGACTACTGTCTTTAGTTTAAAATCTAATTTATCTGATATGAGAATCGCTACCCCGGCCTTCTTTTGAGGCCCATTGGCGTGAAAGATGCTTCTCCATCCCTTCACTTTCAGTCTGGGTGTATCTTTAGGTTCAAAATGGGTCTCTTGTAGACAACATATGGATGGGTCCTGTCGTTTTATCCAATCTGCAACCCTGTGTCGTTTTATGGGTGCATTTAGGCCATTCACATTGAGAGTGATTATTGAGAGATACGTTTTTATTGACATTGTGTTATCTTTGAAGTCTTTCTTTCTGTCGATTGTCTCTATATTTCTGTTCAATGCTATTCTTAGGATTTTTCCTCTTTTATAGAACCCCCCTTAATATTTCCTGCAGTGTCGGCTTGGTGGTTGCATAGTCTTTCAAGCCTTGCCGGTCTTGGAAACTCTTTATCTCTCCATCCATTTTGAATGTCAGTCTTGCTGGATAAAGTATTCTTGGCTGCATGTTCTTCTCATTTAGTGCCCTGAATATATCTTGCCAGCCCTTTCTGGCTTGCCAGGTCTCTGTGGACAGGTCTGACGTTATTCTGATGGGCTTTCCTCTGTATGTAAGGAGGTTCTTTGTCCTAGCAGCTTTCAAGAGATTGTATCTACAATTATGATTCCTCAATTTTACTATGAGGTGCCTGGATGTTTTTTTTGAATTTATAATCTTGGGGGGGGACCTTTCTACTTCTAGTACGTGAACACTTGTTCCATTCGCAAGATTGGGAAAATTTTCATGAAAAATTTGTTCCACTATATCTTCTAGACTTCTTTCTTTCTCCTCCCCTTCAGGGATTCCAATAATTCTGACGTTGGAACGTTTCATGGCATCATTTATTTCCCTGATTCTGTTTTCGTGGTTTCTAAGCTGTTTGTTCCAGGCTTCCTCCTGATCCTTTCTCTCTATTTGTTTGTCCTCCAGATCACTAATTCTATCTTCTGTCTCAGTTACCCTAGCTTTTAGAGAATTTAGATTAGATTGGAACTCATTGAGAGCGTTGTGAACCTCATCCCTGGTGGCCTTCAGCTCTGCCCTAACATTATGAACCTCCTCTCTGGTCGCTTTCAATTCTGCCCTAATCAATTCTGTTTGGTCATCCATGGCTTTCTCCAACCTAGCTATTGCCTGGATAATTGTTAGCCTGAATTCTCTTTCTGACATATTGTCTATGTTGATAGCCGTTAGCTCTGTTGCAGAAGGCCCATCCTCTGTATTTTTCTTCTGTTGGGGATTCCTCCTCCTAGTCATTTTGGTGAGAGATGACTGGACAGATGTAGCTGGATGTATTGACCGTGGTGCAGTCAAGGTGCACCCTGGAACGCTTCTGAGCACTCAGGATTCCCCACCCAAATGAGAGAAAAAAGAAAAGAAAAAGAAAAAAGAGGGAGAGAGAGAGACAGGAAAAAAAGGGAAGATAAAAGTGAAGGTTCAGCCCAAATGGGCCCCAGGGTAAGGTTTATGACGTATACAAACAAAAACAGACAAACAAAAAGACTGATAAAAGTATATGACGAGAGAAAAAAAATATATATATAAGCAAAAAAAAGGAGGAGCCTCGTCAAGAAGAACCCCAAGTATAAGATTTATATACTATCCAGACAAACATAAATACACAGAGACACTGGCAGAAGAAAAAGATGGGAGCATGGTTATAGATTCTCGGTGTGGGCGAGGAAGGTTATTTTGATTCTTCCTGGATGTATCTTGATATCTTTGTTAAAGGACTCAACTTTCCTAAGAAAAAGGGGGATTAAAAATTGGTTCACCTATAGGGGTAGCATTGCTTGGAGAAAGGGGGTTACCTTGAAGTTTAACTCTATATGAATATTAGAAAATAAAAATAAAAAAGGAATAAACTGGACTAAACTAAATTAAAAATTTTTTTAAAAATTAAGAAAATAGAAAAGCAAAAGAAAAACACATGTGTATGTATCAAAAAATTCAGGTTAGAAGTTTATTATGGAATTTGATGTACTGGACATCTCACTGTGATGGTAAATAGGTTAAAAAATTATCTATATAAGAAAAGAAAAAAAATGAACCAGAATAGTGGGAAAGAATTAAAAATAAAAGTTGTATCTATGAAGTAGTGGTGGTTGTTCTCTTGTAGTCTTTTTTTTTTTTTTTCCTGATTTGTTTTCTGGGGGAGGGGGCTGCCACGTGGGTTTTCAGTCAATGATGTTCCCTGAGTTAAGTCCTCCCAACCCCCTCAAGGGGGTGGGCTCTGAGAAAAACGTTTTTTTTTCATGTTTTTGTTCTCTGGAGGTTTTTATGTTTGTTCACTTCTTTTCTCTCGCCTTGACAGCTTTTGATGGTTTTTGGAGGTTTAGAGGAAAGAAAACTGCACCCCAACCTCCCTCTCAGAGAGAAGCCTCAGTCTGCTCCCCTGCAGGTGCTGCAGCCGCTGGGCCGCTGGCAGAGCAGGTTCTGAGTCACGGTCCCTGGGGACGCAGGATCTCCTGCTTGTACGCAAAACCAAGGCAGCTGTGGCTGTCTGGGCAGCTCCAGACCGCCAGAGACGTTCCAAGCAGGGATCGCACACTGAGATTTTCCCACTGGCTGGGGCTGAGAGCTCAGGTCTTGCGCGCACCTCTCCCAGGGGATGGTTTGGGGCGCGGCGCCTCCAGCTCTATTGGCTCTATCGCCGCGTGGGTCTATCACCGCGTGGGTCCCAGAACACCAGGCTGGGCGTTCGTGCACCTCTCTCAGGGGAGGTTGAGGCACGCGCGCATCTCCAGGAAGGTGCGCGTTCTGCCGTCTGGCGTGGCCCCAGCCCCTCACGGGAGCCGGACTCCACCCGTTCTCGGGCGCACTGGCGGCTCCGGGACAAAGACCAGGTTTCTCCGCCGCACTCTCCGGCTCAGCGCCAGGGGATGCTGTCCTGGGTCTGGGGATTTAAGCCCCTATCCCTATCCGCCCCGATTCCCACAATTTCCCCGCGCGAGTCTTTGCTCTTTTGAGTGCTTTCAACCAGACTCCAAGTTAATGCTGGTCCCCAGATGCCGGGCACTCTCGTATTGGGGTATTATTTTCCAGTCGGTCGCCTCTGGTGGCTCCCTCCCCCTTTTGTTTATCTTCCGATATCAGTCCGACGTTCCCACTCCACTTTACCTGCCCACTGGCGTCTTCTGGCCCCCGTAGAGATCCAGACGTGTATAATTCTGATCTCAGGCTGATTTCATGGGTGATCGGAGTTCTTTGGTAGGTAATCAGCTCACTTTAGGGTGCAGGTTGAAAAGGCGCCTCCTCCTACTTCCCCGCCATCTTGTCTCCCCCTAGAACGTATATTTTTGAAGCGGGAGAGCAAGGTTCTTGTCTCACGGAGTCGAAGAATGAGTCTCGCAAACCAAGGAGAGTGAGTAAAGGGATAGAAGTTTATGAGGCAAGGATACAGAAAAAAACTTTCAGGAGTGAGAGGGATCTCAATACGGTTGCCACTGAGGGCTTTTAAGGTTGGTCTTTGATTGAAAGCTAAGATTTTACAGAAATCTTTCTGACTTCTCTACTGGCTGCACCATTGATTAAGGGTGAGTGATAACATCTTTAATGGCTTACTTATTTTTAGAGTCTGGCTATTTTCTGTTGATCACTGGAGACTGTCATAAATAAGAACCACCTCTCCCCTGTCCCACCCCACCCCTAGACACCTAGGACAGAGTAGACTGGCGTGTTCCCTTACATCTCCACATTTTTGGGATTTCTGTGAGCTGATCATGGAGCCCTTTATCTATCTTTCCCTACCTAGCCCACCTTTCTCATTTTGAGGAATCTCCTGGTTCACAAGTTCCTCTTATGAAGGAAGGAATCTACCCTCCAACCCTCAGACAGATCCTGGCATCTGTATTTATACTTGGTATCCATCCCTCTGCCTATACCAGCACGTGGCAGTGGGGACACCAGACCAAGGTGAATGGTTAGAATCCATCCCCTGGGAACTTAGAATTGGAACCCGAGGCACTACTTAGTCTCTGGTGATGAGGAGATAAAAATCTGGGAGCAGGAGGGTCCTGACAGTGGAGATGGGGCAGGGAGGAAGGGCGAGGAAGAGGGAGAAGGAGGAGGGGGAAGGAAAAAGAACCACAAAGAGAAGCAGGGACCCTGTGGTCTCAGCTGCACCTGGAGCCCAGCCCTGCTTCCTGGTGACCTCCAGCTCCCAATTTTAGAAACTTTTGTCCGAATGAACCTCATGTTCTAGTTGTGGAAGCTCCAGAGACCTCCATGTGCTCTCAGCAGCCCCTCAGCTTTCCTGTGCACAGGGCATGCCACTATCAGCACTGTTCTAGATGACATTCAACATGTGGTCCAAGAACCACAGCCCCCACCCACTGGGTCTCCCCTTCTCCTATGCCATATGGAGAAACACTGTATTATCACCAATTTACCCAGAAACAGATTTCTTTGTAGACTATTTCCCCAGGATGTCTCCCACATACATGAAATGCGGGATCCTGGCCTCATGCTAAGTCTACCTCCCGGTGGGTCAGGAGGGACCCCCTCCTGGTTGAGCTGTAGTGCTCCCTTACTTAACTCAGGCTTTCCCCATCTTCTCCCTGCATGAGCCCTTCCCTGAGTCCATGAAGCGTCTGTTACATCCCTGACTTGGGGACATGCTGGATGTTCCAGTCTTCCTGGTATCCCTCTGAAGGACTTAGGGGGTTTGGTGTCCCAGAGGACATCTTACCCAGGTAGCTGTGCCTGCCCTGCGAAGTCTGTCGCCACCTAGTGGCCAGGTGTGGTAGTGGAGAAATCTTGCCCAGAACAGAGGTGGTGCTCTCTTGGGTCTGGTGATATATGGAGTTACTTCCCGTAGGAGGCCAAGTCACGAACCTGGGGCTTGATAACTAACCTAGCTGCAGTTTCAGTGTTCCCCCCAAATCTCAGTTTTAACAGGTCAGTCAGGAATTTTCTGTTAAGCCCTAATGAGGTGGCCTATCCCATGGGCCCCTTCCATCCCCTGGAGGAAGAGGAAGGAATTCACCCAAGACCTCCTGCCCTTCTCCCCAAGGGAAATCGACCTTGCCTGCAACAATTCTTTCTTTTCTTTTGCTAATAACTTCCTTGCCCCACTGTCCTTCTTCTAAAAACCATTCTTTTCTTTAACCACTCCGAACCCTCCTCTACTTGCTAGATGGGGTGCTACCCAATTTGTGCATCACCTGATAAAGCCAACTAGATCTTCACATTTACTCAGTTGAATTTTGGTTTTTGACACCGTGAACCGCTACCCCTTACCGGGTTCAGACTATGAACTTGCTTGTGGGATTTCTTTGTATTGAACACCTGTCTCTTCCCCGTGACTGTTTGCTCCACAAAGCCAGAAACCCTGTTTTATGTACCTGCAGCTGGAAAACCGACCCCTGACATACAGTAAGTGCTGCATATGTGTGGAGAAGACAGCAGGAGCAGGACTCCCTGTATGGTCAATGACAAAATTCTAGAGGTGACTTCACTTTTTCAGGCCTCCCCTGGGTCAGTTCAGGCACAGAATGAATCCCAGGCCCTCTCTGCCTGGACACTGGCTTGGCTGAGGACCAGCCTGGTTTATCCTCTTCCAGGCCAGGGCCAGGATGACAACCGAAGAGCATTACTTGATGCGGGGGGAGACCGATGAAACAGATAGGAAATAGAGTCCATGCATTTTCTCTGAATATATTAACCAGCAAGTTTGCTTCATGCTGCCCCACAGAGTACTGCTTAATGCCATTTGTCCCTAAAATATTTTCCTGCAAGTATTAAATGGAGAATATATGAAACCATCCACTTGGTTTGGTGTTAGTGTGTATTTCTGACGTAGTGTGTGCTGGTCAGTGTTGAGAGAAACCTCCCTGAGGTCTGATAAAGATGGGAGGGCATTTTAGATTTCGTTCTAAGTCGGCATGACTGTACATAAACTTTACTTAGATCAAAAGCCCGATTTACAGCCTGCCAAGCATACATTGTCCATAGCCTAAAGGAAAGTCATGTGTCTCTACGATATTTCTCAATGCTCCTTCTGTTTCCTGCATTCCTTGACATTAAAACTCGTGATTCCTGCCTGTACGTTGATCTATAATCTTTTGAGCTTTCACAAGATGTAAAGACTCTTCATTCTCTGAAGCACTTTCTTTACTGTGAAGACCTTGCATCTCTGGGCAGCTGTCTTAACTTGGGCTCAAAGAAAACTCTCTTTCTATTGGAGATTCTAAAACGCTGCTCATTTTGCATTGACAGCAGTGAGAGATAGTGAAGCTGACTGACGTGTCACCTCCATCGGCCCTACGTAACCCCAAAGCTGAACATCACCCTAACAATCACAGACAATCTTTCTCAATTTGACGTGAGCCAATGGTATCTCGATGATTTAACTTTCAACCTTACATTATTTGTCTTAGGATTTTTATTTTATTTTATTGTTGTATTTTTAAAGATTTTATTTATTTATATGAGAGAGAGAGAGAGCGCACATGAGCAAGTGCTGAGCAGGAAACCTGATGCGGGGCTCGATTCCAGGACCCTGAGATCACAACCTGAGCTGAAGGCAGAGGCTTAGCCAACTGAGCCACCTATGTGCCCCATCTTAGGCTTTTTTAAACAAACTTTTTATTTTGGAATGGTTTATCTTTATAGCAAAATTGTGAGTATACTACAGTGAGCTTCTATAGTCTCTTATAATTAACATCTTACACCTGTATTGTACATGAAAAATGTGAAACAAATCCCAATTGAGGGATTCTACAAAATATATACCCGGTCCTCAAAACTGTCAAGGACATCAAAGCCAAAGAAAATCTCAGAAGCCTAAGGAGACAAGGTGACTAAATATCACACATGTGATTTCCTGGACAGAATCCAGGAAAGGAAAAGGACATTAGGGGAAAACAGGAAATCTAAGTAAATTACGGACTTTGATTCTTAAGAAGGTATCAATATGAACCATGAACTGTGACAGGTGTACCATACTCATGGAAGATTAATAATAGGGGAACCTGGAAACCCTGTGTCTATAACTGTGTTTTTCTTAAATCTAAAACTACTCCAAAATAGGAAGTTTACTTAACAAAAATACCTATGTGAAATCTAAAAAATACAAAGACGAAAAACCTCCTGAGATTATAGATAAGAAAGAGATTGGTGGTTGGTAGAGGCGGGAGGCAGCTGAAGGTGATCAAAAGGTACAAATTTCCGGTTATAAAATAAGTAAGTCCCAGGGATGTGATGCATAGTATGGTGACTATAGTTAACAGTGTTGTTCTGTATATTTGAAATATTTGGAAATTGCTAAGAAGAGCAGATCTTAAAGGTTCTCACAGGAAGAAACAAAGTTCTGTAACTATGGGAGGTGAGGGAGGCTAACTAGACTTATCTGGTCAGTCATCCAGCAATACAAACAAATATGTTGTACACTTGAAACCTATATAATACTTTATGTCAATTATATCTCCATTTAAAAAATCCAGATAGTACAAAACAAGCTACCATCACCTTTAACAGGAAAGTGATATAAAGGGACTGATGAGTTGAACTGCAGGAGACAATAATTTAATCTGCAGGAATGGATGTTTGAAATCACATCTTTCATTGTTAGGACAGTTTTCCAAATGGGAGGTTAGGTTAGGGAGGCATTTTACAAATTTTTCATGAATATCCTAATGGAAAAACAGTGCAATAGCATGGGAAGACTATAGGGTATCTTTGGGGTTAAATTCAGATGAAAAGCTGGCTTCCAGACAGCATGGCTCTTGACAACATAATGCAATGTTGAGAGCCTCTGTTTTAGTCTCTGTAATATGCATGTAATAATGCTCACCTCTCATGACTGTTGAGTTGATTAATGAGACTGTAGAAACAAGCCTGGCACAAGGGAAGAAGTCCCTTCACCTTCCACCATGTCTGAAAATGGACATGAATCACAGTGAAGCCTTATTTGAAAGTGGAAACTATTTATAGAATGTATTTAGTTCAGGAAGTTAGGTTTTTGTTTTTTTTTTTAAATTAACATATAATGTATTATTTGTTTCAGGGGTACATGTCTGTGATTCCAGGAAGTTAGTTTTATTTTTTTTTATTTTTAAAATTTTTTAGATTTTATTTATTTATTTGACAGAGAGAGAGCACAAGCAGGCAGAGCGGCAGGCAGGGGGAGAGGGAAAGCAGGCTCTCCGCTGAGCAAGGAGTTCAATGTGGGGCTTGATCCCAGGACCCTGGGATCATGACCTGAGGTGAAAGCAGCCGCTTAACCGACTGAGCCACCCAGGCACCCTCAGGAGGTTAGTTTTATTTCAAGTGCATATACTATCTAAAGCAGGAACACTGAATCTGAAATTTTCTTGCCTATTGTAGGTAATTGAGATTTGCATGGAGATATAATTAATTCCTCTGAAAATTAAACACCAGGATCTTATTTGCAATGTTCATTTGATTCAGAATAGTTTCAAATAATTAAAATTTGATATTATCCTGAATTCTGAATTAAAGAAATCTAAATCTATGGGGTCTTAATTTAAAGTTAAAATAACCAAGTGCTTAAAAAATGTGGTGTCCTTCCCCATATGGATCACATTCCTCTCTTGACAGTGTCAGATCCTGGATCTAATGAGGCAGCATTAAATATAAATAATGTGCTTCTCCCCTACTGCCAAACCAGATGACATACTCACCAGTGGGGAGCAGGGACATTTACTTTAGGAACATTGCAGAAAGTGTTCTAAGGACAAAAAGGGAATCAGAATGATGTAGTAAAACAAACAAATAGCCAGCTAGCCAGCCAGCCACAGTGGTTTTAAAAGAGCTTCCATGAATAAAATCAGAAGAAATCAGAGAGGGAGGCAAACCATAAGAGACTCTGAACTCTAGGAAACAAACTGAGGTTTGCTGGAAGGGAGGTGGGTGGGGGACCGGGGTAACTGGGGGATGGGCATTAAGGAGGGCACATGATGTCATGAGCACTGGGTGTTATATGCAACTGATGATTCATTAAATTCTACCCCTGAAACTAGTAATACAGTATATATTAATTAATTAAATTCAAATAAAAAAAGAGCTTCCTTTGTTTGGGTTTGGGGTGAGATGATGCTTTAGATATTCAGAAGCATGCTGAGGATGTCTCTAGGGGGCTGAGTAGATCTGCTGTGAGGAACACCTGAAAGGAGCTGGGTAGAGTCCTATATATATATATACAGGGCTTTCAGAATAGTTTCCGAATACAAGGTTTTCAGCCTTGTGTTCTCAGATTGCAAAGGTAGTGTGTTCGTTGTTGCAACCTTGGAATATGCAAATAAGGACAAGGAACCAACATTTTAGAAAAATCTAATTTTACTGTCCAGAGATCACCATTGTCAGTGTGTTGGTGTATATGTTTTTAGTTTCTGTTATGAACTGAATGTTTGTATCCTGCATAGAAGTCACATGTTGAAGCCCTAACTGTGATGCTCTTAGAAGGTGGGGACATTGGGAGGTGATCAGGATACGATGAGGTGGAGTCCCCAGGATGGTGTCTGTGTCCTTAGAAGTGGAAGGACAGCTTCCTTTCGCTTTCTGCCATATGAGGACAGAGCCAGAAGGTGGCCAGCTGTAAATCTGGGAGAGAAAGGGAGAGCTTTCATCGGACACCATCCCTGCCAGCACCTTGGTCTTGGAAACTCAACCTCCAGAACTGTGAGAAATAGTTGTCATTTGTTGAAGCCACTGAGTATTTAGAATTTTGTAATGGCAGCTTGAGCAGACCAAGACAGTCTCCCTCTCCCTCTCCTTCCCTCTCTCTCTCTGACAGTCTCTCTCTCTCACCCCCCCACCCCCACAAACATCCATATACATACATTTTTAAAAATTGCAATTATGTTACCCAATGTTTCTTTATTTTTTTCCTTTTCTTTAAAAAAAATTTTTTTTATTATATTCAGTTAGCCAGCATATAGCACATCATTAGTTTTTGATGTAGTGTTCAATGATGCCTTAGTTTAGAGTCTGTCTTGTCTCATGACATGGCTCTGCAACTTGGTTCTTACCAACTTTATAAAGTTCCAGTGAAGAATTTCCCATTGTTTTTTTATTTAGTTAAATGATCACTATACTACATTTAAGCAATTTCTGCTCTGCTAGCTTGCTTCCATCCTCTCTCTCATATCTATCTATGAAAAACTCTCCCTGTTTCTCCTCTACTCAATATTCACCTTGAACACTACTGTGAGGTGTTTTTCCCTGACACCAATTCTGTGACACCAGCTGGGTGTCTTCTGATTTGATTCAATCAATTCTGACTTATCTGCCCGGATATCATCAGATTCACAGGTGAAGGGCAGATGCCGCGACCAAACTATGTTATGTGGGCGAGGTGTAGACTTGGGCGATGCGAGGCCACCAAGATTCGGGGTCATTCATTCATGTACACAGGGCCTAGCCCACCCTGACTGCTAGACCTAACATCAGCCACACCCTTAACTGAAAGAGTATCCCGTTACTGTCTGTCTCTTGTACCCTCGCTTGTCTTCATAACATATACCACCATCCAACATACACTTATCTGTTCATTTATTGGTGGTTTCCCCCTCAAGCATATGAGCTTCTCCAAAGGGGAGAATTCTGTTCATCACCGTCAAAGCTTAGTACGTATGTATTCTGTGAATTCACCAACGTCATCGAGATCATCAACAATATAAAGAAGCACAAATACCAGGTGTTGCATAAGGAGTTTATAGTCAGTATCTCAGTCAGTCCTCACAAAGCTGGATGAGGTTGAGTATTGTTATGCTTCTTTTTCCTTATAGGTGAATTTTTCTCATTTTATGTACAGGTAATGTATTTGTTAGCTATTTCTGTGTAACAAATGACCACCACAGCAGCTTTAAACAGCACACATTTATTATTTTCTTAGTTGCTGTGGGTCAGGAATCCAGACGCAGCTTGCTGGGTCTCTGTTCAGGGTCCTTGCACGACTGCAGTCAAGAAGCCAGTTAGGACTGGAGTCTCATCTGAAGGCATGGCTGGGGAAGGGTCCTCTTCCCAGCTCACGTGGCTGCTGGCAGGGCCTCGGTTCCTAGCTGGCTGCTGACTACTGGAGTCTGGCCTCAGTCACGGTCCTTTGCCCTTGGACCTCCCCAGCCTGACTGTGTGCTCCATCAAAGGTGCTGGCAGAGAAGGCAGCAGTGAGCATCTACTGGCAAGATGGACGTTACAATCTTATGTGATTATGGAGGGGATGTCCCATCACCTTTGCTGTGGTTTGTGGGTTAGAAGCCACTCAGAAATCCCACTCATGCCCAACGGGAGGAACGTACACGAAGGCATGAATACCGGGATGCAGGGCCATTGGAGCCATCTGGGAGATCAGAGAGGAGAAGTCACCTGCCCAAGGCCATGTGGCAGGTACATTGGTAAAGACCTTGCTCCCCAGAACTTACCTTACTGAGATGGTAGCAGAACTAAAGGTGAGGGGCACCTGGGTACCTCAGTCGGTTAAGAGTCTGACTCTTGATTTTGGCTCAGGTCATGATCTCAGGGTTGTGGGATCGAGCCCGGGGTTGGGCTCTGTGCTGAGAATGGAGCCTGCTTGAGATTCTCTTCCCTCTCTCTTTGCCCCCCTACCCCCTGCTCCTGTATGTTCTGTCTTAAAAAAAAAAAAAAAGAACTATTGGTGATTATGTATCAAAAAGACCGTATTCCCTGAAGCATGATACAAATATTCATGTTGTTCCCACGAGGGTCAGAATCAGGGCTCTGACTAATATGCATCCTCTTTTTTCTTTTTTTTAAAATATGAAATAGAAAATTTAGACTTACTTTAAGAAAAAAATCAGCTTTTAATGGTCTGAAATGATGAAACAAATTTCTTAAACCTAAAAGTACTTTGTGTCTTCAGGAAATGTAATAAGTTTGTATCTCTACACGGGTCACAGAAGCCAGGGGACCTATTTCCACTCACCCCCTTTGTGTCTTTTTATTTGGGCCAACAACATGTCCAGCTGAAAGATGTGAAAGAGTACATTTCTCATCCTCTGTGGGCGGCGTGGACATCTGACTGAAGTCTGGCCATGGTGTTATGTGGGGCTTCCAGGAGGTGCCTTGCAGCCGGGTGGCTCAGCCCGCCTGCACGTCCCCTTCAGCTTTCTTCCTTGCGGCTCCAGCCACCAGCTGGGCAGTGAGGATGTTGGGAATGAGAGCTTCATGCTGAGGACAGAGAGAAGAAAGAAGGACTCTGGGAACTGGTTCAGGGTCACTTACCTATGGACTTCTTCTTCTTCTTTTCTTTCTTTCTTTTTTTTTTTTTTTAAGATTTCATGTATTTATTTGAGAGAGAGAGCAAGAGAGAGAGAAAGCATGAGCGGGGCGGCAGGGGGCAGAGCGAGAGGGAGAAGCAGCCTTCCCGCCGAGCAGGGAGCCTGACCAGACTTCTGACCTACATAAATAAATAGGTACTCAACAAAGAAAAGAAAAGAAAAGAAATAAATAGGAAATAGGTGCTCTTTTAACCCACCGAGTTTGTGGTAGTGTGTCACAGAAAACTAATCCAGCAACAGTGCGTTTCCTGGTCCAGGCTTTAAAAGACCAGCCGCTTCTGTTTTTTTTTATAATGGACCAAAGGCCCTTGACCCCAGCAGCTGTGCTGTGAGCAAGCTCAGCAGCTCCGAGGAGACGCCCATGCGGAGAAGAACGAAGACCCTCTGTGTAACCGCAGCTCTGCTCCCACCACTCCCCAGCCTGGGAACCAGCCACCTTGTCAGGGGAGCGGCGGGGGTGGGGGTCCTCCAGCCGCAGCTGATTCGTCCCAGCTACAAGCAGACAGGCCACCTCCACGGAGTCCTGCCCAGATCACAAAATAAATGATTGTCCTTGTTTCCAGCCACTAACTTTTGGGGTGTTATAAATACAGGGTGAATTTTCTGCTCTTGGTCCTGGGCCAGGATTGCTAATTGTTTTTCCCATGGTATGAATGACATTAAAAAGGAGGTAAAGACACTAGCACATTTCTACATCGAGGGAGAGAAAACAGCCCTGAAACTTGAAGGGTGCATTATTCTACCGACTTTCCTCCTGGATTTTATGAATCAAGGACTGCAAGTGACAGACAGCATTTTGCAAATTCCTAGTCACAAGAGGGGTTTGTTAACTTTGCAATCCAATGAACCAAGAGGGGTTTATTATTATTCCAATTAACCACACTCACAAATATGACCGCATCCCGTGATGTGGAGGGTGTGGTGAAACAAGTCATCTTCGAAACTGCATATGGGATCCTAAGTTGGCATGGTTCTGGAAACTCTCATAACTTTATCAATCATTTTAAAGTGACTAGTGTTTTCACATGATCCTAAATGAAGAGTCTAATGTTGGTAGCGTACCAAATGTACTCCCCCAACCCCACTCTGTATATAAATACATGCACGCCGGTGTTATTTGCAACACTAAAAAGATGGAAGCCGCATGAGGTCTAACCACATGGGTATTCTTATTGTCATTACGATACACTTATAATGATGCTGTATTCTGTATCATAATAGAGCATGTTATTATGAAACCATTAAGACGGTGCTCATGAATGGTTCTTAATGATAGGGAACAATGCTTATGATGTAGTGTTAAATTAGGAAGCCTATAAAATCATGTTCTACTATGTAATACATGAAAGTAAAACGTGATTCTTCAGGTAAAAGATTTCTAGTAGCTGAAATGTAGATGCAACTTAATGTTTAATAATAAAGAATTCTTTAAATAACTGATGGTACTTCCACAGACAAGACTTTTAGGCACCTAAAATTGTTTTGTAAGGGCACACATTTATGGAAAGACACTTAGGCCATTTGGTTAAGTGCTTTTATGAGTTGCCTAGGGCTACTGTCACAAAGTACCACAAAATAAGACACATTTATTCTCTCTGTTCTGGAGGCTGGAGGTCTGACAACGAGGTGCTGGCTTGGCCATGCTCCCTCTGATGCTCTAGGGGAGATGCCTTCCTTGTCTCTCATAGCTTCTGGGGGTCACCAGCAGTCTTTGGTATTTCTGGTAGGTACAACACACCCATCTCCACCTCTGTTGTCACGTGGTACAGTCCTGTGTGTGTCTTCACGCAAACATCCTTCTGTATGTGTGTCTGGGTCCACCTTTCTCTCCTCTCATAAGGACACCAGTCATACTGGATTAGGGCTTTCTGTAATGCAATATGATCTCACCTAATGTAACCAGTTACATCTGCTGAGACCCTATTTCCAAATAAGAACCCATTCTGAGGTTCTAGGCAGATTGTTTTCTCCTTTTGGTTTACCTGCACTTTCTAACTCTTTTTGAGAGTGAATACGTCTCACTTTTTAAGTAGGGGAAATAATAGGAGCCATTCATTAAAAATGGATAATGCTCACCCGTGGGTGATATTGGGAATGTAGATGGCCTTTATTTTATTCTTTATATTAGCTTGAGCCTCATATGAAACTGTTTTCTGTAAGAAAAATAATGGTTGCATGCGCTTTTCTATCATTCAAGCTACTACATTTAGTATTTCAAGAAAGTTCTGTAGGGATTATGCCACTTATTCACTTAAGTTCCTTGAAGGCCTCCTGTTAATGGGATTTAAGACTGTGGCTCTCATACAAATCTAAAAGGAAGACGTGTCCGAGATTTTATTTAACTCTCTAATTGACGAGGGAACCAACCAGCAAGATATTGCAACAGGTTCAAAGGAAATTTAAAGAACACACACACACATGCTGTTGTAATGTTGAAAATTTGTGAATAGATGCAAAACTGGTCCATGTTCAAAGAGCAAGCGTCAGCTGCAACTTCACCAAATTCACTAGCGCATCTGCGTACTAGGTCGGTATTACTCTCAGTTTCTTACAGCTTTGTATCAGTCAGGTTCTTTAGAAGTAGACCCAGCAGGTGTGTTGTGTGGTATGTGCTGGTGCCTGCTTTGTACAAACTCACCCCGAACATCCCTGTTAATCACTGTCTTGAGAGTATACAGATCCTGTCCTCCCACTGGATTCCCATCAAGCAGGAAATGTAGAAAAATATGTTGTTCAAGGGGCGCCTGGGTGGCTCAGTCGGTTAAGTCTCTGCCTTCAGCACAGGTCATGATCCCAGGGTCCTGGGACTGAACCCCTCGTGGGGATCTCTGCTCAGTGGGAGCCTGCTTCTCCCTCTCCCCCTGCCCTCCCCTGGCTTGTGCTCTCTCGTTCTCTCTCAAATAAAAATCTTAGAAAGAAAGAAAGAAAGAAAGAAAGAAAGAAAGAAAGATGTGCTCGAGGTCAGGCGCTCTGGGGGCGACCAACATGGAATGACCACCTTTGTAATAAGGGTGTCCGGATGGCAGGCCTTGATGTCTTTGGAACGGTGGCCATACAAGGAAGGGAGAGATGACAGGAAGTTGCGAGGCTACTTGGTACCTTATGAAAGCAGCAGATGCTTTGTCCCGTCAGCTGCTCCTGGACTCCTTATACGTAAGTAAACTCCTCCAAGAAACCTGTATCTTGATTCTTGCCTCCAAGTCAATTCTCTGGTCTTGTGGGACCGTCACGCGCCCTGGGCTTAGAGTCCGCTGGGGAGCGGCTGCACAGCATGTACAGATTATGAGAAACTAACTCATGTACTTTTGGAGGCTAAGGAAATGCAGACCCAGGAGACCTGGTGCTGTGGTTCCTGTCCAAGTCTGAAGCCCTCACTCGAAGTCCAAGGACAGGAGAAGATGGCTGTCCCAGCTAACAAGCAGGGAGAGAAATTTTACCCTTCTTTACCCTTTTGCCCTATTCCGGCCCTCATGGATGAGATGAAGTCCACACCCACTGGGGAGGGAAATCTGCTTTCCTCAGTGTCCTGATTCAAATGCTAACATCTTACAGAGACACCTTCACAGACACACCCAGCCGTAATGTCTAACCAGCTCTCTGGGCACCTCGTGGCCCACTTTGCATGAACCGTCTCACATTTAAAGTTTTCATTAGCTCAAAGACAGCTCAGGTCCTGTTACACCAGGTCACCTCATGTGGACAGCAAGATGGGGTCACTCCTGTTAAGCAGTCACTCACGTCAAACATGACACAAGGAGCCAAGGGCATGCAGGGAAGGCCAGATATCACCTAGACCAGCACTGGCCACCCACGCCCCAGAACGGACAACCAGTAGAAGCAGGGGAGGTCTGCAGAGCCCAGGACTGACAGCCCTTTACAAAGGGAGAATTTTTGTGGCAAACCGTCAGACTCCTCAGACTCTGACCTCTGCGTGTCCGACCACTTCAAACGGCAGCTGCTGCCCAGGACTCTGCCTGACTGATCTCCCGGAGGAACTGAGATCCTTCCCTGTTGGGACACAAGCAGCAGTAAGCGCCGGGAGCTGACCTGAACAGGACCGAGACCTTATCTCAACCACGCGCCCACAGACTGATGTTGTGTGGGGATTGTTGGCTCCTACATCCTGTTCTACCCAATGCGTTGTGTGGACCGTCTCACGCTGTGTTCTGTGTGACCTGTAAGAAGCCAAGGTCAACACGTGGGGAGATGTCACTGAGTGTGGAATCCCGACCCTGCCTCATCAGCATGTTAACCTGGAGGAATAAATAAAGCCGGCATTGGAAAAGACACCCCTTGTGTGCACCTTCATAGGACAGTCACACCATGATCTTTGCTCATTTCAAAATTTTTGGTTTTTTTTTAACCACTTTTTACGACATTCCTTTTTATATGTAAACATAACAACCCAATTCTCGACTGTGGCTTTTGGTTTGGACTCTGCTTCTCCTCTGGGCTCAAGGAAGGACCTCTCCCCCCACCAACTCTCACCCTTTTGCATTCAGGCCCCTCTAGGCTCTCCAACTTCTTCTGGCTTGGCTTGTGGGCCTCCGGCCACCTGTCGCAGGGAAGCCGCCCTTCCCTCTGCTCCAGGACGCAGTCCTCCCCAACTCTGCCTTCCTACCCAGTGATCTAATGTGCCCACCGCCACCTGAGCTCAAACTCTGTTTCTCCAGGAAAACCCTCTCCCAGCTCCAGCACCTTTATCAAAGCTTTTTTTTTCCTTCTCTTTTCTTCTTCTTTTTTTTTTTTTTTAGATTTTATTTATTTATTTGACAGAGAGAGACACAGTGAGAGAAGGAACAGGAGCAGGGGGAGTGGGAGAGGGGGAAGCAGGCTCTCCTCCAAGCAAGGAGCCCAATGCGGGCTCGATCCCAGGATCCTGGGATCATGACCCAAGCCGAAGGCAGATGCTAAACCGACTGAGCCACCCAGGCTCCCCTGTCAAAGCTTTCTTTAGAGGCTTTGCCCCAATTTGAGTTTGAGTGTGTATGTTTTATGTAAATTTGAACTTTGTGATTTTCGAATAGCATAGGATAAAAATATTAGTAAATCTGTCTTTATGCTTAAACTTAGAAATAATGCAAACTTCCCAAAGTACCCCCTCCCCCCCAAAACAAGTCCCTTGGGGCTGCACCGCTTCAGAGTTGTGTTTCCAATGACCTGTAAACTGGGTTTCCACTCTGGGTGGCTGTACCCAGGGTTAGTGGCGCAGGGGGTGGGGGGGTGGGGGGTGATGGGGGGAAGACCACCTGTTGTGATGCTTCTCAGCAGGGGCTACTGTCATTGTGTATGCATGTAATTGTGGCACTTGCAGGGGGCCGGAATATACTGGAATTACTGTAAGCTGAAAATAACTGAGGAACAGAAGACCCCACACAAAGTGTGCCCTCCCCTCTCCTGTATGGAGAAGGGCAAAGCTGTGATCTTAACCATGGGATACTCTTACCAGGATCTACAAAACAAACCTTACACAACCTCCCTTCCTTTTAGTCTCTCCCAAGCATTCACCTTTCCACGGCACGTGTAGAAGCCTACATTTCTTCTCCTTTGTCCTGTCAGTTCTCTTCAGATGTATTGTCTTGTGAAGACTCCTTTGGGTTACTCAGCACTGAATTTCCCCTGTCTGTATGCAGGCTGTCAATATCAATAAACTCTCACTATTCTCTCGTTAATCTGTCTTTTGTCAGTTTAATTTTCGGAACCCATGCCACAAAACCAAGGAGGATATAAGGACAATTTTTCCCCCTCTCCTACACACTTATTGTTATCATAACTTAAAGTTTCTAGAAGGTCTTTTTTTTTAAGATTTATTTATTTATTTGACAGAGAGGTCACAAGCAGGCAGAGAGGCAGGCAGAGAGAGAGGAGGAAGCAAGCCCCCCGCTGAGCAGAGAGCACTATGCGGGGCTGGATCCCAGGACCGTGAGATCATGACCTGAGCTGAAGGCAGAGGCTTAACCCACTGAGCCACCCAGGTGCCCCAAAGTTTCTAGAAAGTCTTAACCATATTCTCCAGTAGTCGTGCTGAGGCTAAGACTGTGCTCCGAAGGCTAGTCTTCATGACTCTTGGTGCTGACTGAGACTAAATAGTAGGATGGGAACTGAGGAAATTTTAAAAAGTGTATCAGGGAAAAAAAATAAGCTACACTGGTCTTGGGATTTCATGTTGTACGATTGTGGAGTTGTCTCACCGAGTTGAAGAATGAATCTCTCACGGACAATAGGGTGATGTGAAGTGAAAGTTTATTAAGTGAAGGTGAGAACAGAGAAGAAAAGCTCTTTAGAGTGACAGAGGTCCTGACTGGGTTCTGACTATGGTTAGTCTTTTCTAGGAAACTGATCAGGGAATTTAAATCTTGACAAGTCACTGGTAGCACTTTTGTCTACTTTGAGTGAAAGTTTAGTAACTTTCAGTGGTCCGTTTGTAACTATGATGAAAATACCTGTCTATGACATTTAAGACAAACAAGGTGGTCTCCTTATGTTTCCTTCTCTCTGGTTTTGTACCCCTCAGCATTTCCATATCTGGGATTTCTGTGAGCCTGGTCACAGAGCCACCTATGTGAGTCTAGTCAAGGGAAAGCGGGCTTCCTATCTCTCCATGCCTATACCTTAACCCTTTTCTTAGTCGTTCATTTTTGTGGCTCATTGTTCTGGAATTATTTGAGTTTTGAACTATGCTTGGCCTTTGAGTACATAGCTCATAAATAAAAGGCTACAGCCCTGGGTGTATTGGGGAGATTATTTGACTCATGCATTGCCTCCTGGAATCTGTTTTGCTCACCATTTTTTATGACCAGCTTCTTAGCACAGGGCCTTGTAGGAAAGGAGGAAAAAAAAAATCCTTTCCTTTACCCTCTTAGGTGCGATGTCTGGGACTTGTGAATTAAACAGACAGAAGACAGTTTAACAAGATAAAGGTTTATTCTGCATGCATATGGGAACCAACAATTTTCTGGCTTACTAAGTGGTTAGTTAATGACTTACATACTTACTTTAGTAGGGGAAAGTGAAGGGGCAAAGGAAGGCTTCTTATGGGAAAAACAAGCAGTTTGTTTGTTTGTTTGTTTTGGAAGGACAAATAGATTTTCAGGAGAAGAGACAGGAGATGGGAAAGTTTGTGATAATGTTTATCTATACAGGTAAGAGTGGTCTTTCAGTCTTATTCTGGGTCACAAACTCCCTGTGGAGAAGGGGTCTGGAATAGGCTTTGTTTGTGTTCTCCCTTCTGGGGGTAGATACACCCTGAAGAGGAATTTATGGCACCTTATTTCCCAGTAGTGGCTGTTCTCAGTCAGCAAAGGGAAGCTCTGAGAAGGCTTTTCAAAAAAGTTGGTTAAATGTCACATACTTTCAGCTTAAAATAATCTTTATGCCAAACTTGCATCTCTCGGAATGGTGTATTCTGATCCTGTTCAACTGGGGAGAAACATCCCCTCCCCACCCGGACTTATTTGTGTCAGTGTCTTCCGCTGAGTACATGACCCACGTGTTGGTGTCTATTCTGTTCAGAGGCCCTTGACCCTGAGTCCCCTGACAAGATGAAAACGTGTTGAGGGAGACAAGCCAGACGCTCAGAGAGAACCGCAGAGAGCAAACAGTTCAGGACCGTGCTGCGCCGCGGATTCCAGGCGGATTCCAGGCGGTGGCCTTTCCCAGAAGTTTCCACCGTGCTCAGAGAAGCCAAGTTCCTTTGTTCACGCAGGACGCGGGGTGGCCACATTCCAGAAGGCTCTCCGCTCAGGGCTTCTTTCCTTTCAGCCAAGAACCTGTTCTTGCGGAGGTGGAGGGGCCAGGCCCAGAGAACGAACCGGCTCCGCCAGCTCCGGACCTGCACTGACGCCAGAGGGCAGCAGGGTTGTCCAGGCCCATGTCCTGGGGCAGGAAGGACCCCGAGCCCGGGCAAGAGTGACCACCGGCCAGGCCCGCGGGGCGCAGGCAGGGCTGCGGGACCAGGACGGAGAGCGGCCCGGAGGAGGAGCCGGGGCGGAGGCCCAGGGCCCGCGGCCGTGACCCCGAGGTGGCCGTGGCGTGTCCAGCCCCACCGCACTGCCCAGGCTGCTCTTTGGGGCTGGCTAATGATTAGCAGGAAAAATGTCAACTCGGGGGCGCGCTCACCTTCCGGGAGCGAGAGGCGGGTGGCAGGCAGAGGCCACCTCTGTGTTTATAGCCTGGCCTGTGACGTGGGAGAGCCACCTCGCCGGGTACTTCCTGTTACCTGGTGACGTGGGTCGGGATTCGCCGGGGGCCGCACAGGTGTGTCCCTGCGCCCCTGCGGAGCGCGCGAGGACCGTGGCCAGATGCCCCGGGGATCGGAGAACCTCCGCTGAAGCCCCGAAGAGGAGGGAGGCCTTCCTGCCCGAGGTAAGGCAGCTCCGGCCGGCGGCCGGGCGTCTGTCTGTCCAGCGGGCTGGTCCCCAGGCACCTGTCTCGGGCCGAGGGGCGGGTCGCCCGACCGCAGGCCTCTAGCTGCTGTCCCAGGAAATGTGTCCGCCAGCAAACACACACTGTTTGTTGCCCAGGGGACACAGAGTTAAACATTAAAAGAGGGGGTTGCCCTGGGGGTTTCGGAATTCAAGAGGCTTTCTCGCCGAGCGAGAGCCCCTGTCACAGCGCTCGGCGCGCAGGGACAGCTGAGAGGCCGCCGCAATGTGGGAGGTCAGGATTCCAGCCTGGAAAATCACGGCGGCTCGGCTGTTCATCCCACGCCCTGCAAATGCCGTTGGTGCGAAGGGAAGGAGAGCTGCTCTGAAGTTCCTGCGGGCCGGCGGACGCCCGGCTGTGGGGGCGCCGAGTCGCACGCACGGACGCCCAGACGGCTGCAGGCCGCCCCTTGCACGGATTTTGCGGCGCTGACTCTCACGCACCCTGAGGGGCCCTGGTCCTTCCTGTCGGGTCTCGGCTTCATGCCGCTGCCTGGAACAGAACGTGGGCAGGCGCCTTCGGATTTTACCATCTCAAGCTACTTCCCGGGCCCCAGAAAGAAGGTCTTGGGTGTGGGGCATCAAGTGAGATGGTAAAGTCCAGCGCTGTCCTTCCTGAGATCACTCCTTCCGTTTTTGCCTTGTCTGGGCAGTAAGGACCTGGTTGGTGGTTCAACTGTGCCTGTTCCGTACAGTTTAATAAGGTGTGAGATCTTAAGGGGGCTTTGCAGTTTCTCACCTGGAAGGGGGTACTTCCAGCCCTCCATCACAAAAGGAATGAGATCAACTCAGGGATCTGTCCAGCTTCTCCCTAGAGATATTAACTTGCAAATTACTTGTCGTAGGTCCTAATGTAATTAAAGCGAAATGTCTGAGTTCAGTTAAAACTTGAAATCGACTTCCTGACGGCACATACCCGTCACAGGGAGCCGGGCGCGCATCAGTGTCTGCAGTCATCCTGCTCCGGGGTCCTGCAGCTCTCGGGTGCTCCTACCCCACCCGCCCTGTGGGTTCCGCTGGGCTCTGTGGAAACCAAGGGCCCGTGCGACGGAGAAGCCAGGGCCTGAGAGGACGGCGGCAGAACGGAGCCTGCCGCAAACGCAGCCATCTGGCCGCAGGCCGGAGCCCGACTCAGCTCGGTTATCTGCATCCGCGGTGGACCTTACGCTACCACCGCAGTTTCAAGAGCGCTGGCTGCGCCCTTGGCATTTATTGCTTTCGGTGAAGTGTGTAAGCTCCTATGACGTGATGGTTCAGCTTCGCCTCCAGCCGCTGCTGGGGTGTAGCACTCTGGGCTACACCCACAGTGGACTGGTGCGGTGCCTGGCCTGCTGCGTTGTGCTCATCGAACTTTGACAATTAGTAAATGATTTATTTGGCGCTTCATGATTCGGGATCTGGAATCGGCCTGGGAAGGCTGTGATTTCAGTTCGGGTGTCTGTGCGGTTTGCTGCTGAGGCGTGTTTGTGCGGGTCTCTGAGCCGGTTTCAGATTACGGCCGGGGCGGGGCCCGCAGGGCAGGGGGCGGGGTCCGCCGCTGAGGCCGTGGCACACATACTTTGAAGCTTACCTTACGCCCACGAGTGGTCATAGTTGACCACACACGCTCAGTTTTGCTTTCCCAACACTGGAGAAACAAAGGGGGGTAGAAAGCCTATGTTCCTCCTCGTGAGTTGTGAATCCCCAGGATCTCGCTTGGAGGGAAAGCGGGTTACAGGACTGAGGGTCTTTGCCATGCTTCAAACCGCCACTCCGTTGTCTTCGCGACCTGGATGCTGTGTGCTCTGCAGACTGAGGTGTGGCGGGTTTTAGTCTGTGCCTTGTCTCCCTGCTTGTATTTCTGCTTGTGTGTTGCTGTGGGGTCTGTCTCTTTTGGTCTATACCAGAAGAAAGGGGACTGAAGCCCTGGACAGGTGTCAGCTCATGACAAAATCCCACGGTTGGGGAGGTGTTTCTCGCGGAACCCAGCGCTCCACATTTTGGAGGGTTTGGTTGGGCTCCCCCGGGTTCTCCCTCATTGGCTAATGGGGCCGTGAAATCTCTGTCAATGCCAAAGCCACAGAAAACCATTCCCCGGGTACGGTGCTGTGTACCGCATGGTGGAGTTGAAGAATGTTTGAAAGAAAAAGACCCTTTTCTGAGGCTAAGCATCTGTCGTTTTTGCGGACAGTTCCTGACCTGTTCAGTGGGTGATTTACTTTAAATGCTCCAGCGGGACCTCGCGGTGCTGGTGACTTCATCACACAGGCTTGTCCCAGGGGAGAAGAGGAAAATCAAAAGATAACATGTGGGGGTGTAGGGTGAGCAACAGGGTTATCCAAGAACAAGGGACTCAAAGGAAGGGCCAAGAGGTGTACATGACAGGATCTCCCTGTGCTGTCAAGGGGCCAGTAAGGCCTTACTCAGTCTACCCTGGCCTCCCCTAGCTCTGACCTCTCCCCCTTTCCCTCGTTCCTCACTCTGCCCCAGCCCTGGAGCCCTCTCAAACATGCCAGGCACCATCCCACCCCAGGGCCTTTGTACCTGCTGCTCCGCTGCCTGGAAAGCTCCTCTGAAGATGCCCACAGGGCTGTCAACCTCGCCTCCTTCACTGTCCACAGGGCAGCTTCTCAGGAGCCTTTCTCCAATTTTCCTAGTTGTGGTCATAGCCAGCCTACCTCATGCACACAATCACTTATACACACTCTCCTGTTCTATTTTTCTACATAGCTTCGGCACCTTCTAACAAGTGTATGTTCTGTCCCCCCCTCCCCCCCCATTTTGTTGCCTCTTTTTGATAATGTAAATTTGTCATGGGCAGGATTTCTTTTTCCCAGTGATTAAAACACCGTGATTGAAATGAAGAGCAGTAACTGCACACCCCTGCATCTTGGTGAGGGCTTCCGCGGTAATGGTACACCATCTGCATTCCGTAATTTATACATGCGCTTGGGAGTAAGATCAATTAATACAGTGATTCTCAAACTTGAGCACATGCCAGAATTGGCTCCTTGTTGCATGGCTTGGACAGACCTCTGGGCTTGCCCCTACAGCTTCTGATCCAGCAGGTGCAAGGGGAGGCCGGTGCCGTGACCATGCTGAGACGCTCTAACCCATCCACGGACCCATGAACGAGGAGGGGCTCTGTGTGCTCTGAATGGCAAATGTTCATCAGTGGTAGACTGTGACCTGCCTGCTTTGTTTCTCCAGGGGTGAAGAAAACGTGTGGGGATGGAGAGCAGCTGGAGAGGCATCCGGGCCGCACTGGTTGTCCTGGCCGGGCTGGCAGGTAGGGCTCCTGTGAGCTGGTGGAACTTTCATGGGCATCCGCTGAAGTGGGCAGAAGGGAACCCAGAGGAGGCAGCCTGGACGGGTGACTGCCAGAAGCTTCTGCCTTGGGCCCTTCCCACAGCGGGTCTCTTTGGCTGGGCCCATTTCCCAGCTCTGCTGACTGGGCTGTGGGAGAATCCTTCATGGGCTTTGGCACAATAGTCCTGTTCATTGGGTTGTCCCTGGTGTGGGCCTTTGCCTTCCGTACCTTCCCATACTCATTGCTTTTACTGAAATGTCCCAGCCTCTTCCTGGCTTTCTCTTCTTCCATTTATAGCTGGCCTTCAAGGAAGACCCCATTCAAGCATCACCTCCTCCCTGAAGCCCTCCTGACCTGGCAGTGTTCAGGGTGATAATCCCAGCTCCTATTTATTGACGGGGTGGTGGTGGGGGGGCGGGACGTGCGGACGCCTGTGAGGCCTGACATTTCTCCCATCAGCTTCTCCTCATCCTGGATCTCCCTTAGAGTGTTAGCTGGAATGGACTCCAGGGTATCCCTGGCCAGAGCCTCCTGATCAGACTTTCCCTTGCAGGAGACGGAGCGAGTAGACTGTGGGGTCCTTAGGGTGACTGGAGTTGGCTCCCCCAGCTTTCTCTCATTATGTCTTGTTTAGATTTCTTTGCTTCGGGTGTGTTTGTCTTGTCTTCTCAACTAGGTTTTAAACTCCAAAGGTATCTGCGCTGTATTCCTTATGTGGTGACTTTAAGGCATTGTACTTGAGCATAATAAACATAGAGAAAAGCGCACAAGTCATAGAGGTGTCGCTTGATGACTTTTCACAAGCTGAACACCTTCGTGTATCAACAGTGACATCAAGCACCTCCCACAAATGCCCCCTTTCAGACACTCTGATATCCCCTCCCTGAATATTCAATGTTTATTGAAAAACGGAAAAGGCATAAAACAGTATAGGGGCTATTGGAGTGTGTTATGGGCAGTAGGGACTGTTTTGTGAGTTTTGGTTGGGGTGTGTGGAGACATTAAGCCCAGGGGACCAGGCTGTGGTGTTAACATGTTTTTGCACACCAAGATGTTTGGAAACTCCTGGCTTACAGTGCGCAGTGCGAGGTGTTTAGTAGCTGCTGGATAAACATTTGTTTGTAGAGTGGAGAGTGAACACTGTCCCCGCTTGTGTGGAGCTTAAGGACTTGTCTTGGGGCTAGTAGACCACACTGAGCACATTAGGGACAAGGCTCTACCATGGCTATTTCAGCCACATCAGCAACGATCTCTTCTAGCAGCTCAGCAGGAAACTGATATGCCATGAGGTCTACCGTTTTTCTGAGGCATTTTTCCCCAATGATCTATTTTGGGCAAAGGGATGGCTCTGGTTGAGGTGTGGAGATGGTCGTTCCAGGAGAGGAGAGCGTTATGGGCTAATTCCTACGCCCCCTGGGAGATGGGGTCCATCACAAAACCCTGAGCCCCTTGGATGTTTCATCTTGGAAAGTCTTGGAGTAGAGACACTTTCATTTACAGAGTTGGCTTTGAATAGCTGAGAGCGGCCTCCTTGTGCACCCAACGCGTTCCTGCCAGCTCTCTCCTCTCTACCTTGCCCCAGTGTAATGGGTTATTTAGAACCCAACACCCTTACTTATTTACCCAGTGAGTATTCCCTGAGGGCCTGTTAGGTGCCATTTAGTTGCAGGCACTGGGATGTGGTGATGAGCAAAACCAGGCATAGTCCCTGCTAAAAAAAACCTTATAGTCTAGCAGGGGAATCAGGCATTAGGTGAAAAATCAATATAAAATCACCATTGTGATAATTGCTTCTATGATTTGGAAGCCTGTTATAGGATAATTCAACCTAATAGTCTGGGAAGGCTTCCCTGGGGAGGAGACAACTAGACTGGGAGCTGAGGCGTAAGCAAGACTGGCATGCCAGGCTGATCACTGCCTGTGCAAAGGCCCTGGGGCCAGAAAGACTTGGTGAGTTTGATAAATTTAGGTTGGTCTGGTGGCCGGAGTGTGGAGTTTGGGGCAGAAGGAAGTTAATGTGAGACAAAGTAAGGTCTTAAGATATGATAATGGTAAGGGTTATCTGGTCTTTATCTAAAGTGGATTATAAATTCCAAAAAAACATCCAGGCACCTCATAGTAAAATTGAGGAATCATAATTGTAGATACAATCTCTTGAAAGCCGCTAGGACAAAGAAGCTCCTTACATACAGAGGAAAGCCCATCAGAATAACGTCAGACCTGTCCACAGAGACCTGGCAAGCCAGAAAGGGCTGGCAAGATATATTCAGGGCACTAAATGAGAAGAACATGCAGCCAAGAATACTTTATCCAGCAAGACTGACATTCAAAATGGATGGAGAGATAAAGAGTTTCCAAGACCGGCAAGGCTTAAAAGACTATGCAACCACCAAGCCGACACTACAGGAAATATTAAGGGGGGTTCTATAAAAGAGGAAAAATCCCAAGAATAGCATTGAACAGAAATATAGAGTCAATCGACAGAAAGAAAGACTTCAAAGATAACACAATGTCAATAAAAACGTATCTCTCAATAATCACTCTCAATGTGAATGGCCTAAATGTGCCCATAAAACAACACAGGGTGGCAGATTGGATAAAACGACAGGACCCATCCATATGTTGTCTACAAGAGACCCATTTCAAACCTAAGGATACACCCAGACTGAAAGTGAAGGGATGGAGAAGCATCTTTCATGCCAATGGGCCTCAAAAGAAGGCCGGGGTAGCGATTCTCATATCAGATAAATTAGATTTTAAACTAAAGACGGTAGTCAGAGATACAGAAGGACACTACATAATTCTTAAAGGGACTAGCCACCAAGATGATCTAACAATTGTAAATATCTACACCCCCAATATGGGAGCAGCCAATTATATAAGAAAACTATTAATCAAGATAAAGAGTCATATTGATGTGAATACATTAATAGTAGGAGATCTTAACATGCCTCTCTCAGAAATAGACAGATCATCGAAGCAGAAAATCCATAAAGAAATAAGAGCATTGAATGACACATTGGACCAGATGGACCTCATAGATATATACAGAACATTCCACCCTAAAGTGGATGTGTTTAACATATTTAAACAAAGTCTGAGTATGGAGGTGGGAGGTAGAGGAGGGGTCTGTGATCACACTGGTTTGCTGAGAAGATCCCACTGGTTGGTTGTCATGTAGATAACAGTTCTGGGTACTGGTGGCACAGCAGTGATTGCAGGGACTTTGCGGGTGCTTCAGGATCCCTCCCTCACTTCTCAGTTTCCTTCTGACTGTCCCAGTTCCTGATGTGTTCCGACTCCCATTTTCTTTCTCAGAGCTGTCACACCAAACCATTTCTCTGCTGCTAAATCCATTTCATTTCCCTTTGACCCTTCTGCTTTTAATTGTCTGCTTTTTGATTCCTTTCCAGTGCTGAGTAAGAGAAGGGGGAAGGTGAGGGGTCCTCAGGTACAGTGAGGAGCCAGCTGGAGGAGAGTGGAAGAATAGGGGGGTCTAACCTCCTGCCGGGGAGACGGCCAGCGGCTCCCGCAGGGAGCTGAGAGACAGCCTTTGCAGAAGGTTGGTAGCATCCATGTTTAGGATCCAGTGATGGAGGGCTGGTGGGAGGCACGGAGGCAGGCAGAGGAGCTACTGTTGGAGCGATTCCCATTTTGCAGATAGGAAGATGCAGTGACTCAAGGAGATGCTCTTTAGTCCGGGCTGCCGCCCGTCGTTCATGGAGATGCCTGGTGGAGTAGGATCCTCGGCAGGGGAGGAAGCAAGGTGGTGGGATGCTGAGATGGAAATTAGAGTGTGAGTGTGAGTAGGGATCCTGGAAGTGGATCGACTCCTGAGTTGGGCGACCACCACAGCTGGCAGTCAGGGGAGTGTTTGGGAGGGGGACCCTGATCTTTGCCGTAGCTCTGCCCCAATTTGCCTATTTGCTCTACAGAATGAAAAGGGGAGCAGAGGGAAAGGGAGGTTTTGTGTTTGATGAAGGTCTTATTTACAATCTTCTCCTATTTGTTTTGTGCAGGGCAGGGTTACACACACCATAGCTGATAGGACTCAGGGAGAGGAAGGAGGCTCCAGGAGCTCGCATTATCAGGATACAGCTTCTGAGTCACGAGGCAGGCCTGACGACAGGTTTACCCATGGTGGGAAGCCAAGACTGCGGGTGATGCTGTCAGGGGAGTGGAGTGCTTAGGACTGGGTGACTCCCGTTTAATTCAGAGGGCAGGCTCAAACTCAAGGCGTTTCCATTTGGCCTTCCTCCGCCTCACCTCCCACCTGTGAAGTAAGGCGTGTGGGTGGCATGTTGTCTTGGTCACACGCCGCAGTCTGCTGGCTTGGAGTGAAATAAGCTGTCTATGCCGCACCAGGCCATGAGGGAGTCGTGGTTCTGAATGGGTCTGCGTATTTGGTGGGACTGCTTGGACCGAGCTCCTGGCAGGGAAGCCTGGGACTCAGCCGTCCAGGCTCTGTCCACATCCGAACCTGGGTTCTGTCCACTTAGCTCTCATGACCTGCGTCGGGAGCAGGGGAAGAGCACTGTTGTCACACTGTGGGGGGGAGAGAGCATGTGTCTTTCCTCAGGGTGTAGATTTGGCTCTTCCTTTTCTTTTGTCCTTCTTCTTAAGGTGCAGCTCAGGACTTGGGGAAAGAGCCGAGTTGGCACAGCGGCCATGGCTTCCATGGGGAATCAATTCTGATTTCCCCCCTCAAGCTTTTTTCTTTTTCTAAAATCCCAGATCAACGGGATCCTTGGATCAGAGGCACTTGTCCAGGGATAAGGGAGGATACCCAGTAGATGCTGTTCTTTTAGAATCTCACCATCTCTCGCTTCCTATCATACCCAGAGACCCCCCCCCCAAAAAGAAAAAAAAAAAATGAACAGCCATCATGCTTACCCAAACACAGCAACCGTTTTAGTTAATTCTGATTCGCCCTTGGTTCTGCCTTCTTGGACTCCACAGGATCCCTTCCTTGACCTTGACCCTGGCTGCCTCTCCCCTGGTCCTGCTTGCCTCTGGGACACTGTCTGGGCAGCAGACAGTGCATCCTGGGCGCTCAGGTGATGTGTTAATGTCCAGGGTGTGGTGTCTCCCCAGGAAGCTGTAGGGCTGTAATGAGCTTCTTTTAGAACCTGTCATACAAGTTCACCTTATGAAGTTGGAAGGACGGGGGGCTGCAGTGATTTGGGGGCAATCGGTGTATATGGCAGGCTGCCTGGTGGACCCACCAGAATCATAAATCTCCAGAAAGTAAGAGGAACCCATTGCTGTCTTATGATGAAGCAGGTAGGGCTGAGAAGAAACCACTGGGCGTGGTCTGCCAGGGGTCCTTTTTTCTGTAAACCCCGAGTGAGATCAGAAGGGAAAGGAGGAGAGAGAGAAGGTCCGATTTTGGGTCTCAGCTCACCGCTGGGATCCAAGTCCTGGGTATTGCTGCTCTTTCCTTCTTTGTCGTTAAACAATAGGTGGTAAAGACATGAGCATTCAGAGATTTTGAAGACTATCCTTTGCTGTGCAAGTTTTACTTTGAATTTTTATTACAAACATGGGAAGGTCTTGAAAACTTTCACTGCTGGTTGGCTCCTCTAAGATGATTAGAACTTCGGTCCTAAACGCCCAGAAGATATCCTGAGCTCTTCCGGTGTAGAGCATCCCATCTCAGGTGATTGTGACTGAGGTCGCGTGAGCTGGAGAGCCCCTGGCGTACCCCATGTGGAAGACCAGTCAGGAGTTGTCACTCCAGTTATCACTGGAGTCACGGTGCGTCTGGTGAGCTAAGGGTTGAATGTGGTGAAAAGGGTGAAGGAAGCAATTTTGCTTCAATCTGTGACCTTCTTGGCTTGTCTTACAAATCGACACATCCTTCGTTGCGTGTCACATAGGAATGGATGTTTGCTGAGGGCTTGGGGGTCCTGTGAAGGACGTCACGTGGATTATCATATTTGGCTTTTGAAACAAGTTGCTGTGGTTTTAGTGACCGTGTTTGCAGCTGAGGGGAGTGGGGCATGGAGAATTTGAGAGGGCTTGTCCATTGAGCCAGGAGCCTCACCTGAGAGACCTCGGTCTTATGCTTGTGAGCACCTGACTGTCTGCTGTGGTTTTAAACCTAGCGCTCAGGGTGGTGAGACTTGGACGAGGCTGCCGGACGCATCGCTTGGTGGTTCGCAATAGGAAAGCCCATTCCCCCACATCCGTCTCTCTACTCTCTTCCCTCTCTTTGTATCTCCCCACTCAGGTCTCTTCTGGACCTTAAGAGGAGAGGTGTGACTCAATGATAGTGCGGTTCTCTTGATACTTGGTGACTGACTGACGTATCACTCCATGACAGAGTACTCAGGATGCAGCTGTTGTCTTTCTCCAACTGGATTCCTTCTCTCTTGACCTTGTTTATTCTCCGGCCCAGACATTGTCCTGAGCATCCCACTTGGGGGCTCTAAGAGCGCAGGGTACACATGGGACTGTGATCACCGCACGCTGTGTTCCCCTTTCTCTTTGTGAAGAGAAGCCTTGGGATTTCCTCAGAGGTGGGAATCAAAGATCCTTCCTCTTTTACTGGGAAGATAACTCTCACTTCATAGTAAAGGTGAAAAACTATTCTTGGCAGAGCTGGGCTACGGGGTGCTCGTGGGACTAGGCTGGGATCAGGTATTCAAGGTAACATATCTCTGGAGGTTGAGGAAAGCATTTTTTTTTGCTTCCAGTTTTGCTGGGAGTGCTGAGAACTGTGAAGGGAGGGTTTTGAAAGGAGGGATGTGTGGCTTCTGTCCACTGGGGAGACATGGTGTTGGGATCAGGAAGGCATGGAGTCCGACCACTGGGTATCCCGAGGTCACAGCCGGCAAATACAGAAGGGTTAAACCGTACGGTTGACTTACATAGATCCGCTCACTTACCTCCTTGAAAAACTGGCTGCCTTCCAGCTTCTGGATCCAGCTATCAAATCATAGAAGGTCCCAAGAATGCAACGGTGCTGGAGGGCTCGGAGGCTCGCTTCAACTGCACCGTCTCGCCGGGCTGGAGGCTCATCATGTGGGCTCTGAATGACACGGTGGTGCTGAGCATCACTCCCACAGAGCCCATCATCACCAACGACCGCTTTACCTCTGCCAGTTACGAAGAGGGCGGCAACTCCATCTCTGAGATGATAATCCACGACGTGCAGCTCGGGGACGCGGGGCGCATCAAGTGCAGCCTCCAGAACAGTGACCGGGACGCCTCCGCCTTCCTTGCCGTCCAAGGTGGGTGCACAGGGGCCCCTGAGCAGCGCAGGCGGCGTCTGCTGGGCCAGACCCCAGGGGAATGGAGGGGCCCTTTGGAGTTCATGTCACGTGTGGTGACGGGTCTGCTGTCACCTGGACTTACACTTGGAATGATTCCAAACCAGCGAATACCGATCTCACCGCCTCCCTCACGGATTCTCTTTCTACTTCCCTTGCTGTTTCTCTCGTCTTTCTTCTCCTTTCCCGTTTCTCTCACTAAGATTCTTAAACACGGATCTTACCACTGTCCATGTGAACTGTATCAGTGCTGATAGCTTTTGTGACATTTACCCCGGATTCTCCTCAGGCCAGTTGTGGTCACTGCTCTTTGATTTAGGGAGGGCTGCCAATCCTTGCCTTTTCTCTGGTTTTTTTAACGCACTTGACTTTGTCTCTTTGCCTTATGTCCTGTATGCACTTTGAATCATGCTTTACCCTTTACCTCTTTCCAGCTGAACTCTGCCGATCTTCTGTTCTCTCCTGCCCCCAGAAGTTCTTACAGTCAAAGATGTGTGTTCACTAAGTATACCAAGTGTTTTAGAGAAGAGTGAATGAAACTTACCATAATGGATGACTTATTTTTCATTCTTAGAGGGAATTGTGAGATGCTCAATTGTGAGATGCTCCAAAACATGCCATATAGTGAAAAAAAGAAAAAAAAGGATGTTTTACAAGAATTCAGAGCATCTTTATCAAAGTTTAATCACTTTGCACTCTTTTTGTAATTCGGTGATGTTTTTAGATGCACTGGAGCTGGTAGAGCTCTGTGGCAGCATTTCTTACAGCAGACCACATCATATGTTTGAAAGTTTTCTTATGTCTATTTATTTGCTTATCTAGGAGAAATTTCCAAACGTTGGATTTGTGTTAATGTTGTATCAAATCCAGTTTGATAACACTTGGTAGAGATGCATGCCTACCTATTTCTACTTGTTTTTTTTTTCTTACTTAGTGATTTTTGTCAATTGTTAGTCAAATTATTGTCTCTTTACGTTTATGTGTCTTTAATTTTATGAGGTTTGATGATGTTTTCTGAATAGTGCTTTTCTGAGACTACCTGGATTATTGGCTTAGTTTGCATGACTAGATTCTTATTATAATAATTTGTGGTATAAGGGAAAGAACACAGGAGAAAGGGAATCAAAGACGTGAGTTCTGGTTTGGCTTTCATCAATTACCAGCCTGGTGACCCCTGAGGAGGCTCAACTTCTTCATCTCTAAAATGGGGATAAGGCTTCCCTGCCCACCTTGCTGGTTTACTGTGAGGATTTGATGAAACAATGACAGAGGATGGTTTGAAGACTCCAAAGTCCTGTCTGGTTCAGCTCATTGCACACGTAGTTGGGAGCCAGAGTGGTCTGGTGGTTCGTGATGCAGGCTGGGACCCGCATGCTAGGTTAAGATTCCAGCTTCATCACTTACTAACTGTGTGACGTTGGCTGTGTTATTTGATGACCTCATGCCCTAGTTTCTTCATTATAGGGTAGTTGTGGGATCACATGAGTAGGTTCGTGTAAAGCCTTCAAAATAGCTCCTGGGTTCTAGCAGTCTCCATATAGCTAACTGCTATTACTTATTGCCTACCCAATAAGAGCACGCCCTTGTGTGAGGCATCTGAAAGGGGTCTCAGAGATAAGTAGGATAAGGCAGAGTCCTGCCCTGAAGGACCTTACATGAAGAGTAGATGAAGCAAATGCATGAACAACATTGGTGCATTGGAGAGACTGGCAAGGACCCTGAGCGGGAGACAAGTTCAGGTTTGAATTGGGAAGGGGGGAGAGAGAATAAGCCAAGATTTCATGGATGACTCCATGGTGAGGTGCCTTTTGGGGCTTGGGGGTCTGAGGAGGATAGGTAAAATGGAAAGGTGAGAGAGGAGGAGAGCACCCCTGGATCAAGTCAAAGGCATGACTTCTTGATATGCTTATAGCTTATCAAATTCATCAATACATGTGGTTTTATAGCAGCTTTCTCAAAGCTATGCATCTATAAAGTTGTCTGAATATACCCAAACAAGCATTTTTATTTGTTGGTAATTACTGTAGCTTTTGGCTTTAATACAGATGGAAGAACAAGCTTCTAGGGAGATTAAATTCTTTCCCAAGGTCATGCAGAAGAAACCTTACAGCAGGGACCAAACGTGGTCGCATTACCCAGGTTGCAGTGTCCGGAATGGCGCTTTGTTCCTAGAGGAACAAATGTTCTCCACGCAGCAGGATCTCTTTCAAGGGAAAAGAATCTTCAAAAAAGAGGAGGCATCCATTTTATTTTTAAAACGAATTATCCAAAGATTTATTTTTTCCTCTTCGTGTATCAGCAATAAAAATAAAGACAGCTTACATAACTCCATGTTGAGTCATCCAAAATCTATGTGAATGTTCTAGTCATCACCCTTGTATAAAGTGTTTGTCGTGCTGCTTGATAAGTTCTGTGAAAGCCAATGGGAAAAGTTGAATCACAAATATATGTGGAAAAAGGAAATGCTTCAGACTGTTTCACGTGTCCGGTCTACCGACCACGCACCAAATTCTAGTCCTCTTGTGTTTTTTTTTTTGTTTTTGTTTTTTAAAATTTTATTTATTTATTTGACAGAGAGAGAGAGAGAGAGAGAGACAGCGAGAGAGGGAAGCGGGGAAGTGGGAGAGGGAGAAGCAGACATCCCGCTGAGCAGGGACCCTGATGTGGGGCTTGATCCCAGAACCCTGGGATCATGAACCAAGCCGAAGGCAGATGTCCAGCGACCGAGCCACCCAGGCGCCCCAGACCTCTTGTGTTTTGAGGGCCACTAGACTTCAGTTCAAGATCATCCATTATTAACTGAGGCAATACCATTCCTTCCCGTTTCTGTCATCTTAAACCTGTCCATCACATGAAACAATGGATGGAGGAAAAGGAATAAGGACAAAATCCAGTTTGAAGGACAGATCTATCCCCTCTCATTGTTGCATTTGTAGTAATCCTCGCATTAGCAAAGGTGCTCGACTTATTCCAAGAGACTACGGAGGAAAGTCATAATCGGAAATGTAACATCTCAGAGTAAGAAGAGCTTTCAGAGCTGATCCAGTTCCATGTAGTTGGGGAACCCTTGGGCATCCCCTAGACCCTTTCAGGGTCTGTGAGGTCACGACTGCCCCATAATACTACTAAGATGTGAGTTGCCTTTCCTGCTGTCGTTTGTAGTAGTGCACAGGGAGGTTCTCACTGTACATTGGGAAGGTCTGCATAACTCTGTGGACCCACATTTCCTAAATTATCAAGGGATAATGATACAGAGGCATGTGAAAGTGAAAGATCAGTTGAAGTGCCAGATAGAACAGTGGACTTTAGCGTAAAAGGAAATGAAAATTCCTTTATACAGTTCAGTTTCCACAGTGTGACTAACCTGTAAGAAACCACTACTTGTGAAGTTTTGGTACAGTATCAAAGACTATCCTTGATTATCTGAAAAGCCTTCTCACTGTTCCACCTATATATCCGCGTGGGGTCAGATGTTTTTAATATATTTCAGCTAAAGAAATATATTGTAAAAGATTGAATGCAGAAGCTGATATGAGAATCCAGCCAGAAATTAAAGAGACTTGTGTAAATATAAAATAATGATTTTTCAAAATAATTTATTTTGGTTTAAAAATAGAGGTATATTTTCATAAATATAAGTGGGTTATCATTGTTATTATAAAACAAATATTTTAAAATTTCGATGACAAGTATGGTAAATATTGGTAGGTAGAATCCACATAAACAGTCTTTGGAGTCTTCATGATTTTTAAGGTTTTAAAAGATACTGAAACCTAAACATTGGAAAACCTCTGATTTAGTCAAATTATTTCACTTGTCCAGTGAAAAACGGAGCCTGAAAATGTCAGTGACTTGTTCCAGGTGATGGCGATTTTGTGGGATATCCAGGAATGAGAACAGAGTTTTGGATCCTCAGTCCAGTGTTCTTCCCATTATATCATGCAACAGGGAGGCTATTTTAATTTGGATGTTCCGATATTTATGTGTTTCACTAAGGCTGTGTCTTTACCGGAGCCAATCCTCAGGTCACTTTGTTAATAGGAGCACGCACAAGCACTACTTCCTGATGGCTTGCTTAGAGTATTCACACTGGCATGGGCAGGTGGGTCTTTAATAAAAACCGAAAAATACGTTATCAGAGTATTCTATTCTGATATGTGATTTAGTGGAACTGTTTTTGCAGTTAGATTTGATTTTGATTCAATTTGTAATTGGAAATATAATTTAAGGAACTATCATAAGAAGCTATGTTCAAAATGTGTGACCCCAGAAATAAATAAAGTGAATCTGACTGACCAAAGGCCAGCAGAGACTTGCTTTTTCATAAGACTTTGAGATGTGATCTCCTTTCAATGGAAAAGAATATAAAGGTTTTTCCCTTTTTGCTTTGGCTCCCAGGACAACTTGGCAACTCCACTTTGTTGTGGTTCTGTAGCCTCTCAGGGCAGGAACATTTGCCCTCTTTTCCATAAAATTTATACTCCCCTGGATCCTGATTTTTATTTATTCATT
The DNA here is from genome assembly GCF_963455335.1 of Martes martes. Lineage (NCBI taxonomy): Eukaryota > Metazoa > Chordata > Mammalia > Carnivora > Mustelidae > Martes > Martes martes. The sequence continues at coordinate 5,569,271 of NC_137888.1, read as the reverse complement.
TTCTCTGGAATTATTTTTTTTTCTGATGAGCAACCTCACCTTCTTTCATGAACTTGGTGGGTATCGATTATCTAATAACACAGATAAAACCTGAGTTAAATTTCTCGATACAGACACAGCCAGTTTGGACTTGGGAAGATAATGCTAGTGATATGTGATTTGAAGGAAAAATTAAAGAAAACTTGGAACCAAGAGTGTCATGGTCACTCCTTCAGAACATTTCTCTTTTCTTCTCTAGTTATGGGGGAGTTGCTCATTCCCAGAGGCAACCTTATAGTCACTGAGGATAAACCCTGTAATGTGACTTGTCATGCATTGGGCTGGATCCCTCTCCCGGATATTTCCTGGGAGATCGGCGTTCCGGTGAGCGACTCAAGCTATTATTCTGGTTTGGAGCCTGACGACCTCCAAAGTGCAGTGAGCGTCCTGACTCTCACGCCACAGGGCAACGGGACTCTGACATGCCTGGCTAACATGAAGGGCTTGAGTGCCCACAAGTCTGTAACTGTGAATCTTACTGTGGTTCAGCCTTCTTGGGGTAAGTGAAGACATTTTGCTTTATATAAAAAAAAATATTGTTGCATGCTTATACTTTATATGTGGTGCCCTTAATCAATAATGCCTAGGACAACTGTAGAGTGACCTTGACTTTGGGTAGGGATGGTAGTGGAGACGATCAGCATCAGCTTCATGACCCTGTGATTCCACTTGCTTTTAAATTTCATCTTCAATGTGTCTTTCTTTTCTACTCACTATGGAAACCATTAAGAACTATGACAATTATTTATCACAAAACAGCATCAGTTCAGTGATAAATACTTGAAGTCAGTGTTTCTCTGTAGCTTTTAACCGTTGTTTCAGTTTAACTTCATCCCCTGGGCTAATATGAGACAAGTTCTTCTAATATTTGAGGGGGGTGTACAGATGCTCTTGGATTCCTTCCAATCTTAGTAGATTATGGTTTCACTTTTTTTAAACTGGCAAATCCACAGTGTATTTGAAAGTACCAAGTCCTATACTTCTTAAAACCCAACAAAGTGACATAAATGAAATGAAATCCGAGAGGGAGACAAACCATAAGAGACTCTCAACTATGGTAAAGAAACTGAGGGTTGCTGGAGAGGAGCTGGGTGGGGGGATGGGGTAACTGAGTGATGGGTATTAAGGAAGGCACTTCATGTGATGAGCACGGGGTGTTGTATGCAACTGATGGATCACTAGACTCTACCTCTGAAACTAACAATACACTGTATGTTAATTAATCGATTTTAAATAAAAAGAATTTAAAGTTTAGATCTCCAAGAGAACCCACTGTAGGGTCCTCGGCATACCAAAACCTTTAATTACACAGCTAAAGGGCTGCAGAGACTGCTTGAGCTTGGGGTCAGCCCAGGCCAATGAGAAAACATGGGACCCAGAGCTGGTGATTTACTTGAAGTCCTTCATTTTGCAAGAGGGTAGAAAGGGAGGCCCAGAGATGTGCTGTGCTCTATTCCAGGTCATGCATTGGGTTGGGGTGGAACAGGGACCAGAAGCCAGGAAAGGGTTCTCTCTTGGTGCAAAGATTTTCCCACTACAAAAGCAACTTTATTCAAAGTTCAGAACAAAGCTACAGCCAGAGCAAGACTGATGATGAAGAAGAAGAAGAGGAGGAGGAGGAGTAAGGAGGAGGAGGAGAGGAAGAAGAAGGAGAAGAGGGAGAAATAGAAGAAGAGGAAAGGGAGGGGGAAGGAGGGGGAGAAGGAGGTGAGGAAGAGGGGGATGAGGAAGAAGAAGAGGAAACAGTGCTTCACAGCATTTGCCAAGTAAAGGCTCTGTTATTTATTTATTTGACAGAGAGAGAGAGAGAGAGATAGATAGATCACAAGTAGGCAGAGAGGGGTGGGGAGGAAGCAGGCTCCTTGCTGAGCAGAGAGCCCGATGCGGGGCTCGATCCCAGGACCCTGAGATCATGATCTGAGCTGAAGGCAGAGGCTTAACCCACTGAGCCACCCAGGTGCCCCTAAAGGCTCTGTTTTAAGTGCTTCTCTGATGTTAACAAAATTAACCACACAACAGGACTATGAGTGGATCCTCATCTAGCTAGATGTTTGAATCAAGGTATTGGTAGGGTTGGTTCTTTCAGAAGACTATAAGGGAACCATCTCTGGTCCTCTTTCTTAGCTTCTGGTATTTTCTGGCAGTCTTTGGTGTTTCTTGGCTTCTAGAAGCATCAGCCTAACCTCTGTTTTCATTTTCACACAGTTTTCTCTGTGTGCTTCTCTGTGTCCAAATTTCTCTTTTTAAAAATAAGGACTCTAGTCATATTGGATTAGAGGACCCATCCCATCCAGTATAAACTGATCTTAGTTAAATTATGTCTGCAATACTCTTTTTCCAAGTAAGGTCACATTCTGGGAGCACTGGGGGTTAGTACTTAAACATATGAATTTTAGGGAGACACAAGTCAACCCATGATAATGTCTCCATGAACCTCTAAAAAGCCATTCAGAGTCTACTCTGTGGTCAGTACCAGGGATTCTGTGCTTTGCACTGCAGGGATTGATCCTCAGTGCAGTGAGCACAAGCTTGCTCCCCTGTTGTTAGGACTTTGCCTCCTGTCTCTAACTCAGATGCCCCCAGAGACCAGGCAGACAACAGAAATGAAAGCATGAATGAATACATGTGTTAGGTAGAAGACAGAGTGCAGAGGTCCATTGGGAAACAGCCATCAAGCTCTATCCACACGGAGCAGCCATACCAGTACCAGGTTGTTGTTGCTAACAGGAAAGGGGATCCAGGACTACCAGATCTTTGACATGGATCTGGTGAACATCAATGCTTTTGAGGCTAAAGGATGCAGAAATCTGTGTTTCTTTTGTTTTAAGTCAAGATCACCTTATTTAAGCATATTTAAAAATGTTTTTTTTAAAGATTTTATTTGAGAAAGAGAGAGAGAACACAAGCAGGGGGATGGCCACGGGAAGAGGGAGAAGCAGACTCCCCACTGAGCAGGGGGCTCAAAGCAGGGCTCAATCCAGGACCTGGAGATCATGTCCTGAGCTGAAGGCAGATGCTTAACTGACTGAGCCACCCAGGTGCCCCTCCAGTTTATTATTTTTAACAACTAAAACATTTAGCAAAGTTGCAAGACTAGTACAATGAATACCCACGTACCTTCACCTAGATACAACTAATGTTAATATTCGTCATGTTTGCCTTTCTCTCAGCTTTTTTTTTTCTGAACCATTTCAGAGTTTATGACAGTTTACCCCTAAATACCTCAGCATGTATATCATAAGATCAAAGGCATTCTATTTAACCACACCCAGTGTAGTTGACAATCAGGAAATGTGACATTGACACAAGACTGTTACATAATACACAGTCCATATTAAAGTGTCACCAAGTATCCTTTATAGCGATTTTCTTCTCTAAAACAATGTCCAGTCAAGGACCATGGATTGCCTTTGGCTGTCAGGTGTGTGGTCTCTTCCCTTTACTCTTGAATGCTTCCCTCACCTTTTCTGTCTTTCCTGACATAAACATTTTTGAAGGGTCCAGGCCATTTTTGCAAGACGCCCTTCAATTTGGACTTGTCTGAGGTTTTCCAACATAATTTGATTTGAGGGGAAATATTCTAGGCAAGTCATGGGTAATGTCATGTGGGCTCATGATGCCGATTTTCTCTATCATTGGTAATAAGTTTGATCATTTGGTTAATGATTTCTCCATTGTAAAGGTCTCTTTCTCCATTATAATTAATATGTATTCAATGAATACTGTATGAGTAGTTTATTTCCCAGCAGTCTTTCCCCTAATAGTTTTTGCATTCATCAATAAGTCATTGCCTGAATCTGTTGTTTCTATGGTGATTGTGAAAGAATGATTTTCTGGCTCCATCATATTTTCATATTTGTTGGTTGGTAGTCTTCTGTAAGAAGAAACTTCCCCACGTTTCCTTTTTCTTTTTTCAAAAAGTTTTAAGATGGACTCATTTTTATTCAATACACTATGATTTCCTCCTGTCATTATTCATTTTGGTGCTCAGAGTGCTCCAGATTTGGCTAGCGGGAATCCCTTCCAGCTGGCTCTGGTGTCCTTTTGACCGGGCCTATTAGTTTTCAAGCACTTGGCCCAATATGATGTTATGAACTCCTTTTGCGTTTTCCCTGTTCTATCCTGGAATCAGCCATGTCTCCAAGGAGCCAATCCAGCTGGCTTTGAAGCTATTAAATTATGTTAAAGTATGGTCCAAGCTTTGAGAGGAAAGATTAAAAAAAAGAGTTCCATTAACACCAAATGGAATGAAATCGATGGTTTAAACCACACATCTTAACAAGGTAACAGTGCAACAAAGAGGTCTGGTCTGATTGATGATGCCCTGTAGAGATGAATTTTAGAGATTCACTTGCCTGCAAAGTTCTTCTTTTGTAAAGAAGGGCAAGGGGCACTTAATTTCCCCTGATCAGGTTTCATCCAGCAAGAGTGCTTCCTTAGTCGGCTAGGACTTGGGAAGTTAGCAGCCTTAATTATGGCAGCTGGAGTCCCCACAACCTCAAAGGGAAGCTCATTGGGTGCCTTGCAATGAATCTTACTTTATTGGACCCATTTGGAAAAGGGTAATTTGTTTCTAAATTATTCATCAAGATCCAGAGCAGCTGGTGGCTGGCTGCGTGTTGTGTATTTTATGCAAGTTGTAGTAGCTGAAGACCTCATTACAGCCCTGGCTGCTTGTGTCTGGGAGGCTTCCAGGAGCACAGCTGGGGGTGCAGAGAGCCCAGAACGAGCCCGCCTGTGCTGTGCAGGCTTCTCCAGGAATCGATAAGCATCCATTTTGCCACCCATCTCCTCCTGAAAGTGCAAGGAGTCTGTGTCCATTGTGTTCATTTCTGGAACAGTCCCTGTGAGTCGTTGCAGGGAGGACAACAGCGGTTTAGGAAGGCTAATTAGTCCAAGCCAAACAACCATTGATTCTTGAAAGAAAAGCATACTGCAAAGGGTATTGCTAATGTTTTTGAAAAGACCGATTTTCTTGATTCCAGAAGCAGCACAGACTTTAAATACTGCAGACACAGGTACCAGTGAAAGGTGGGACCCCCTTCTCTGCCCCGTTGGGACGAGAACTGTCCACTCTCTGTGCTCCCAGGTGCCTTGCTTTGTTTTCTCGCTCAGGTGTACAGGCTGTGAAGCGTTAGAGCAAAACAACATTCTGGGGATGGGGAAGCACCTGGTAGAGCACAGAGATTCCTGGTTATAACCTTAGTTATGTGAGGAGTGGCAATTTTGAGGGCAGACCGAGTGGAGGCATCACAGTCCTGGGTCACAGCCCTGGGTCTGGCTGTGAGACTCTGGGCAAGTCGCTGACCTCCGCGGCTCAGTTTCCTTGCCTGTAAAATGAGAGGGAGAGGAATAGGGCAGAAGCTGTCTCTCCCGGCTGCCCGTTAGTCTCCGGGACCTTCAGCACACAGGATGAGGCTCAGGATCCTCCCCAGAGGTTCTGACTGAATTGGTTTGTGTGCAGCCTGGAAATTGACATTTTTAAAAAAATATTTTATTTATTTGACAGACAGAAATCACAACTAGGCAGAGAGGCAGGCAGAGAGAAAGAAGGAAGCTGGCTCCCTGCAGAGCAGAGAGCCCGATGTGGGGCTCCATCCCAGGTCACTGGGATCATGACCTGAGCAGAAGGCAGAGGCTTTAACCCACTGAGCCACCCAGGCGCCCCTGGAAATTGACCTTTTTTTAAAATTTTTAAATTTTTTTTATTTTTAATTTTGTCCTATTTACCAGATCTTTCTTTTTTTTATTTTTTTATTTTTATTTTTAAATTTATTTTCAGCATAACAGTATTCATTGTTTTTTCACCACACCCAGTGCTCCATGCAATCCATGCCCTCCCTAATACCCACCACCTGGTTCCCCCAACCTCCCACCCCCGCCCCTTCAAAACCCTCAGGTTGTTTTTCAGAGTCCATAGTCTCTCATGGTTCACCTCCCCTTCCAATTTCCCTCAACTCACTTCTCCTCTCCATCTCCCCATGTCCGCCATGTTATTTGTTATGCTCCACAAATAAGTGAAACCATATGATAATTGACACTCTCTGCTTGACTTATTTCACTCAGCATCATCTCTTCCAGTCCCGTCCGTGTTGCTACAAAAGTTGGGTATTCATCCTTTCTGACGGAGGCATAATACTCCATAGTGTATATGAACCACGTCTTCCTTATCCATTCGTCCGTTGAAGGGCATCTTGGTTCTTTCCACAGTTTGGAAGCTGTGGCCATTGCTGCTATAAACATTGGGGTACAGATGGCCCTTCTTTTCACTACATCTGTATCTTTGGGGTAAATACCCAGTAGTGCAATTGCAGGGTCATAGGGAAGCTCTATTTTTAACTTCTTGAGGAACCTCCACACTGTTCTCCAAAGTGGCTGCACCAACTTGCATTCCCACCAACAGTGTAAGAAATTGACATTTTTAAGAAAACTCCCAGATCACTGGGCAGTCAGACCTGGGGGCTGCACAGCAGGGAGATCCTGAAGAAGGCCTTGCCTCCTGAACCAGCCTCCTGACCCAACCTCATCAGGTGCTACTCGCCTCACAGGCTTGGACACCAGACAGCCTGGGCTCCGATCCCAGCTCACCTACTTACTTGCTTTGTGGCTTTGGGCAAGTTACTTAACCTCTCTGTGCCTCAGTTTTCTCATCTGTAAAGCTGAGATAATAATAATAATATCTACATTACGGGCTTGTTGTTGGTGGGAGAAGTAAGCGGGTTAACATGTCTGAGGCACTCAGGATAGTCCCTGCCACAGAGCCCACAGGGCAGGTGAGGGGATGGCTGCTATCCCTTGTTTCACTGATTCAGAGACCTCCTGTGTCCCCCCGCGCCCCCCCCCCCAGTCAGCACAGGAGCACACTTTGCACACGCTGCTGGTGCCATTTTGTACTGATCCAGTTGGTTTCTAGAAATTCCATGTGGCCTTTTAAAACTCTGAGCATTTCTATGAGAGCGTCTGGGAAGTACTTCCTTTTCTGCACAGATGGAAAAAGGGCAGTCCTGATGCTAAGATAAAAGTTGCACAGCAAATTCTGTCGTGTGGTCCTGACGTGCACAGATGTGTAAGGGAACGCAGGGAGGAAGGTAAGCGGTGTTGAATGTGGAGGTCATCTTCCTTGGTCGTCAGGTGCACATACACATCCTTTCCAACAACTCTAGCATTTGCCTTGAGCCATTATGTTCCCACCCTTCGCTAGTGCACAGGTCAGGGACCAGTGCCCACACACACTCCCCATTTCTTTTTTTTTTTTTTTTTTTTTTTTTTTAAAGATTTTTTATTTATTTATTTGACAGAGAGAGATCACAGTAGACAGAGAGGCAGGCAGAGAGAGAAGGAGAGAGGGAAGCAGGCTCCCTGCTGAGCAGAGAGCCTGATGTGGGACTCGATCCCAGGACCCTGAGATCATGACCTGAGCCGAAGGCAGCGGCTTAACCCACTGAGCCACCCAGGCGCCCCACACTCCCCATTTCTTATAAGACCTGGGCTCTATCTTCCCAGAAGATATTCCAAGTCGGACACACAAAATGAGTAGAAAGACAAGAGTCACAACTCCGGGTTTTTTCCTTTTTCTGAATGCCCTTGTCCAGTTTATTGAGCCTCTTTGTCCCAAGAATCTTATCCGTACAGTAAAGGGGTTGGATTATGCACAAGGTCATTCCAAGATTCCATGCTTTCTGTCCATTGCCCTGCTTTTTATCAATTTATGATCATTATTTATTTTCTTTCAATGCACTGTAAATGTACTCATTTAAAAATTAGTATCAGACTGCATCGTCTACGGTATATATGCATGTGTGTATTCATGTATATATCATATATGATAAATTAAAAATTATTATTAAAATAAGGAAGGTTCTTCTGCGCAGCTCCGGTTCCAAATTGCACCTCCTCATGGCTCATATGCCATGCTTCTTTGGGAGAGCTCCACTGGAGCAGAGAGAGAATGTAAGTTTTCTCCTGGTGTGAAACTCTGGGGGAGATTTGACCCTCAGTGTACTGTGGTCACAGCATATTGGAAGCAAAAGAGCCATGTGGCTTCTGAGACAAACTGCTGTTTTGGTGAGAGTTTGGGCTTTTAGAAGAGAGCAGGCATCACTTTGCTAAACTTGGTGGTTAAATTAAGAGACAAGAGAGTTATGAGGTCACAGTATCACCTGCTGTCTTCCTTGGTTTGATTACCAAATCCAGTGAGATGACCCTTCCCTCTCTTTAAACAACTCCTCCCTGATGATAAGCAGCTGTTTCTGTGCTAGATCAGAGGAAAGGTTGTCACGTCAAGACTTGATTGACAGAAGCTTGGCACACTGAACGTTTTCTCCAGTAGGGGAGGAAAATGCCCCGATAAGGAATGTTTGAGTAAGTCAACAATGTGTGTTGACTTTTTCCAGTAGGAATCTCAATCCCATTTCTTGAATCTTGAGCTAGACCTTAATGTTTAACACCAGCTATCTCCCTTATTATGAAAGGTTCTAATATTTGCAAACTTCAGCTTGTAACAAGTTCATCAGACTGATTTAGGATGATGTCAGCCATCTTGAATATGTGTGTCATACCCTGCAGTGTTCTCAGCACTTTCACACACAGCCTGAGTCTCTGAACAGCCTGGGGGTTGGGTGGGGGCAGGAATTGTTGTGGATGAGTGAGCCAGTGGCCAGAGGGAGCACAGAAACAGTGGCCATGAAATTTCCCTGGATCCACTGAGCCCAAAGCCCTTTGTCAGTCACAAAGCTTCCGTGTGGTGATCTGAGTTTTAACTCCAGATTGTGATTATCATAAACGTGGCTTTGGACTTAAATTTTCTTTTTTTTTTTCTATCACATCCACAAGAGGGAGATTATGGGAACATCCTGTAATGTGGCAGTTTGCTTGGGAAGCGTTTCCATTTTGGGCATTCTCAGTGTGTGAGTCCACCAAACACATACATTCCAGACCCCCTGACTTGGCACCACAGCGGGCAGCCTCAGAATCTGCTTGTGTAACAACCATTCCTGGTGATGCCTGGGAATTTTGCTCTCTGTGTAGCAAGCGGATAACTTGTATTACTCTCTGCGTGTGAAGAGACTAGCTTGTTTGAAAGCTCCAGTTGTGGGGCGCCTGGGTGGTTCCATTCGTTAAGTGTCTGACTCTTGATTTTGGCTCAGGTCATGATCTCAGGGTCGTGAGATAAGGCCCTGCGTTGGACTCCGAGCTCAGTGCAGAGTGTTGCCTGTCTGTCTCCCTCTGCTCCTTCCCGGCTCTTTCTCTCTCTCTCTCAAATAAATAGATAAAAATAAAATCTTAAAGATCTAGTTCTGGGGCTGAGGAGGGGTGATATAGGAAGGGCAGAATATTGTCCCCAGCACCTCCACCTTTCCTGGGGAACTCTTTTCAATCTTTATCTGTCCCAACTCATCTCAGAAAAATGGTGAGTGATGTGGAGATCCATCCTCTCCCCCACACTCATCCAGTGTGCCCAACACGTGTCAGGCGCTCGGGATATAAGAAAAACAAGACAGTCCTTGACTTTGAGGGGACTAACTTTCCTTTAGAGAGTAGCAGATGTGTAAGGAGAGCTGGAAGTGATAGCAAGCAATTTCACAAACATTTAAGGTGAAGATGAATAGGAGATTTTTTTTTTTTTAAAGGAAATTAAACAAAAAACTATCACAGGTCATGCAGAGGAGCTTTGCACCAAGAGCAGAAGATGCATATATTTTTATATTATGTAATTCTTCAAAGCACAGAGTTCTCTGAGTTTTAGCACTTGCTTGGAGATTAGTCCTTGTGTTACTTTGTAGTGGAATCCTTACTTGTCCATGAGTCACAATCTCGGCGGTTGATGGTCACAGAAACCAGGGCATTAGTGATCATGTCTAACCATTACCACAAGGTACTCTGAGCTTTTCGCTTTGACACAGGATTAGAAAATTATGATTTCAAGGTCAATTTTCATGGAAAACTCTAAGGGAGAACACCCAAGAATGGGTTTCCCCTATAACCGCTAGTTCCAATGAGCTGGAAAGGCTGTTGATTTATAGACTGTATCTTTCTTCACAAGAAGTCTGTGGTTTCAGTATTTCCTGATGATTTGCATTTAATAAATAGCATTCATCCACAGTGAGAGTCCCACTAAGCACTCAGCTGAGTGACAGACTTTACTGAGTAGCACTTCATGTTTGAAGAGATCGACTTAGATGCGACTTGACCTCAGCGTGTTTCAGGAGGGGAAACGCAGTGCTGGATAGGACCTCCCTGCAGTTCTCACAAACCCGGTGCTGGGCGGTACTGTCCAGCGGGACTTTCTGTGATGAGGGCAATGCTCTACACCTGTTGGAATTGGGCACTTGAAATGTGACAAGTGCGACTGAGGAGTTGAGTATTTAATTGCTTATAATTTTGGTTCATTTAATTCGAATTGAGATAACTGCATGAAGCGTGCTGGACAGCTCTGGCTAAGACAGGACCGCCCTACTCAAAATGGCTTTCTCTTCTCCCCTCCCTCTTGCCCCACTCCCTGTCACTACCCGCTGGCAGCTGCCTGTCCATTCTTTCCCCAAACCCATGACTACTGGATACAGCAAGAGGGCAAAGCAGACCTTAAAGAAGGCGGCTCCTGAACAGCCATGGGAACAGCAATCAGCGATGAGAGAAGCGTTCTGTATGTGGGGTCTAGGTGGGCTGCGGCAGAAAGGCTTGTAGGACACTCCTTGAGATGTGACACCTCTACAGCTTGTTCTCATTTCTTTTGGACTCTGGATCCCTGAAGCGTGGGGACATGGAAGGGAGAACCAAACACCAGTCTTGCAGTCTTTGTCCAGCCGTAGCTGCTCAGTAAGGATTCTGTGGCTAAACAAAGGGTACTGGAGTGTGGTAATTGCCACTCCAACCTGGGAGCTGTCTTCCCTTGCCATCTACCCTCCCTGGAGGACTGGTAGAGGCACTAACCAACAGACACTGGGGCTGTGGTGCTCAGTGGTATTTATTGGCAGCACTAAGTATTGTAATGGAAGATCCTGTAGAGAATTGAGTATCTGAGCACGCTCAAGAGAAGTTGGCCTATGACACCCACCTGTAGTGGGCCACATAGTTATATTATTGGAAAACAAAATCTGACTTACAGGGTAGCAGAATCAGTGGTTACGTACTCTAGACAGTAGCAAACACCACTAAATTAATTTTTTTCTCTCCTTTCAACCTTATAGGCAGCATTGATAAAGCAGGGACATCCTTGCCTACCTGGGCCATAGCTCTGCTTGCAGTATCCCTGTCATTGCTTTTCATCCTGATAATTGTTCTGATTATAATATTCTGCTGTTGCTGTGTCTCCTCAAGACAAGAGAAAAAAGGTAATTTTTTTTTGTTCATATAGATTTGTGTATATCTTTCAACTTTTGGTACAAGCACTTGAAATCCATTAGCTCCTCAGCAATTTCATAAGACGCATTGACTTTGAGAGTGTCCTTCACCTGGAAGTGGACATTTGAGCTTTAGAGAATGAAAGGACTTTCTGAAAAGGGTTACATTCCTTTGGGGGCTGGTGTAACCCCTCCAGGGAAGACCTAGATCTTCATACTTTTGGGAAAGTGAAGAGACAACACCTTTCTGAGCAAAGACACCGACTACTTGAATTTTGTGCTTATTTTCCAGGATGTAAGGGCATTATAATCTGCCATTCAGAAGCTACGCTTTTTTCCTACCTGAGCACCTTAAAAGATTATTTCCTATTTTGCATAATTCCAAATTGCCTTTTGTAGGCAAATGTTGTAGTGGTAGGAAGAAAAAGAAGATCTTCTGTCAAGTAAAAATAATACAGACCAAATTAATAAAGGTAATTATGCAGCTCTTCTGAATGAGGTCTTTTGGGGTACTCAAAAGCAGTGACTTTGTTTGGGGGTCAGGCTTGAATTGGAGGTTGGGGTGGCCTTGTCGTAGAATTCAGCTGTCTGTGACTCCAGAAACCACAGGATCTTTTTATGTGGATGACTTAGGACTTTCCAAGTACTGAATGTATGTCCAGCCTTACCTTTCTTTGTCTTGTAAAAGCTTACCTATATGCCTGTTTGAATATTTCCTACAGTTAAGGTATTTTTCTTAAAATCAGACTTCTGATATTAGGCTATGTGTCAGTTCAATTGCATTTAAAATTTTATCAATGCTAATTGCCATTCGATGAGCCCTTTTTGTGGCTGTCAGTCATCGTGTTAATTACCTTACATGGAATGCCTCTGTTACTGAGATATTCTGTGTAAAGTGCATAGTTATGCTGTATCTAGGCTAATTGTCTAGCCTGAACCCATGCGTGGATTTGGTTTGGGATTGGGAATTAATTCTGTCATACGACTTTATTCCCTAGGAAACAGAACATGAAAAGTAGTAAGCCTCTGTTGGCCCAGATTTGATGGAATTTGCTTTTACTTGGGAGTTACCCTATACACCACAGATGGATTACTCAAATAAAATACACTGGATTTTAAGTGAAAACGATGGATAACTTAAATTTTAATTGAGAAGTGACTAGGACTGTTCCGTGCTTTCACATTATTATTTTCAACATTTGCTGCTGTGGTGTTTAGGACTTTCTGGTTGTTTGGACTTCTGCTTCTCTTCAGCTGTTTTTTGTCTGTTCCACAACAGTCTCATAAGATGGTTGTGAGGGTTGGTGGCCCACGTAAGATGTGCACCAGGGTGACTCTGATTCTTAACATCCTCATTTACAAGCTGGGAATAAGTACCATCCTATAGACTGGTTGTGCAGATAAAATAAAATGGTATATGAAACTGCTTCTACCCTAGATTTTATCCTTTATTTAACATTGAGATGAAAAGCTCATATGAGAGTGAGCTGTTTTTATCGCCCTTGTTCATAACAAGTCTAGGTAAGGGCTATGGACAGCGCCTGTGACAGCCTACTTACAAAGGCCACTGCATTGGGTAGAATTCACAGTGGACACTACACTTCCCCTTAACATAAATGTAAAGGATCCAGGGAGGTCTGGATTTCCCCATAATTCTTTCTATGCTTAAAAACAACAAACATCAGTTTTCTTCAGGAGTATTTTCTGGCACATTCCTTTGCCAGTGCCTGGGAATTCTCAGTGCTCTGACTGGTTAACTGGGGACTGGCTGAGGAGGGATGAGGACCCCACTCAGTGTGGTCTGAAGGCTTGGGATTGCTTCTGCTAATAGAGCAGAGAAACCGAGAGCCATCTTCTGGAATGCGTTCCTTATGGGAATGCTAGTGACATTTCAGACTGTCATTCTCTTTCATTTCAAATAAGATTGCTTCTTATGTCCAATTTGGGGTGTGAATTGGCAGATGTTATTTCAACTGGAAGTAAGTGAGAACATACCTAAAAATGAGGAAGATGAATATTTTTTTTAGGTTTCAGTAAATCTTGAGGAATAGAAGGTCTAGACAGGAAAGCAGAGTTGCAGAGAACACTGGCTTTTGAGACAGATGATTGGGGACTGGTGTGTGGTTCTCTTACTCCCTATTTCCAGGTTCTATGTCCCCTCCAGTCCAAGAATCCATTGATTAAAAACATTAGTAATTTAATGACAACTTTTAGGGGTGGATGCAACTCTGCATTAATACCATTACTACATACTGATTGAAAATGTATCTTAGAATTAAGGAAGTACGGTGCTTATACAATGTAATTTCTTATTTGTTATAGTATGGTAATAAAATGTAATCGTGCCTAGTTTGTTAAAAATATGACATTGCTAACACCTACATCTTGGGTTGTTGTAAAGATAAAAATGAAATAATCTCTGTCATAGTGCTGGCACACAGTGAGTACTGAACGAATGGCAGTAGGTACTAGGAATGCAGAATGCCTCTTCCTAGTAAATAGAGTCTTTGTATCTCCCTAATCAATTCAATATCCATTAAGTACTTATTAGGTATCCACTATACTTCAGGTGCAGTAGTTATGATATGATAGTTAATAGTGAATTCTACTTTCCTTATGCTTGAAAGTTATTTGGTAATTGGGTGTGGGGGAATTTAATAATACTCTAATGGGTCACAAATACTCAGCAATGTACTTAAAATGAGGGAGATATTTTCAGAATAGCTATCTTGATTTTGCTAATGTGATTTCTAACCCCCCTCCTCCCCCTTTTTTTTCGCAGAGTCTAGTTATCAAAGTGAAATAAGGTAAGTTTGAAATCACATCAATTTTCTGAAAACAAAAACAAACCACTGAAAAATAACCAAACAACACCCACCCTACTACCACTAACATATACAACTGTGGGATTTCAGGATTATGTTACTCAAAATTAAATACCAAAAATGGACAACTCTGAAAAACACGTATGCCCAACCCAAACTCATATGGCGAAATTAACTGTAGAATAAAATAAGGGATGGGGCTACTGCCTACATCTGACTTGCTCTAGCTCACGTAGGGAAACAGAGATTTTCTGCTTGGTGTCTGGCATTCGCAACTCTTTCCACAAGAGGACACTATGCACCGTGACTGCTGTCCCTCCTGTTCTGAGTCAACGCAGGGGACTTGAGGACCCTTTCAAGGGTAAAGAACAGGGCAGAGGCCCTGCTGGAATTTCTGGGACAGTGGAGAGCAATGAGTCCAGCTGGATGGCTTCAGGCACGTGCAACTGAACAGGCAGACAAAGTAGGTAGCGCTCACTGCTTGTGCAACTAATGTGAGAGGGGACAGAAAAATCCCTGGCATTCCCATGGCCGTCCTGAAATGGCTGCAAGTACTTTTAAGGAAGCTGTGTCGAGGACCTACAATAACACAATAACCAGTTTAAATGTCTCAATATTTACACAAGTATAAACGCAGTAAGGGAAGGGATTTTTAGACAGAGCTCATTTTGCTGGGGGGTGTTATAACAAAACCATGGCTAATTTTCAGTATTTTATTAGATAGTTTTAGTTTTTGAAATGCTGAGATTTTAAAACATCTTTTGGCTGTCCATGGCGAACGAAGATGTGTATAGTTGTTGTGTAACAGACACTAGCCATACTCCCTTTGAACCCAGTTGCTTACTGGTGATGATGTGGTGCTGGGAGAGCTGGCTGTGGTCTCTCTCAGGATGCTACAAAGCAGCAGTCTGAAACCACCTCCTTTGGAGCCTGACTTGGGGCAAGAGGAGAGGATGGAAAATGGACTCCAGTGTGGCAGCCTGGATTCTTCCTTTCACCATTATTGACTTTGTAATATTTTTTATCTCTATTCTCTGGGATCTTAGATGATTTCAAGACATAGAACAGTGGTCAACAGCTATTTGGGGTCACGGATAGAGGATAAGAAGAGTAATGACAACAGCAGCAATAATATGACAGTAGGGATGACAATCGCTAGTGTATGCTGAGAGCTGAACGTATGTTAGATCCAGGGAGGAAAGACGGGGCGACTCACTGGGACCTCGTATCCCACCTGACTTCCCTGCACTGTGCAAACTCCAGCTGCTCCCAGGCTCCTTCTGCAGTAAAATAATGCACACATTCCTTCCTATAGAACCAATGCATGTTTATTATAGAAAAAATTAAAAATTTACTTTTAGGAAGTGATTTTGAGGGGCCCTGGTGGTGTGTCCGACTCTTGATTTCTGCTGGGTCATGATTTGAGGGACATGAGACCGAGCCCTGCATGGGGCTCCGTGCCCAGCGCGGAGTCTGTTTGAGACCTTCTCTCCCTCTCCCTCCGCAACTCCCCGCTTAAAATAAATGAGTAAATCTTTAAAAACATAGGAATGATTTTGAAATCACCCATAATTCTACTGTTCGGGAGCAGGTATTGTTAAGTAAGTATGTACCTGCTCTCACACACATGTGCTCACATAGGTACACGCGCATATGCGTTTTGTGAAATTTGGATCAGGATAAATCTAATTTTGTAGCTTGCTTGTCTCACTTGGCACTATTCTGAAGATTATTTCTGTTCATAAATTTCTGTAATAAATACATTTCTGTTAATAAATGGTAAAAATAAATTTCTGCTTAATAAAAATATCTTACTGAAGTGTAAGTTCAGGGAAGTGTACAAATTGTAGGTGTGTAGCTCAATGACTTTTCACAAAGCATATGGGCCTTGAGTGGGGCCATGCAGAACTAGAGTACCCCCAATACTCCAAACTCCCCATGTCCCTCAAATCACTGTCTGACCCTTCCTCAGAGGTCATGCCTTTTTTTTTTTTTTTTTTTTTTTTTTTAGAGAGGGAGAGTGAGAGAGAGGGGGCCAAGGAGGGACAGAGAGAACCTTAAGCCGACTCCACGCCCAGTGCAGAGCCCAACACCGGGCTGGATCTCACAATCCTGGGTCCAAATCAAGAGTCAGACATCCAGGCATCCCAAATGTTATGTGTTCTGACCTCTATGCCCACATCCCCTGAGATTAGGTTCATATGAACTTTATGTGAATGGAATCATAGTGTGTTTACACATTCATTTTGGCTTTCTTAAGCATCACACTGTGAGATGGGTCCATATTATTCAGTGAACAGGTAGATGGTTTACTATTATATAATAGCAGACTGTGGGTATATATGCAATTTGTTTTTCCTTTAAATGGGCATTTGGATAGTTTTTGAGGTTATTATGAATTCTGGGGCACTAAACAGTTGTGGATCTTTGGTGACACGCTCATTAGTACTCCTTCCTGTGTTGTATCCAGCTGGGCGCAGGTCTACCAGTGAGAGCTGGGTAGGTGGAATTAATACCCCACAGTTTTCTGAAGCCAGTGTATACTTTCACCACAGTGCGTGAGAGCTCTTGTCTGTAATAATTTTTACAGGTGGCATGGAGTTTCATTTTAGAGATGTATTGTCATTTATTTCACTAGTCCTCTATGGTGGGGCACCTGTGTCATTTGCCGTTTTTGCTGTTACAACAACTCACGAATGAATATTCTTTCAAGTAAATCTTTGCACATACCTGGTTATTTCCCTAGAAGTCCTCAGTGGTCAAGCATGAATATCTTCAACTTTTTGGATATCCATTGCCAAGTTTTCTTCCCTTGGGAAGTTGCCCAAATTTTTACTTTATTTCAGAGATTGACATATGTTCTCTATAAAGGGCCAGATTGTAAATATTTTGCTTTTGCAGGCCACATGCTCTTTATCACAGTTACTCGGTTCTGGTGTGGTACCATGCAGACAGCCATAAATAGTATGGAAGCAGACAGGTGTGGCTGTGTTCCAGTGAAACTTTACTTACGGAAGGAGGAGGTGGATTTGCCCTGTGGGTTGCAGTTTGCCAGCCCTGCTTAATTTGGTCACTGGCTTCTGGGGGTTGATTGTGGATGGGGGAATGGAGTCCATGGGCCTATCTCTCTCCACCTCAATGGGAGCGTGAGCAGGCAGACCACCTACACAGTCGTGCTTGTGCCTATGAGTTTCCATCCTGATGCTGCGGCTCAGCATGCAAGAGTGCTCTGGGTGGACCAGAGTGAACCCAATATTCATGGATGGTTAACATTTGGCTTTTTAAAATGGTCTAAATAAAATAAAGTAATAAAATAAAATGGTCTAATTCTAGGAAATCTGCA
This sequence comes from Martes martes, assembly GCF_963455335.1. Taxonomy (NCBI): domain Eukaryota; kingdom Metazoa; phylum Chordata; class Mammalia; order Carnivora; family Mustelidae; genus Martes; species Martes martes. The sequence continues at coordinate 5,551,725 of NC_137888.1, read as the reverse complement.
AGTGTGAAGACAAACAAAGAAAGTTTGGAGACAAATGTAAAAAGTGGGAGTGAAAACAATGCCTACAGCCCAGATGAGCCTAGGATGGCAAGTGAGTGGGTGGGTGGGGCCTGGGAAGACCGGAAGGGGAGTGTGGGGGAGGGGCTTGCTGACCCAACCAGGTGCCAGCTGTAGCTGTGCCCTGGCTGCACAAGGCAGGGGCCTCAGCCCTTGCTGGTCGTTATTTTTTGAGTAATTTTCAGAAGAAGGAGAAATTTCAGGGATGAAAGTATTCTAGAATATAGAAATATTCCATAAAAAATAAAAATCCACCGATTTCTCCAAAGTTTAAAATAGAGTGGGATGAAAATTTAAGGGCTTAAGATAAATTTTCTGTTTTTTGTGTTTTTTTTTTTTTTAATGCTTTCTCTTTCGTTAAAGCCTTCTAGCTTTAGAAAAGCGTTTGAGGAGGGATTTTAATATATTGAGGGTCTCTTTCCCAAAATGTCAGATAAAACCAAAACCCAGCGAAAAATCTGTTCCTGCTGAGCTTTGGACCGTGTGCAATGTTGAAGAACAAAACCCAATTTCAAAAAGTCTTTGTAGCGCCGGGATGTCTTCCCTTTGGAGGACAGAGTCCTCGAAGGGACATCTCGGAAGGCTTGGCCACTGGAAGGCAGCAGAGATCGGGTTTGATCTGAGATCCTTCTGGAAGGTAGATGAGAGAGGGGACGAGTGTGAATGGCCGGGAGAGGGAGACCCTAACAAGTTGCCTGGCAGAACAAATTCCTTGGAGAGATGTTTCATTAATCAGTTCTTGCTGAGAGCCCCCCCGGCCCCTCCTGCAAATTGTTTTCACTAAGACTGGGGCCACCCTCCCAGCCCGTTTCCCCCCTTCACCATGGCGGCCTCCCACATCCATTCCAAATGGCTCACTTCAGATTCTTAAAAAGTCCACAAAGCATGACTGTGTCCTTTCATATTCTGATCACAGCTTACAAAATTTCCTGAGGGAGAATATTTATTTATTAATGTTTTGAGCAATTAATCAAGTAGTTTGAACAAGATCTAGGCCCAAACCAAACCTCTCTTTTTGTCCTCTTGTGTGTTTATTTTCCTGGGTCAGCATTAAAGCCACAGATTCACCTTGTCTCTGGGTGAGGCTAGTGAGTCAAGGAAGGACTGGATTGTGAGTTTTCCATGTATTTATTTCATGAGAAGGATAGGATTTGAAAGTATATAACCTCAAGGAAACTCCAAAAACAAGTCTGTTTATGGTTAAGGATTGCTTTATGCTTGGGTTACTGTATGAAAGCAAACGTGTTTCCTTATAAATCAGAATTGTTGGACTGTTATTTGGGTTTTGTTACTTATCACTCTAAAATCACTCTTCCATTGCAGAACTTGCTGCTCTCGCTCGAGAGTCCTCTGAATCCAGTGTTCGGGAACAACACAGAAATAGACAACCTTATCAGGTGACTCAGATCATTTTGAGATTTTTTTTTTTTTTTTTTTTGCCATTTAAAAACCGTTGCCTGGTGGTAGGTGATTATAAAATGGTGCTTGTTTTATGTGCATGATGGAGGAACTGGCCTTTGCTGACTGGTTAACCCATTAGCATGGAACACGTATACATCTCTTGCACAGAAGTGTAGGTGGGGGCTTGTAGACCTTGGGATATCTCTTACATGCCCACCTAGAGATGCTGAGCGGGCGGTTGGATATACAGGTCTGGAGCTCCGGGGAGGAACGTTAGTTGTAGATACTGTTGGTTGTTAGACAAACTCTGATGGGCTCAGCTCCTTCTTTCCAAAGAACATGAAGAACACAGTCACCCAGGAACCGCGAGGACATGGTACGTTATTTTTCTGACACAGAGTCAGTGTTGGTTGCCACAGATAAGTGAACTGGAGTGTATACACAGAAAATAGGATTCTTCGTATCCACAGTCATATTAGGCAGAGTACATATTTTCTGACCTGCACAAAGTCACCTTCAAATGAGAAGCACTTTGATGTGACTCTGCAATGCTGTCCCTCATATGTATGGATATTCTCCTCTTTAGCTTTTAGAAAATGCAGATTTTCAGATTGGGTTCCTGAAGCAAGTGAGTTCCTGAGGTCTTGGCTGTGTTCTGCCAAAAGTCGTCATCAGTCTGAAGTACTACTGCTGAGAGTGCCTTCTCAGACCCATCATTCTTCTTGGGATAGATATTGACTTGGGTTTCTGGGCCACTCCAGGCCATAATACTCCTCCCTGCAGTTGGGATTCAGCTCAATCCATATATCTTGCCAGTGACATGTGTCTTCTAGGCCTTTATGGGGGGAGGTGAGCTTTGATTGATGCTCAGCCGTGTATTGGGAGGACCTAAGTGATGCCACTACTGGAAAACCAGTGGTAGCCAGATGGGAAGACATATCATGATCTATGGCACCAAAGAACATTGGCCTAAGTGACAGATTTTTGGGGACAAGTTCAGGCTATGTCCTTAGGCTGGTGTTAGGAAAATGGAGAGGAAAATTCCCTCCCATTAAGGCTGTTGTCTTTGACACATATTTCTCCTCCTCCTCCTCCTTCTTCTTCTTCTTCTCCTCCTCCTCCTCCTCCTTCTTCCTCTTCCTCCTCCTCTTCTTCTTCTTCTTCCTTTTTTTTTTTTTTTTTTTTTTTTTTAGCATATAATGCATTATTTGCCCCAGGGGTACAGGTCTGTGAATCATCAGGCTTACACATTTCACAGCACTCACCATAGCAAGCACGTATGTCTTCTGATGAATCAGTCTGGCCCTGAGAGGGAAGGCTATAGAGATGCAACCCATTCTCTCCCGAGGGACCATCTCTTGAGTAAGGGGTGGCTGGCCAAGGGGAGTTTTCACCAGGCTGTGAAGGATGTTTCCTGTCAAACCTCTACAGCTGGACCTTAGTGGGGGCTGTGGCTGATGGAAGGGTTTTCTTCATCCAGAACCAAGCATGGTCATCCAGGAACACATTTCCTCCAACCTTCATTTCTGTGGCTTTTCTATGGTTACCTTTTATGGTCATGTGTCTTTCCACCAGAGAAGCCGATGTGCTTATTTCTGGGGTTGGAGGCATGGGGTAAGCAGGGAGGGAGTCAGAAAGGTCATGTCAGATGATCTCCCCCTGAAGTAGAAATGAGGACAAAGGGGGAACTCCAGATACTTTTGGGATATAGGAATGGAGAATGACATCTTGGAGCTTGGAGTAGATGCTTCTTAGGCATGAAGTGTTTTGAAAATACGCATCAAGAGAAACTTAAGAAGTTTCTGCTATTTAAACATGTAATCAGCTACATAATCTATTGGTGGAAAAAGAACAGTGGCCCAGAGTTGCTAGGCCCTGGGGAATGGTCACGCACACCTGTCTGTCAGCCTTCTAGGGAAGGGTGTATCTGCGCCCAGAGCATCAGGGTCCTTAAGAAACCAACAGAAGACAAAGAGGATGGGCTGCTTTTGCCTGGGCTAGAGCCCGGTGGGGGCTGTTTACATAGCTGGGTTCTTCCCCTTACAACTGGGGCATTTCAGCACAAGGACAGTTTTGAAGAGGACCCTCTCTGATCGTGCCTCTCAGGGGTGGGCCTGGGCCCTGTCTGTAGGTCGTCCACTTGGAGCACGTGAACTCGAGATGTGGGCTATGCTTTTCGTGAGCACCTACGGAAGGGATGGAGCAAGACGGGTGGTGGAGGAAGTGGCTGGGCTTTGGAGCCCATGGCCCAGAGAGGACATGGTCCTGCATGTGGGCAGCTGGCCGCTCGGGAGCTGCCAAGTGGCCAAGCCACCACCTACTGAAGAGGTCAAGGTGAGCTGTGGCACCCCGGGTCCAGGCCTGTAGCCGTGCCTGGTCCAGGCTGCCATGCTGTCCCGGTGCAGGTAGAAGAGGTCTTCCCTCAGAATGTTTTCTTTTCTCCTAGCTTTTCTCCATTCTCTAGGGAGCCTTGACCCCTAATGGCCCAGGAGAGGCAGCTGAGAGCTTTTTAGAGCTCCTTCATCTGTTTTTCACCCCAGCCTCCTTCTCTTGGGCCTCAGTGTGCCTCCAGCCTGTGACAGAGCCACCAGGGCTGCTGCAGGGTCCTTCCATGCACATGGGCTCCAGTGGGACTCCTGCCCAAGAAGCTAGCTTGCGGGAGTTTAGGCCTGTTGACCCAGACTACACGATTGTGCAGAGTATCTGCTCTAGCCTCGGGTCCTGCAAAGCCTGAAGCTCCAGCTGAGAGATTTCCAGCTGGCAGGCAACCTGCAGCCAAGCTCTTCCAGCCCCAGCACCTTGGAGCTGGTGGCGGCAGAAGCACGTCCGATCTGTGGAGGCGAGGTGCGTACATCAGCGACCGAGGCTCCCGTTTTGTATTAATAGGTCTCACAGTGGGGCGATCTTGCCTTTGCCAACAGCACAGCCACTGTAGAGTCTGTGCTCCCGTTCTCTCTTCATGCTGGCTTTCTCATCTGCTCAACCTGCTGGTCTTATTTTCGCTCAGCACTTTCAGATCTTAACTAACGGGTGGCCATGGACCACATGCAGTCTAGCGCAGCATTCCCGGGTGCTCACTAAAAAGTTGTTTGTTAAAGTGGAGAATGTCCTCAGTGCCTAGACTTCTGATGTCACAGGCCAGGCGATACAAGGCGTGTGCATGCAGTAGACACGGTCCCTTTGTAGAGAATCACAATCTAGTCATGACAAGCAGTATTATTAGACTACTATAGATGAATACGCTACATAAAAATGCTGTGTTTTGGGTCATTGAGGAAAGGTATATAATTCTACGTCAGATTGTCACTTTGCTCGTTTGTAGTCTTGGGCACTTTTTTTTTTTTTTCAAGGGTATCCTGTTCAGTCATGATCCAAGAAAGGGAAAGCCTGAAGGGCCAGGGACGACATATGGGAATTATCGATATGGCTTTTAGGATGCCCATATTCTTGGTCCCACCTGTGGACCCCTGGCTCAGTGGACTTGGGGTGCAGCCTGAGTGTATCTGAATTTTAAGACAACATGGAGGGATTGTCTAGGTGACTAGGTCTAAGGGTAATTGGCTACCTTATAACAAGATGGAAATGAGGGGCTTTTGGGCTGCAGAGAACCCGGAGCATGTATTAAATTGTAGGAAGGGTCATAAAGGAAAACAAGAGAGTGATGTTCCAAAGTGATGTATATCAAAATGTGATGCTTCTCTCCACTGATGATTCCAATCCAGGCTGAACTTGCTGTTTAGGATATGTAATACCGACTTTGTTTCTAGAAAGGAGTTTCTGTTGGTGAACTGCAGTAAACTCAGGTGTAACTGCCCACGAAACACGTGAGGACAAAATTAATAAATAAAATTAGAAAGTCTCACTAACAATTACCGCTAACGGGAAGGACAAGCACCCTTTGTTTTATATGAAGTCATGGGCTTTGCAAATGTTTTGCATCTTGGTGAATAGTTAGCACAAAGAGTCCCTTTTTCTTTTCCTGTTTCCAGGGCTCAACTCCCTGCCAGTCAGTTTTTCTGTTTATTTTGGGCAACTCTGTTTCTTTCTCTCCGGAGTCTGTCAGTTTTGAACGGTGAGCGCATGAACGACTTGAAACGCGGATCAAGTCTTCCCCGCTAATCACCACCCTCCTGAGATAAACAGAAATACACTCTTGATAAATTTAGAAAACAGCAATGCGTTAGTGCAGCCCAACAGGGAAAACAAGAGGCAAACCACAAATGCAAAAATGTCAAGCATATTCACAGCAGAAGGCCAGTTCTTAGAGCAGGGTGGTGAGGTGGCTCCCCCAGCTTCCTGTTCTCCCCGCATGACTGGGAGTCACTAAGTTAAGCCCCAGAGCCAGAGTGATTCTATCCTCAAGACTTAATGACATTCCATTGCGACGTAAATAATGCATGGTGCCCAGTTACATTATTTAGGATGTGCAATGCAGCTGCAGTGCCCTGGAATCTGAGCTGACAGTCTCCGAACTGGCAGGAACACATAGTGCATGCTTTGCAATAGGGCAGTACTGCTGGGCAAGCACCGGCCCCTCTGGAGGAGTGTGTGGGGTGCCTGCAGTCACATTTCCCAAGGAGAATGGCAAAGACCACGTTTCTGAGAGGAGGCGGCTGCATGGCCTCCCAAGGAGAGAGCAGGCTGACCTGTACAGACAGTTCAACTTTGCTCCTCGCCTTTAGAATGAAAGTCTGTTTTTAAAGAAGGTTCAAAATATTTTATATTTTCATACCGGTTAGAATTTCCTTAGGAAGATTGAAAAAAAAGAAAAAAGAAAACAAAGCGAAAGAGTGCGTCTTTCCTGTCTTTTGCCTTCATACAAACAAATACTGGATTCTTTGGACGCGTTACTCGTTAGGCCCCGAGCTTGGACACCTCTGGAGTGTGTGGTTATTAAAATAATGCAAGAAAGGAAGGACGCATGTTAACATCTCTGGTTCCTCTCTGGACCCTCATGAGTCTTCTCATCTGATGAGTGGAGCTATCGGCTCAAGTTTGCCTTTTATGTCGCTCTCACACTGATTAAACCCACTCTCCTCCCTTTCTCCCCAGGGACCTGACCACCTGTCGCTGGGACCCGCAGGTCGTCCGCAGGTTTCCTTCATCATGGCCAGTCCTAAGACTGTCAGGAATGCAACTCTGGTCTAGCCAAGATGTCCCTCTGGTTTCATTTTGCACATGGCTGATGACCTGCCTCACGCTGACACGGTTTTGACTTCCTCTCTGTCCGGAGGCTGGGCTCCCACTTCACCAGCATTTCGGGGACAGAGCGAGGCTGGAGTGATCAGAATGGACACTTCATGTGGAGTGCATTTCCCCACCTTCAGGGTAAAATTTGGCTTTTGAAATGTTTCAAGATTTTCATGAATTCCACCAAGTTTCTAAGTAAAGCTGCAAATTCATCATCTTAATTTACTTGTCCCTCGACACTCCTTCTTGCCAATCCCATCAATGGCGGATAAACCTCTATCTTACCACGACTTTTAAAAAATATTTTTGTTCTCTTACATCCTATGAAGACAATATTTATGTGTGTTTAGCACGTGGGGCATTAATGTATATTAGCTGTGAAAAAGGAGCATACGCATTAGGATCAGTCAGAAATCTAAGATTTCCTGGAAAATCAGAATGTCCAGCTTAAGAATAAGATTAAATTCAAAGCCAATGGGCATACTATGAAATATCTCATTATTGGGTATTTATGTGAAGACATTCACTTTTATCTGCTCCTTATCAGGCTGCTCTCATGTCGTCCGATGAGTTAGATGTGGATTATGATTTGTGGGGGACGTACCTTACATGCCACAAATGCCGTGAAAAAGCTGGAAATGGGTAACGTGTTCTTTAATAAATAAAAGAGAAAACACCAAAGAATGTTATTGCCTTTCCGAGTTCTGTACTATTCAGGTGGTGGTTTAAGGAATCGTGACATTTAGGAGACGTCTATTAAAAAAAAATCACATTTTCATATTAGTCTTTGATTATTGTACATTTGCCCCATAGAAGTTAATATGAATGTTGCTATAAAGAATAAAATTGCTGCCTTTTCCAGATATTTTTTTTTCATGTGAATGTTGTCAGTGAATTTCCTGCCCACCCGTCTCTTCATGTTTACCCCAGAGGCAGGGCTGTTATTTGGCAGAGAGCTGAGCCAGTTGGTACAGATTTCTGTGATGGTTAGTAATTAGCAACTGCTCAGTAATTAACAACATGCCCAACCTTGGTGCTGCTAACATGGAATGTGACTTTTAAATTGTGTTAAGGTTTTAGTGCTGCCTTAGAATTAGGCAGTAGCGATGACAGTGGCTAGTATGTGCTGAGCGCCGAACATATGTTAAGCCCGGGGAGGAAAGAAGGGGCGACTCACTGGGACCCCCATATCCCACCAGCTTTCCCTGAACTGTCCCCATTGTGCAAACACCAGCTGCTCCCAGGCTCCTTCTGCAGTAAAATAATGGACATATTTCTTCCTATAGAATCAATGCATGTTTATTATTAAAAAAGTAAAAGTGTTAAGAAATGATTTTAAATGATTTTAAAATCACCCCTAATTCTACTGTTCAGCAACAGGTATTACCAGGTAAGTATATATCTGCTCACACACACATATGTTCACATGGTTACACACACATACATATTTTGTGGAATTTGGACCATCGTAAACCTTAATTCATAGCTTGCTCTTCTCACTTGACACTATTCTGAGGATTATTTCTGTTAATAAATACTTGCCTACAACATTTTACTTCATTTGCTTAATAAAAATATCTTCTTGAAGTGTAAGTCCAGAAAAGTACGCAAACTGTCGGTGTGTAGCTTGGTTACTGTTCACAATGCATATAGGGCTTGAGTGGGGACATGCAGAACGGGAGCGCCCTAGCACCCCAACCTCCCCATGTCCCTCAAACCACTGTCTGCCCCTTCCTCAAAGGTCACTCTTCTCAAAGTTTCCTTAAAATGTGTTACGATCTTAGTGATTCTTCAGAGTAAAAATGTCAATTCCTCATGGTGATGTTTCTCCTCATTTAACACTATGTTTGCGAATCCACTCAGTGGTTGACAGACCTATATACCACCATGATTAATAAAATATTTTTATGATCTTGAATCACATTCCGCTTCTACCCTGAACCCCCTCGTGTGAATCAACCACTAATTCCAGGGCTGGTTGCTGGCACACACGGGGCTGTGTCAGGTGTCCGTTCTGATTCACTGGTGCTCGTACATTATCTGTTCTGAGGGGCTGGTGTTGTTGCTGTATGGGTTGTCAAATATTTTGAGGATCACCACTGCTTAGAGGATCCTGAAAAAAATGTCGTCTCTTCCAGGACTGTGTCCCTACAGGGAGGGAATTGGCTGCCTATTTCCTTTGAAATAGAGGTAAAATGCAAAATGTTTTTTTTTTAATTTTTATTTAATTTTTTAAATTTCTTTTTCAGTGTTCCAGAATTCATTGTTTATGCACCACACCCAGTGCTCCATGCAATACGTGCCCTCCACAATACCCACCACCAGGCTCACCCGACCCCCCACCCCCTGCCCCTCCAAAACCCTCAGGTTGTTTTTTTATTTTATTTTATTTTATTTTATTTTATTTTATTTTATTTATTTATTTGACAGACAGAGATCACAAGCAGGCAGAGAGGCAGGCAGAGAGAGGGAGGGAAGAAGGCTCCCTGCTGAGCAGAGAGCCGGATGCGGGGCTCGATCCCAGGACCCTGAGATCATGGTCTGAGCTGAGGGCAGAGGCTTAACCCACTGAGCCACCCAGGTGCCCCCTCAGATTGTTTTTCAGAGACCACAGTCTCTCATGGTTCGTCTTCCCCTCCAATTTTCCCCAGCTCCCTTCTCCTCTCCATCTCCCCATGTCCTCTGTGTTATTTGTTATGCTCCACAAATAAGCGAAACCATATGATAATTGACTCTCTCTGCTTGACTTATTTCACTCAGCATAATCTCTTCCAGTCCTGTCCATGTTGATGCAAAAGTTGGGTATTCATCCTTTCTGATGGAGGCATAATTCTCCATACTATATATGGACCAGATGAAGGGCATCTTGGCTCTTTACACAGTTTGGTGACTGTAGCCATTGCTGCTATGAACACTGGGGTACAGATGGCCCTTCTTTTCATTCCATCTGTATCTTTGTGGTAAATACCCAGTAGTGCAGCTGCAGGGTCATAGGGAAGTTCTATTTTTAATTTCTTAAGGAATCTTCACACTGTTTTCCAAAGTGGCTGCACCAACTTGCATTCCCACCAACAGTGTAAGAGGGTTCCCCTTTCTCCACATTCTCTCCAACACATGTTGTTTACTATCTTGTTAATTTTGGCCATTGATTTGAATCTCCCTGATGGCTAGTGATGATGAACATTTTTTCATGTGTCTATTAGCAATTTGTATGTCTTCATTGGAGAAGTGTCTGTTCATGTCTTCTGCCCATTTTTTTGACATGATTATCTGTTTTGTGTGTGTCGAGTTTGAGGAGTTCTTTATAGATCCTGGATATCAGCTCTTTGTCTGCATTGTCATTTGTGAATATCCTCTCTCATTCCGTGGGTTGCCTCTTTGTTTTGTTGACTATTTCCTTTGTTGTGCAGAAGCTTTTGATCTTGATGAAGTCCCAAAAATTCATTTTTGCTTTTGTTTCCTTTGCCTTTGGAAACATATCTTGAAAGAAGTTGCTGTGGCTGATGTCAAAGAGATTACTGACTATGTTCTCCTCTAGGATTCTGATGGATTCCTGTCTCACGTTGAGTTATGTCATCCATTTTGAGTTTATCTTTGTGTATGGTGTAAGAGAATGGTTGAATTTCATTCTTCTACACATAGGTGTTCAATCTTCCCAGCACCATTTATTGAAGAGACTGTTTTTTCCACTGTATATTTTTTCCTGCTTTGTCGAAGATTATTTGACCATAGAGTTGAGGGTCCATATCTGGGCTCTCTACTCTGTTCCACTGGTCTATGTGTCTGTTTTTATGCCAGTACCATGCTGTCTTCGTGATCACAGCTTTGTAGCAAAGCTTGAAATCGGGCAATGTGATGTCCTCAGTTTTGTTTTTCTTTTTCAACATTTCCTTAGCAATTAGGGGTCTTTTCTGATTCCATACAAATTTTAGTGTTGTTTGCTCCAGTTCTTTGAAAAGTGCTGATGGAATTTTGATCAGAATGGCATTGAAAGTATAGATTGATCTAGGCACTAATCCAAAAGAAAAGAGAGAAGACCCAAATTAATAAAATTATGAATGAAAAAGGAGAGATCACAACTAACATCAAGGAAATAGAAACAATCATCAGAAATTATTATCGACAGTTATATGCCAATAAGTTAAGCAACCTAGATGAAACAGATGCATTCCTGGAAACGCATAAACTTCCAAAACTGAATCAGGAAGAAACTGACAGCCTGAATAGACCAGTATCTAGTAACGAGACTGAAGCAGTGATCAAAAACCTCCCAAAACACAAGAGCCCAGGGCCTGACAGATTCCCTGGGGAATTCCACCGAACTTTCAAAGAAGATATAATACCTATTCTTCTGAAACTGTTTCAAAAAATTGAAGCAGAAGGAAAACTTCCAGACTCTTTATAAAGCCAGCATTACCCTGATCCCCAAAGCAGGCAAAGATCCCATCAAAAAGGAGAATTTCAGACCAATGTCCCTGATGAATATGGATGCTTAGATTCTCAACAAGATCCTAACTAATAAGATCCAATAGTACATTAAAAAGAGTAGCCACCATGACCAGGTGGGATTCATCCCTGGGTTGCAAATGTGGCTCAACATTCGCAAATCAAACAATGTGATAGAACAAATCAATAAGGGAAGAGAGAAGAACCACATGGTCCTCTCAATTGATGCAGAAAAAGCATTTGACAAAACCCAGCATCCGTTCCTGATTAAACCCTTCAAAGTCTAGGGATAGAGGGAACATTCCTAAACTTCATTAAATCTATCTATGAAAAACCCACAGCAAATATCATCCTCAATGGGAAAAAGCTGACAGGCTTCCCTCTGAGATTAGGAATACAACAAGGATGCCCACTCTCACCACTCTTTTTCAACATAGTATTAGAAGTCCTGGGGCGCCTGGGTGGCTCAGTGGGTTAAAGCCCCTGCCGTCGGCTCAGGTTATGATCCTAGGGTCCTGGGATCGAGTCCCGCATCGGGCTCTCTGCTTCAGCGGAGAGCCTGCTTCCTCCTCTCTGTCTCTGCCTGCCTGTCTGCCTACTTTTGCTCTCTGTCTGTCAAATAAATAAATTAAAAAAAAAGACAGAAGTCCTAGCAACAGCAATCAGATAACAAAGAGAAATAAAATGTATCAAATTGGCAATGAAGTAGTCCAACTCTCTCTCTTCGAAGATGAAATGATACTTTACATGGAAAACCCAAACGACTTCATCCCCCAACTACTAGAACTCATTCAGCATGCAGTTCAGTAATGTGGCAGGATACAAAGTCAATGTAGAGAAATCAGTTGCTTTCTTATACACTAACAGTGAAAATACAGAAAGGGGAATTAGAGAACAGATTCCATTTACTATAGCACCTAGAACCATAAGATACCTGGGAATAAACCTAACCAAAGAGGTAAAGGATCTGTACTCGAGGAACTACAGGACACTCATGAAAGAAATTGAAGAAGACACAAAAAGATGGAAGAGCATTCCACGCTCTTGGATCAGAAGAATAAACATTGTTAAAATGCAAAATGTTTAAAACCCATGATTATTGCTGTATTATTTTCCCAAGATACTTTTATGTGCAAAAACATTGCTAATTCACCTGGTTAACTGTGAGACCCTCGCTTATCGTAACTTCTTTACTCTGTGCCAGTGTGGGTCTGTCTCCCAGCACCATCCCTGAGTGGGTAAAGTCAAGCAGAAAGACAAGGGCATCATGAGACCCTTTGGGCAGAGCTGGTCAATGAGCAAACTCCATACTCTTCACTTCATGGTTTGCTCTCCTTAAACCACCATAGCTCCCCGATCCAGAAACAAGGCAAATGTCATGTCAGTTATGCCTTTTGTAACCTTTACAGAAGCTAGCATTCTGTAGGCATTCAGTAAATACTGAGATCAAACAGGTCAATATTGAGAAAGACAGTATATCGAAGTGGAACGAATATTCCCCATCTGCCTGCTGTAAGAGTCGTATTTCTGTGGTTATTCTAGGAGACAACAGGAGTTGCATGTAGAATGTCATTGAACTTTAAGTTTTGAACTCTGCAGAACAAGGCCAAAGGAATTTCTTGGAAATGTCTCCAACTTAGGACTTGCTTACGGTAGCTTATTGCAGAAGTAAGATTTCTCAGCCAGTTTTTATCGCACAAGATGTGGCAAATTATTTGAACAGAACTATCCATCGCTGCATTGTCCAATACCTTTGCACATGTGGTTGTTTGCATTGAAATTATTTGAAAGGAAATAAAATGTAAGATCCATTTTCTTGGTCCCACTAGCCACATGTCAAGTGCTCAGTAGCCACATGTGGCTAGTGGCCCCCAGCTGGGCAGTGTAGATGGAAGATTTCGCTGCTGCAGAAAATCCTACAGGACGGTGTTGACCTAGAGTTAGCTACTTGGAAATGACCTTGATGTGTCAAGGATGGGCTTTTTTACACACACAGTCAGTCAGTGCTTTCTGTCAGTCTTATGTCTGTGTATTGGCCAGTTTCTATTTAGGAACCCTGTCAAACCCCCAAGGAAGCTCTCAACTGAAAATGGTATTTTGCTGGTCTGGTAAATTCATCTCTTCCTTCCGCATTGCAGAGAGCTGAAGCAGGCTCAGGGGGATGCAGTGAGAGAGATCAGTCACAGCAAAATGTCACGGCCAAGGGTGTTCCTCAGAAAGGCAGACAGGACTACTGCTAAGGAGTGGCCATGAGGCGCAAGTGTCCTTAAACCAGTCTCTCTCACAGGTGTGTGTCATAAAAGCCTCACCGGGGAAACCACACCTGTCCATCCTTCCAGGCATCTTTGACCTTGCTTGGTTCCTCTGTCAGATTCCAGGCCTGCCCCCTGAACTCAGGGGCATTCCACAGTTTACTTGGAGTAGGGCATAAGTAGTAACATCAACACACGGAAGGTAATTGGAGACCTTAGATAGAAATGTTTCCTTTGTTCTGTGTGGCCCTGACCTTGGAAACCGTTAGAGGCGTTAAAGTTGCCTTGCCTGATCCTGGGAGTTTGATGACCAAAAACATGAATGGATGCTGCCAAACACATAGGAGATGCTGTGTCAACAACCAAGCCTTGCCGTGGGAGTGCTCCCAATGTCCTTGGGGAAGAGTGCTCCGTCTCGTGTGAAGAGGGAGGACAGTCCTCCCTGTGGAGCACCTGAGATCTTGTAGCAGAGATGAGAGGGATGTGGGAGGACAGTAAAGAAGGACTAGGAGGGCAGCAGAATAGGACAGGGGGTGGAGCAGGCCTGAGGAGCTGTTACCATCCTCAGAGCTGACGGGACAGGGAGAGGTGGCTAGACTGGTATGGAGAGGCCCTTAGGTGAAGGGAGGCTGCCAAGTCCTGGATGCCTGGCAGTGGGGAGGAAGGTACCAAGACCCTTCTCCTCACGCTCCTGCTCATGACTCCCGTTGGCCAACCACTACCAGAACCAGAGATCCATGGGGCCCTATGATGTTGTCCATACAGGACAGAAAAGGGCAGAAAATGGATGTGGACAGCAGGCAGGCGGAAGGTGTCCAGCCTGGAGGATCTGGAAACATTTGGGAAACAGAAATCAAGGAATGGAGAATGTGTTTGTAAACTCATGGGGAAAGATGTGTGGTTGAATAGCATTCCACTCTTTCCTTTCCTTAGGGATGAATCCATTGACCAAAAGAGGACACCACTTGGGAAACAGGAATTTGGCTACGCTGAACTTGAGTAGGTCATGGCTTTGGTGACACATCAGCAGACCAAAGGATGGATGGCGGGCCCCGAAGTCTCTTCTGGCACTTGCCTTTGTCAAGATGTTCTCTCTCCCTCTCTCTCTCTCCCTCTCTCTCTCTCTCTTTCTCTCTCTCTCTCTCTCTCACACACACACACACACACACACACACACCCCCCTGCTCCGTCCTCACCTGACACGCCCAGCTTCTGGGACCAAAACTGCTCCCAGGTTGAATGTGTGCAGATGTCCCTGGTCCCCGCTGCACAGGGAGGGAGCTCTGCTCGTCTGCAGATGGTAAATATTTAACTCTCACCTAGTTCAGCTTGTAAATCACGCCATGGGCTACGGCCTTGTGTGAGACAGTCTCCAGCATTTCTGAAGCAGGTGCTCTGACGTCTCCCTGGACCCGGGTGACATGCAGAGCTGGAGGTGGCAGGCCGGGTCTTGGGCTGTGAGCCACCCATTTGCCTTCCCTCCTTTGTTGGCAGAAGCATGTTATTTCTTGCAACACAATGCGATTTGGAACCCACAGATGGACTAGAAGATTTATGAGACTTACTGTCCTGCCAATGGCTTTGGACTGAGAGATTCGTGACCAGCATGTAATCCTACGGGGCTGACAGAGTAGATAATGAGGGATTCCAGTAAAGTCTGTGGGGGAAATATAGTGGAGAATATACTGATGATCGTTCTGTTCAGAAACCTTAAGAATCTATGCTATTTTACAGCACAACTTAATTTGAGAACAATTGGTAATATTATGCCTCAATTTCACGGCTCATAAAGTCTGAGGTAGTTCAAATAATAGCAAATTATTGTCTAAATCAAAAACTAATTTTAAACACTATAGTTGGTCTAGTTTTTTCCTTAGAAAGTGCAAATAGTGTGGGATTAGGTGAAATGTGGTTACCCTGAACGCTTGTATCCTCGCAGTAGCAGGTGTTGGAAGAAAGTGTCCATTCCTTCTGCATCTTTAGAGTTATGTGGTGTGTGGCTATGTGTGTGTGCATGCATGTGTAGGCATGTGTGTGTGCATGTTTGAGGTATTCATTATGTGATGTGCATAAAAGTGTGCATATAAGTGTTTGTGTCTGTGTGGTATGTGTGCATCTGTGTGCGTGTTTGCATGTGTGTGGTGTTCATTGTGTGATGTGCATGTGTGTACATGCATGTGTTTGTGTCTCTGTGTAGTATATGTTTGCATGCATGTGCATGTGTGTGTATGCCTGTGTGTGGTGTTCACTGTGTGGTGTGCATGTGTGGTGTGCAAGCATGTGTGTCTGTAAGGAGCAAGGACAGGCGAGAGGTCATTGTTCAGTGTGAACTACAGGAGTCAGCAGACTAAAGCCCATGGGTCAAATTCAGTCTGCTGCTTATATTTGTATGGCCCACACGCTAAGAATGGTTTTTAATTTTTAAATGGCTGAAAAGAATCAAAAGAAGGATAATATTTTATTACATGTGAAAATTATATGGAATCTAAATTTCAGTGTCTGTAGTAGTTTTGGGATGCAGCCAGTGTTTATGGATTGTCTGTGGCTCCTTGCAGGCTGCAGGGGCAGAGGCAAGGAGCAGAGGCTGTGTGGCCCACAGAGCGTGAAGTAATGTCTGTGTGGCCCTTTGCAGAAAGTGTGGTCTTCTGCACACGGGCAATTTCATGGGTTAGTTCACTTAATCCTTACTTAATCCTGTGGTGTGCTTTTGTCTCCATTGTACCAATGAGCAAAGTGAAGTCATATGATATGTTCCCAGAGTGACATGCCTGTCTTCTGACCCCAGGTCTTTCTGATTCCAAAACTGGTTCTCTGTTTTCTCTCCGTGCTGGGTGACATCTTCCCCTGGATCTCCACCACTCTAAGGATAAAATCTAAAATCCTATCATGCCCTGAGGCCCAGCTGGCTCTACCCCAACTCTCCCTGGACATTTACCACTCTCTCCAAGTCACACTCTAGAGCAGGAGATTCCACAGGAGTCCATGGTGCTGCCCACCTCAGGGCCTTTGCACATGCCTGGAACATTCACTTCCTCCCTCTTTATTTGTCTATCTCCACCTGATCTTTTGGATTGTCCTTGGTGAAGCCATCTGCATGGTTTTGTGCTGGGTCCACTTGTTACTCTTCTTACTATGGTTCTGGGTGGGAGTTGGCAGCAGAGGAACGTGTCCAAGATGTGGAAGGTAAATATGAAGGCCCAGTGGCTACATGCTCTTCTGAGCATGAATGAGGCCCAGATGCCCTTGAAGCTAACACATGTTGGCCCTCCAGCACCCTGGACCTCCTGACCTCCTTCTGCTCCTCTGGGTCCTGGGCAGGGGTGTGTGCAGGCCCTAAGGGGCAGGGGGCTGCCTTCTGCAGGGTGCCTGTGTCATGGGGGTCAGGGGAGCTGGGAGAAAACCAGGGGTCCCAGTTTTTCTTCCCAGGTCCAAGTTCACATCCCTGCTGTCCTGCTCTTCTAGCTAATGGCAGTGACAACAGGCCCATCCTGGACGTAAAGGCAGGAACTCGCCGTGGACTTCTCATGGGCTTCCCTTCACAGTCCCTGGTGAGAGACTCTCCTGATCCTCTCACCTCTCCCTTCTGGGCCTGTATTTCCCAGGCATCTCCTATGATTGTGTGAAGCTGAGTCGCCATAATGAACCCCTTACTCACCCCTTATGTCACTGGGAGCATTCTGCTTCCCTGATGGAACTCTAACAAACCTACTCCCTGTTGGGTTAATGCCTTGACTACGTTAACATATCACCTTAGACTTCTACATTGTGCTACCTAGAGACACGATTATTTGTATGACACGTTACTGAGTGCCTCCTTCTCCTTTCGGTTCTGTGAAGGTGGGCGACTCCATGGCTGCCTTGTTCCCTGTGTAGCCCGGACAGGCCCGTTCCATGTGCTCAGTACATACCTGTACAATGGATGATTTATGCCAAGAGCATGTGAACACTGATTTTGTTTCAGGCAATTGCTCACATTGTTTTTGGCACCTCTAGGCTTTCAAGATCCATGGGCTAATGCCCCTTAGCAGCCACTTTCCACTCATTGGCTCACCCTGTGCCAGAAACGAAGGGGCCACAAGGTCCCACCTGCTGTGAAAAGACAACACCGTTAAGGTCATCACCATGAGTGTTTTGGTTAGGGGGTCCTTGTTGAGGTGCATTTTCCCTCTTGGAGGTCTGGAGGACCCCAGCAGCATGATACAGGGGAAAGAGCTGTAGAGAAGCAGTGGGGCTTGCTGTCCAGGTGACCTTGGGCATGTCACCTGACTCATGTGAGCCATATCACACTGGGAAAATGTGTGAGGGTGGGTGGTTGCTCGAAGTTCTTTATGACTGACAGGTGCCAGTGGCTTTCAGTTGAGGGCAGGTTTCCTCAGGAGAAGCCTGCAAAACTCTCAAATGATGGATAGTGAGAGACCTGTTTATATGAGCTTATGTTTTACTGTAAATATTTCACAGTAAATAAAAGCATAAAATGTGTTTGTTGTGCATGGAGGACACCAAATTTTCCATGAATTCAATGGCTTGGAAAGATTGCAGTTGGTTTTGGGAGGGGCTTCATCCAGGGTGGTTTGACATTTTGGCAAGTGACATCACCAACAGCACCACCACCTGTAGTCTCTGAGTTGCTCTCAGGAGACACAGGGATGGAGCCAGAATCAGAGCTGTGGCGTTCCCAGTGATTCTCAGTGTGGAGGCTGGGACTGGACGGCTTCCTGTGTCCTGGATGGAGTTCCATGGAGCATGGCCTTTGCTCTCTCATAAACAGCTTCCCTGTTAAATCTCCTTTATACCATATACCATATACCATACTTTATACCATATACAGGGCGTTATGTTGGAGGTTTTTTTTTTTCTTTTCTTTTTTTTATCTTGAAACTTAGGTATCTAAAGAAGTTATGTTATCTATGAATTTAATTTCAGAATAGTAGAACAGTCATTGCAAAATAATTGTTCTTTTTTTGGAGATTTTATTTATTTGACACAGAGAGACTGAGCACAAGTAGGGAGAGTGGGAGAGAGAGAAGCAGACTCCCCACTGAGCAGGGAGCATGATGCAGGGCTCGATCCCAGGACCCTGGGATCATGACTTGAGCAGAAAGCAGATGCTTAACTGACTGAACCACCCAGGTGCCCTACAAAATAGTTGTTATTCAAAATGGTGTTACATTCAAAAGGATAAGAGCCTTCAGACTTCCTGTCAGTGTCCTTCTAGCTTCATGCATCTCTGCATCTCCCGCATCCTCACAGCATCACATTTGACTTCCGGAGGAGCTTTGGCAAAGGGCAAGAAGAGGAACCCTCCACGTTACCATGTTTGGGTGTGGATTTCTTCTCTTTCAATCTATTGTTCCCCTTACCTATGTGTTGATATGTAATCACTTGAAGATATTTGAGTGATGGAGAATTACCAGTGACATCAGAGCCCTGTGGGAGAGCTTTCTAGCACTATGCTTGACATTTGTTTGTTTGCAGGATACATTTCTTCTTGTGCTGAATTCAGCATTTACATGCAGCAAACTGGCTGCTTAACATTGGATAGAGACTCTAATTTTGCTCGGGGTAGAGACAGCTGGAAAGAACAGTCAGTCAGACTTCAATGAGAAAATGCTGGAGAAAGTAGAAAATTGTGGCTTTTCCTGAAGCCATAGAAGTCAGAGATCTAAGATCACAGGGCAACAGAGTAGCCTGAAATCCAAAGAGGCAGAGCCCTTCCCCTAGGAAAGGCAGGACATTAGCAGTGGGACAGAACATAGGAGGAAGTCCCCTGTACTATACAAGTGTTTCAAAGAAATCAGCTAAAATTTTAAGTGATTGCTCTTAGGCTGGGGTGGAGTACCATGCCAGCAGAGGGTCCCTGGAGCAGCAGACACAAAAGGGTTCACACTCACTCACAGACTCTGCTCCTTGCACCTCCATCAGGGACTCTCCAGAAAGACCAGGGTGGGCGGCTGAAGAGAGCCTTGTTGGGTTGCAGTCAGTCACCTTCTCCCTGTGTCCTCACGTGGTTGTGTCTCTGTGCATATGCATTCTTGGTCTCTTCCTCTTCTTATAAGGACACCAGTCAGATTGGATTAGAGTCCACTCTTGTGACCTTATATTACCTTTATCACTTCTGTAAAGACCCCATTGCTAAAGACAGTCACATTCTGAAGTTCTGGGGGTAGGGCTTCAACATATATGGCTTTTGGGGGGAAACATCTCAATCCATAATGATACCAATAACTAAAACAACACAAACCCAGTTCCATCCTAACTAATTTACTCAAACCTCAACACTTAAAAAAAAATAACTTGTCATCCTATTATTAGTGTTTCTGTATTGCTGTAGTCACTATGGTTGCCATGATTAAAGGCTAGATAATATTTCTTTCAGTGGATTTGTCATTCCTGTGTTCTTTCCTACTGTTGTGCATTTTAGGTTAGTTCCTTTTTTTTTTTGGCAAGGAAAAATTTTTATGCACCTGTTTTCCATAGTTTGGAATAGCGTGTTAGGATAGATTCTAAAAAGAGAAATTAGTGCGTGGAAGGGGATGACTCTCTTCATGTGATGAATTGTGTCCCCTGCAAATTCATGTATTGAGCTCCAACTCCCATTATAATGGTATTTAAAGGTGGGGCCTTTGGGGGGTAATAAGGGATAAATGACATCACAAGGGTGGGTCCCTAATCTGATGAGACTGGTGTCCCTGTAAGAGGAGGAGAAGGCACCAGTGCCCCTTCCCCACACATCACCCCCGTGTGTGCCTACAGAATAAAGGCCATGTGAGCACACAGACAGAGCAGGCTACTATAACCTCTTTGACACGTTACACGTACATTACTTACCTATAAGTGCTCTTTCCCCCGGTAAAGTCCTTTTCTTTTGGCCATTTACATAATGGCCTATAAGAGCACCTATAAGTGCTCTTTCCCCCAGTAAAGAGCACCTATAAGTGCTCTTTCCCCCAGTAAAGTCCTTTTCTTCTGGCCATTTACATAAAGTTCTCTGTATGACCCCCTCTGAATGACTTCTGTCATCTATAAACTTAAGATATTCAAATGCATTTCCTTATTTAAATAATTTATGCACATATATGTCAGATCCCAGCACTGATATCCCACAGCTGAAAGTCATGAATTTTGTATCTTTAAGCTTATCAATAACAAAGCAGTACACTAATTCCAACATTTCTTTCTTTATTTTTAGATCAGCCCTTTCATGTACGGGGGAATATACATACGACCAAAACTAAACCACAACCCAATAAAGCCCCAAACCCCCCAAATTGAAAAGCCCCTGGAATTAAAGAAATTCATGCATAAACTTTATAAATATTTTATCATAGCCATTTTCCCAAAGTATATTTTTTTGTATCTTCATACACAAGAGTATTATCTGAATACATGTTGCTGTAATATGATTTATGTTAGTTTAAGACACAGGAAAACTTCGGTGAAATACTCTTCTGTCATGTGTGTCAGCAAATACTGGGAGAGAGATCATGTAAAAATTAAATATGAGTAGCCAAGGAAAGATCGGCCATCGCTGGATGATCTGACTTCTCTGATCATCCAAACATTTTGTTCCCCCTGGTATGTGTGTTCTCTGGGACCACGGGAATATCACGTGGATGGAGGATCACATTTTGTTTCAGAGCCTTTGTTTTGCTGTCTTCGATTGAAGCTAAGGAGTCAGTCAATGAACATTTACTGATTTTTCAAGGTTTCTTCGGATGCAAAGAATAAGATATTGCCTGTATGGACTTTTTGAGTCATTGGTTTTGTCAAAGTGCTCTTCTAAGGCTGACTGCTGCTCACAATGGTGCCCTGGGGACCTGCCCTGGGTTTTCACATGAGTTATATCATCTGAAAGGAGACATGTCCTCTCTGCTTCTCAGGTCTGTCTACTTTACATTTCCTTAAAGACTGTTTATATTGCAGCCAATGTATAGATCAGGACTTTTTGAAGGAAATTTTCAGATGATTCCAGATTGTCACTTAATGTTAAAATGGGCTCATCAATCCAGTTACCCCCTCGCTCAATGTCCTGACTTACACATACAGCAAAATTGATGGGGGTGGGGGAGGCTTTAGTTCAACTCTGAAGAAGGTGACTCCGGGAAGCAGGAGTTAGGGAGTAGGAGAGTGAGGTGGGGAGGAGGAAGAGAGCAGGTATGGATGTTATCCCTAGTATGCACAAGCCAACAGGACTTGCAGCTATAACAGTGAGGGCTCAGGCTGCAGCTGCTCCTGCAAGAGGCATGGGTGCCCCCAGAAAGGTGTACCTGAAGGACAGCAGGTTCATTCACCTGCTCATTCCCACTGACTGGGGACATTACCATCCTTCTCCCTTTCTCCCAACTACCGAGAAGATGCTGGAGTACAAATGGGGGAGGCTCAGGGGCTGCCTGAGGTGGGATGTTGAAGAGCCCAGGGTTAGTCTGAGCACACTGGGAACTCTTCACCACATCTGTGACAGTGCTCTGGGGAGATGGGACTTGGGGTGCCAGCAGCATTGGCCTCAGTGACTTTGTCTCCCTCTTCTTTTTCCTATCTGACCCTGCAACCAAACAAAGGAAGATCAGGAGAGGGTAGAGGGAGGATTCAAGCTTCTGATATTAAGATTCGAACAATCTAAGTCTTGCTTTTTTGGCAAACTGCTGAGAAAGTGTGCAATATTTGCAGCTGCACTTAGATCATGATAATTATAAGGAAACAAATTAATGAAGAAGCCTGGAGGTACTGACAAGCATTCTTCCATTGTCACAGATATGCAAGTGGTTCTCTTAAAGACCTATAGGACCAAATAGACTTAAAAATTAACCAGAACAACATGCTTTAAACTCATATATCTTTTCAGGGCAAACAAGGGCAAGTGCAATTAATTGCAACCTGCAAAATGCAAAATTTAGGTCTGTTCTCTGGAAAATGCAAACTCTGAGTTTCAAGACCAATGGCTAACTGTGGTGGAGGGCAACAGTATGGCTACAGTTGGCCATGTTTCAGGGTCGCACCAATATACCCTTGACTTTTTATTTCATCATCAAGATAAAAATACTAACGTCTGAATGTGGTACTACATAATATAAAGATGTGATTTCTGCCTTCTTCAAAGCTTAAGATATAGAAGACACCACTGAGGGGAGAGGCTAAATAATGTAGAGTCAGCCAAGAAAACAGTTAAATGAATGTTTAAAAAAGTGAGCTATTGGCCTCATTACCAAGTGGCAAGGTTGTGAGTGTGCTTATGAGTTCATGTTTTGGGGAGGGTGCTTGGGAGATTTTGCTGCTGTTTTCCTGTAGTGGAGAGTTCTTTGGGAGAAATGGGTTTCAAGGACTGCTTATATTTAGGAAGAGGTGATGATAAGAGAGATCATCCGTGGCTAGAGTGGGACTCCTGGGGTGACCTGGAGATGGAACTATGGCAAACACTACGATGAGTACATTTCTAGAGAAGAACACACATTTTGGCAACTTGAAAGAGTTTGTTGTAAGGTGGGCTCTTAGTAATGTTGGAGGAATGGCTAAAGAGACATGGTGTGTGACGTGCATAAGCCCAAGGGAAGGCTGGAAGACAATGGTGAGGTGGTGGGTTTTGTGCCAATTTACTGTGCAAGGGAGGAAGGGCACCAAGGGGAGAGAAGTCACCGGAAGAGGAAGAAACATTACTAGGGGTCAGAGGACAGCCCAGGGGAAGTCTAAGCAGCAGACCTCACTGATGTAGTGAGGAACAGGTGTCAGTGAGGAGTGAAACCCAGAGTGGGGAAGGTGGGAAACATAAGGCAGGACCTACCCTTGGCTGGGTCTTCCAAAATTTGTGTGTGATGGGTTCCTGAGGATCGTCTGAGGGAGATGTTCTGAATGGCCAGACTCTCTTTGGAGGACTTTAACCATGAATCATTTTCCATTATGTAACCAAAGTGCTGAATTTTACCTCTCGTTCTCTTGATGGTTGCTGGTGACTTGAGGTGAGTCTGTAGGGAAACGGGCTGCCTGGTAGGAGCCCCTCAGCTGTGGCCAAGTGCTCAGCCACCGATTTCTACAAGTGACACTACCTGTCTGTGGCATGCATCTCATTGCAGCATTGAAGGGGGAGGACCGTACAGGAGAGGCAATCCTGACAAGATCTCGCCTCCCCCAGCCTCCCTGTCTGAGGATGAGATGAGAGCTATTTACCTATTTTCTCTAAAAGACCATCAGGAATAATTCCATTGCTCTGTATGCATATCTCTTTTTAGGTCAGTCTCCACTAGAGAACCAAGTCTTTTAGGTGGTCTTTTCCCATCCTGATTTGTGCCTCTTAAGGTTCTTTATATTCCCTTAAAAAAAAAAAAAGATTTTATTTATTTATCTGAGAGACAAAGAGCGAGAGAGAGAGAGCTTGAGAAGGGGGAGGGTCAGAGGGAGAAGCAGGCTTCCCGCTGAGCAGGGAGCCTGATGTGGGACTTGATCTTGGGACTCCAGTATCATGACCTGAACCAAAGGCAGTCGCTTAACTAATTGAGCCAACCAGGTGCCCAGGTTCTTTATATCCCTTAAGAGGCCTCTGTCTCCCACCTCTTCCCTACCACTCAAAACCTTCTGCTGTGTCCTCTGCAATCTGGTCTATCACCAGCAAAATTCCCTGGAGCTTCAAGTTTTTCTCAGAAAGTTTCCTTCTTTCTCAGAATGGGGTCTGCTCTCCCCGGGGGCACCGTAGGCCTCTTTAGTATTCTTCTCTCGTTCCCGTGGAGCACAGGCCTGGAAAGGGGGTGAGCATCCTTTCTGCTTCTCATGGCCTCTTCCCCACCATTTCCTTCCTACTTTCCTCAAAAATTCTGGCCTAGTCAGAGAGCTATCATTACCATATGTATTAGTCTGGGTTCTCCAGGGAAACAGAACCAGTCTCCTCTAATAGAAAACATTATTATGTTACATTATAATATTACATATATATATATATATATATATATATATATAGGATGTATTGTGTATATATTGATGTTAAGGAACTGGATCCCGTGATTATGGAGGAGTCCAAGATCTGTCATTGGACGTGAAGACCAGGAAACGAAGGGTGTAGTTCTAGTCTGAGTTCAAAGGCTTGAGAACCGGGAGAGTGAATTTGTGTGTAAGATCCTGTCTGAATCTAACTCCGAAGGCAGGAGACGACTAATGTCCCAGCTCAAAGACAGTGAGGAGAGAGGAAAGATTCTTATTCTGCCTTTTATTCTATCTGAACACGCAGTAGATTGGAAGAGGCTCACCCTAATGGGAGAGGGCGCTCCACTCTACTCAGCCCGCTGACCCAGATGTGAGTCTCCTGCAGAGACTCCCTCACAGACACATCCAGAGTAAAGGTTAGACAAATATCGGGGTGCCCCATGACACGTACAGTCAGGCATCATACCACACTGTCCTGTCACTGTCTTCCAGTGATCTCCTGGTCGCTTCCCCGTGTTTGTGGAAAAGTTGGACACTTCATCATTATCATTGTTCCCTGAGGAACCGTAGAGAAAATATTTTTATGTTTCTGCACAGTTAGAGTGTTCTGAGCACGTTTTATGAAACTCGAGGCCTGGGAATTTGAAGTGTGATTAGACAGGGAGAACTTTCCAGAGAGATTTGCCTCCCTGGAAGTGTATGTTTACAGTTCAAGGTGGGGATGAGACCCAGGACCATCCCTGGGTTCTGAAGCCGGAGACACTAATCTCTTCCTCTTGGAGTCATTTATTTACATTCCAAAGGGCGAGAACCCAGGATCCTTTCCAAGGAGAATTTATTTACACTAGGGAGTGACAAAAGATTCTTTGTTTGACCAAACTTTAGTCAGGCTCCTAAACCTTCTCCTGGACCTGTCTGTGTGCTTCCTTGTAAAATCTAGTTTTATCAAGGACACTGCCAAGACAGTTTAACCAGAAGCCCCCACCCTGAATGTCTGATCAGGTTGCTCATCCTCCTCTCCTGCCCCAGGTGGGGTCTGATCACCTGGCCCGCCTTCAGCAAGAATCCCATTAGGTCAGTTTTGCCAGAATCCCCCTTAGCCCTGGGGTCTCTTCTTAGAAATATTTTATCCACTGTCTCACATGTGCTCCTTGGCTATAATTTCTACTTGCTTATGCTGTATCAGGGTTGAGCCTGGCGTATAGTCAAATCTATTTTCCCCTATTTTAATTGTTCTGAATAAAATCTGTTTTTACCACTTAATCTACTGTCCAACTCTGGTTTTCCTTAGACAAGAAATAAGTTCTATTTTCCTTTTCCAGAACAGGAGGAGGACTATGACACAAGACTTCCTGTATCACCACCCAGATATATCTATATCTATATCTGTATCTATATCTATATCTATATCTATATCATCTATATCTATATCTATATCTATCTATATCTATATTTTGTGGGCCACAGTGTGTGTAGGGGACATCTGATGAAGCTCTAATTGCATCTCATTGTATTACCTCTGGGGCAAGAATCAGGGTGCAAGGAAGGAGGGTGGTTTTTAGAGGTAATAATTAATCTGTCCTTGTTCTGGAAACTCACAGCAGCTTCAACTGAATCCTAACAGCTATGGATACTGCACACAGAACATTGCCCCCAGCACTGCTCCAGTGTTCTTGGGGATTGAACACTCATGTCAAACCACCACACTCAGGCTTCTTGGGTCCTTCATTTCCTCAACATGCACACCTGTTTTTCTCTCTACTCCAGTCCCTACCCACTGCTTTGATAACTTCTTAGACCTCCAAAACTTAAACTCTAAACATATTCCACTCAGACTCCCCACTTCTTTTTCTTTTTTTTTTCTCCTTCCTTCCTTCCTTCCTTCCTTCCTTCCTTCCTTCCTAGGGGAATGAGGGAGGGGCAGAGGGAGGGAAAGAGAGAGAGAGAATATCTCAAGCAGACTCTCTGTTGGGTGTGGAGTCTGACATGGGGCTTGACCTCATGAAATCATGACTTGAGCCGAAACCAAGAGTTGGATGCTTAATTGACTGAGCCACCCAGGTGCCCCTCTTATCTTTACTTACTGTTGTCCTTATGCTCCCATACTCACTCTGAATTGGGACCACCAGTATATTAGCACTCCTTCTTCATTCTTCATCACTCCTTTTTCCATCCAGTTTAGAGCTCATGGTCCCCAAATACAACCACTCACTTGTGCATGTGCTCAGCTCCTTTGCCCTTCGTGACTTTGCTCAGAAAAACTCCAGCCTTCACTAGAGTAAATTTTCTGACTATTTCATACTTGCTTTCCATGGCAGCATGTGATGCCAGCTGTTCCTGTTTTGAATTCATCACACAACCTCAGGTAGTTCTTTAGCACTGCCCACCTATCCTGCTACTTTCTCTGGTCAATTCTTTCTCACATACACAGAGATAATTATTTCATCCTTTCTCTTCTCTTCTTGAAATTGCTCATACCCTTCTGAATCAGTCAGTTTTGCTCTGTAACAAACAAGTACGAAATCCCGGTAGGCATTTGTGAACATACCTGTAGGTCTATGTACCACCCAGGTTGTTTGTTCCATGTGTCCCTCATTATCCTGGTAGCAGCTGGTGGCCAGGGCCACATTCTTCTCATGACAGTGGCTGAAGCAAAGGGGTCAGGACCAGGTGGGCTAGGTCATTTTTTTTCTTTGTTCACCTCATACTCACTTACATTCCATTGGCCAAATTGAGTCACAAGGCCAAGACCCACCTCAATGGGGCGGAAAATTCTACTCCCCAGTCGATGATCTTGTTTTATTTTACTGAATAATCAAAAGAGAACCACCTTACTTTTCCCCCCACCAACTCGTGAGTCCAACACCAGTCTCGGTCTGACTCTCATACTCTGCCTCCTCTCTTGTGGTAAAGGGCCTGCTGTAACTATGTCAACTGCTCCAGTGTGTCCCAGATCCTGTCTCCTTTGGCCATACCAGCTGGCTTCCCTGTATCGTTGGCTTTTCCTCTTCTCCTGGATCATTCCCATTAGCCAGCACACTATATTGTTTGCACTGAAGCATTGTCCTTGTTTGATTTCTCACCCCCTCTTAGCTACCAACCCCCTTAGCAAAAGTCCTCATACAAGTTGCTCCAAATCACAGTTCTCAATTCCAATCAAGATTTTGTCCTCCACATTGAGCTCATGCTGGTCAGGGCCACCACCAAATGCCATCTTTTCAAACCCAGTGAACACTCAGCACTCTCCATCTTCCTTGACCCATTGGTGGCATTTGACACGGTTGGTCACTTCCTGAAATCTCCATGGTTTCAATGAAGCTCCATTCTCCTCTTCCACCACATTAACTTCTCTGCTTTTTGTTTGTTCTTTGGGATTCTCCTCTTCCTGTGCTGTCTAAATGTTTTTGGTTCACTCTGGACTGAGTTTTAGATTCCCAATGTATAGTCTCTCCCTAGTTGGCTTTGTATTTCACTTAGTCTCATGGCTGAGAGTTCCACAGTTTATATTTATCCTTGACCACCACCCCCCGGATGCCAGACTTGTTATCCAATTTACTACTTGGCATTGCACTGGAATGTTGAGTAGACATCTCAAATCTACATATAGGTACTAGATTTCTCCCCACCTTCACTGCTCCCCATTTCAGAAATGATGCCATCTATAGTCCAGCCATATGCTTTGGTTCTCTTCTTCACATCTTTCATTCAGTGTCTTGTTGGACGTATCCTTCAGAGACATCTGGGATTCAGTTGTCACCACTTCTGTGGTTGGTAGAATGGTGGCCCCCCAAATATGTCCATTCTGTAATCCTCAGAACCTATGAATGTTACTTACATGGCAACAGGGGCTGTGCAGATGGGACCTGGTCACAGACTATAGGGGGAGATTATCCTAGATTATCTGGGTCACATGAGTCCTTAAAATGGAAGAGGAAAGCTGAAAGTTGGGTCAAAGAGATTTTATGTGGGTAGGAGTCAACTGCTGCTGCTGGCTTTGAAGATGAAGAAAATAAACCATGACTGTAGGAATGTGGCACCTTCTAGAAGCTGGAATAGCCCTCCTTTCACAGCCTACAAGAAACAGAGACCTTGGGTCTATAGCCACAAGGAACTAAATTCTTACAACTCAAATAAACAGGAAACAGTTTCTTCCCTGGAGCCTCCAGAGAGGAACGCCACCCTATCAACCCTTCAATTTCAGCATCATAAAACTGTCTGGGACTACTGGCCTACAGAATTATGAGATAATAAATTAGTGTTCTTTTAAGGTACTAAGTTTGAGGTAACTTGTCACAACAGCATTTGGAAACAAATACAGCCTCTGTTACTATCACCCTGTGGGAGGTACCATCATCTCTCATTGGCAATAGTCTCCTACTTACTTCTACTCCACAAGATAACCAAAGTGATAGTTTATTTTTTAATTTTTTAATCATTTATTTATTAATTTGAGAAAGAGAGAGACTGCAAGCAGGGGGAGGGGCAGAGGGAGAGGGAAAGAGAGGGTCCTCAAGCAGACTCTGCACTGAGCATGGAGCCCCAATGCAGGGCTTGATCCCAGGACTTTGAGATCATGACCTGAGCTGAAATCAAGAGTTGGGTGCTCAAGCAACTGAGCCATCCAGGCATGCCCCAGAGTGATATTTTAATATATAAATCAAATCATGCCTTTCTCCTGCTCCTCTAAAAGCCCCTCAACACATTTAGGAAAAAATCCATTAAAAAAAACTGGGTCCTCATGTCTCTATATGTCTAATACCTGTGTAACTTTACGATCTTGAATTCTTCCAGGCTCCTTCCTTTTCATTTTTCTACAAGCACACTGGTATTCTTGCAATTTCTAAAATATGCCAAGCTTACCCCTGTCTTAGAGCTTTATTCTTCCAGTGCCCTTTTCTTGAATCCTTGCTTTTCTCTTAGATATTCACCAGATTAACTCCCTCACTCATCATATCATGCTAACACAGCACCACCACAGGTAGGACTCCTCTGCCAACCATATTTATAATTTTCACCTGTCCTACTCTTGTCGTCTCTATTCCTTTGCCTGCTGTATTATTGTTGGTAATATTTACTAGTATTCAAAATGAGTATTACAGAGTCCTTTCTTTGCTAGTTTATTGTCTCTCTCTGCCATTGGAAAATAAGCTTCTTGAGGGTCCCTAAAAGTCTGTATTATGTATTGCTGTTTTGTGTGTTGCTGGCTAGAATAGCTTCCGGTATATAATAGGGGTCAATATATCTTTGTTGAATGAATAAATGAGGGGCAGTATCTGAGACTTTGATTTGATAAACCCATTTCCTCCATACGTACCTTAAGTGTAAGGAGAAGGAATGGAGAGAGATGTTCTCCATTTTCTACATAATTAATTATTTACCAGACAGATCAACATGTCATCAGGCTCCCTGCATGAAGAAGGGTCTTTGTAAGGTTGTGGAAGACGATGGTTCTGGGTTGGGCTGGCATGTTGCACATTTCCTAACAGCAGAATCAGAGCCCAAGGGGCAAATCAAACAAGGGATCATTTGATGGGGCTAGTCAGCTTCTTGCTCAGGCTGATGGAGCTCAGAGTGTGAGAGGTCACAGCATTTTGCTTGCTCATTCGGCTTTCTGCTGAACTCATAGAGTTTTTGAGTATAATGATGGCTGAAGAATGTTTTTCCCTCCTCCTGTTTACAAAATGAGCTGGTACCATGCTGTCACAGTCTACAGGAAATGTCACTGAGCATGACCTTCCAGTTAAGTCACACATCTAGCATCTCTCATTTCTGATGACATTGTTGAAGTGCTAAGACATCAGGACATGTGATGTTTAAAAAAAAAGAAAAACAAAGTTATTCGTCAAACGACTCTTTCACATAGGGAGAAAATTCCAGCAGGTTTGTTCTTGGGCCTACATGACCAGCAGAACTCTTGTATCTCACTGTCTGCATCCTTCCACCTATTCATCAGGACCCCATGGCACAGCAGGGTTCGAGCTCCTGTAGTCTTCTTTGTGTGCATCATGAGTTTTCTTATAGTTTTGACCAAACATTTTTTTAATATATATATATTTTATTAACATCTGAAGTATTATTTGTCTCAGGGGCACAGGTCTGTAATTCATCAGTCTTACACAATTTACAGTGCTCACCATAGCACATACCCTCCCCATTGTCCATCCCCCAGCCACTCATCCCTCCCACTTCCCTTCACTCCAGCAACCCTCAGTTTGTTTCCTAAGATTGAGTCTCTTATGATTTGTCTCCCCCTCTGGTTTCATCTTATTTCATTTTTCCCTCCCTTCCCCTATGATCCTCTGTCTTGTTTCTCAAATTCCTCCTATCAGTGAGATCATATGATAATTGTCTTTCTCTAATTGACTTATTTCACTTAGCATAATGCCCTCTAGTTCCATCCATGTCATTGCAAATGACAAGATTTCAGGTTTTTTTGATGGCTGCATAATATTCCATATATATATCTCCCACATCTTCTTTATCCATTCATCTGTTGATGTACATCTAGGTTTTTCCATAGTTTGGCTATTGTGGACATTGTTGCTATAAACACTGGGGTGCATGTGCCCCTTTGGATCACTACATTTGTATCTTTGGGGTAAATACCCAGTTGTACAATTGCTGGGTTGTAGGGTAGCTCTATTTTCAACTTTTTGAGGAAACTCCAACTGCAAAATAGAAATTTTAGAATAGAAATATAAATTTATCTTTATTTAGCTACTCAAAAATAGTTGTTTTGTCTTGGTCAAGTTACTCTGCGGGTACCCTTTTCCTGGATGAGATGTCATTTTGGCATGCATGTTGACTTTTGTGTTTCTGTCTGTAGCAGTCTACAACTTAGAGGAGTCATGTGGAATGCACAGGGTAATGGTATGTGATGACATTATGTAGAGCTTACTGTGTACCAGGTTCTGTGTTAAGAGAAACACTTTATTGGTATAGTCCCTCATCTTCCATTTTCCTCACTTCAGTCTGGCTTCAGTCCCCAGGACAGTAGGGAATCAGTTCATGTCAAGGTCATTAGTGGATGCCATTTTGTTAAGACCCGTGAGAGCCATGTATGTTCTCTCCCTGGCCCTTTCGGTAGCATCTGAACCAACTGACCACTTTCTCCTGAAACATTTTCCTCTTTCGCTTTCATGTTTTTCATTTGCTTGATTTTCCTCCTCCCTCAAATTGCTTTTTTTGTTGTTGTTTGTTATTACCAGATGTCATGTTGGAGAAGCGTGGTCCATGGCCTTTTTTCTCCTTCTATTTACTTTTTTTTTTTTTCCTTAGGTGATTCACTATGTTCCCGTGCTTTTATACATCATCTCTATGCTGATGACTTATAAATTTATCTTCACCCTCATTTTCTTTCCTGAGCTCTGGCTACTATGCCTCTCAAACCAAAAAGCCCTAAATAGAACTTTTAGTGATCTCCACTAAAAAGTGAAAAAAAATCTAGAAGAGATTCTTGATGCATATTTTTGCATTATTGCAACATCTGAATCCATTAGCAAGTCCTGCCATCTCCACCTCCATGATATACTTCCCCAACTCATCCACTGGGTGCATGCCTGTGGTTCCCATCATGGTCCAAGCCACCATCACCTTTTGCCTAGATAACTGCCTTAGCCTCTTACCGGTCTCCTTGCTTTCACTGAAGCTCCAGTATAAACAACACAGACTGTTTAAAAATTAAGTCAGATCTTATTTATTGTTTTGTTAAAACTATCCAAGAACTTCTCATTATACTTAAGGAAAACAGAGTCATCCAAGGTCAAATTAATCTGGCTCTACTTTATTATTATGACTTCAGTTGTCACTCACTGCCCCTATGTTACCCACCCACACACACGCTCACTGGAATACCGTGCTGCAGACTCCCTGGCCTATTTTTTCTTTCCGTGTTGGTCAATTTTGTTTCCACTTCAGGGCCTTTGTATTCATTGGTCCTCTGTGTTGGACACTCTTTCCATATATCCCGTTCAGATCTCAGATTTATGCCACCTTTTCAGAGAAGCTTTCCTTGTCTGGTTGGGAACAGGCTCAGAGAGGCCCAGTAACTTGTGTGAGGCTGCTCTGCTGGTAATGTAACGTGTGTGAGTCTGAGCTCAGGTGGCCTGACTCCACTTCCCATGGAGTGTGGTCACCTGTATGGTGACCACTATTGTCTCTGTCTTTACTTTCTCATAAGAGGGACAGGGAATATAGTATGATTCAGGGCTAGTTAGGGCTGCACTTGCAGAAGATACAAGGGATGGAAGGAAGCAGAAGAGATGAATTAGGAGGAAGTGAGCCCAAGAGCATTTTTGGCAACCTTGTCACAGGATTGGAATCAGAAATGACAATGGGAATGATAATAGAAAAGAGTGGCTGTTTCAACTTCTGTTAGGTCACCTAGGTGTTCTTTTTTGGTGATCTCTACCTCAACCTTCTTGGGAGAGAGAAAGGCAGATGCTTATGAGGTGCCAAGAAAGAGGGTTCTTATATAAACACACTCAGATACCAGCATACTCTTCTAGAGCATGTACCAAGTTTAATAGTTTCCTCCCTGAATGTATGTGCACCTAGAACCTGTATATATGACCTTATTTGGAAATAAGGTCTTTGCAGATGTGATCAAGTTAAGATGAGGTCATTAGGATAGGTCCTGAGTCCACAATAACTAGTGTCTCTACAAAGCTGGGAATTTGAACACAAAGATGCTGATGCACAGGGAGAAGGCTGTGCAAAGACAGGCAGAGACAGGAGTAAAGCAGCTAGAAGCCAACTTACTCCAAGGACTGCTGGCAACAACCAGACCTGGAAGAGGAAAGTAAGGACTTTCTGCTAGAGTCTTCAGAAGAAGCACGGCCCTGTTGATGCTTTGACCTCACACGTCTGGTCTCCAGAACTGGGAGAGAATACATCTCTGTTTTATAAGCCATCTACTTTGTGGTTATTTGTTATGGTAGCACCAGAAAACTAATACAGAGCCTCTGAATAATTGGCTACTATCAGAAGCTCAATACAAGTAAAATTTTCTCATTAAAGAGCTTACTTTTATTATTATTTATTTTATTTAATTTTTAAAGGTTTTATTTATTTGACAGAGAAAGAGTGAGAGAGCACAAACAGGGGGGACAGCAGAGGGAGAGGGAGAAGCAGGATCCTTGTTGAGCAGGGAGCCAGATGAGGGGCTCGATCCTGGGACCCTGCGATCATCCTGAGCTGAAGGCAGAAGCTTAACTGACTAAGCCACCCAGGCGCACCTTATTTTTTTTAAGTGGTTTCTACCAATCTATGTGAATAGACAATGCATGCACATGCTGCTCAAGTGAAAAATCAATCTGGGAATGTGTGAAAAGCACCTACTTCCTCTGCTCCCATTTCTCCTCCCTATAGCAACAATTTTTATTAGTTTCTTGTGTATTCCTCCAGGAAAATTTTGTGCATATGCAAGCAATTCAAGGACATATTCTCCCCCTATTCAAAAAACAAATCATAGCATACTATACACTCTGCTTTGCACCTTGCTTTTTCACTCAATTATTTATCTTGGAAAACTTTCCATATGAATATATAAAGAGCATCTTGATCCATTTTTACAGCTGCAAAATTTTCCATTGTGTGCTTGGAATGATAATTTATTTAGCTGGTCCTCTCATGATGGTCATTTAGATGGCTTCCAGTATTTTGCTTCCCCTTCTTTAGGCCCTGGAAATCACCATTCTACTTTCCTTCTGTATGAATTTGACCACTCTAGGGACCTCATATGAGTAGACTCATACCATATTGTACTTTTGTGTCTGGTGTATTTCATTAGCATGATGTCATCAAGGTTTTTCCATGTTGGAGCAGGTGTCAGAATTTCCTTCCTTTTTAAGGCTGAAGAACATTGCACTGTATGCATAGACCACATTTTGTTTACCAAATCATCCATGAATAGACTTTTGAGCTCTTTGGTTCTTGTGAATAATGCTACTATGAACACAAGGGTTCAAATACATGTTCAAGGCCCTGATTACAGTCCTTTGGGTAAATATTCAGAAGAGAAATTGTTGCATCATTTGGTAATTTTATGTTTGAGTTTTTGAGGAACCTCCATACTGTTCTCACAGTGGCTGCGCCATTTTACATTCCTACGAATAGTGCCCCAGGGTTCTAATTTCTTCACGTCGTCACCAATACTTGTTAGTTTCTGATTTTTGGTAATAACCATCTTAGTGGGTATGAAGTGGTATCTCATTATGATTAATGATTAATGATATCAAATATATTTTCATGTGCTTGTTGGCCATTTGCATATCAGCCTTGGAGAAATAGCTATTCAAATTTTTGCTCATTTTTTAACTGGATTCTTTTTGTTGCTGTAAAGTCCTCCATAATTGCTTCTTATATATTTAAACACCACCACACTTTGTGCTGTTTTTGATTTAAAAAATGTATAATAGGCAGTAGTTACAACATAACTACTTTTCTGCCTCACATTGAGCAGAATTTATCCTTTCCTTTCCAGCTCAGAGATGTCTTGCCTCAGTGACTCTACTGCTCTGCGGTACAGGGAAGGCAGGTGTGGTGCAAACATTCAGATGTTGATATTGTTGAACCAAGGCTTCTGACATCTTGGTGTAAGATTTTCAGTTCACGTATTTAACATTTAATAAAGACCTGTTATAGTGAGCACTGTTTTTGCAGCTGACAAAACAAAAATGAACTAGAACTTGTCACTGTCTTTGCAGAACTTGTAGATAAAGAAACACATGATTGTAAGAGAGGGTGGAAGGACTGTAGGTCATGGGGAATGCAGGGAATGTCCTTTGGCATTACTCTGATTAGGAATGTCCTGGGCTCTATCATATGAGTCAGAAGACTTAGAGGACTGTTACTCTATCAGATAACGAGAAATTAGAACCAGAACAAAGGCTATTTCAATGTTTCCATCCCAATCACCTTCTTATGGGCTCTTCAGCTACAAAATGGTACAAAGGTGGACATGAATTCATAAAGTGAATGTCACGAGAGTAGAGACTAATTGATCTAACTAAATTTTTCTTGAGCACCTACTGGATACCCAATATTGTGCTAAGGCAGGGGCAGAAAATACTTCTCTGATCTTCTCCATGTCAGCCCTGTAGTAAGTCCACCTCCTAGGGTGAGACTGACAAAAGTATGGCATATGGTGCTTATGACAGACATCACTAACTTATGGTGACTTTTTCCCACTTAGCCCAGTGGTAGCTTCCCAACTCAGGGCCACCAGTCAATAAAGTTGGCATTGTAGTTAAACCCATTTGTTGCTGAGGGTCTCCATTTGGGTCTCCCAAATTTAGGGGTCTCTATTAGTGTCTGCTGCTTGGAGGAGAGGAAACTTCGTTGCTCCAGGGAATGAAGACAGAGAGGCTGCTTTCCTCCGGACCTGGATCCTGGTGAGTCAAGATTGCCACCTCTTTTTTTCCTCTCAAGTTTATAATTTTTCTTTGAAAAAATATTGTGTTTAAGACTAAAAGCTTCAGGGTGCTCGTCTCTGGAGAGAAACAGTCATTGCAGGCTTTTGATTGACTGATGTGTTCACACACGCGTTTGTATCCTGTTCGTCTGCGTGTCTCCAGTTCCTGCTCTAGTGCTTGAGACATGAGGGAGCTCAGGGAACATTAGCTCAATGAACGACTGAATTTGTAGGAAGCCGGAGTCTTTAGCCTACCCATTTGGTTAGATAAGAGTACGGGTAGACA
The DNA here is from genome assembly GCF_963455335.1 of Martes martes. NCBI lineage: Eukaryota > Metazoa > Chordata > Mammalia > Carnivora > Mustelidae > Martes > Martes martes. Next base: position 5,515,775 of record NC_137888.1, on the reverse strand, counting down.
ATTAGTAGTACAATTACCCAGTAACTGCTTCCCAGGCAAGCAGGAAAGCTCCCAGATAGGACTGCTACTTGGGAGCCGTGTATTGAGGCATGCATTCATGCATTTCTTCATCCTGCACATGTTGGGTACTTGGGGCAGACCAGGAGAAGGATCCCCAACCCCATGGGACTTCCAGTCTCGTTGAGGTGACATATCTTCAACAAATAAATAGAGAGCTACAAACTGGATAAATACTAGGAGAGAGAGATTCCAGGAAGGATGTAATTTAGGTGGGGTGTAAGGGTTGGCTGGTAACGAGGTGGGGTGGAGCTTGGCACTCAGTCCTTCACCTGGAGGTCTTCTGAGCAGTGACATATGCCCCCACCAGGAAGGACCAAGGAGCACAGTGTTGTGCTGCTCTCTTTGCATCCAAGGCCCCCGGGTTCTTAGAGCAAGCTACTCTCCTCCATGAGTATGCGGTCTGCTATCCAACAATGCTCTACCGGCGGTGGGAACCTAGTGAGCTTTCCAACTTCATTAAAATTTCATCTGCTCAGACTTTGGTTCCAAGGATGCAATAAACTAAATATTTAAGAGGACCCAGGATTAAAGTAGACAGACAGCTCCAAAAAGTCTCCTACTTTGTAATTATAAAAATTAGCATAGTTTCCACTTCATAAAAATGTACTCTTACAGGGTTTATTGGTTTTTCACTTTATGGTGGCTTAACTAAATCTGAGCCCTCAGAGTTTGGATTTAAAAAAAAAAAAATTCCGGTAAAAATAGTGACTTCATTCTTTTCTATTTAAAGCCTTAATTTCTTTTCTCCATTTTATGAAACAATTTTAATTTTATGTCAGATTTCAAATCCTGGGAAGACTTTGGAATCTTTATTCTATTTGATTGGCTTCATTCTTCCCTCCCTCCTTCCCTTCTCTCTCTCTCTCTCTCTTTCTTTCTTCTCCCTCCCCCATTCCTTTCTTTCTTCCTCTTTCCTTCCTTCCTCCCTTCCTCCCTCCTTCCCTCCCTTTCTTCCTTCCTTCCTTCCTTCCCTCCTTCCTTCCTTCTTTCCTATTCTCTCCCTGTATTTGCAAAATACAGAATTTGAACCTACCCATCAAAGTTAAACCATAAAAAAAGTTAAATCCCATCTTCTCTTTACTAACAGACTCTACAAAGTTTTCTAGTTATCTCCGGGGTAAGACAAAAGAGAGCATTTTAGAATCTTCTCTACAAATAAGGATACAAAATGTTTAAAGATTAATTGTTAGTAATTTTCCCTTCATGTGACCATAATATTGACTTCTAGGAAGTCAATATTCAGTCAATTTTTCATTTGCTTGTATATAATCAAGTCCTCCCACTATCTATTTTTCCTCTGTGGTATCAGATATTTGGGCTACTTGCTGCTTCCTTGGCTGGGAGAGTACTTCCTGAATGTCTCTGTCAGAGTGGTCTTTGAGGTAGAGGGACAAGGTGCATGTCCCTTGGATTCTGGGGATAGCACAGGGATGCTTACCAAAGGCACAAGACTTTTGTGTGATCTCATATTTAGTTTCACATTCCCCTACATTTGCATTTGTATTATATTCCTCCTTGTTTTAAGATGTTTATTTCTCCAAACCTTCAAGTAACCTTGATGTATTTAGATGCTGTGTTAAGCACATGTGTCCTACAGCTGTGTCTGAAGAACAGCGGGTACCTGGCCCAGATGAGCCACAGAGCATCTGGCTATGGGACTCACAAGGTTTATTGAGTGTTCCAGGCAGTGGGTGAAAACCGAGCCTGATCTTCTCATGTCGCCCCAGGACCCAGCAACCTGAAGTCCTGACTGTGAACACAGCCCTGCTCCCTCAACTCCCCCATGTGGCTCCTCGAGTGTGCCCGCATGAACCAGCAGGAGACTGGAGGAAGGAGGACCACTGACGCCTGGCCCAGCCAGGGCACCATTTGCGTTTGTGGGCTGTATCTCCTTCCTGAGAGAAGGTGCCAGATGCAAGCCTTTTCAATATCCTTTCACATCTCCAAATGCCATTTCCTGCCTGAGGCTTCATTTATTACCCCAGCTAGAGTCAGGATCCCCCTCCTTCATATCCGCTGGCAAAAGCAAAGTGCAACAAAACCAAAGGAGAAGACAGAGTTAAAGGGAAAGTGATGGAATTAGAGAATCATTATTTTGTCGTTGTCACTAACTGAGTCAGGTGAAAACCATGGGATGAAAATCTGGGGAGCAGCGACCTCACACTGCCTCAGATTAGCACCCCGCAGGCTCTTTATTAATCACAGGAGTAACTTCCTTATCCAGCTCAGCCACCTGTCAGCAACAGAGTCATGGGAGGAGCTGACATCATGGGCTCCCACTCTGATGCAGGGAGAAGGGCACGGCATCAAATATTGATATTCTGGCCCAGCACGCTGAACCTGAATCTAATAATGGGGACACAATGGGCAAAATCAGACTGCTCGACCGACGTTCTATGAAACAACTGGCCCGGAGACTTAAAAAATATGTTGTTAATGAAAACAAAAACAAAAACAGAGGCAAGGGATCTACCTGTCCTAGGTAAAAGGAAACAAAAGAGGCATGAAGATTAAATACATTGGTCCTTGATAGGGTCTCGGATGACTGGGGCATTTGATAATATTATTTATTGTTATTTTATGTATATTTGTTAATATTATTGTATACTTGAATTATTGCATATTTGATATTATTTATCTGTGTTAAATTTCTCAGGTATGACAATGATATGGATATTCAAATTATGTAGGAAAATATCCCTTTTTTTAAAGAAACATTTGGGGATGAAACCTTTGGGGATGAAGGGTTAACCTTCATCTATACAAGATGATGGGAATTTTTGTGTGGGGGGCTTGTATGAGAGAGCTGCCCAAATAACTTGAAAATAATGGAATAATAAGACTTTCATAATAGAGGAGAGATGAGGCACAAGCTTTTAGATGAAGTTTTTATGAAGTTATGTTTTAAGGATATAAACATGGGTAATAGAAAGGAGAAGAGCATTTAAGTCAGAGAGGGCAATATTTTTCAGAATAATTCATTTATTCAAGTTTTAGGAACCTTGCATTTTCCCCCTCATTTTCATTTAACCAGGGAAACACTGGTTTATTTTATAAAGGGGCTCAGTGATGGTGAGGAGGGACTCTCAACCTTCCCATCAGATCCCAACAAAGTCCTGAGACGTTCACAGTCTTTTTCTGGGACACTCCATAGTTGGTTGCTTTTCTGAACCCATCCCGGATGGAGATGGAGGCATATGGCTTCTTTAATGAACAATCAGACCAGTCCGTGGGGGACTGCTCCCCTCCTCTTTGGAGGATGGGGTTTTCTTTCGTGGGGTCTCCTCACGAGCCTTGAGTCTTGAGTTCCGAGCACCTCCAGGTCGGACTCCAGGCAGACGGGGACTCCTGCTGCTGCTAAGGAGGCTCCAGGTGGAAGGGCCAGTACTGTTCCTAGGGGTGCATGGGAGAGCAGGCGCCCCACACAGAGTTCAGACCCATTATCAGCTAGATGACCAGCTGACCGTCTTCTTAGCTCACTGGCAAAGCAGGCACACCTTGCCAAGGTGAGCACTATTTCTTCTTGGAGACGATGCAGTTGGTCTCACCCACTGAGAGGGATGTCACCCCTATTACGTGACCTTGTTCTTGCTCCCTTGAGAACAATAAACCCTGGCATCATTATGCCCAGGAGTGTTTGGCTACTTTCCGGGACCAGCTTCCATTACAAGAGCCTCTTTGCTGGCTGTGCATGAGTTTGTCTTTGTCCACAGGGAGGAGGACACTATTCTAAGGAGGTTGTTTTACCTCCAAATCTTTCCCAGTGACTGAAACAGTGGCAGTGGTTCCCAATTCATATGTTTGTAAGTCATTGGGGGATGTAATAAAATTAGACTATAACCTCATACTAAATCCCATGTATCGGGTTTTGTTTTTGTTACTATTTATGATTCATAAAAATTTATGAGTTCCTTTTAATTCTAGTCTGGGACATGGAGAGAGTCTCCCCTTCTCTTCCAAGTTCATGGACCAGTTTGGGAGAGGGGCTGATGGATGTATTCACAGGGCACACTGTTGTCTCTTATCCTGTGTCTCATTGTGTCCCAATGATTGACTTATTTGAATATTTAAATTTTACTTTATATTCATTTTTTGAATAGGAAATACATTTGCAAGACTCAAAATTCAAAGCAATGTGAAAGGTGCACACGGAAATGTTTCCACCCATCCCATCTCCCACCTGCCTTGTGCTGTGATTCTCCACTTGCCCTCAGTGTCCATTCTACACTCTCTTTCTCCCCACTCAGCCCAGAAGCTGCCCTCTGGAGTGCACTGACTAGGCTTCTTGGCCATCTGCCAGGGGAAGATGTTGACAGGGTGTGGGACAGAGTGCTGTAGGGAGCCTGGGGGCCATATGCATATAGAGTCTCACTCCCCTTCTTAGATAAAAGGCAGCACACTCTTCACCGGACAGTGTATCCTGGAGGTATAGCATGTCAGTGCATAAGGAGACTCCTGTTCTCTCTCCTTCTCTTCTTCTTGTTCTTCCCTCCCTCTGTCTCTCCTTTCTCTCCTACTCTAGTCCTGCCTGAATTAATGAAGTTTTTGTTTACACCTGTTGTGTGTGTGTGTGTGTTGGGGTGAATGGAAGGCCAGTTGCTTGTCCTATGGTGTGGTCCCACTCAGTGGGAGAGGGAATCTGTGGTGGGGTTTGGATGTCCTCAAATCTACGTTCAACACCAGGATATTTGGGAGCCAGAGATAAAAAAAAAACGTTGGGGGAGTGGCAGGGGAGGCTGGAAAGATGGGGGCGGAAAGGTGGGGGCAGAGGATAAAGTGTTTTTGACCAGAGTGGGTTGGCACTTCCGCTTCACCTTTGCAAACTTCCTCCTCAGCCCTTTGATCTATGAGGTCTGAGCCATGGGGAGTCCTCAGTTCTCTGACCTCAGTATGTGCTTGTGGTCCAATAGAGGAGCTAAAAAGCAACCTGTATTAGGGTCTATCAAACAACAACAAAAAAACATTTTAGCTATATTTAACTCAGGTTTTAATTTATTCATGGGGCTGACGGCCTCCCAGCATGTTGCCCATCTGGCATTGCTATCTGGGAGCACTATTTAATCTGAGGATCTGAAAGCCTTTGACCCCCTTCTACTTTCCATTCCCAGTGGCTGACTGACAGACTCTTTTTTAAAAAAAAAATATTTATTTATTTATTTATTTATTTTTTATTTTTTTAAAATTTTTTATTTCTTTTCAGCGTAACAGTATTCATTGTTTTTTCACCACACCCAGTGCTCTTATCAAGTAAGAGTTACCAGTTCAGTTTCCCTTCCAGGAAAGGAAGGGAAGAAAATGGCCATCCTGGAAAAAAGTGGGAGGCTATTCTATAAGAAGGTTTTGGGGGAGAAGTGACGAGGTATAAAGAACTCAATAAGAGCATTGGAAAAGCATTGTTCTTCACTGGGAAGCTCTGCCAACGTGAGAACTGTAAGATCACGAGAGAGGAGAAGCCCCTGGTTTTCCCACCGGAGAATGTTTTTCTTCGAAATTTTTGAGTGTGCAGGAAACCCATCTTGACTTGGAGGTGAGCAGCACAAGCCATTCCTAATTGCATTTGGAGAACCAGGCTCTGTCGGGGGCAAAGCAGGCACGGACTTCTGGGGAGAACAGTCTAGAAGGGGATCTGAGGCAGGATTCAACTTCCAAAGGTGTCCAGCTTGCCAGCAGCTTCCTTTCCCCCTGGGGTTAGGTGCCTTTCCTCCTGAAGTTGTTTGGAAGGACAGCCCCTAAATCCAGAGCCCTGGTGAGCAGGTGTTGGCAACGGCTCTCCTTGCACCAAGTGTCTTGGAACTAGAAAGGAAGAGTGGAGGCAGAGGTATACTTTTATCATCATCCTTTCTAAACTGCAAGAAATAATTATTGAGGCCTTTTTTAAACACATTAATTCCCTCGTCTGAATAGAGATTGAAATTTGTTAACTGATAATTAATGTCTTTTTTACCTTTTAATTTAAAGTTAACTGCCAGTGGAAAGTGCCAAGGAAAATTCTTGTGCTGTATACCCAGTCAGTTCATGCTTCTGTGCTTTCTTGACCCGTGGCCAGTTGGAGGGCCAGGGGGTGGCATCTGTTTGCAAGTCACAGGTTAGGGACTTGGGGAGCTTGAAATAAAAGTTATTTCTTTTATGCAAAATTATGCAAAAGGTAAGGTTGAAATAATTAAAATGAAAGGCATGTCCAAGTCCATAACCCCTTGAGCTACCAATCCCAGCCCTGCTTCCTGCTTGCTAGAGAGGAGAGAAAAGCTTTGCTTTGTTTTCCTGAGGACGACCCATGAGTCATCGTGGATAACAGCTTTCTCCAGAATCTTCCATAAGCGGAGGACAGCGGGCCACCATGCTCAAAGTCTCCATTGGGATGATACCTCTTTTTTGTCCAGTTGTCATGAGCTGTCACAGATGGTATTTAAAATTTCCCCAAAGGATACTTTCTTCCCATCATTGTTTATACCTTAGTTAATGACACGTACTCTGCACTGTCCAAGGTCGGGGGGCAGGAGGAACATACAGTGTTCTTACCTAGAAGTTGTTTTTGTATTGTATTTTGCACCATCCAAGTTTAATTCAGTTCCTTGTAGGATTCATATTTACCATTTATTGGCCCTTATTATCTGCCAAGCACCTTGCTAAAGCCCTGAGATGTTGGTTTGAACCTTGTGAAATTGCAAATATTCAAGTGTTGAACCTATAAAACTGGGCATTTCCTGTATGGTTCAACTGAATACCTGATGTCCTCTCATCCTCACAATACATCTAAGGGGGGAGGCATCATTTAATTTGCTTTGGATGGTGAAGAGCCAAGGTTTGAGGGAGGTTTTGGTATTTGCTTCAGGCTGCGTGGCTGGTAGGCTGGCAGAGTCCGCAGTCTTATTCTAAATAGCTTGTGCTATTTTCACCTTGCTCTGGGGCTCAGGACCCACACCCGTGTGTTTCAAAAAGCTTGGACTAAAATTCAAGGATTTTCAACAGGATGCAGTGCTGTATGCTGAGAAGACACTTACAGAGGGCTGGTTTGTGTCACAGTGACTGGGAAGGGGGTGGGGCTTTTGGCATTTACTGGATAGAACAAGGGCACTGAATGTCCTGCAAGGTGTGGAGAGGTCCTAACAATGATCAATCATTCTGCTCTAATGCTAATTGTTTTCTTTTTAGGGACATGGACCAAATGAAGGCCAGGTTTCTTCAGACAGTAGAATCTGAGCCTTTAAAGGTGAGAGTTTCTTTCTGTATGTAGCTGATAGGCTGTCTGATCATCACCCCCCTTTTTAATTTAACTTTATTTTCTCAGGGTTCCAAGATTCATTGTTTATGCACCACACCCAGTGCTCCATGCAACAGTTGCCCTCCACAATACTCACCACCAGGCTCACCAAACCCCCCACTCCCTCTCACCTCCCAAACCCTCAGTTTGTTTCTCAGAGTCCACAGTCTCTCATGGCTCGTCTCCCCCTCTGATTTCCCCCACTTCACTTTTCCTGTCCTCATAGTGTCCTCTGTGTTATTCCTTATGCTCCATAAGTAAGTGAAACCATATGATCAGCCCCTTTTTGAGGATGGGCTGGGTTTGCCCCCAGGCCCATGATTCTCTCATGTGACCATTTTTTCTCAGACACAGTCAAGCCATGCAGGGGTGGGCACCTGGCCAAGCTGGGCTAATTTATAGGAGATACAACCACATATACACACAGAAACCCTCAGTGGCAGGAATCACACATGTGAATGTGGGCCTGTGGGTGGTCATCTGCTATTTGTATGTGATCTTGAGGAGCTGGGAAAGCCAGTTTCTGAAGCAAGAGGGTAGAAGCTGATCATCCATACCTCCCAGTTCCCTGGGGGACTCTGGGTCCCAAGTCCAGACCACTTTGTCGATCATCTGCCTTCTTGTCTTTGGGTTCTAGGAGGCAGGCTGCTTCCCTACAATCAGTCTTTCTCTTTGGCTTAAGCCAGCTGGAAATGGCTGCTAGTTGTGCAACTAAGATAAGCTTAAGCAAGAGTGACACCTGCTCTGCCTTTGTACACGCATGATAGAATGTGAACAAGGAGTCATGCTTCAGACTCCTCTTTAGAAAATAAAGTTATCCTTCATGCAAATGAGAAGATGCTCATCTTAATTTGACTCCACAGGAGGTTAATATTTTTAGAGTAGAAAAACTTAGCTTTCATTGTTCAAGGTGAATTTTCCTAATGAAAAAGGCAAATTACCTGTGAAACTGGCAGCTGTTATTAATTCAACAATTTCCAAAGGAAAATTTCCTTGTTTCCCTACTTAAAGACATTTTTTTCCCCTTTGAAATCCTTCTTTGAAATTGGTCTTGTTATTTGTCTGGAAATTTATCCAATGTTCACCTATTTATTGTGCAGCTAATTTTCATAAAATGGAAATGCATTATAATAATTGAACTTCATCATTTCAAAGTAAGAACATGGGTACTTCCCACATCAAATAACTATTGCCTATGAATGCTTTTTATCCTGTGGATTTTTTGTGGACAGTAAGAGCAGCTGTTTGCCTTGTGTTCAGATCATCACTGCTTAAGTGTCCCAGCTTAATTATCTTCAAAGTTTTATCTTCATCAAAGTCACTGAGCTACTTGGAAATAATAGTTCCAACATCGACTAATAGAATTATGTATGAAAAAAATCCCATCCTCAGATGCTGAAAGGAACCATGACAGCAGTAGACACCTATACCACTCTTCTTTTATGTTTTATAATTATAAGTATTAGATCCCATCATTATGGAAAAATAATATATTTCTTTTATTAAAAAAATTCCCTTCAACGGATGAATGGATAAGGAAGATGTGGTCCATATACACTATGGAGTATTATGCCTCCATCAGAAAGGACGAATATCCAACTTTTGTAGCAACATGGACAGGACTGGAAGAGATGATGCTGAGTGAAATAATTCAAGCAGAGAGAGTCAAGTATCATATGGTTTCACTTATTGGTGGAGCATAACAAATAATATGGAGGACAAGGGTAGATGGAGAGGAGAAGGGAGTTGAGGGAAATTGGAAGGGGAGGTGAACCACGAGAGACTATGGACTCTGAAAAACAACCTGAGGGTTTTGAAGGGGCGGGGGGTGGGAGGTTGGGGGAACCGGGTGGTGGGTATTAGGGAGGGCACGGATTGCATGGAGCACTGGGTGTGGTGAAAAAACAATGAATACTGTTACGCTGAAAAGAAATAAAAAATTTAAAAAAATGGAATGTGCCTGTTATGCAATGGAAATCAGATTCTCAGCTTATCAGGAACTTGGGGGAAATTCTTTATCTGAGAATTTCTTGGATTTTTTTTTTGTTGGATTCGATTGTCCTGGTGACTCATCAGGGTTCTAGATAACTTCTAACGTTTTGGATATAATCCAGCTCCTGCAAAGCCCTGGATGCACCCCAGGCTTCAGTCTGGATTATTTGTGTCTGAACCCACTTCATTCATTTAGCTTTGTTCATACCTCAGGGGGCAAGAGGCCAGCCTCTTGAGTAGAGTCGGGATTTCTCATGGTCCAAAGTCTAGTGATAGCAGTGTGTGTGTGTGTGTGTGTATGAGAGAGAGACAGAGAGACAGAGAGACACACAGAGAGAGAGACAGCTCAACAGAATAATAACTTCCACAAGTATGTCTGTGTCTTAATTCCCAGGACATGTGAATATGTTACATTTCATGGCAAAGGGACTTTGCAGATGTTATTAAGTTAAAGATTTTGAGGTGGGAAGATTTTCCTGGATTATTCCCATGGGCCCAACGTGATCACAAAGGTCCTCCAGGATCTTACTAAGACAGTTTATGGAGAGGATGGTGAGGCCCATGGAGAGGGTGATGAGGCTCATGGAGAGGATGGTGAGCTCAGGGGGAGGATGGTGAGGCCCATGGAGAGGATGACACAGATGCTCTCCTTGATCAAACTCTAATCAGGCCCTCCGAGCCCTCTTTTTGACTTAGCTTCAATCTTGGATCATAAAAAGTACAGACTCAGCACAGATGATTTCCCTTGGCAGGCCACACTAAGGGACTTGAATACACTAACATGGTTTCTAACAGCTCACGGGTATGTCTCTAGGAGGATGACTGCACCCTCTTCAGTCCTGTCTGAGAAAGCTCAAGGCTGCCCAAACCTGGTGATGGGCAGACAGGCCTCTGGACCTCCAGCTAGAGCTTATACTTTAGAAAGCCTGCCATTCATAAATTCTTTCTCTGCCCCTTTTACATATAAGTCTTCTACCTGACAGAGCTGTCTTCTCAAGGACCTCAAAGCTGTCCTGGAGCTATACTCAAGGAGGTAACTCTTTGCTTGCTCTTACTTCTCGTCCCTGCCGGAGGGTAGGGTCTTAACTTTAGGGGATGCTCTGCCCTAACCTGTCCCAAGGCCCTCTGTCCTGAAGACATGTGAAGTTTGTTTCTCTGCGAATACGCACGAGGGAAAAAATCTGAAGTGGTCTAGTCGCATGGACTAACCCCATTTAATACCACTTAGTGTCTCTTTTTAGCACCTACAAGCCTTTAAGAAGTCTCCTGATTTCTGTCTTTGTAAAGTTGAGTTCAGTTCTTGCTGGACCCTTTTCTCTATTTTGCAATAATCACTACTGGATGAAATCTATCCTTAGCACTTCTAGTGTCTAGCTTGTTTGTCTCTAACAAGCACACAGGGAAGACAGTCCAGTTCCATCTGTGGACCTCCCTCAGGCCTTTAGACCATCAGAGCTCCGCTGCACCCAAGAGGGACAGACTCACACCACTCTTTCATCCAGCACCCATCTTTCCTCAGTCCCTCCTCATGGAAAAAAGTCTCCCTCCTTCTGAAGTCTCAAGCCAAAGCCCCTTCACAGATGGATGACGTGAACAGAACTTAGCCCCTATTGAAGAGAGGCAGGGATTAACACAGCTGGGCAAAACTTCCTTTTTGGCCATGCCTCTGTGTCCAGGTTGAGAGAAATACTCCTTCTTGTCTATCTGGGAACTGTACTCTGGTTTTCCTGACTTCCTGAGGTGAGTGACCTCAGTGATACCCTGGTCTGATCCAATAACCACACCAGGCTTCAACTGGAAAGGTACAATGACCACTCACAGAAGGTGCATTCTTGGTAGCTGTGCCTTGGGTCAGCTCTCAGTTAGCCAGTCTTAGTACGCATGGATTCCCTCCCAGTTAACCTGTTAGTTCAGTCATCTGTAAGAATTCTCCATGTGTATTAAGTCATCCAGAGTCTCAAAAAATGCAGGTCTTCCTCGTCAGCCCATGTCCAGAATTACTTCCCTTCTCTACCGTGAGATGCAACCTGGCCTCCTGACTCCAATGTTTTGACCTGGCTGGCACTGCCTACCTCCTCTCATTTGGAACATGATTCACCTACTCTTAATTTGAGGCCATTTTTATTCCTTGGCTCTGGACCTCTTGTCCCCTGTACTTGGCAGTTCTTTGGGAGAACTTCAGGGAAACTTCTCCTAGCTTTCCCTTACTGTGTCTGGACTCCTCCCATCTCCTCTGGTCCTTCGTCCTCCCATGCCAAACTACAATGATGAGTGTCACTGGCCTGGCACAGAGCCACTGTCCCTTCCCACTGCTGGGCCCCTCCCTTCTCCCAGGGGTAAAGCCCCTTCCTGTAGCTATTCACCTGTTCCCTAGATCCCTTCCACCCTCGGCTGGTCTTCTCACATGTTTCTGGCTACTCTTCTAGTCGTTCAAATGCCTCATGTAGTTCTAAGTATTTTTAAATGGCACTAGAGATCAGGGATGCACAGGACCCTGAAGCATTACTTGCCTCCAAAGATCTTATTAAAGGCAGGATTACTACAGTTAAGACACGTGTGTTGGTGCAGGACTGGGCAGCGAGCTTGTCCACACTACAGTGTTTCGGGTAAAGCTATTGTTGTGGGATGACATTCTGACTCTTATTGTTCAGGGTCACTGAATGGAATGGTATCACCTAAAATGTTTTTGACTTGTAGGTACATGGTTGCAGAATCTACTTTTCCCCCTTTTTTTAGGGAAAGAGAGGTTGGGGGAGGGGCAGAAGGAGAGAGAGAATCTCAAGCAAACTCCCCACTGAATGTGGAGCCTGACACAGGGCTTGATCTGACGACCCTTAGATCATGACCTGAGCCAAAATCAAAAGCCAGATGCTTAACCAACTGAACCACCCAGGAGCCTCTGTAGAGGGTATTTCTCAGAAAAGAATAAAGGCTTTTTCTGGTCAATTTCTCTCTATGATGAAAATGGCCTTGCTTTTTGGGATCCAAATATATGATGGCATTATGCATTTTTAAGCTTCATTCACCACGATTATGGTTTTGTCAAAATATCTCATTTATGAGGCTAGTAACTCAGGCTGTTCTGGTGGAACATTTTGCTTGCTGCCCCCCACCCCAGCTGCTTAATTAGGGAATTAAATTTTTCCAAAGACTTTTGGTTCCCTGAGTTTAATTGACTGAGATTTTCCCTAATTTTACAATATTGGTAATAAGTTTTTCAGCATGATTTAGCATTTGAAATTATTTAAAGCAAGCATTCATATTAAATGGAATGAAGTTATCACTTTCTGTGTTAATGTTTTATAGCCTTGAAAGAACCAAAATGACATGAAGGTTTTGCAGATTGATTTTGGACATCATTTTTGCTCTCGTTTGGAAAGATATTAGCATGAATTACCAGCATTCTATTGATACATGCATTAGGTCCAGATAGGTGACCATATATAAATTCTTCTTTCATGACCCACTTAAATGCTATACAATTTAATGCAGCAGAAGGTGCCACTGGGAATACATTGTGGTTGTTTACTTTCTGTCTAACCCTTTTCCCAGCTTCCACCCAAGACATACACACATATACACACACACATACCCCAAATCTTTGTCCTGTTTGTGTGCGTGGCCCCTAGTACAGGGATGATTCTATCAAGGAGCAGAAGAACAAGAACAGTGGTATCCACATCTTAATACACCCAGGAAGAAATAAGTTTTATAAAATTTGATCACTATTCAAACTTGTTCTTAAGGGGAAAGAGTTGGATTGTCTGAATTCAGGGAATTGGAAGTCAATATTGTGGGTAACAACAGCTACATTACCCATTTCTCTGGTGTTTTTATTTCCAGATCACTTGGAGAGTCTCACGTAGACAGTGAGATGTGAGATTCATTTCCTCCCATACGACCCATGTTGCCTTCTCTGGGCCACTCTCGTGATCACGGACGGACACTGATGTTTATGACTCTTACTGATCCCTTGCTAGCCCCTGAATGGACAGTTCTTTGATATCAGTGAGTCCAAGCACATTATCATGCATGTTGCTATGCAGTCAAGCACACAAATTCTAGAGCCAGAATTTTATTTCTAAAAATAAGACTTCACGGTTACTAACTGTGGGACTCAGGGCAAATTACTAACTTCTCTGAACTGCATGTTCTTTGAAAAAAATAAGGTTAATAAAATTGCCTATCTTACTCAGTTTTGTGAGAAAGAGATGTAATAATGCACCTACATCGGGGGCTACGCCGGTTGGGTCATCGGGAGGTAAAAGTCACAGACAAGATTTCATAGAACGGGGGTGCTAGGGTGGCTCAGCTGATTAACTGACTGCCTTCAGCCCAGGTCATGATCCTGGAGTTCCAGGATCAAGTCCCCTTTTGGCCTCCCTGCTCAGCAAGAGGGTCTGCTTCTCCCTGGGACCCTACCCCCTCTCATGTTCCTTCTCGCAAATCAATCAATCAATCAATCAGTCTTTAAGAAAAAAGAGTTCACAGAACAGTTGATAATGAGGTGTGAAATTGCTGAATGGCTGACTAAAGGGGCAAAAAGAGAACACTAAGGTGTCACAGAGGTGGCAGCTGAAGGCAGCTACTGCCCCTGGGGCTGGGGAACAGACGGAAGAATTTGGGATTATTAAAATTTAGAAAGCTTAAAGGAAAGACCTCAAGGAGCCGGAATTTAGACTCCTGGTGTCTCTGGGGGAAGTGCGGTGAGGCTGATTCTGCAAATGTGGGGCAAAACCACAAACTAGATCCAGGTTGGAGGTAAGAAGTGCTGCCACCAATGGGAAGAGAGATCAAGCAGGAAGGATCAAGAAGGAAACAGGAAGGAACACGCCTGTCCTTCCTCCTCCAGCCTCGCGGAATCCTGACCTACCGTGCTCTCTCTTGGCTGATTCTGGAAGGGAGGGACTGGCCAACCCGAAGTATGGTTTGCAGAATCCCAGGCGTAGAATCATAGACTGGGGACATAGGAAAGAGGCTCTACCGATTCCACCATCTCTGCAGTTCATTCCCGTGAAATGAAGGGATCGTATTTTCCTCGTATTTTTGCATGCCTGGTAAGTTTTCGATGCCTGACATTACAAATGCCATATTGTGGGGTGGTTTACTCTGGGACTCATCGAACCCTATTCCTAAGGCAGGGCTTCAATCCAATGCCTGTGTATTTCAAGGTCACACCATTTTGGTTAGTGGGAACAAGAATGACGTCAGTTCTGTGAGATCTCCAGGAACCGTCCAGCGGCTCTCTCCCCAGAACTGGGAAGTGTCCCCCACTTTGGCTCCAGGGGGTATATTTTGCACAGATCAGTATTCAGTCCAAGGCACAGGGGGGCCCTCTAGGGCTCTCTCACTGCAGTAACCTCTCTGCTAGCCAGTCTTGGTCTCCCTGGTGCCCGCTGGAGAAAGCAATGTCGTCGATGTGTTTTTCAGACTTAAGGGTATACCCACTCTAGCCCTCTATCGAACCTCGGCTGGCGGCTGGTATAGGATGGGACTCTGTTCAGGGTGATACTATGTAATATCCTTGTCAGTGGATCAGAATCTCTTGAAGCCTCCAGTGGTGCTGGACTTGGATAGATAGAGGCCTATGGGCATCAAAGGAAACTCATACCAGAATAAATGCCTATTCTAGTGAAGGCAGATGACTGTCTCTTCCAGGGTGGAAGGGGTCTAAAGGTTTCAGGCTGCAACCAAAGGGCTGGCTGATCTCCTTGAGGGACGTTGTCTTATCAGGGGCTCACACCTTCTGATCCTTCTAAATAAAGAAGGAAGAAGACACACTTGCCAGATCAATGACCACATTCCACGTACCTGAGGTTACGTTAATCTTCTCTGGTAGAGATACCATGCCTGGCACAGTAGTTGTAATTTGGGCTGCTATCTGGTTGGGATCGTGCAATTCTACTGACATCTTCTAGGGTCTGTCTGGACTCTGTAGAGACCAAGCTGGTGAACTAAGTAAAGATAAGTTAGAAACAACCAACCTGGCATCCTTTTGCTCTTTAAGGGTGGCAATGACCTCTACTATTCCATGGACCTGTGATGCTGGTTTTTAATGATCATTTTGGCTGAGGTGGGCGCAGTATCAGGGTTTTTACTTGGCTTTCCCCACAACGAAAGCTCTTACTCTATAGGCCATGGATCCATTGTGGAGACTCTACCAACAGCCCAGTATGTCTCTTTCCAGCGGACCCACGTTCTGTTGTGGGGCAATTCGTTGTTGTATAGGAATCCGTGTGTACTCAGCTTCCTTATACTCCCACTTGGACAGAGAGCGTGGTGCTTTGAGTTCCCGGTTTCTGCTTGCACCCTGTATTCAGTGGTTCTCTAATTTTGGGGGGTTCTCTTCCTTGTTGTACAACTATTCAAGAAAAGGGTCATGAACGCTTCTGAGGAAAAACTGGGAAAATGAGTGCCACACACTCTGTCTGTGGTGTTGGTGGGTCCTCGTCCCCGGAGACCTGGCCCCTTCTCAGGTGATTGCTCCTGGGTCTGGAGACAGGCTCAGAGTGAACACTGGGCGGGGAATCTGGACTTTTTATTGGGCTGCTTGTGCTCAGCCTCTTGACTTTTCACCTTCAGTTCCTTGTACAGATTTGTGTAGATCCTTGTAGGGATGGGTTGGTATAGATCTGGGTTTCTCATCCTCAGCACATTTTGCCCCAGATCACTCTTTGTTGCAGGAGACTTCGTAATATTTTGGGAAACTTCGCAATGACTCTGGTCTCTATGTATGTGGTGTCATAAGACTCTCCCTGACCCGATGCTGGGACACTCACAAATATTTCCCCACAGTTCTGACAACCCAAAATGTCTGCAGACATTGTCAGTGTCCCCTGGGTTTGGGGATCCTCTCGCTCCCCCCTTTGAGAACCACTAGTATGGACTGGGAAAGGCCCTTGTTGGTTCTCTACTCTGCATCTATGGACACTTGTTTGATTAATATCTATCAACACAGGGCTCTGTGACTCAAGCCCCCTGGCTACCCTCAGACCTTTCTGCTCATTTGGATTATTGCACCGACATGCTTTCAACGGATGACTATTCCAGTTGGCCCCTATTATTTCTGGGTCTTATCATCCCTGCTGCTTTCAGGAAGCCTGGTTCTGTACTGACTTCCCGCACCACCAGTCCTGGCCTGAGGAAGATAGATACCAATGAGCCATCCAGGGGCACTGCATTCCCTCTCAGCAGCACATTCCTTGTCCCTCTGGTGAAGGCAATGCCCTCATTGCAAATTTTTCCAGAATTATATGGTATATCCACTCTAGCATGCCCTCATCTCTGGACCTTTCAATCCCCCCTTTCAGTTTTTGGCATAGAAGTTCTGGCATTTCTACTTCTTTCAGTGTGAACTACTACTTTCTGCAAGGTTCCAAAGCTATCCTAGCAGCTTGTTGGAACCATCTCTTGGGGGCTTGCCTGGAACGGTAAGTGTCATATCCTAGGATAGATTTCTTGTATCAACAAACTTTCTCTTGTCCAACTTTATTTTCTGGCCCCACCTGTGGCTTTCTGCCTTGATCCAACACCCAGAACCAACCATATATGCATTCTCATCTTGGCTTCTGCCAGTACATGTTGGCCAAGCCCTGCAGCTTCCTTTAGGTTCTTCCCTTACCAGGCTCAACACTTGGGCCAGCTTTTACAGTGATTTGATTCTAGGTATGAGTCTGGCAGTCAGGAGGGGAGGTGGGCAGATCTGTGATAGGCATGTACTGCCTTGCAAGACAGAAGTGTCTACGTCATGTTCAAGTACTGAGAGCATTAGCCTTCAGCAAGGAGGAGGAGGCCAGTGCTGTAGGCCTGGAATGATCGGGGGATCTGAGGTTCAGGATGTTCACATGCGTCCACCCATGACTCAGGATCTTGTCTCCTCCCAGCCAGATGCTGGCTTTGGGACTGAGTAGGAGAACTTGCCTTCTCTGGGGTTTTGCTACACTATGGTTAGTCTTGGGCCTGTCCCTCAGCTTTTTATGCTCTAGCCATAAGACACAAGAATTTCTTTCCTTTTTTTTTTTCCTAGTTGCAGATTTTATTTTATTTTATTTTGTTTCAGGGTACAGGTCTGTGATTCACCAGTCTTACACAATTCACAGCGCTCACCATACGCATACTCTCCCCAGTGCCCATCACCCAGCCCCCCACTCCTCTAGCCCCTTTCCCTCCAGCAACCGCAGTTTGTTCCCTGAGATTAAGAGTCTCTGATGGTTTGTCTCCCTCTCTGGTTTTGTCTCGTTTCATTTTCCCCTCCCTTCCCCTGTGATCCTCTAAGACACGAGAATTTCTCTGTGCTGCTGCAGAGGCCCGGAGTTTCACGCTGAGTCTTCAGTTCCTGGTTAGTCACTCTCAGCCTTGCCTCGCTTTGCTCCATGGTCTTGACTTCCCAGCAAGTCTTCTCGTTCCATTGTCCTTATACCTGTCTTTCCCACCTGTCTCTCCACTGGCTCCCTGGGCAGAGAGGGATTTGGGCAGAGAGGGATTTGGGCTGTGATTCTGGCAGAGAAATTGCCTCAGTTGACCCAACAGGAAGCGTTAGAGCTGCACCGGACGACCCCGCAGAGCTGTCCGTTTTTGGTTGTGGAACTGACAGAACTGGGTGTGGAAGGTCACCTGAATGCATGATGACTGAGCAAGCAGGGCCATTTGGCCGAGAGCGGCTTCCCCAGGAGAACTGAGCTGAGGGCTGAGTCCATCACCAACACCCAGCACCCTGGGAATGAGCGCCTCAGTCCTGGGAGTGTGGGGACCTGGGGGCTCCACTAGAGTGTCCTCTAGAGAGAACTTCAGCCACAGGCCAGATGTCCCAGTCCCAGGCTGCCATGGAGGAAGACACAGACATTTATTTCTCACAGTCCTGGGGGCTGGAAGCCTAAGACCAAGGAGCCGGCAGGGCTGGTTTCTTCCGAGGCCTCTCTCCTTGGCTTGGGGACGCTGCATACTCCCCGTCCTCAGGTGGCTTTTTCTCTCTGTGTATCTATAGAGTCTCCTCCTCTTTTCACAAAAACACCAGCCCTATTAGAGTAGACCCCACCCTTAGGTTCTCACTGAACTTTCATTACCTCATTAAAGGTCCTATCCCACATATGGTCACACCAGGGGTTAGGCCTTCAAAAGGTGAATGTGGGGGGACACGAGTCAGCCTATAATACCAGACCTGCGGTCTGGCTCTGCAGAATCATTGATTTGAAATTTTGGGAGCAGTTGCTGATGAGTGAATTGGAGGAATTCATCTGTGTAGGACGTGAATGCAGGGAGAGTAATTAAAAACTCAACAAAACACCATTCTAAGAGTTGTCGTGGCTGCTGAGAGCAGAGAGCCCTACCAGTGGGCTCCCGATGTGGCCTTTAGCGATGGGCCCAGAAATGAGAAGTCAGAGACAGGGCTCTCTGAATGCAAACAGCACTGACCTTTTCATCAAAGAGGGAGCTGCAGAGGGTGACACACGGCTCTGGGAACTCTCCAGGCAGACATTATCCCCAGGACAGCCTTGGACCTTTAATTGAGCTAAAAGGGAATGCAGGTTATAAGGTGACCTTTTCATCCATAAACAGGGAGTAATTTAAGCTAGAAGAACAGTAGCAGCTTCTGGTGAGACTGCAGCCCTCGACGCTGGAAGTGAGACAAGACAGGTGCCCTGAACCATGGCAGGTAGATTGGACCTGTATGTGTCTGTCTCCCACACCATCCCCTCTTCTCTCCTCCTACCTGGTGACTTTTTACAGAAAATATGACTTCACAGAGTTTCACAGTGGGGTGGAAATTGCATCTGGAAACACAAGTTGTTTTAGAAGAGTATGAAAACTGGAGGGGAGGGAGAGAGGGAGAAAGACAGCCAGCGCTTGGGGATAACGAATTTTCAATACCTCCGAGAAATAATAAAATGTACACATCCGTTACGCAGAGTACCCAGTTAATGGTGACAGAAGAGATGGGGAGATATTCGTGTGGGACAGGGATGACAAACAAGGAGTACAGCAGCAACTGTATAATATTAGTTGCTAAAACCTTGGGAAGCCATGGCCTAATATTCCTGTTAGTCTATTTTTTTCTTTAAAAAGTCACAAAAATACAGGAGCACCTGGGTGGCTCAGTGGGTTAAGCCTCTGCCTTTGGCTCAGGTCATGATCTCAGGGTCCTGGGATCGAGCCCCGCAACGGGCTCTCTGCTCAGCCGGGAGCCTGCTTCCCCCTCTCTCTGTCTCTGCCTACTTGTGACCTCTCTCTCTGTCAAATAAATAAATAAAATCTTAAAAAAAAGTCACAAAAACACAGTCATCCAGGTTTAAAACAGGTTCATTTATATATGTCACTCTTTCAAAAAGCTGGCTTAACATCTGTCAACATAGAGACTGTTGAAATATCCTCTTTCATTATTTTTATTATTATTTATTTTTTTTATAAATTTGCTTATTTTAAAAAAAGATTTTTATTTATTTGAGAGAGAGAGAGAGATATCAACAGAGATAACGAGAGAAAGCACGTGAGTAGGGAGGCGGAGGGAGGAGGAGGCTCCCTGTAGCGCAGGGAGCCCGACGTAGGACTTGATCCCAGGAATTGGAATTCAATTCTAAATTGAAGGCGGATGCTTAATGCAACTTAAGCATCTGAGTTAAGTTGACTGAGCCACACAGACACCCCTCTTTTCTCATTTTTAAAAGAGAAAATTTTTATATGTTGGTTTTAGAAGCTGAACCTTTTAATTTTATATGTATGTATTAAAAAAGAGCTTGCTTTATACAGTGGCTGGTAGAAAGCTTATTTGTTTGGAAGTGGTTTTGAGAGCTAACTCAGTGCCCCCATGGTTGATGGGAAAGAGAAGAGGTTGGGATGGTCTCATCCTCTTTCATGAGGCTTAAAGTCCCGGAGGGGAGAGACAAGACTCGTGCAAGTGAGCACACACCTGAATCAGTTGTTGGAATAAACAGGTGGTTCTGGGAGAGGTCTGTAGAATTATGCTGCATTTCTACATCTGTGCATATAACCAGAGTGGCTCCCTGGCTCTGGGCCATGTGACATCCAGAGGTTGGCAGAAGGCTAGAATCTGTAAAGGGGACTAAAATTAAAGGCAGCAGGAAGCAAGGTGGGGGATCAGAGGCAGGAGCCTACTGAGTCCACCCTTTAGGGTGGGATATGCTTAGCCTTTGGGGTTGGGGCTTCATAGACACCCAGGGACTTCAGGGGGCTTCCGTTTGGAGGGCAGTGAAGGCAGGAGGGAGGGAAGGAGTCTAGCCCCTGACATTGGGCCATGATGCCTCCAACCTAGGAGGCGTCCTCCCTTGGTCCAAGCATTGCACATTCAGGAATGAAGCTTGGACTGTGCCTGCACATGGCGGTTCACAGAGCAGTACAGAAGCAAAGGTGAGAAAATGAAGTTAGAGGTGGATGTTTTAAAAGCCCCCACACCCCCCAAAATTATACATAAGTGATGCAATTGGTATAAAAGTCTGATGAATAGCCCCAGGTCATCAATACATAGTTGCCCTATAAATAACCCTAAAGGAGGGCTGTGAAAGATTGCTTGGTCCATGCCTGCAACTTCAGGCAGGATCACACCCCCAAGAAGATGAAAATAATCTATCCATATAATCTATCATAAATTATAGAACCCCATGTCTGTATTTTAATTCAGCAAGGTTGAAGTAGTCCCCAAGATCCAATATATGAAACTATAGATCTAATTGTCCTGAAGTTCTTTCAAAATTTATTTCTTGGCCCAATATATTTGTTGTATATATTTTTGCTTAGGCTGGCAGATGCAAGATTTTACTATTTCTATGTCACCAGTGGAGGAGAAGAGACACTGAGGAATGGAGAGGCTTTGCCAGGTCACATGGAAAACCATCATTCATGTCAAGGACTCAAGTTCCAGGCTCCTGGTTCATGACTCCATCTATCATGTCATATAGTGTTGGGCTACCATAAGTCATATAATAGGGCCACACAGATTCTAAAAGGAGGTAGAAGGAGGAGAATGGGCACGAGGCAGGAGAGACCCTGGGAAGCTTGGAAGGAGTGAGTGAGGTTGTATGTGTGTGTGTGTGTGCATGTGTGTTTTATCACTGTTTCAAGCAACGATTCTCAAATCCGACTGCTTACTTGAGCCACCTGAAAGGTTTAAAGACCATTCACTCACCATCCTTGTTCCTTGGGATTCCAAGGTGAGGTCCAGGGAGGCTTTGCAACCTTTCCTCTGTCGGCTGGTCTTGGGGAGGCACCACATCCCCAAGAAGATGGGTGGCCTGGGAGCTGTGGTGCAGAGGCCCACCTGCTGGGGCACGATGGAAGGAGCACTCAGTGCCCAAGTGCCCGTGCAGCTGGCCCCCGAGCAGACATGGAACCAGGACCGTGAGGCGTGCACCCCCGGAGACAAGCTGCATAACCCACGGGTGCTGATTTCCCATGGCTGCTCAGTCGTCTCTCTGTGGCCACACTCACCTTGGCTCGTCGTTGAGACAGACCGCCCCCGACTCCTTAGCAGGAGATAACAGTGTTGTGGAAGGTGTCCTGTGGAAATTAATGGGGTTAAGTTGCATGACACATGGCGAATACTGATCAAATGCGCCTTAAGAGCCTTCTCTGCTTCTCCTAGAAGTCTTCTCTGGAACTTGCTATGGTATCTGTTAATTTGCTGGGGCCTCCTGACCTAGGTGCCACAGGCCAGGCGGATTCAATGCCAGAAGCGTATTTTCTCATGGTCGGGAGTCTGGAAGCTGGAACAGCAAGGGTTGGTTTCTCCCGAGGCCTTTCTCCTTGGCCTGTAGCGTCTTCTCCCTCGGTCTTCACAGGGTCCTCCTTCTGTAAGGAGTCTGTGTCCTAATCTCCTTTTCTTATACGGATGCTAGTCCTAATGGATTGGGATCCACCCATATGACCTCATTTTAGCGTATGTACCTCTTTTAAGACCTCATCTCTGCACAGTCACATTCTGAGTCACTGGGAGTTAAAACCTCAATATATGGGTTTTGGAGGGACACAATTCTGCCAGTAGTCATCTATCTTCTATAGCCTTTATGACGGCCAGATTTGTTCATGCAGCAAAGCCACAGCCCAGCCTGGGCACCTGCGCCGGCCCCTCCCCTGGGAACTCTAGCAACGGTTCACTGCTCCTCAAACCTCCAGCTCCTGCCAATCTATATGCATCTTTGTCATGAGAAAATTCATGTCTGCACCACAACCAGGCCAGCAGAGTGCATTTGTTCCCTCTGCCTTAGCACAGCCTACAAAACCTCATGTGGGACTCTGTCCAGGTTGTCTCTGGGAGCTATCACTCCACCTCCAAGCACCCTGTGCTCAGAATCCCCACCCAGGCAGGGTTTCGCTGGGGACGGTGGAAGGGTGGTTCTTCATGCAGAGAAGCAAATGCTGACCCCTTCCTCTGGTCTGTTCTGCCTTAGCAAACCTAGCCTCCTCTGTCTCCCGCTCTTCCCCCTGGGGAACCCCCAAGGCATCCTGTCTAGGCCCTCCCATGTGTGAAACTGGGGACAGGGAAGGGACGAGGGAGTGAGAGGGCACTGTCAGGACGTGCTGGCCAGCAGATCTTTGCAAAAGCTTCGTGTGTTTGGGATATACAAATACGTCTATGTATGTACACGGTCCATTTCTGTTTCTCTGTGAAATAGGTGTTATTACAACGGATAATAGATCCATCCTCCCATGGAGAGGGTCCTTTCTATAGACACGTTCCCCTGGAAAGCGGCTGTAAATTAAGAAGATGGGTTCCCAGGAGCTGGAGGAGTCTTGGGCTTCTGGCTGCCTCGTGTTTGTTCTTGCTCACGTGCATGCAGCGGAGACAAGGGCTCCGGGCCAGGGTGCCAGGCCCGGCCTCCGAGGGCAGCCTGTAGTTGCTGGGATCCATCCGGGGGGGTGTGGCCTTCCACTCGCCAAGGTGGACCTGACGAGAGAGTTGAAAGGAGAAGCCACCACAACAATGGGTGGCGGGAGCCAGTGGAGGGAAGCAGAGATGGCCGAGCTTAGTGTCCATTCATCCCGCAGCTGCAGACCAAGTCTCCCTGTGTGGGGGATGGCTGAGGCCCCATGGGGCAGGCATCTGAGTAACAACGACCCACTTTCTCACGTATCTACCCACAGGAGCTATTTGGTAGCTGTCACTTGGATATGCTGATGTCCCCGTAGGTCCTTTGAGGAGTTACTCATCATCGTTTGGTGTATCCATGGTGGGAACTCACTTTTCTGCAGCCGAAGCTCCCGTTTGAACCTGAGGCTGAGCTGGAGCTGGCAAGTTGCAGCAGGGGGTCCTGACCCAGCTCCGGCCAAGGAGATGGGCCGTGGTTTGGACCTCATGCTCTGCTTTGGCCACGATGCTGCTGTGAAAGTAAAGGCTTCACTTGGATGCTGGGAAGACTCTTGGGGTCTCCTGAGTCCAGGGAGAAGGACGGAGCCTCTTTGAGAGGCTGCGGGCTGCAGCAGTGAAACCATCAGCAGGGCCCAGGTCCCGCCCACGTCCTCTTCCCATCGCTGGTGAGCTTGTGACAACACAGATAGGGCTGGGGACCCTCTCTCTCATTGCAGCGTGACTCTCCAAGTCCACGTTCCAGAGCTGACATGACCTCCCACCAAGGGAAGAAATCCCCAGGGTAAAGCAGCCCGGCAGATTTGGGCGCGGGGTGGGGGGCAGCGGAAAACGTTCCCTCCAAAGGCTGAGGTTTGTGCCCAGAAGAACAGGGGCGGTTGCAGTTCTTGGAGGAGAGCATAGGCTGCTGTTCCCAGAACTGGCCTTTGAAAAACAAACCTTCTTTCCCCTGATATTGAAAACGTATTTTCCATGCGTCTAAGTCCTGGACTCTTGAGTTAATAGACAATGGCAAACCCGTGATGATCTTTGTACCTCTGGCTCTGACCTTTAAAAAAAAAAAAAAAATCAAGCGTTTCCTTCCTTCCCTGGCAGAATTTGGAGCAGAAACCTCGCTGGCTTTCCTCTTCGTTCCACTAGGGGGCCCCTCATGCTCTCAGATGTCTGTGAGTTGTGCAGGCAGGTGAAGGAAGCTCATTGGCTTACGGGAGGCATGATGCCACCGGGCAGCCCTTTTTAAGAGAAAAGCCAGGACCGGTGGAATAGCGACCCCTGAGCAGCGTCCTGGGTGCTGAGCACGGTGCCGAGCACAGGGATCCCGGAGCTGCCGTGTTAGAGCAACATGAGTGAGGTGAGTGGCACTGTAAGCGGCAGAGGGAGACTTGGGGGTGAGAGGGGACGGGGGCCACAGTTGGTCTCGGAACATATGAAGGCTTTCCCAGTGGCGATGGAGCACAGATCAGCCCTGAAACTATTTGCTTTGAGGGATGACCCTGTTGACATCTTGGTTGGTATGGCAGGTGCAGACCCCGGTTAAGTTTGCAACTTTTTAAAAAAAAATTTGCCTTAGAAGGAGAAAGGGATTCATTGTGCTTCTGATTTGATTGTGACTTCGGAAAGTGCTTTGGGTGTAAGACCTCCTGAGAGAAAGCTGATGCCAGTCTTGGCGTCTCTGGAGGTTTGGGTGGCTTCCCGCTTGTCCTCACGTGTTTGCTTGGGGATACCTTGCGGAACGTTGGCAGGAAGGCCATCTGGTGACAGTCAGGCTCGGGAGAGAAGCAGGGGAAGGATTGGACGGCACAGCCGTGGGGAAGCGCAAACTCTCTGTGCAGTCAGTCAGGGCACCGGTCACAGAGGCAGCTCGCCCGGACCGTGACAAACCTGCCCGTGGGGACGGGGCTGGAAGACAGGACAGACGTGGACAGAAGACCAGCTACCATGTTCCTTTGCAAGTCCCTTCTCTGAATATGTTTCTAAAGAAGAGATTTTGTGGGGGGCAAACTGAGAGCTCATTTTATTTTTAAAAAGATCCTGTTCTCTTTCTTTTCTTTTAAATGAAGCAGGTTTGGGGGTCTACCACCCCCTAACTCAGCTCAATAACCCAGACAAGCCCATTTTCATGTCCTTTGGGTCGGCACTTCAGTAATGACTTTTAAAGACCTTTTGTATTCTCTATCTTTTTTTTTTTTTTTTTTTGACAGATGGGTGATCCTTTTTTTGGAAGTCTAGAGTAAAATTAACTTCAGAAATAAGATGTGCCTTCACTACATTTCTCTCTCTCTGATGGGTGACTTTTGACATAAACACAAAAGGAAGAAGTGCGGGAAGCATACATGGTTTAGGAGTGAGGGTTGGGACAGAGCGAGGATGAGGGAGTGTGGGAAGACGGTGGGAGGCTGGGAGCCTCCCCCCCCAGATATGGCTGGGAGCTCCAGAAATGCCAGTGCACCTCGCTTTTGCCTGTTCTCAGCCCCCAGCTCCGGGTCTAGTGTTTCACTCGTGTTACCCCATTTGCCTCCCCAAATCGTGTGAGGTAGGTGCTAGTATTATTTGCAGTTGACAGATGGGGACACTGAGGCACAGAGAAGTTCAAGGTCAGCTGATTCCAGGTCGGAGACGAGTGAGGGGCAGGACTCAGGCTGCGTGGCTGGCAGCCAGCCGCCGGGTGGATCTCAGGGTCCAGAGAGCGTATGGAGCTCTCTGAGCCCTGGGTGCCACCGAAGGAGGGGGGGGAAAGGGGCCTGGGGCCTGAAGCAGAGACGGGGCGAGGTGGACCTGGCCTCTGGGTCCCACGGCTTTCTGTTGGACTCCATGAGATTTCTGAGGCTTCTACCCTGTGTCAGCTCACCCTGCTCCCAGGGAGAAGCGATGGCTGGGGGGAGTTGGTCTGTAGGTATACAAATTAACAGCTTCACGGAGGAGTCAGAAAACCGTAGCGCCCCGGGGGGTCTTCTTCCATAGTTGGCTGCTCTGGGTCCTTCTGGACCGGTGGTGCTCCTGCTGGCTCCCCTCGGGCTCTCACCGCATCTTTAGCGGGGGCTGGTGGCCGGCATCTCACACATGAGCTTTCCAGAATGCCTCAGCTCAGCGGGGTTCACCTAACTGTGGGTCCCCAGGGAGAAAGCAAACATCCCAGAGCTCAGCCCATGATTAGGGTCACAACCTCGTTTCTGCTGAATGCAAAATTAGGGCAGCTCTGCAATCGTGCCCTGCCCCCCCTGCCCCCCCTTCCCTTCCCTCAGACACATTAGCAGGCCACTGCAAAAGCTTCCTTGAATGTTGATAAAATACTGCAGGAGGAGGCACATCTGATGCCTTGACCTCCCTTTGCTCCCACCACACCCCATCCAGCTCCCTCCTCCAACTTTCTCCCCTCCTGTCCCTCCTGCACCAGTAGCCCCCACCCCCCCGCACCCCGCCCCTGTCACATGCAGCGCTAGTCCTCCGGCCACCAGCTGGGTGACTAGCTCTCTGGCTGGCCCCCAAGTTTCTGGGTGCATGTCCCTCAGAGAGTGGGAATTTGTCCTTTCACTAAAACTTAAATCTGCTTAAAACATTTAATAAAGTCAAACAGAAGCTCCTTTCTGGGTAGAGCACTGAACCTCTCCCCACCCCAAAGCTTTTCCTTAGTTGGATGAATCACACGTGGCTTCTTGTTTTAATAGCTCTCAGGCAGGGACGGATTTCAGATGATCGTTGACTTGCTCATGTAGCTAATTACTGCAGAGGGCCAAAGCAATGGATTTTGTCAAGCTTTCCTCTGACTTCTGGATTTGTTTGAGTCTGGTGGGCGAATAGTGCCTGCTCCAGCTGACAGGGTGTGGGGCCCACGGCAGAAATCCCCGAGCTCACAGCTCTTCCCTTGAACCGTGCTGGAGCTGGGCTGCGAGGAGAAGCCCCCGAAGGGCCAAGTGGTCCCTGGGTGAGCCCTACTGCTCCGGCTCTTCTAGCTTTTAGGGGGAAGGCTGTGAGGGGTGGGGACTTGGAGACTGAACTGGCTTTCCGTGGAGTGACTCCAAGACACAGTGTCATCTCTGTCCCCCGTGACAAGGCTTCTTGGGGGGAATGGTGATTGAAAAGAGCGGCTCTGGTATAGCGAGGAAAGTCAAGTCCACATTTAGGGCACTGAGAGACTGGAGGTGGTTTGTGGGGGTGTCCAGCTTACATTTCAGGATTAAAGTATGTCAGATGAGCGTGGAGATAATTTAGTAGGAATCACAATGCAGGTTAAGGTGTATTAGTTGGGTCAGGAATCCTCACCACTAAGGCCGGACTTTACAAAGTCCTTCTCTTCTCTCTCCGACTGGACCCGCCGCACAGGAGAAGGAAAAGAGTCCCCTTGTCGAACCACCAAATACGAGTCCCATGAACAAGGACGGTCTGTCCCATTTTCTCGTGCAGGTGTGAGTTTTTAAGTTGCTCTTCAAAAGAACTTATTTAGGAGAGCCAGGAGCAAAATTTTAATGCATTAAAGGCACACATTTGGAGAATCAATTTAAAAAAGGACACCCACCATCACCCTATTCGAGAGAGGGGGTGGGCAGCTCCTACTGAGTCATGCCTCGGACGACAGCTCTTAATTAGACCTGAAACCCCTTCGAGAAAGTGTCTTCCTGTCACCGCTCTTTTCTTGCACAGGCTTGGGTGGGAGGTTGCAACTCCGTGTCAGGGTTACAAGCCTTTCTTCCATCCAGACCTTGCCCACAAAAGGTCTGTGCTCATCAGAGGCATGGCGGGAACACACTGAGGACACTTAAGGGCAAATGTTTAGACCCACACGCTTGTCCTTAACACAGCATCAGAAGCTACTGGCTACACATTAAATCTCTAAAGAAGGAAGGGAACAGTGAACCACATTGTCTGGAGAGAGATTTGCAAGGGGATGGTAAGCTCACTTAAGTCTTGGGTGGGGGCATAGGAAGGACAGGATTCTTTTTTTTCCCCCCAAAAGTAGCCATTGGTTAAAAAATAATCATATGACCTTTTTTGGTCTTACCTAGTCAGTCATCGAGGAGACCCATTGCTAAGACAAACTGTAGGAAACCGAACTGAAAGGAGAGTGATCATAGTCGTGTGATTCAATATGACCTCATAGTGAACTCCAGCGAATGCTAACGGGCAGGTGACCCGGTTCGCAGAGAACCGTGTGGCTTAGACCAGTTAAACGCAGATTCTGAGGGTAACCGTATAAGATGGGTTTCACAACTGACTGCAAAGGCCTCGCAACAGAGGGCCGAAGGACAATTCAATTTCTTCTGTAATTTTAACCTCGTTTGGGGGGTAGACCAGCCGCAGGGGTGTAGGAGGGTCTGGAAGATCCACGTTTTGCTGGATCATACCAGCTTAGGCACCCTCTCTACTCTGACTGGGGATGTTAGGTCTAGAAAGACACCAGTTCCAACTTGGGTTCTCAGCTCAACTTTTCTGGAGTGGGAAGAAGTCACAATTCAGCCGGGAAATGTCATTGCTGGGCTGACGGTTGTAACGGATTGCCATACAATTTGTTTCCCTGATCCTACATTTCATTAACGAATGGTGTGTGATTAAGAAGTCTCCCTGTTTTCCTCTTTTGAATTCTAAGAATGACAGAATGCAAGATGTACTTTTTTTTCAGAAGGAAAAATAGAAAAAATGACTCACACTTGATTTTATTAAAGGTTTAGTTGAATAGTGTGATCAAGATGAAAAGGAAATACTTTTTTTTTTTTTTTTGGTCAGGGAAAGTGCCTTGAATTTATGATGAATACATTTTCGGCGTTATTTTTAAAATTATAATTTCTGCCTCAGTGCTTCATGAGAGGTGTTGTCCCAGGGGGAAGAGCTTTCACAGTTTGTCCGTGGTCCTTCCGTCCTCAGCTCTGTCCTTCTGGGCTCACCGTACTCTCTGAACAGCTGAATAATATCACGAACCCAAGTATGGAGCTTTTCATTAATTTAGAAAGGCTTTCTAGAAGGGGCTTCTTGCTGGAGGGTGGTGGGAAAGAAGGACTTTAGAGGATACATACACACAGATCTATGTGATGTTTGCCTGATGGTTTTAGAAAACACAGCATCCAAGCTCACGCTGTAATTGTCTTCATCTGTCTGGGTTGCTATAAGAAAGTCCCACAGTTGAGTGCCTTGTAAACCATAGACAATTACTGCTCACAGTTCCAAAGGCTGGAAGTCTGAGATCGGGGAGCTGGCTTGGTCGGGTGAGAACCCTCTTCCTTGTTCATAGACAACCATCTCCTTTCTGTGTCCTCACATGTTGGAAGAAGGGACAGGGAGAGCCCGGGGTCTATTTTTTTTTTTTTTTTAGAGATTTTTTAAATTTATATATTTGACACAGAGAAAGACAGCGAGAGAGGGAACACAAGCAGGGTGAGTGGGAGAGGGAGAAGATGACTCCCCGCTGAACAGGGAGCCCCATGGGGGGCTCGATTTCAGGGTCCTGGGATCATGACCTGAGCTGAAAGGAGACACTTAACAACTGAGCCACCCAGGCACCCCAAGCCTGGGGTCTTTTCTGTGAAAGCCTGAGTCGCATTTGTGGTAGCTCCCCACTCATGACCTAATTACCTCCCAAAGGCCCCACCTCCTAATGACTTCAGCTTGGGGATTAGGATTTCAGTGCATGAATTTTGAAGAAACACAAACATCCAGACCATAGAAAGTACTATGGGTTGCATTTTATTTATTGGCATAGGTCATATTGGCATATGGCTGTGACCTTCCTTAGGACAGGAATGAATTTACATTGTCTACAAGACCTGGCTCGTGGTCTGGCACTTGGCAATATTCCTTTATGGGACAAATAAGGGGATTTTGTGGATTTATCAGTTAATGGGACCAACAGACCCGACACCCTCTTTTCTAAATGTTGAGATTTGTAGTCCAGACGGGTTTGGAAAATAAAAGTTCTCTCTCTCTCTCTCTTTTTTTTTTTACTCCTGGTTTGAAACCTGGGTTTGTCATTTAAATCTTTTAAGTTGGAAATGGATACATTGTTATATATGCAAAAGAAATGCTTTGACAGCAGGCAAAAAATGAGAAAATCTGGGGAGAATCTGGACAGAAAGAACCCTTGACATTTGGAAAAATGTCAACGAAAACAGGGGAGCTGAGGGAGGGACAGATAATTCTAATATTCTATAGTCCGGGGTTGTCTCCACTGGGACCATTTCACTTTAGATAAGCTCTATGAAATTCAAACAAAAGGAGCTGTAGGCAGAGCGGCAGAGCCCGTGAATGCCCTACAAAACGGTTTGCTGGATTGAAATAGAAAACCAATTTGACTGTGCTTCAGGGGGGATCAGAGAGAGCCTGAGCAGATCTTTAGTGAGATAACTCCTCGCGTCGAGTCACGGTCGGCCACACTGCAAATCCTGGTATGTTGTTGAAGGCAAAGTATAACCCGCATACAGAAAGCAAATTGCATATTCAAATATTTTAATTCATATTTAAAAAATTAACCGTTGATGTTTATATTAATTAACCAAATGTTTAAATTAATAGTTGCATATACAAGGGTTTTAAGTTAATTTATATCTGACATAGAAATATATGACAATTCATATGCAAAAAAGAGATGCATTTGCCTGTGTTCTCTGGGGAAACCAGACACTGAATTGGGTGAATTTGCCCCTGTGCAGTCCAACAGCCTCTGTCTCTACATTCCTATCATTCCTG
Source organism: Martes martes (assembly GCF_963455335.1). Taxonomy (NCBI): domain Eukaryota; kingdom Metazoa; phylum Chordata; class Mammalia; order Carnivora; family Mustelidae; genus Martes; species Martes martes. The sequence goes on along the minus strand of NC_137888.1, from coordinate 5,484,978 downwards.
GGTATCGACCGTTTACCACGCTTCATCCCATCCTTGGAACGAAGTGAGGTACAAGTGATGAGAAGAGAAATATTTTCCATTCGATTTGGTACAGGTGTCTTTCGAGCATGGATATGAGGATATTCCACAGATCATTGTTTTGCGCCATAAACTAAGTGAGTTTGCCACACCTGCCGCTGGTCCAGGCCTATAAACCCAACATCCATTTCTGGGCTGTTTCACATGAACAATTCAGTGTAAGTTACACATTCCAGGCATCAGTCTGCTTGAATATTGTTTGTGCCTTGCAAATAGCCTGAAATTTATGCTTCAGAATCTCACCGAATGACTTCTCATTCCATTTCTGAAAGGGAAACGCTTGGCCGTATTTATACCATTGCCGGCAGAAAAATCAATCACCCTCTAAATGCCATTATTTTGTATTTTACTCTTAAACTGCCACCTTATAAATAAAAAGAAGACAAATTAGCACCATAAAGCAGGAGGGTAATCATCCACAAATTGAAAACTCCCCTGCAGAACGTTGAGGGGAGAAGCGGCTAAAAAGTATGAATTGGTAGAAGTATTGGAATGAAGCAATTTTCATATCATGATGTAACTAAACTAGAGAACAGGAAAACCCTTTTCCCTGGAAGGTTTCTGCCCCCAGTTTGAGGGCAGTCATGGGTTTTGCCAAGACCGAAATATCTCAAGTCATCTGTACTTTGATCCTTTACCCAATGGTATGGAATGCCTTTTGAATGTTAGTTTTTGAATATTTGGTTATGACTCTTTGTAAGCTATTTGATAGCTGAGGTTGTATCTGGATTGGCTGGAGATTACACTTTTCTTGCTATTACAGTCCCAACTGCGGTGTAGCAGCACAGGAAAGAAATGGTCATCTGTCCTCATAACACCTGACTGGCTTGGCCAAGGTTCTAACAAAGTGATTGGTTATCTTGATCTTTTTTTTTTTTTTTTTAAGATTTTACTTATTTACTTGACAGACAGAGATCACAAACAGGCAGAGAGGCAGGTAGAGAGAGAGGGAGAAGCAGGCTCCCCGCTGAGCAGAGAGCCCGACGCGGGGCTCGATCCCAGAACCCTGAGATCATGACCTGAGCCGAAGGCAGAGGCTTAACCCACTGAGCCACCCAGGTGCCCCTGGTTATTTTGATTTTATACAATACCTGAAAAGAGGACCCCAGAAGTTTACAAGACTCATCAACAATTGTCTTGCAAAAACAAGAAAGTAAAAATAGAAAAAGAAAATGTGTTCTTTCTCCCCAAGAATTTTTTTTCTTTAGCCAGTATTATTTTATGTCCATCAGGAGTTAAGTGCCACTATCTAAAAATTAAGTAAGATATTATACCTGGGGTACCTGGGTGGCTCAGTTGGTAAAGCCTCTGCCTTCGGCTCAGGTCATGATCTCGGAGTCCCAGGATCGAGCCCCACATCGGGCTCTCTGCTCAACGGGGAGTCGTCTTCTCCCTGTGCCCTTCAGCCTGCTCGTGCTTTCTCTCTCGATCTCCCTCGCTCTCAAATAAATAAATAAAATCTTTTTTTAAAAAAGATACTACGCCTGTTTTTATTTTATTTTATATTTCTTTTTAAAATTTTTAAGTAATCTGTACACCCAAATGGGGTGTGAACTCGCAACCCTGAGATCAAGAGTTGCACACTCCACTGACCAAGCTAGCCAGGTGCAACCCCCGTACCTGTTTTTAAATGGAAGATTCTGACACATATAATTTCCTTATTAAGTAACATCCCTCTTTTGTCAGGGATTATGAGAAAAATATCACTTTTCTTTTCCTGGGCTTACCAAAATGGCAAAGAGCACCTGGGCTTTTCTTTTTCACATTTCCCGACGCTTGTTTGATACGCAGAGAAATCCCCGATGCCGTGAATTGGTCAAGCAGTCTCGGTAATGGCACTTCTTCCAGTCTGATGGGTCAGGAGCTCGCGTTGGTGCTCATGAAGATGTTCTAGTAGTAGTGCCAAGGTTAGGTCGTACTCCCACTGCTCCCTTGTTGCTTTTGCTGATGGTGTTTGTATTCTTTTCAATCTGTGCAATTTTATGTACAGTTTTTTTTTAATTGGGGTAAAAAGCCTACCATAAAATTTGCCATCTTACCCATTTTTAAGTGTATAATTCAGTAGTGTAACGTGTATTTACTTTATTATGATATAGACCTCCAGAACTGGTTCCTCCTGCAAAATTGAAATTCTACACCGTTAGACAATAAGTCCCCTCCCCCCAACCCCCTTCCTCTGGGGATCACTCTTCTACTTTTTGTCTCTATGGATCTGATTACTCCAGGGACCTCATATACGTGGGCTCAGTATTTGTCCTTTTGTGCCTGGTTGATTACACTCAGCATGATGTCCTCAAGGTTCTTCCATGTCATGGCATGCAAGACTTTCTAAAAGTCACTTTCCTACTTAGTGGGGAGATTAGTTTCATTAAAGGTAGATTACATAAACTATAAATCCTCCTCCCGGAGCTCAAGGAACTGCAGTGCAGCACATGATGATATTCTGAGAGCAAGTCATGAGTTGTGGGACTCCCATTCTTTCCCACTCACCAAGTGACAATGTCCCTATCAATCCCGAAAGCAGCTATTGATAAAACCTTATCTTGTTCTTATTGATTTTTGAGCCTAGAAAGATATACATAGACATTTTAAAGTTTCCTTCACCGTGCCTCGTTGTGAGAGTTAAGAACCTTACAGTTTCAGAGATGCCATTGTTGCCATAGTCTGTATCAGTGCTGCCCCCTGGGATTGTGCTGTGTACAGCCTGTGCAGCTGAACATGGTGGTCCTGACCTTTCCTGGGATGTAGTCGCCCTGCTTAAAGACCACTGACCTAGAGAAAAACAGTCATTTCTATGGTCCTACTTAGAATTCACAGAATTGAAGGAGACCACAGTTGTCATTTTATTCAAAGTAGTCATTTTAAAATAGGGAGCTGAGTGCCCGAAGGCAAATTTTGTTAAAAAATCACAGAGTTTCTTGAGGAAAAGCCAGTGTGGGTTTCACTTACACATTTCCTTTCCTATTAAATTTCTCGTTTTCTGTCACATCCTGGATCCAACCCAATTTCTTTTACACCTGCCCCAATTCCATTTAGGATTTAGATATGAAATCTATGAAAAACAGTATTGTCCTGGATTTTTTTTTTTATTAGCCTTGAGTAAAAAAAGAGCAGCTACAGAAATCTTGATGAAGTCATTCTTTCTGCCCCCAGGTCTTCCACTTTATTTCTAGAGGTTCAAGTGTGCACTCTGAACCTCAACTCTTGTCCCAATAAGATAAGGAGAGGTCAGTGAGCGTTGGTGCACGGCTACCATGAAGTCCCTCGTTGAGACTGAGGCTGACCGTCTTCTCCCTTGCCTGACAATTTCCTTGACTTTGTCTTTACATCAATCACTTTCATTTCTTGCCTTACCTCCATCTCTGTTTGAGTAAGAAAGAGCATCTGAACCCCTCAAATAGAACTCTCTCTCTCTTTTTTTAAAAGATTTATTTATTTATTTGACAGACAGATCACAAGCAGGCAGAGAGGCAGGCAGAGGGAGAGGAGGAAGCAGGCTCCCTGCAGAGCAGAGAGCCCGATGCGGAGCTCGATCCCAGGACCTTGAGATCACGACCTGAGCCGAAGGCAGAGGCCTTAACCCACTGAGCCACCCAGGCGTCCCTCAAATTATACTCTTAAGAAAACCTTTGCTCAGAGGATGGCAGTCAAAACCAGTGGGTGTATCGTCAGTAGTCACATATTTTTTCAGCCACGTTTCCTTCTGCCTTCTAGAGTCGGAACCTTTAAAACAGAAACTATGTCTTCTACACTTTTCCTCTCTCTGGTACATGCCCTTCAACCCACGTGGATGGGGAATCCATACGTGTTGTATGCTGTGCTGGGTGAACGAAGAAGACATGGCCCATACCTCTCACCGAGCTTAGAGGCTAGCCAGGAAGACAGAATCCCGTGAAATTAACCTGACTTCACATGTGGTCACTGTATAAACTAGTGGAAACACTGACTAGTGCCATTGTTGCAGGAAGGAGAGGAAGGAAGGGTTCAGGGGACCTTCCCCATGGAGTCAGTGCTTCCAGAAGCAGGGTCTCAGTACGTATTGACTGAGGAATAACCACCATGGCTAATGGTTAGTCTGAAAATTCATGAATTTTAGAACCACATGACATTTTAGCAATCTTCAAGTCCGAGGAACAGATACATATCCATTATGATACTGTAGTTGATCTTTACCTCTTGCCTGATGATACAAATAGCTTTAAATGTGTCAGACATTTCCCCAACCTTATCAATGGATATTTGGGTTCTATTAAATTATCATGTCTTCCTTTAAAAGTGTTCAGTGAGTCATCTCTTTAGGACATTGGAAGCAGATTACACGTGTATCGTCAAGAGGACTTTTGGAATTGTGCAAATTGTGCCTATTGTTGCATTTTAAAAGTTCCATGGTCTACTTGTGAGAAATACCTAAGTGAATTCAGATATGCCTGTAGCCCTCCTTCCATACGAGTATTAGCGTTTGTCCACGGCAAGATATCACGGCTCACGCTGTATCTCAGAGCCCCTGGTGGCTTCCTCACCATTGTGAGTGGCTTCTTCTCTGGAGTTGATTCAAGGCATGGGCTCATCCCGATATTTATAACTCTGTTCTCACATATGCATAAGTCCTGTCAAAATATAGAGATAATACGGTGCCACATTGCAAATATTATTTCTGGCAATGTTCTATACCTCAGAAATGTGGGCTATTTCACCTATTCAGGAAGTAATTTCTTAAAATAGATGTAGCAATTTGTCAAATCCCTCCGCCAAATACCTCATGCGAGTTTACTGTTGTCTTTTCATCTGGATTTAATCCGTTCCATCTTTAAGGAAGACTCATCCTGGGGCGCTATTTGGTGAATTTCCACGCCACCCTTTTTTTGCCGCGTTCTTGCTGAGAGCCAGACTTGGCTGAAATTCACGCGAGAGCTCCCTGACCATGGAATTTGGGATGAGGATTTTGAATTCTTACACAACAAACACATAAAGGCAGCATCCTGTTGTAACTTCAGGGCTGGAAGCAGTGTCCTTGGGGGACACCCGACTCTCTCTCCGGGGTCCCTTGCATATTTCCACCAGGAGGAAAGACAGGGACTGAGGAGTCAGGCAGATCTCCACCAGCAATGAGGCAATTTCAAGACAAGCAGCAGCTGTGTGATTGTTAGCTCCTGCCCACTTCCTCAGAGATGCCTTTTGAGGTGATGGTGGCTCAGACAGAGCTGGACAGTCCTGGGAAAGCCCATGTTTGGACGGTAGGGCAGGTCAGTGGCACGTGTGTGGGGCCCCAGGGAAAAACAGACATGTGGGGGCTCCAAGGAAAACATTATTAAGAATTTCAAGACCGGGATGCCTGGGTGGCTCAGTTGGTTAAGCGTCTGCCTTCGGCGCGAGTCATGATCCCAGGGTCCTTGGACTGAGTCCCACATCCGGCTCTCTGCTCAATGGAGAGCCTGCTTCTCCCTCTGCCCCTCCCCCCAACTCGTGCGCTCGCTCTCTCTTTCTCTCTCTCTGACAAAAAAAAAAAAAAAAAAAAAACCAAAACCAAAACCAACCTTTCTTCCAAAATATTTCAAACAATAAATAAATAAAAAGAATTTCAAAACCATGATGACAGAGCATTAAGCCAAGCTTGGGACTTTTACGAGCCAGAGGCCCTATGTAACTGCACAGGTCACATGGCCAGGAGGCTGGCTGTGAGTGAAGCTGGGGGTTTCCTGATTGCGTTTTAGTGGAGAGCGAGAGAGAAGGAGAGGGAGAGAGTGTGTGCTCTGATGAAACATTCCTATCCCTCGGCAACGTCAGGGGCCTTTTCTGTATCCTTCCCTCACCCAGAGGATGTTTTCAGAACGGCCCATGCCTGCCCACGGGAGCCGGTGGCTGGAGGGTCTTCCCGCTGAGTCAGAGGGAGCATCGAGGCTGGTTCTGAGCAAGCCCACCCAGCAGCATGCTTGCCCAAGAAACCAGGTGATGCTGGCTGACCGCCCAGGACTGCTGCGAGGCTGGAGGAATAACTTTGATTATAAAGCCCTTGGAAAGCATACATTTTTTTTAAAAGACCATATAAATGCAAAACTGTGACCCCAGTGTGGAAAATTCCCTGCACTCCAATTCAAAATGACTTTACGGAGTGCTGACCATTGATTCAGATGGATGTGGTGGGCGGCCGGCTTGCGCCAGGGTACCTGCTACATCATGTGTTCTTCCCTGGAGGGGAAGGGACATGGAGAGCAGGCGTATGAGGCTTGTCCAATTAAAGAGATGTTTCGTGCTTGGGAAGCAAAGGGTCCTCATCAGAGCAGGAGCCCGGGTCAGGATGTGCAGATACAAAGCTGTGCCATGGCATGAGCGTCAGTTGCCCGGATCAACCCCGACCCAGGAAGGCGACCTTGACCTAAGTCACACCTGGGTTTGTTTTCCAGCAGATTACATGGCTCTGGATTTTGGGGGGACTTGGAAATAAGACAGGGAGCCGCTACCCACCGAGAAGGAGGTAGAGCATGAGACTGAGCTGGTAGGTGGTGTTGGTGTCGGTGCTGGGTATGCGTGCATTTCATCTTCAGTGGGGAGATGGCTAGAATTTTCACCTCCATGGGGTGCAGCTGATCAGGTGGCCCGTCCACCTTCATCTGGTCTTCTAATCTGTCTCCGTTCACTCCCTGAGCCATGACAGCTGATTTATGACAAAGCAATCCCCTTTCTTCCAGAAGTACACAACCCCAGACTTCTACGTGTTCTGAAGCTATTTTCGTTGTAGTTGAGTGGGGGAGAAAAGCCGGCTGCCTCTTCATTACCAAAAAAGAAAGCCTCCGGTTTTGCAGCCTCAGAACACCCCCCTCCGGCAGAAGCACGCCGAGGAGCACGCCGTGCCAGGTTACCATCTGAGCGTTATCACAAGGAGTCCGCACACGAGCCCGGAGCTTCAGCTTCCCTCGGAGGGGTGTGCAGAGGGGAGTGCGCGGAACTAGTTCAATGTGTGTGAAATAAATCAGGACGCCCGTACAGAGGGAATTACGGAGCGAGAGCTGTCCACACAGTCCCTGAGCCCCGTTTTCACGGGCGTGGGAAACACGTCTGCAGGTCTGGGGTCTGAATGGGCTGAACACTGCACAGTGGTGACCGGGGTCCCTGGCAATCCTGTGAAGTATGTTCACCCCATCGTTCCCCTGAAACTGTCGACGCGTGTTCGCACACAGAATGTTGGGTGATGTGGATTTCCACACTGAGGAGGAGCAAGAAGGAGGGTCAGGAAGCTCCGTCCCCCTCTGCCACCAGACGGGTCGAGGCGCAAAACATCTGTGCCGTTGATGGCAGAGGGGGTCGTCAAAGTCAGATCTTCCATCTTCCAAGCCGATGTCGCACCCTCTACACGGGCAAGAGGAAACGGCAAGTGTGCAGACGCCCAAACCAGACTGCCTACGCTCACACTCCTTCCCTTCCCCATGAGCAGCTGTAGATCCTGGGACAAGCCACTGCGTCTCTCCCTCTGTGCCTCAAATTTTGTATCCATCAAATGGGACTAATTGTCCTTTCCACGTCCTAGGATTGTTGCTACAGAAGCGTTCCGCTGTTGCCTTGCAGAGATGGAGCCTGCCGCCTTGGTGCAAAGAAGGAAGGCTTTGCCAAACCTGGAAGCATGATCTCTCACTCAGCCTTAAATGGGGCTTCTCCTGGCTGGCAGTGGGTTTGGCTGAGGCTCTCCCCTCTCCTGCACCGTGTTTTGTTCACTTGATGAGGAAGCTGCGTGCAGCCTTACATCATGGGGGGCTCAGCCATGGTGGGAACGTGTGGCCATGGCGGATGGCCATGCGGGGCCTGGGAGCGGTGGCTGGTTAGGGCTCAGCAGGCCAAGATTCTCCCGGCTACGAGGGCACGTTCATCCTGTGGTCTTCGGCCCTCCCTTGACTGCAGCCCACACTGTGCTTTACCAGCCATGCTGGGGAAGGGAGGGAGGGATAGAATGCCAGTGTTTAGTGCTAAAAGCAAAGCACAGAGGTCTTTCTCTGGGGCCTCTGTAATCTGGGGGGACGTGGACTGTCTGGCCTCACATCAGCGTCTCTGGCCTTTGAAATATAAAAGTGCCCTAAAAATAATATGACTAGAGGAGGGACGGGCAGGCTTGGTGTTTTCACAGTGATACAGTCCAGGTCTCATTTCGTCCCAAAGAACTGGCCATGCCTGTTGGTTTTTGCCCCCCTCATCATCGGTACAAGGTCGATTTGTCCTTTACTGACTTAGTTTAGAGGCTCATCTCAGGGTCTGCCTTTACCTTTATCTTTTATTGATGCTTTTCCAACTCCTTCTTTCTCCTGGCTTTAGGCTGACTGGCTGAGCTCTCGGGGTGGGGAGCAGAGCAAGTGTCCGTTTCCCTTTGCTGCTCCGCGTGGCTCTGGTGTCTTCTGGGCGCACTCTGGGAAGTAGTGCGCGTCGGGGTATCTGTGTCTTTGTCTGAGAGCCGGCTTTTATCTCTTGCTGGGTCTTGCTGTTGGAGAAGCATCTGCCCTTTACCCCGATGATCTTTATTCTGAGGATAGTCTAAGCAGTCGCCACCACAATCGGAAGGCAACGAAGGAAGGGCAGATGGAGAAGTGTTGCTCTGGATGCAGATCAGATGTGGAAGGTGAATGATGACCTCCGCATTCATGGATCATTCTGGAAACTTACAGATCCATGGGGCTTCCCAGGACCCTCAGGGCAGGCTAGTTCTGCTCTTGGTGGGGTCCATAGAGGGGCTGTGTATTGGCTGACGCTTCCTTCTCAGCCTCAGCCGTGCGGATCTCTGCAGATGAATTCGCTTCACACATGGGGCCGCAGGACCGCTCCCGTCTCCCGGCTGCCCTCCCCCCTCTGCCACTGGTTACCATTCTACCCTCTTTCCACGTCTTTTCTTTCTGGAAAAAAACACAAGCTGTCCTCTGTATCAACACACAGAACACATCTGCACTGGGATTAGAGGCCCACCTGAAATTTATAATAACTAAGAAGTAGAGACTACCTACTTTGTGAAAAAAATCATCACCAATCCCAATATTCTGTCTTTACATCCTCATAATAGCCATGTGAGCTAAGGTTTAATTTAATGTAATTTAATGTAATTCGACTTAATTTAATTTAATTTATTTTAATCCTTCATGAAGAAGAAACTGAGCATATGAAGATGCCGAGCTCTGAGGAGTAAAATCACTGGTTCGGGGTCACGTGTGGGAGCTGGCGTTCCTCCTGGTCCCCAAACTGCTGGGCCCGATGTGCTTTCATACCTTAACCCACTGCCAATGGAACACAACGGAAAAGAAAGCGGCAGACCTCCTCTGAAGCCCGGCTTTCTGTTGCTTTGCCCTCTGGTTCCTTTCAGGGCCCAGGCCGTGCCCTGAGCCCATTTGCATCATATGTAATGCTCCAAGCCTGATGAAGGGGGTGTATTGTTCTGGCTTCGTGGAAACGGAAACTGAGGCTTAGAGAAGCAAGTGATCTGCGCAGGGTCACACAGCGGCTAAAGGGCAGGACTGGGAGAGTCTGGACAGTGTGATTCCAGGATTGCAGGAGACTTCCCTTACTTTTCTTTTGTCTTTCTTTCTTTTTTGAGTCGTATTTATAAAGGTATAATTTGCAGATAGTAAAAGCTACCTTGTTAGGTTTATAGCTGATGAGTTTTGACATGATTGCTTTCTAAGCACTGAGATACAGGCTGTTGTTTTACCGCAGACTGTCCTGCCGCACACTGTCCTGCCGCAGACTGTCCTGCCGGAGACTGTCCTATAGCAGACTGTCCTGCCGCCCCATAAAGTTCTTTGTATGTCTTTGGATTCACCTCTTTGCTCCCCGTTAGCTCCAGAGCCTACCTTCTTCACCATCACACCCTAAATAAAAATAATCCCAATTTATGATGTAAACTATTCGCACGGCCTTGAGAATACCACAGTCACCGAGGCCTGCATAGGTGTTTTGTAACTGACAGCTGAAGCGATAGGAGTGTAGGGAAACGATCAGGGGAATGAGGACAGTTCCCGTCCTTGTGAATCACTCCTGAGTCTCAAACTGCAGAGAGAATGCTCGGTGACAGCAGCTGCTGCCCGGTCTTTAAATGGGTTTTTGTCCTGCTCCCTAAGTGGACACTCTGCCACCTGCTCACGGGGCCTCTTCAGGCCCATCTGAGAGAGAGGGCTAGGGAGGCTCCCTTGCCACAGAGTAAAGTACATTTATTTTCTGAAATTTTCATAATGACTGTATCCTATTTCATAAATGGAAAAAAAAAGTGTTATTTAAAAAAGAAAATCAGCACAGGAAAGGTTTTTAAGGGTGAAAAATACTAATTTAAAAATACGGGTGTAGGGACACCTGGATGGCTCAGTTGGTTAAGGATCTCCCTTCGGCTCAGGTCATGATCCTTGAGTTCCGGGATCGAGTCCCGCCTCGGGCTCCCTGCTCAGCTGAGTCTCTACTCCTTCTTCTCCTGCTGCTTTCCAGCTCGTGCTCTCTCTCTCTTTCAAATGAATAAATAAAATCTTAAAAAAATTAAAATATGGCTGTAGGGCAAATTATAAAGTGAATTTCAAAAAGACAAACCACACACAGATCCCTAAAAATGAAGGTCCTTTTGTAAATGGTCTGTGTAAACCACAGCAATGCTAATTACTTCTATTACCATAAAGGTCAGGCTAAAGATGCTAGGGGCAGAATACAGCTTCTGGGGTGGAATTTTGGCCTGTGGGTCTTTCCCGGTGCCGGCGAGCACATGGAGGGGAATGAGGAAGAAGTACAGAGGTTAGTGCCCTTGTCTGTAAGGATCCTGTCTCTTTTTCTTTTAGCCAATGTTTTTTTTTTTTTTTTTAAACCCTTCCAGCTGAAGTCTCTTTTGACATTAGTTTCCACACCTTCAGGGATTAAATTAGTGGAGTTTTACTGCTCCATTTTTGGATTGGAGAATTATAGGTGATTTAAAATATCAGTGCCAAGAAACGAAATCTGTCCTGTACTTATCACGCAATGTTGGCCTGAAAGTCTCTTCTGCTCTTCAGACACATTCAGGGACTTTGATTTGGAAGCAGCTTTACATGATGTGCCTTTGATGTTCCCGAGAAGCCACCTGTCCAATGACCGCGGTGGCCCCAAGCAGTCATCAACTTCCTGCTGGCCAACCTGGCCGCTCAGCCCACCTCACCGTGCCGTGGCCGTGGTTTTGCTCTCCTGTTCACTTAAAGTCTGATATTTCACTCAAGAGACTCATGAAACTCTGTCAATAAAATGTTAAATATAATACCAAAGAAACACACATTTTTACTTCTTTATAAACATGGTGAGCAAAGGAAAACACAAAAAGTGCTGGGAAGGGTGAGCTGAGATGTTCAGGGGCAATCCTCACCTTGACGTCTCCCCTGGGGAAGGCGTCGATTCTGGGAAGAACCTGCGATATTCCAAACGTCATGGCCCCTGAGCACGGCCCACACCGCAGACAGGAAGATTCGTGTTTTTCCTCTTACTTAGGGCCCATCTGAGAAACTGCTCGTCACGATGCTACCATTTCAGGCGAGCTAGAAACCCTGAAACCATTGGAAATATGAATACAACGATAGCACAAAAAGAAGACAGCCCCGAGGAGAAAAATTACTTGGGCAAAAATGCATCACCGGGGATAGACGGTGTTAAGTAGCACTTTCTAACAAGAGCTTCCAAGCCATCATGGGAATGAGACGGAGTTTTCTTTCCTTCTTTTGCCAAATCTCTGCAACTACTTGGTAGACAGAATCCAAGAGAGGCTGGATGTTGGAAACAGAGAGCAAAGTGCTTAAAAAAAGAAAACACACACACACACACACAGACACACACACGCGTGCGCTCACAATGAAAATGCCTTCAAACAACTTCTTTCCTTTCTTTTGATGTAGACATGGCATCCACTTGATATCACCGGGTAACACCATCTCTGGAAAACTTGCGAACGTGCAAGTTTTGCCAACATGCAGGCATGCCTACTTGCAGCCGGGTCCTGATGTGTGGCCGGCAGGGGCCCGTGGTTATGACCGTTCCTTCTCAGGGGCAGGAGCAGAGACTCCAGTAAGGGATGTCTGCAGAGATGCACAGCAGGGGTGGGGGCACCATGACTCACACTGACCAAGATGTGGAAACGCCCCCATTGACTCGCGCTCACTCTGGGGAGCCCTGGTCCCTCACCTCTGCCCTGGTCTCAGTCACCTTGCGTCAAGCTCTTACCCGGCTCATAGAGATGATTGGTTTATTCTCTGTCTGTCCCTCCAGGTTGTGAGCCAGACTAAGTCACCTCCACTGCAGATGGGCCTGCACACTGGTGGATGCACAAAATTTTGACAATCTGCTTTTGTAAAGGATCTTTTATTTCTTAGCCTGGGAGAGATCAACATTCTTTAACTGGAGTATTTTTCTTCTGCTGCAGCAACAATGAGAGGCTGATGCAAGGCCAGTGAGCAACCTCTTTCACTGTCACTGGTTGAATCTCTTGGGGGGACTAGGGAAAAGGGGTGGAGAAGAGGTGAGACCCTGCTGACCTTGGGGATGGCCTGGGACGTTCACTTGAGAAGGTTCTTTGTTCCCCAAGCCTATGGAGGCTTTGGAAGTGGAGAACCTCTGGTCAAATCATGTCACTAAATTAAACATCAAACCAATAAAGATACAACACAGATTCATATACTTATATTAATTAATTAATTAATTAATTTTTAGTTTCAGAGGTAGAATTTAGTGATTCATCACTTGCCTATAACACCCAGTGCTCATTATATCACGTGCCCTCCTGAATGCCCATCATTCAGATACCCCCTCCCCCCTTCCAGTAACCCTCAGTTTAATTCCTAGAGTTCAGCATCCCTTACGGTTTGTCTTCCTCTCTGTTTTTATCTTTTTTTGTTTTTCCTTCCCTTCCCCCACGTTCATCCGTTTTGTTTCTCCAATTCCACGAATGAGTGAAATCATATAGTACTTGTCTTTTTCTGACCGATTTATTTTGGTGAGCATGATACCCTCTAGTTCCATCCACATCATTGCCAATGGCAAGATTTCATTCTTTTTGATGGCTGAATAATGTTCCATTTAAATGCTGTGAATGTACCTTCAGAAAACGTTCTCAAACTGTCATTTGGACCTGAAATTTAACCAGCCAAAATTCATTTCACATTCTATTCTCTTCAAACTTCTGGAATGAAAAGTAAATACTTGATAAGGAAACCTGTGTCTCATCCTGAAGATGGAACACTATGTACTGTCTGAACGATTTTCTAAGGAGACATAATCTGCGCAGTGTTCTGAGTTTGCGCTGATGCAGAAGGTGGGTTTGGTAATTCGGTTACGTCCATGACATATGACGTATGTATACCCAATTTCACAGGTATCGATAGCAAAGCATGAAAGATGAGCTCCCCCCACTTCAGTATTCTGAGGTCATATAATAAGAACTCGAAAAATGACGGCACAAACTCATAACCTATAGTTGTGTCCCATGAAAGAGCTGGAAATGGAAGTTTCTAAAGACTTCACTCAAGTAATTTTCCAAATCCTTGAAGTTACATAACTTCGTGAATCTTTTACTGTGGGGGGAATGAGTGGCCAGGGCCTGGTGGAGCTGTGTGGAGCCCGAGGCGAAAGGAAGAGTCAGTAATACTGGTCGATCCTGTCTTCACGTACAATGTGGATATCTTGTTTATTGTGACTTTTTACAGCACTTTTGATTTTCTAAAATATTGCCTTAAATTTTTTTTTTGTCTTTTTAAAGCTTTATTGAGGTATGATTGACAAATAAAATTGTAATGTACTTGCAGCGAACAATGCGATGGTTTGATACACGTGCACACTGTGAAGGATTCCCACCACAGGGTTAATTTCCACATTCCTCACCTGACATATTTACCTTTGTTTTTTGGTGGGAACACATCATTTCTACTCTCTTAGCAAATTTCAGTGATACAACACAGTGTTATCAATATAGTTATCATGTTGCGCACGAGATCTTCAGACTTTATTCATCTTAGAACTTTTGTACCTTTTTACCGATCTCTTCTCTATCCCCCCACCCCCAGCCCCTGGCATCCACCATTCTACTCTGTTTCTTTGAGTTTGTCTCCCTCCCTCTCTCCCTTCCTCTCTCTCCCTCCTTCCTTTCTTGCTTTTTTCAGATCCCATATATAAGTGATCTCATGCAGTGTTGGTCTTAATTTTTTTAAGATTTTTTATTTCTTTTCAGCGTAACAGTATTCATTGTTTTTTCACCACACCCTGTGCTCCATGCAATCCGTGCCCTCCCTAATACCCACCGCCTGGTTCCTCCGACCTCCCACCCCGCCCCTTCAAAACCCTCAGGTTGTTTTTCAGAGTCCATAGTCTCTCATGGTTCACCTCCCCTTCCAACATGCTGAGTGAAATAAGTCAAGCAGAGAGAGTCAAGTATCATATGGTTTCACTTATTTGTGGAGCATAACAGATAACATGGAGGACGAGGGGAGATGGAGAGTGTTGGTCTTAATTGATGGTTAATGGCTTTTTTGGTGCCCCCTTAAATTTTGTGTCTGAGGCAGTTGCCTCACTCACATTATCCAGTGGTGGCTACTCCCAGAACACCAAGATTTTGTAGTGGATTGCAGAAGGAAAGATAGAGGACTGAGAAGTCACGCAGGCACTCATTCTCGAAAGAAGTGTGGCTTTTGCAACGAGCATGCAGTCAGCTGGCTCACCACATCACCACATTTTCTATCTAAGCTGGCAGTGTGAGGACATAGGTGCCAGTGGTGTGTGTAGACCCCTACACACATACAGATAATCAGACATATCTCAGTCTCCATGCTAAGCTCAAAGTGCAGGGAGAAATGGATTCAAAGCCACTTACTTACCAGAAGGTCAGTGTGGTCTGTTCCACTAGTGAGTACTGAATAGGAACGGGATGTCCGTGATGTTGCAACTTGGTTGAAAGAGTCACTCAGACAAATTTATGTGCTGAGTCAGACACCCTTCAGATGTCACTTCTGACTCTGTCAGGGAGGACCCGTGGGTCGCCAGCTTCGTGTGGGCTCCACAGGCTTCAGGGAGGTGTGAAGTGACAGCACGCCCCTCCCGGCCACACCACGTGTCTCCACCTCTGCATCTCCTGCCTGGGCACTTCTTCCTTGTCCCCTGGTAGATGCCAGCTGTGAGACATCTCCAGCCGAGAAGCACCAGGAACTGGACTGGTGAGGGACAGCGGCTGGTGGCTTACTCGCTGACCTTTCCCTGCTGGGGTCCGCTGGGTCTCACCACTGTCAGAGGGGATGAGGTTAGTGTCAGGTGCAGCTGGCAAGCGGACTTGAGGATGAGTCTCCCTCCCCTCCCTCCTCCTCGTTCCACGTGCCCTCTCTAACAAAATCGTAGCACAAAGTCGTAGCATTTGCCTCAGGCTCTCTGTTCTGGGAAATCAAATAAAAGACATTTCTTTGTTATTTTCCTGTAGCCCCTGGGGCAGTGGGATTGTCAGAAAAATTACCTCAAAACTTACACGTTGAAGTACCAATCCTGCCTTTTTATGGATATGTGGTGTGTTGTGAGAAAGAACTATCATGTACCCATTCTTTACTTGGGCTCATTTTTATTGAGAGTTTATTAAATTCTGGAGTTCTAGCTCCTTTTTTTAAATTAACATGTCATGTATTATTAGTTTCAGGGGTACAGGTCTGTGAATCATTAGTCTTACACAATTCACAGCACTCACTATAGCATACACCCTCCCCCATGTCCATAACCATCCCATCCCTACCCCATCCCCACCCCTGCCACCCCCCAGCAACCCTCAATGGAATGCTTATTAGTTAATGTCACCAGGGAAGGACACCTCCCTTCTGAGAACGCTGAGAGTTGTTTGGAAAGTGTTTAAGGGTTGGGGACAGTCCTCTGGCTGTGGTTCTGCCTCGTTCCCTCCAGTATCCTCCCTGTTTCTCTGCAGACTCCGTAGCGGGCATGGCTGCCACCAGCTCTTGCTGGAGGAGGTTACTTCAGTGTTGGAATCAGAATGTCTTGTGTCGCATCCTTAGAGGGCTATCTAGCATTTCCTAGTGACAAAACGAGGACAACAGAGAAAGAGGGAGTTTCCAAGCAAATGTGTCTGTGCTCTAAAAAGCTGAGTAGTTTTTGTATTTCTGATTCTAAAAGTAAATTGAACGGAATATGCTTTCTCACATGAGACCTTCTGTCCCTTGAAGAGGTCTTGGGGATGGATGACAGGGACACTATCTTGACATATTGGAAGAGAGAATGCCATTGTGCCCGAGGGGAATGGGCATTGAGCTGGTCTGAGCCGCAGGGATGCTGATTTCAGATGGCCGAAGAAGGAAGGGACTGTTATTCTTCCAGACACTTAGGAAAGCTTGGAAGAAGGTGCTGGGTCTGGAGTGGGACAAGGTGTAGTGGAGGGTCCCAGCCAGGAGTGTTTCATGAACATAAAGTTGCTAGGGTGGGGCTGGAGTTCACCAGGAGAGGACCTAATGAGAACATCTGTGCCAAAGGCCATGACAAAGGCAGATGGAATCATGCTGATAAAACAATCATGTGTGATGACCACCAGAGACGCCCCTCCCGCCCCAGGATAAGCAAGCTCTCAGATAGTTCCCCACTGCACTCAGCCTTTCCCTTAAACATGCTGCAAGGTCTCAGAGAATTCTGAAATGAGATACTCCCAGTGAATAGTTCTTTTTTATCGGGATCATTTTCTGATCTGAGATGCCATCTCCTTGCGACATCTATCAGTTTCATTCTGCCTCCATCAAATTAGACCTGACACAGAAACCCCTGTCTTAGAAATTCTGAAAAAATGAACTCCTTTTCTCCCCTGTGCGCATTTTATGTTGGATTTCCTCAGGTTTCTAAAATGTGATCTTTTATGGAACAAGGTATTCATGACATTTGAAAGGTGTCACTGTTTAAGGTATTTAAAGACAGTCAGGGTGGAGTGCAATCCTATTTTGCATTTGTATTCCATTTAATTTTGACTTTATTCAACTCTACAACCCTGTGCTTTTAGTCTCTGAAATTCACTTTTCTCCCCCCAACTCATCTATGCGTTTCGTGGGGAAGGGTGGAGGGTTTAAACACTGGAGTGTTCAGTTTTTGACAGCTGCCATGTAGCTGGCTGGATCCTCTGTAGGGGTGGCCCGATTCCCTTCAGTGCAGCTGAACCAGCCTTCCAGCTGAAGAGGGCACTTCAACACAGGGCAAGAAGAAAGGGGTGTTTTACTTGCAAATCTACCATATTTAAGAAATGTGTCATTTATTTAAGTGAAGATGATATGTATTCCTGGTTGATGGTTGAGGTAACAATGCCATGACTTGGGACCTAAATGAAGTGTGTAGAACAGTTAATGTTTTGCTAAGAACTGCAGCCACTCTCCATGGGAACACGCGGACAGATCTAGTGTTCTGAAAATTCAAGACGTTCTACATCAGATATGAAGACAGGGCCCACACTTACATAATCTTTCCAACTTGTGGCTTTTCCTTCCGCTCCTGCCACAGAGAGTTGGTTTATCTTCTCAAAATGGGACTGGATTGGGTGGGTCTTTGCACTTCATGGTGACTGCATTGGGAAGTGTGGTGGGCTTAGCGACACCGGGACGCTTGGTTTGATCACCTTCTCTCGAGTTATCCTCTGCACAAAGCAGGAAGGGTACACAGGGACGGTTAACTTGGTCAACATGGGTCTTTATCATTCACCCTATTTATTTACACGAACCAGAACCTGAAAGCAAGATTTTTCCAGATGACCCATCTACTGTTAATAAACGGTTGAGTAAGGATCTAGGAGTTTCTCATGACAACATTGGACACTAATGGGAGCTGATAATTATTTTTTATGATACTGTTTTTAGGTGGGGCAGAAATATACATTTTGAGGACATCTTTACCCCTTAGTGAGAGTCATCTATAATGGTTTCCTCCTTGTCCAGTGCTCTGCCTCTCTTCCCAGGATCTTATTTAAATAGTTTTGTAACCAAGACAATCCCTGCAGGTCTCTCATCTCTGCACACCAAAGTCCTATCTCTAGTCTCCACTGTGTCACCAACTAGCTTCTGATCTTAGACAAATCAGGCTCCCTTCCTGGTTGCATTTTCTTCACCTGAAAATTAGAGACTTCATAATCTCTGCAATCTTTTTTTTAAAAAATATTTTATTTATTTATTTGACAGACAGAGATCACAAGTAGGCAGAGAGGCAGGCAGAGAGAGAGGGGGGAAGCAGGCTCCCTGCTGAGCAGAGAGCCCGATGTGGGGTTCAATCCCAGGACCCTGAGATCACGACCTGAGCCGAAGGTAGAGGCCTTAACTGACTGAGCCACCCAGGTGCCCCTGCAATCTTTTTTAACTTGAAGCGTATTTTTAATAATGACCAGAAAATTGGATTTACACCATACTTCTGTCTCCATGGACTAGAACCATTCTGACCACCATGTTATTTAAAGATAATAGTTAGGTAAGCTTTGAGAAAGCATGCTTGTATGTTGACATGTATAATGCATTTCACATGGCTCCCCAGACCTCACAGAAACTCTTGTCCCATGATCCAAGACTGACCATAAAATTTTCATACTCCTGGTTAACCTGGTGAAATGAAAATGCACAATGTAGGCTTCTACAATGACAGACAGATGACTCAACAGCAGGAGAAACTCAGACTACAAACCCAATATTTTTTTTAGTTAATTAATATTCTTTTGACCTGGACATTGGGATTGGGGCCATCACTGACAAAAGTGATAGTTCTCATTTTCTCACATTTGGCTATTTTCCTCATTTTTCAGATGAGGTTTTCCTCCATCAACAATAGCTTCCCATCTGGTGTTCCTTGGATGTGGGCGAGGGGGCAGTCTGTGTGACTCCAATGGATCCTTTCTGGGCTTGACCCTTTCTTGGTTTCATGAGCACCATGTTTTTATCATCTGAGCTCAAGTAACATAGAACATGATATAATGCACCAGATATTTGAAATATTAGAAGTGACAAAAATAATTCTGAATTTATCCGATAACAATTTCTTTCCCCTCCTTTTTTTTATGCCTTTAGCGACAAGGTGCTGGGACAACCAATGGAAAAGACAAGACATCTGGCGAAAATGGTAAGATGACATGAATTATCCAGATATCTCCTTGTGTCATGTCCGCCTTGTGCCCGTGGCAGATGTGGATGATGCCTTCCGTGCAAACCAGCCTAGTACACGTGTTTGTGCTGCAGGTTACAGGGGATCTGAGCAAAGCACAGAGAGCACCGTGGTCTGGTTTTACAAAGAAAACCAAGCTAGTTAAATGCAGTGATAGGAACAGTTTCCTTCCCAAAGGAGGACTCTCATTTTGGGCAGTGTGATAATTAGAATGCAAATATAGTTCTGTGCTTTCTTCATTAGGGTTGGTGAGAATCGTCAGAGTTGTTGTGAGGATAAAATGAGATCAAATGAGATAAGCGCTTTGAAAGCTGTGAAGTGTTCAACTCCTGACGGGAGCCTCTACAGTCTGCTTCAGGCCTCGCTAGGACCCAGAGCACAGCATGGGCTCCAGGAGGGTCTGGATCGGGGAGGGGCAGCAGTGAATTCCCAGAGAACTCGAACGTGTGCTGGAGGCCAGAGCGTGTGTGCGTCCTGGGCCAGTCTCCATGCTGGCCTTGGCTTGTAGGAGCGATCACTGTATTTGTGGGGCCTGAGGCTTGGAGAGGGGCCGCTGGCTGTGACTGCGACTGGGAAGAGGGTAGACTTCCAAGGAGACTCAGCTGGGTGTGAGCCCCGCGCCCCAGCTTCAGCGGGGTGAAGGGGTGGATGCGCGTTCGTGTTCCTGCTGAAGTTAGATTCTGGATGTTTGCACTTCTTGTTGACTATGAAATGAACTCGCTTTTGTGGGACACGGGTCCTGCTTCGTGCTGTGTGGGATTTGTGCCTGTGCCTGCTGCTCCTGTCCTGGGTAATGCTGATCTCCACACTAGGTGCGAGAAACTCCCTGGGGGCCTTCAGGGTCCTCTGCCAGGTCTGCGCTGGGGCCTGAGCAAGACTCAGGTACTGGAATGTTCCTCTGTGCTAGTGCTTTCCTCCTCTGTGGCCTCCCGACTCACTCGCCTGCTTCAGGCCGTCCCATTGGCAGGGTCAGTGTGTTGATCGCAGGGTCATTCGTTATGGGAATGAGTCAGTGTGCCCCGATCTATGAGAGCTGGGGGCCCTTCCTGTCTTCTCCGTGTGAGTCGGGGTGGGCTGCTGGCACAGAGGTCAGAGAGCAGAGAGGGGCAACATGAGAGCTGCGCACACACAGGAAGGCAGAGGGCCCCCAGCGGCTTGCTGGTCTCCCTGGTTCGTGGATTCGTAGCCGTCTCTTTCCAGAGGTCTTCTGCTGGCCCCACAGCTTCAGGATTCTTACAGCCAAAAGACTTCTGAGAGACCCGCCGCTGGGACAGTCCTCATGCTTTCGCTCTCTGGCTTTTTCCATCCTCAAAAATTCTTGAAGACCCTGAGAATGGGGTCTTGGGGTTGGTTCCCATATTAGAAATTAAAAAGGAGACATTTTTAAAAAGGTTTACATATTAATTTTGTAAAAATAATGTGACAAACCCATGACATATTCATGTAAGTAACATTTTAAATGAAAAAATGACATTTTCCAAAATGGAAAAAAAAATACTATTTAGCAAAAGGATAGTGTTTTACTTTTTTTTTTTTTTTTTCTTAAATCTCTTTAATGTCTGGCTTTACTAGAAGACAGGGAGCTGCCTCTGCATTTCATCCTGTGGTATCGCATGTCATGTTGGCTCAGGAAAATTCCACTGTGAGCTCCTGAGAGAATGAGGTTGGAAAAAACAAGTCATACCTCAGTACTCTGAAAAATAATTCTGATCTGAGCGCTTCCTCAGAAGAGGGCCCCGCCCCCAGAGTACCTGTCCACACTCTGAGCATTGCTGCTCCCGTGTGACTCCTGTGTCACATGTGAAGAGCCTGGACTCTGAGAATCAGGCAGAGTCCTGGCTCAGAGGTGACCAGACCCCTCGTGTTCTCTGCCTCCGCCTCCCAGCTCTACCCTGGCCTCCGTCCGATGGGTCCTCTGAAGCATGTCTATGTGCTCAGGGCTTTGCACCAGAGAGAAGTATCAGCTGTTGCAGAAGACATGACTTTCTTCTGTTCTGAGGCATGACATTTTTTTCAGCCCCAAACTGATGCCTTCTAGTGAAAACCAAATGTGTCTTTACTGGAGGTATGGAAATCAATGGAAAGAAAAATTCAAGATGCCGTGGATAAAGCTTTCTTTTATGTAATCCTAGATATTAGAGGACATTCACTTCTGAGTAGAAAGAGGGATGTTAGAATTAGAGATTATTCAGTAATCGCAGAACAAAGATGCTGTAATAGGTTGTCTTTTGATTTCAGAAGAATTGCTCACAGGTGATATACATACACAACATTTTATTATGCTATTGAGTTTGTGTTTTGCCTCTAAAAATGGACAAAGACAAAAGTAGTAACAACCCAACAGTGATTGGGGTAAAGACTTGGTCTAAAAGACATTTTCCCTAAAAATCTAAGTCACTTCATTCCTTGTTCTTAAATTTGTAATATGAGAATATCATCTGAGAATTTGTTTTAACCTATTATTACATCCCATTGAAATTCAAATTATTTTACTCTGTCATCACAGGTGTCTCAAAAGACCTTTTAGCTGAATGTATATTTCCTGTTAGCACAAATGAAGCTGCCCACATGTGTGGAAGGAACAGGGACCCAGGGGAGTGGAACCATGGAGCATAGAACATCAAAATGTCAGGAGCGTTGGGTAGTAGTCAATTAATCATGAAATGATCATTCCAGATTTCATTAGTTGTCTACACGTCAAAGGGTTCTTATTTCAACTATTATAAATTTGCTTAAGGCTTCCATTTAACTTCATTACTTAAAGTAATGAAGACCGTGGCAGTGAGTTATGAGTGCCCCGAAATTCTAGTTCAGATCACAGAAGACACATGTCGGATACATGAAGAGTCCAGAGGGATCTCACCTCTGGAGTCTGCTGACTCTGCTGGAATTTTGTTACATTAAGCACGATCCCAAGAGCTCTGCTGACAGGGAATCTGGGCTCTTGGTATTCCAAGATTATTTTTACGGGTGGTGTTGTCGCTGCGGTGTCAATGGATGTGAGATAGGATACTTACCCACTCCACACCCAGGATGCCCCCGGGATACCCACCTCTGCGTACGCAACCCAGCAAGCCCAGATGGTCTTCATCACGTCGGCAGGACGGAGACAGGTTGTTCGTAAATTTTAGGGTTCTTATTATTTTTAATTAAAAAGTGAATTCATTAGGCTCTTGTTGGCTCAGAGATTTTCATTCCTCTATGAACAAAGTACCTTCATTACTTGATTAGTTGAGGCCAAGAACTTCTTTTGTTACCCTCCTGGAGTGAAGTGATAGTTCATACAGCTCCGGTTATGACTCGTCTGTGGTGTAAACTCAACCGCGTTCATTAATACAGACACAACCGATTACTCACCTCCAATCACCAGTTTGGACACAAGCAAAAGGTGTTTTTTTGTTTGTTTGTTTGTTTTGGTTTTTGGTTTTTGGCAAGACAGCAATTTTCCTTGATGTCCTGATCTGTATTTTGATGCTTGTTCTTCAGAGGGACTCCAGGAGTTAAGGGTTTTATTGACAGAGAAAGTCAGAAAATACTGGAAGGATAGTGGCCGCTGGGAGGCCTCCAACATGAAGGAAAGATTTACGAATAATAAACCCCTGGCTGAGCTTACTTTTAGAGCCTGGAGGCTTACCCAAGCTAAATTGAATTTCTAAAACCGGAATGGATTTCTCTTGATTTAGTGAGCTGTGACGCATTTGTTTCCAGAAAGTTCTGTCTTTGGGGGTGGGGGCACGGATGCTCCTGATTTAAGAAAAGGATCCCCTCCCACCAGGCTCTGAGGAAATGTCCAGAAGAAAGGTGTTATTTTGCACCACCTGGACCGCTCACTGCAGCTGTAATTTCTTCGAGGCGTGAGTGCCTGAGAAAGAACTCAGGCACCATGCTTGGGTAGGTGTCCCCCTTCACTGGGAAAGAGGTGCTGGCTTGAGAAACTTCTAGTAGGTGTGGGGTTCTCTAGGACCACATAATGCTCGGTTTGCTTTGATATGACCATATGATTGCTAACAATGACTAAGAGAAAACGTCCTGGGTGCTCTCCTCTCCTTGTGTTGAATAAAACCCAGGCACATGGAAATTTAAGTTTATCTTTCCTTTGGATTTGAGAAAACACACACACGCACACTGAATTTTGTTTTTCTGTTATTGAGTCGGTGGGGAGAGAGATGGCGGATTTGTGCTCGTAGGTAGACTTGTTCACTACCATTAACCTGGGTGTGATTGTGCAAATAAGAAACGAAACTCAAATATTTATCCCCAAAGCAGCCCCCTTTCAACCCCAGATCACTTAGGAGAAAGCAACGTCTTTTCTTTCAGTGTTCTTCGTGTATGATGACCTTCTGTATCCGCAAACGGATGTGGGCAGGTTTGGCCCGGGACGTCTAAGCTGCCAGCTTTCCCGGTTTGGGGAGGTGTGTGGACTGAGACCTCATGTGCAGGGGTGGACGATGAACCAGGAATAGGATGTGCCCAGGAACAAAGTGCTCACCTTCGCCACTGAGAGGGACGGTCAGTCCGGCAGGAGGTGCTGCCTGGCGGATCCTGGGTTTGTGCTCAGGACGTTTGGACGGAAGCAGCAGGAAGAGATACCATTTCTAGAAAAAGCCTCCAGAGGTGTCACACCAGGCAACGACTGAGGCAGGGAGGTGACCTGGCTCTGCTTCAAGTTCGGTGTAGGAGAGACCAGAGTGCGGGGCGGGGAGAGAGAAGGTCGCAGCCCGTAGGGTGGGTTTGCGACCTTCCTGCGTTCCCACGGGCTGGAGTGTGCAGGCATCTGGAAGCCAGGCTCTGTGACGCTCCGCTCCGCACGGAGATCTGATATGCCAACTCTGCCTAAACCTCGGCGGGAGCGAAGGTGGGAACCTGCCATCTTCGGCTCCACCTCTTTGAAAAGGGGAGAAAAAGAATTCGGGGTGTTGCGCAGCAACATGTGTCAGGAATATGCGGTTTAGAATGTTTACAGCCCGCACCTGGCGGTGGGACAGGCACCTCCCCAAAGTTCTCAATCTCTCAGGTGTGCACCGATCACCAGGCCAGAAAGCTCTAAATCTGTCTCCGGCTGGTGTGATCAAGCCGCGAGCTGCGGGAAGCCCAGAATTCGCCTGTGCTGACATATTGCGAGCGTCGCCGCGAACACCTCAGACACGCGAAGCTTTCAAGGCGAAAAATCAAACGACTCTGGTCTCCATCTGGGGCCTCCGGGCCCGTCCTCTCTTTCTTTTTCTATACTCAGAGCAACCAGGAAAAAAAAAAAAAAAAAAAAAAAAAGGAAATTCAAAACCAGAGTGATAAAACGCTAACGCGGCGTTCAAATACTACAGCGGGATATTCCCTTCTTTGCTGTCACCATGCAACGCACGGAAGATCTATATTCCAGAAGGAAGGGAGGGGCACACAGGGTTGCTTCTGATATCGGTCCAGAGAGGGGAAGAATGAAATTGGAGCTGCTGATTAAGCCGGGCCTTTAAACCACCAGGCTCTGCACACAAACCTGGTCATTGGGTAATACTGTTCAACAAGTGAGTCGATTCCACGTGAAGGTTGTTTTAGGGATTCGTGTCGACAGGAAATTTATTAATGTTAATCTTAGTTATATCAGTGATTTTTTTTTGTGGGGGGGGTGGGTCCAGGTGGAGCGCTATAATGACTTCCTTGTGCATGTCATACCTGGGATAGGTGTCCCATACCTGGGATAGGCTTCGAATCCACTGTCTTCAGAGTCGACACACTTGAAGGGTCGTCAATAGGAGAGGAGATTGGTATCTGATTTTTTTTTTTTTAAGATTTTATTTATTTATTTCACAGAGAGAGTACAGGTAGACAGAGCGGCAGGCAGAGGGAGAGGGAGAAGAAAGCTCTCCATTGAGCAGGGAGCCCGATGGGGGCTCGATCCCAGGATCCCAGGATCCCAGGACTCCGGGATCATGACCTGAGCTGAAGGCAGCCGCTTAACCCACTGAGCCACCCAGGCGCCCCAGTATCTGCTTCGAGTTGTCAGTCTCTACATCTGTGTACATTTGCATAGCTTAAAATGCTCTCATGCACAACCTTCTGTTTCATTCCTTGGGAGGTGGTTAGGGAGGCCGTGTCAGGCGACGCTCCTCGTGATGTCGGTGATCTGTCCAAGGTCACACGAATCACAAGAGGAAAGTTGTGCTCATCTGGCCAGCAGGGCAGACACGCCAAATTGTCTCCACGGACACTCGCTCCTGAGATGGCTCTGAGCTTGGGGTCTTGCTGCAAACCGGCACCAAGGGTGGGCTGTGGTCTGAGCCCTTGGAACAGAATGAGCCTGACTGGCTTACATCTTGGCCAAGCCAGAAACCAGAGTCTCAGCACCATCACCTCAACCACTTAGTTAACTAGTTACTGGCCTCTGGAAAACATATGTGATGTCAGACTCATTACAGACACAGCCACATTAATTTTTCAAATGAACACATTGAAACGCTATGCTAATTTATGGGCTTATCCGTATCTTTCTTCTTCTTCCTCTCTCCCTCCTTCCTTCCTTCCTTCTTTGTGAAATTGAACACTGGATAACTTTAGACCAGCTGAAGATAGAATTCTGTTACATATCCTATGGAGAAGGCCCATATGCCTTAGCGGAAACCTGAAGGTACAAGTTAGGTTGAAAGATTTGCCATGTAAGATCTTTTTAAGCCCAAGAAACAGCTCGGACCAGGAAAACGCGATCCTTCTTTTCTCTGAAATCCTGCCTGAGCTGGGACAGAGGGATATCTCATATTCTGCTGATCAATTATTCGTATGGAAATAATATTTCTCAAGTGCTTGAAAACATTTTGCTCTTTTAAGCATGTGAAACACTCATAATTTTACTTATAGAATTAATTTGCACAGCAAGCAGCTTTTCAGGGGAGAGAACCGACTTGAATCTCAGCCTGGGCTCTCCGATAAGATGGTTTAAATTTGTAGGTTTCATATTAGTGAGTTTGTTTGTGATTACAGAGGCATGTGGGAATGCTAATGTTCCTTCTTGAGAAAGGGTGTTCTTGGGAGATAGTGGGCTGAACTGTCTTCAGAAACTGAACTCCCTCTCAGGCGGGACTGGCCCTCCCACTCGCAGGAAGAGGGAGCCTTGAGGTCCCTGTAACCTGTCTCCCTGGGCATCCTTCCAGCCACCACAGATCTCGCTTCAACTCGAGGGCAGACGTCTCCCTGCGTCTCCCAAGAAAGCTCTTTGCCACGGATTCTAGAACAGAGCTTTGGGGAGAGCTCCTGGGGTGTGTTGTGAGCTTATGAAAATTCCACTCAACACTATCGATTGGTTTCTTCCCGCATTCTTCCTCAGTAACGAGTGGGAGTTCCTGATCAATACTAATTAATTGTGACGATTTGGCTTAATTGGACCAGTCAAGAAACAGCGCTATTTTGTTTCCATGTGTGATTTTTCTTTTCTCCTTAGTGGGCTTCTCTTTGTTTTTGGGAAGTGACTGATTTTCATTAACTTAGGCAAGCTGAGAACAGGTTTGGCTCTGAATGCTCTTAAGAGTTACTTCAAACTGTGATAATGGGTTTTTGTTCTGTTTTTTGGCCTGCGCTAAAACCTAGTGTAGCAGACTGGCAGAGTCGCTAAGGCAGAGGACAGGTGGCTTTGCTGGCTTTTTGGAAGGAGTCACGTGAGCAAATGCTCTTCACCTGCCGTGTGCTCTGAAGACAAGACCTAGCGAACTCATTTCTGGGGGTTCTCAGGCACCTCCTTGCCTTTCCCACTCTCTGTGAAGGACGAGACCACCAACATCAGGGCCCAGGGAAAGATAAAACGCAGCCCTTTTGTTGAAGAATGATTAAGGGGAAGATAACCCGCCGTGCTGAGTGTGGGGCCCTACACACATTGCCTGGGTGGGAGGTCAGCTTCTAACAAGGCGCCAGATACAAACTTTTTTCTTTAAAACTAAATATGTACCGTTCATGTTACGATACATTTTCCTTCCGTACTTTCTAAACCACTGTCCTGGTTTAAGCACAGCGGATAGATAATTGGAAACTTTTTAGGGTGTGAACAATTAATTTGAATTTAAGTCATTTCCACATAAGGAGCACAAAAGTTCCCTGCTCTCTGTGCTTGCTTTACTTTGTAAGGGACTTGGGAATCCTCCCGCATCACTTCGTGTGCCCTTTGTAGTGGTGAATGATTTCTGGTTTTGCATTGTGCTTTGTAGAGGGTTGGAGAGGGCTCCAAAGTGTTTGGCCCATGGAGATGGGAGTTCTAAGTCTCCTTCTCTTACAGCAGTACAGGTGTGACTTAGACCAGCTGCACACAGCAGATGGGGTGCACAGGGTTTCTGGGCCCAGATCTTAAGAAACCAGCAGCTTTGAGCTTTTTGTCCCTGAAAAAACTTGCTGTGGGAGAAGGCAGTGGCCGCCTGAGAAGTCTGATACCCTGAACCCATCCTGTCGTGAGGAAGTATGGGTTAGCTGTGCGGAGCAGCGGCTGGCTGACATGCCCGACCAGCCAGGGACGGTGCCATCTCCCCCAGGCCCACGGCAAGATGAGTGGTGAATACCCCCCAGGTGCCTCTGGCCCCAGGACCCTCTCGCTGCAACACACGGACGGTTCCACACAAGAAGTGCCCAGCTGAGCCCATCCTCCTCCAGAACCGGTGGGCAGAATAACCACTTCCTGTGTTTACGCTGTTAAATCCTGGGACGGCAGCTCTCTGTTACACACCGACGCCTCTCCTCTTTATTAGCCTGTCGGTCGGTTCTCCTCTCCCTCCTCCTCTCCTTCGAGGCCATCCCGGACTGTTTTGTCTTCCTGCGGGCAGGAAGGTGATCTTTCCTGGAAGCGTACCTTTAGGTTCTTAAAAACCAGAACAGAGATGTTGCAAAACAGGATCACCTCCAGCCTTTTTCTGCACATTTGCTCAAAAAGTATTTGCTCGGCACCTACTCTGCACTAGACATTGTTATCAGAAGGAGTAAGGGCGTATTTTAAAAGGGCAGTGCTGGGAGAATGGGGCCGGAAGTCCTTAGTGACAGATGGACGGGCCGTGGTCCTGGGAGGGGGAGGAGGGCACACCCCACCCCTGCGGAGCTTGAGGAGAGTTAACTACAAAGGGACTGTTTGCAAAGACGTGCATAGGGTTTAGGGAGACCCACCTAGAATAGTGCAGCGCCTCAGACTAACAATGGCAGAGCCTGACGGGAGGCGTCTGAATCCAAAGAGGAAGACATCTGGAGAGGCAGCCTGACAGGGACCGTGTCCTTCTGCTGAGGGACATACCGGAGCTGCCCAACAGTGCAGACATATAGGGTTGCCAGATTTAGAAAATAAAAGTAGGGGACGCTCAGTTAAATTTCAGTGTCAGATAAGCAAAAAATAAAAAAAAAAAAGTAATTAAAGTATAAGTATGTCCCGTGCCATATTTGAGACATAGTTATACTAAACATTTTTCATTGTTTTTTTCTGAAGTTTGAATTTATAGGAAGCCCGTATTTTATCTGCAACGCTGGCGGAGAAGGAGGCAAGGGACTTAATGATCAGATCTCTCTTTCTGTCTTCTGATGGTCTCTCGTGCCGTCCCAACCAAAGGGACCCAACCCTTTGGGTCCCTTTGGCTGGGACCCAAACCAAAGCCACAGAACGATGGTTAGGAGAGGCAGAGAGCAAATCTGAGGAGCAAAGTTTAAAAAAATTGCATGCGTCTCGCCCATGCACTTTTGTCCCTGAAACCTGGGTCATCAGCTACCCCTCTCAGTGTTCCCTAATTTAAAAAAATGTAGCTTATTATACTATGAGTGATGGCAGATTTACAGAGACAAAGCGGCAGGATTTTTGTAAACAAATTCTGGATTGGTTTCAGAAGAAGCACAATAAAGGAAGGAAAGAAGGAAGGAAGGAAGGAAAAGAGAGAAAGGGAGAGAAAGAAAGAAAGACCATTTATTAATATTGTCCTTTTAACTGTGTAGTGTCATTGGTTGACTTAATGTTTTTAAAGGGAAGAAACCCGTCAGCTCTATTTTTGGAAGAGCAGTTAGGCAGTCCGTGAACGTTAGTGTGTTTTCCAGGTGGTCAGTTTAAGGTCTCAGGCCCTCTCAGGTGTCATCCAGGAGCAAAGGGAGGTGGCCAAAGACTGGGGAGGGGTACTTAGTAGGAATGCAGCCAGGAATGTGCGTGTGCACATGCACGTGTGCAAAGCTGTGCACATCTGTACCTGGCCTGAAGGAGAGCCCCGATGGAAGCCCAGGCCAACTGGGAAGTGGCGGGGGGTGTGAAGAGCAGACACCATCACCCCCTCCTGAAGCCGGGTTTGTCAGGGCAGGAGGGAGCGCCGGCAGTTTTAGCCTCTTGGGATTTGGGCTGCCTGGGGCGTGGTCAGGCACCCTCCAGTGATGTGGGTCTGGAAGCCACAAACTGAAGCTTCAGAAAAGCTGCCTCCCGGGGGCCCATTGAGCCTGTGGATGAGTCACCCACTTGCCCTGAGCCACAGAAAGACTGCGGAAAAGGAGGTCTGCCAGCGACCCCAGGTGCTCCCCAGGAGGGCTGGAAGAGCAGCGGCCAGCCTGGGGCCTAGGACTTGGTCTGGGAGGCGCGCAGCCCTGGGCTCTCTCCGGGCAGCGTTTCAGACAGGAGAGGCTGAGATTTGCCTTCACTGTCCTGGAGAGGGATGAGGTGGTAGGTTGGAGTCCTTAGTTTCAAACTTGTATGACTGCAGGATCAGCTGGTGAAGGAGCACAAGAAGCAAACATCCCTTCCTTCTAGTCAAGTGCAAACCAGAGCTAAAATCTCCCTCCCTCTCCTTCCCCACGCAGCCGAGAGAATCGCTCTTTTGGGCATGTCAGGGAAGACAATTTCCCACAGAAATGAGGACTTAAGCCCCTTTAATAGGAACCATACTCTGAAAGTTCAAGAGGAAAGAAGGATAACCAATATTACAGGATCATTGAATTTGAAATATAGTTATTTATAAACTTTGTCTTTTCCAGTATTGATTTGAAGGTATATATATAATTATTATTTTTTAACAGAAATGGTTGCTCGTGATGGAGATGGCTAATTATTTGCATATCGCTAAATCTAATTTAATGATACATTTAAAACAATTATTTTTCCTTTGAAAGTTACCTCCCTCCGCCAGAAAACTAACTGACTCGCGGATGCTTCTGATCTGGGATTCCTCTGAGTTCTTGCCAGGGAACTCCTGTGCCAGGAGCCACTTTCCTTTTTCCTATTAGGATTTGGAATTGAGTAGACCAACGATCGGCTGAAAGATGTATTGAATCCACAGACCCAGATGGGGGGTGGCGGTGGGGCAGAGGCATGGCCTCCTTCACATTTATGAGAATACTCCTTCCAGTAATTTACGATTATGCGGAATAGAAGCTCGCTGCCATATTTGTGCTTGGCAAGGGCCCTCTTCAATATTTCTAAAATGCCTTCTTCTCTTTCAACCATTCCACCACCCCGGACCCTGAAGATAATTGAAAATTGAACTGTGCTCCAGCATTCACTTCGAAAGCAATGTGTCCTTGGATGTCAGAGAGAATCTTTCCTGGCTGGGAGCTGATGTGAGCCAAGTCATTCCGACGTTAGACTCTTCCTATCATAATTAGCTTACAGACCTAAGTGCGACAGGATTGACCTTTGAACGTGGCAGAACTCATTACCCACAGCACTCATTGTGCTAATCACAATGGAGACGATGAGTCTCCTCACCTCTGACCTTTCTTAGATTTTAGAGTTTCAGCGTTTCAGTGCAAACATAAACCCCTTGGCAGTTTGAATTGATGTGCCCTCACCGAGATTCAATTTCCCACCCGTCCATAAAGCAAGCGTTTTTACAGCATGCTTTGCAAATGGGCTAGGGCATCAGAAACAGCCCACAAAGAGGTGTGTTGGAGATTATAGTGCATTTTCTGGCTACAGAAAGTTCTCTAAATGTTCCTCCAGGTAGTGGCACTCAGTAAGTGTTCATAGGACTTTCAGAAGAAAATAGAGAACTGTTCAGCCTCGACCTTTTGCTGGGTTCATCCGTGAATCAGCTGCTACCACGCTGTCAGCTCTGCAGCATTTCGACGTTTTAGTTGCTTTTAGGTTTCTCTTTGCTTTTGGGCTGTTGCCCTAATTGCAGTGCCCCTGGACCTGCTCGGCTGGCGGTAAGGTCTGGCAAGAAAACCATGTCTGCGTCTCCGTTTGCTCACCAAGGGGTGGGAGAAGAGGAGATCCTGTTTCTTGTCCCTGCCATTTGTGGCTTGGCCATTGGCTGGCGGTTCACCTGTGGTGAATTGTTTCACGTCTTTTGGGCCCCACTCCTCGCTGTGGGACCATGTTGTCTCTGGGCTGTTGCCTTATTTTGATGCTTTAGGATCCTGTGGCTGTCCCTTTCTGGGACACTAGAGGAGGTTTGACTTCTTTGGATTTTATGTTCTGCACACATCGAAGGAATATTGCCTGAGAGACCGAAGGAGAAAAACGATGCTATTTCCCGGTGGAGGCCGTGGAGGGGAAACAAAGTACAACGGGCAGAATCGGAATAGGATTGCCAGTGGTTGTGATAACAAATATAACTATTTCAGCCAAATGGGAAAATTTGTTCTTTCACTTGGACAGGCTGCATTTCCACGTTGCTGCTTGCAGAACGCGGACAGAGGCTCACTTCCTTGGACTTTCCGCGGTATGCCTTCGGGTGTGCGTAGGGCTGCCTGACCAGCGGCTGGCCTCTTGGTGTGGACAGGTGTAGACGACAGTGGTCCACTCATCACAGGAACGCAAAAGAAGCGGGCGGCCTCCTATGGCTGAACGGTGCACACCCGCACACATAAAGAGGTTGCTGTCAGCCCTCCTGCTATCCCTGAAATCAAACTGTTCCTGTGATTTTTTTTTTTTTTTTTTTGGTTCCTGCGATTTTGCTTCCAGAAAATATTCCAATTATCCTTCAAAACTTTGTAACCATTTCACTTGGGGGGTTTGGGCAATGCTCCGATGCCACGCACTCCTGGTATCGTGTGCGGGGCCACCGACACGTGCCCCTCCAGATCCTGGCAAAGGAATATTGAGTTATAGTCACTTTTGGAAAAAATGTCTCGCTTTGCATTTCCTATGAACCCAGCCCATCGACACTATAAATTATGGCAATGAGTGGAGGATTTGAACTATAACTTTGAAATTACGAGCCAGATTAGTTGGTGGAAGGTTAGAATCATGTCTTAAAAGACACTGCAGATAAAATGAGCAGTCTTATTCTGTTCACACATCTCAAAGTTGAAAAAACCGTAATATCTTGCCAATTGCATATCTGAGATGGAAGTAGACTGTTAGGTCACTCTGGCCATTCACAGCTGGCAAAATATATCTCTGGTGTGTATTTCCTCAGTTCAGCTTAAAATGACTTTAGTGAAAGGTCGGATGCCTCAGCTCTGGGGAGCACTTCTATTCTCTAACAGACCGATGTTAGACATTTTCCCCGAACATCCTACCTCAATTGGTTTTCCATATCAGTTTCTTGATATCAGCCTCTATTAATGTTCCCTTGAGCTACTGCAACCCAAAATGGATATTTTATCACTGCTTATATTTTTGATCTAGACGGAAATGCTTCCATTACCTCTGTTGATCATCAGAATGCTTCAAGGGATGCTATTTAAATGCTGATCCTTTGAAAAATGATTTTTTTTTTTTTTGGAAAAAAGGCTATTTAGAAACTGAGTAAGTTTGGATCATGTTGCCTGACACTGGAAATTTCTCTGTTTTTGGAATTCTTGAAATAAAAATACTCTGCTTTATTTTTGGTCTGTAAGGACTTCTGTGTGTGTTGGGGGGGGTGGTTTGATGGCTCCCCTGTCAAAGCGGGACATAAAAATCCTTGCTTAAACAGTGACAATGGCTCGTCAGACCAAGCACGGTTCATATCTGAGTTTTTCTCAGGGGCTGGCTCTCCGAAATCAGTAGGAGATACGTGGAGACTCAGAACTTCACCACTACCTGGGAAAGCACTTCTTATTCCATTTCTTCTTCGGATGAGTTGTTGGAACATTATTATGAAATAATTCTTTAAAGTAAAACCCAAACTCTGCTGTTGGCTAGTCCTTCTGGGTCTGGATACCAGATGTGGCTCACCTGCTGAGCCCCAAAACCACATAACCTCATTCTGTCCTGGGCATTTGATTTTATTCTCTTCTTACAACTATGTGAACCCATCTTTCTGGCGAGCAGAATAACAAATCCAAAGCTTAAAATGACGGCCCTCTAAGAAGATCTTTCCAACAGATCAGCCTGGCCATGAGCTCGTAAAACGGTGGCATTTGAAAAAAGCAAACAGAAGCGGTGCGTCGAGCATACGCAAAGGAACAGGGAAGCAGAGGCTAGTGGGGGTCAGGACACCAGCCTGCGTGGAATTTAAACCCACCACTGACAGTTCCTGGAACCCAATGTGCATCTTTGTCTACACATTTATGATAGAGGCTCACACCTCTGTGCAAGGCCATCCCTGTCCTTAGGATATTACGACACGGAATGCATGGTCACGTTCAGGACATTTGAAGGATATTTAAAATATGGAAGTCGGCAACATGAGCAGTCTTGTCTTTCTTGCTGTGAATGAGAGGTGCAGGGAGTGAAAGGAGGCACGTGATGCGTGACCAGACAGGGCATCAGTGTTGGTGGCAGCCTCAACTCTGAGATTTAAGCAGCAGCCGTGTTCATCAGCCTGACCACAGCTGCACCTGGCATGCAGCTGCCTCTGGCTTCGCTTCACAGACCCCCCCCCCTTCCAGGTGTCACCCAGAGCATTGCCCCCAGGATCAAATTCTGTATACACAATGGACACATCTGCCAATGGTTCTGCACGTCTAAGGAAGCTTGTATTTCCTGAAAATCTGCACAGGAAAATGCCTGTCCACTGGGATTAGAGGCGCAGGGCCGAGAGCCAGGGTGGGAATGTGTCTGGTGAGATAGCGCAGCCCTGCCACTCAGCTGCTGTGGGGGTCCAGGAAGAACACAGAAACATATGCCAGGGCTGAAGCCGGCCACTGGCACATGGCTGGAGGAAGGCCTCCCTCACCAGGCATTGCCACAGAGCACAGGGGAGAAGAGGTGTCCAGGCCAATGTCTGAACACAGTGTTGGTCCCTTTCTGGCGCGCGTGTAATGCTTTTTCTATCCACGCTGCTGCTTCGCCACAGCCCGGGGCTCCTCTGGTCTGTAGACTTATGAGCCTTTCCCTTCCTTCCTCACCAAGTATGGAAAGCAGACCATTTGCCTTAGCTCCTCCTTTCCCTCGAAAGGCAAGTTCTCTGGACTGATAGGCGAGGGGAGCAAAGACCCTCAGGTTTCTACATTGATGAGGTGAGCTAGTGGTCCTCGGAGGCTGCTTGAAGATGGCCTGTCATTATGACTGCATTTTCTTTCATTTTAACACTGGAGAACTTTATAAAATTCTCCATGGTGCTGAAATGTTCAGAGTTCAATCCTTTGAAACGTTGAATGTTAGCAGCTAGGGGCAAATGAGTCCGAGAAGATTTCACCCTTCTGAAATGGTAAAACCAGGTCATATAAGAGAAAGGGAAAGCAGTTAATATTCCAAAGAAGAAAAAAATGGTCTCGGAGCAGAACGAAGGGAGGATACTACATTCTGATCAAGGAAAACTCACATTTGTTTCCTGTATTTTCAAGCATTCCAAGCTACATACTTTCAGAAGTGGAAAGGGGAAGGCTATGGAGTCAGAAGCCATGGTAGGAAAGCCTGAAAGTAATGTTTGGCAAAGGTTACTGAATATATAGGAAATAGTTCTTTAAAAACCCTGAGGTTTTTGAAGTACTAAGTGCTATAAAGAAATGGCCAGCCATATCAGAAATTGGACAAATGTACATAGCAGAAGAAAAAAAAAACATATAGTTAAAAGGGAGGAAAATGCAGCCAATGTACAGTGATATATATTTGAATTTGTTATTAACCTGAAATAAATTCAAATGAATTATATGCTCATTATAATATATGTGTAAGTAGATGAGGTTCATCTATAAGAAGCTGAAATCCTAAAATGACAACAGCTTAAACAATAAAGTTATCTCTTCCTCATAGAAAAGGTAGGTAGTTGAGGGCAGTCAGGATAGTTATAAGGAGCAAGCACCTGTATTCCTCTTTGCATGAGACTTTTTTTTTTAAAGTTATAGCTTTTTTTTTTTAAAGATTTTATTTATTTATTTGACAGAGATCACAAGTAGGCAGAGAGGCAGGCAGAGAGAGAGAGAGAGAGGAAGGGAACCAGGCTCCTTGCTGAGCAGAGAGCCCGATGTGAGGCTTGATCCCAGGACCCTGGGATCATGACCTGAGCTGAAGGCAGAGGCTTTAACCCACTGAGCCACCCAGGCGCCCCAGCATGAGACTTTTAATTTATGACCCAAAATGGCTGCTTAAGTACTAGCCATTGCATCTGCATTCTGCCCAGCAGAAAGCTGGTAGGAATAAGGAAAAAAGTACAGAGCGTCAGCTTTCTTTTAAGATTTCTTTTTTCCCACCCACATCATATTGTCTAGAAACTAGTTGTGTGGCCATACCCAAAAGCAAGGAGTTTGGAAACCTTGTTTTGGGTTTATAACTAAGGAAGGGGGGATAAGTGGATGCAAGGAGCAGATTCGGCCACAGTCCATTTCTGCTTATGGAGTTTCTCGAGCACTTACGTATCTGGCTGGCTTGCGTGGAGGGCTGGTCTAAGGTGATGGATGACTCCTTTGTTCTCTGTCCTCCCAATCAACCTGAAGTTGTTTTTCTTTGTCAGCATGTGGACAAAGGCAAATTGTGGCTTTTCAGAGGGGTGTGCTGTAAGGGAAGTTAGCTGCTGATTCCTGGGAAGGAATTTTCATTCTTTGCATGTGCTTAAAAGAGGAAAAGAAATATTTGGTATGTTATCCTCACCTCTGAAAGGGTTATCCTTTACCTACTTTGATTCAAGCTATTCTCCAGTAAGTACTAAAGAATTTTCTATGAAAATAAAATGAAAGCCAGCTCTCTGATCCCTAAACACATGGGGGATGACCCCCTTTCCTTACATAATATCACTGCCCTTCCCGGCCCCCCTATAAACCAGGCATGCCTGCAGCAGATGGTAGCAGAGACAACAGAACCACTGTCGCTAGATTCAGTACAAGGGGGTTATTACAGGGTATCAGCACCCTACAGAATTTCTGAGAGGCAGGGAACCCAGCCTGTACCATGCACCTCCAAGAACACTGCAGCCAGAAACACCTGACCATGCAGGTTGTTCCAGCAGAATCCCCGCCAGTGGGGCTGCCTGGCTCGTGACACCAGGTGTGGACCAGTTGATGTCCCTGAAGCTGCTCCAGAGAGATCCGAAGCCTCTGCCTCTGTGCTTGCCAGAGATGGGGTCTTTCTGTGTTTGCTGGCCACCCCCAGTGTTCACTTCTGCCTTCTCAGAACCCACTGCATTGCACCTGCCTGGCTGGCCCTAAGCCTGGGGAGCAGTATCCTCCTTCCAGGACACCTGGGAATGGATTTCCTCCAGCAGGTCAGCATCTATGGTGGAGCCAGCTGGTGGAAGGAGAGGGTCCCGGGTTAACCAGTCTGCATGTCACCATCTCAGGTAGTAGTAATTATAACTGTTCTTTATATGTGACAAGGCAGACTAGTGCACACTTTCTCCTTGTCCCTCTAAAATGAGTCTCAATTCATGATCATCCCCATCGCAAACACAGGGAATCATCTGAACCCCAGAAAGGCAAATCTGAATACACTCAATCAGTTGGAACTTGAATTTGAGCTTTCCCTGGTGAAGCTTTTTCTTCATTCCTCATTTGCCTATCTTTATTTTTTTATTTTCCCTAGAAAAATGTAAGCATTTTGGCTGGTGTTATGGGCTGAACTGAGTCTGCCCATCCCAGCATTCATAGGTTGAAGCCCTAATCCCCTAGTACTCCAGAATGGGACTGTATTTGGAGACAGGGTCTTTAAAGAAGTGATTAAGGTCAAATGAGGTCATTAACATGGGTCTTAATCCAGGACAACTGGTTCTTATAAGAAGAGATCAGGACCCGGACTCGCACAAGGGTCGACCATGGGAGGACACAGGGAGAAGACGGTGTCTGCAGGCCCAGCAGGGGGCTTGGGAGGAGCAAACTCTGCACGCATCTTGGTCTCAGACTTCCAGCCTCCAGACTGTGAGCAAATACAGTTCTGCCTTTGAAGACCCCTGCTGGTCGTACTTTGTTCCGCAGCCCTCGCAGACCAGCACAACTAGGAACCATTTTGCCTCTCCAATAGAAAAAAAATAGTTTTCTCAATGATAGTTCTGTCTTCTTGTTTGTTCTGTTCCTGGGCTTAATGAATTTTGGGGAAAATTTGATCTCAGCAGCTCTTCTGTGCAGCCATGTGATTACCTAAAGGGCCCGGCCTCATAGTCTTTCTCTATAAGCAAGGTGCATGGATGTCGGGGGCACAGCAGTGGCCTCATGGAAGCAGAGGACATAGGAGCTGGAAGTAAGCCAGCGCTTTCAGCCGGCCCAATTAGGCTTTGCATTAACAACAGCCCGTTTTGCACAGTGGAGACTATGGGTTTCAGAATGCCTCTCTTTTAGGACACCAGAGAATTTCTCTCTCTTGGAAAAGCTGGAAGAATCAAAAAGGTGCTAACTTGGTGTGTGGAAAGTTACAAGTGGGAAATATGTGTTTATAGGGTGTGCGAACACAGGAGATGCAGGCAGCCCTCGCTCCTGCTGCTGCTGATGTCTGACCTTGTTCATTAATCTCCGCCGCTTAGCCAAGACCTGGAAAATTGCAATTCTCCGCACCAGCAGCCCCCATTCAATAAATCCCGAGCCAGCGGGCAGGAACGAGAAGCCTCTTGGAGCTCGGAGCTCCGGTGCAGGCTTGCTGGCATTCCACGCACGGGCCCAGCCACCGGGGAATGCTCTAACTCACGGCCGACTGGGTTTGTCCCCAGCTTTCTAAAGAAGGTGCAGGCATTTTTTTTTAAATTGGCATTTTATAAGATAAATACTGATGCCAGAATTTTTTGGAACTAGGCATACAAAATTATCTTTAGTATTTTTTTGTGAGGGAGGACGTGACCTCCTCTCTAACACCAGGTCCCTTGTTCCCTGGGTGTATTTTGATTCAATTTGAGGCTTAAGGGATAAAAATTCCATTCTTTGCTTGCTTTTCTTGCTGATCTCTTTGCTTTCCCTGTCTTGAGGGCCTGGGTTTGTGTTCTTGCACAGAAAGCTACACTGGCTATCTTTTACCAGTAGAGGACCTGGGTGCAGGGGAGGGTGGAGACCCAGCCAAGAAGCTTCAGGAGCCCACGTTACCCTGTATCAATTAGCTTGAGTATATCAAGGACAACACAATGGACAGATGTGAATTCTTTCCAAGTTCATATTATACTCTGAAAGACAGTAGGGCATTCTAAGAACCTTAGTATTATAATACCCCATTTGCAAGGCATACTTAAGTTAAATGACTGTTATTTCTTAATGGTGTGCTAAAATTTAGGTCCTTTTATAGTAGGCTCTGTGCTGTGCCTCCTAATCAAGGCAAACTCCTACTCAGGACAATTATATCCCAATTTACTGCTTATGCACAAATTTCTGATCTACAGGATTAGGACTTGGGAGGTAATTTGTTTCTATAAAATTACTCTTAAAATATGGAGAGTTATAAGTATGTAAATGACTGTGTGTGCATGCGTGTGTGTGTGTGTGTGTGTGTGTGTGCGCACAAGCCCCCATGTTCATGACTTACTACCAGTACCTCTAGGCAATGACTCTACATTGTTGTAAACTCAGAAACAAATATATTTAAGAGTTCCTTTGATCAAGCATGGGGGTTAATATGATGTATTTTTGAATGATGCTGAGTTTCAAACTTTTTATCAGATCTTGGGCTGTCACAGGATCCAGGAATAGCTCTGTTATGTTCTGGATGACTACGTGTCTGTTAATTTCTAAAGAATTTATGCTAATTATTTGAAGTCTGCTACTTAGACTGTGGATGCACGGATGGAGAATAATTTTTCAAAACGTGTTGTTTCTTGGCAGCGGAGAGGCCCTGCTGTCCCTCCCTGGGCGGCTGGGTCTTCTCCTCCCTTTGAGGACAAGCCTCCTCCCCTGACCCTGTCTCTTTCCTGGAACCCTTGACTGACCTCATAACATGCAGGCGGGCACACACCACACACACATAACACACACACACATTGTTTTCGGAATTTATGAAATTCCATTATTTATTTGTGCATTTACCTTTCTATTTGCTGTTTCTCCCCGACAGAGAGGGTCTTTGGGCTTCCTCTTTTCTCTCTCTCAGCCCTTAGAACAGTGAGGGACCTACACGAGGCCTTCTCGACCATTTGCCGCATGGTAAAATTTGGTGTAAATTCTCCTGGACTGCCTAGTAAATGAGCAGATTTTGTAAACTGTTTGACTGTATCATGTGTTTAACTTGGACCATTTAAGATTTTCTTTCCCCCTAAGAAACATTAGCTGGTCCACACGAAAGGCTGTCATGTTGGCCTCCAGGGATCTGAAAGTAATGCTACCCTGCTGATTAAAACCAGGATTCGGAGCAAGGCTGGGCTTCCTGATCAGCCCTTGGCCAGCACTCACCAGGTGATCTTGGGAGAGGCACATCATGGTCTCTGTGCCTTTGAGAAATGGGGACAGTGGGCATTTCCTGCAGCTCTTGAGAATGCAACAGCCAGGCAAGGGAAAGAATAAAAGCTGCTTTGAACCCTTTAGGGCCCAAAGTTAGGTGAGGTGTTATTCTAGGTTGAATTTTGTCCCCCAAATTCATATGCTGAAGCGCTGCACCTAGTCCCTTAGAATGAGGCCATGTTTGGAGATAGGGACTTTGATGAGGTGATTACGTTAAATCTAGGCTTTTTATGGTGTCTGACCGGTGTCCTTGTAAGAAGGAGAAGAGATGCCAGACCGTGTGAGGACACAGCCGGAAGGTGGCTGTCGGCAAGCCACCAACACGTGAGGTCGAGGACTCGAGCTTCAGCTGAGAGAGAACGGATGTCTGTCATCCAAGCTGTCCAGCCTGGGGCACTCTGTAACGGCAGCCGGGCAGGTGGACACGGGCGCCCCGTAAGAACCTGTTGATGGGCTGTAGCTCTGATTGGAGGACCACTCTTCTGGCACGGGCTCTGTGTTGATCAGAACACATGCACACAAACTATATTTTGGGACGCCAAACCATTTTCCCCTATGAGGGATTTTCACGGCCGTGTGGAAGACTTGCAGTATTCACCTGGGATTGTCTTGGACTGGTAGTAGCTGCTTCCTTTTCTATTTATGATTCTCTATTTTACATTTGCCGTCAAATGATCTGTGGAAGAAAACCCACTTAACTCTATGAAGGAGGACCTATTTCATGCTCAGCGAAGGGTCGCTCTTATGACAATGACATCTTCAAGAATGGTTACCTGTACATCTCTCTTAGGGCATCATAAAATCCACAACAGCAGAGCCACTTCCCGTCTCAATTTCTGCAAGGGAAAGGCGGTATTTCAGGAAAATAGCATAAGAAATACCTACAGGACAGCACGGGGTTCCTTCCTGGGGACAGGGCAGGGCAGCACTGAATCCCGAGACTCCCGAGCCCTGAGGGGCGTCAGCACTCGTGGTGCTGGCCGGCGGCTGGGCTCTGGGCTATGGCTTGGTTGTCTGATGAAGTTTCTGCGGAGGGAGAAAAGTCTCGTTGTTTGGGACCGTTGTGCAGTTGATTCTGCAAGAGAAGATTGGTGGACACGGACTGGGATGGAGGCAAATAGAAGGGCAGGTAGATAATGTGGGGGGTAGTAATGGCCCAGACGGCCTCACACCATTGAGACCAGGCCTGCCAGAGCCGGGGGAACTCCGAGAGGCTCGTGGGGGCTTCCCGCCTACCTGAGCTCACAGGACATTGCAGCTGTGGTGGTGCCCCTCACAGCCCAGAGCTACGCGGTCAGGAAGTTGGGTTCTCTCTTATTCTCCGGGGGAGTTGGCAATCACTAGCTTTTTACAACCAGGTAATTGGTATGAAGAACGTCTTGACCATTCTGCTGGTCAGCTTCAGAATGTCTTCACAGAGGGATGCACAGAAATGATAGAATTCCTGTACTCCAGAGAGATGGGGATAATAGCAGCCATGCAGTAACGGGCAGGGGCACTACTGCTCAGGGGCACTGCTGCTCGCTCAGGCTGGTGGAAAGCCATCACCAGGAACCGGGTCCCTATGCCTTTTGCCTACTGGGATTCTGGACACAAATGTCAGGTGGAGAGCCCACCCTGCCCAGCTGTAAGCCTGCACGCATTTTTGTGAAGTGACAAGTAGAAGCATTTGGGGAACGGCTACAGGGTGTCTGGAGATGAGAACAGCACACATATTCCCTCTGCTCATTTAGATCTACTGCGCCTTTTACACAGGGTCCGGGCCCCCTTCAGTGCCTCCAAGCGCCAGTGACTGAGGACTGGCCGAGTCGATATTCACGTGACCTGTGAATTGTGGGCTGTACCTGTCTTTCTGTGTAGCCTCTGGGTCTTGTGCTGCGGAACAAGGATGTGAAGTCACAAGCACAGCAAACACCACCTGCCATCCAAGAGGCTGGGGAGGGCCTGACCCCTTGGTGCCATGGCCTCATTGCCTGTGATGGCTGTGTGGCTGGCCCTGCTGGAAAGCATCCCTTCCCTCCCCTCCCCTTCTCTTCCCTTCCCTTCCCTTCCCTTCCCTTCCCTTCCCTTCCCTTCCCCTCTGCATCAGGCCCCAAGCATTAGAGTCTGAGCAGGTGAAGGCCGCGGGGGCTGGGGAGCCATGTGACTGCTCTCACCCCTCCACCTGCTTTGCAGCTCTGACCCATCCTGCTCAATACCACTCGGCCAGGAATTCAATTTACAACACGGCCCTCATCTGCACAGAACACCAGGGCCTACGTGGAGCTGACTCCTAAAACCAGTTTGGCCTCTGCATTGTCCAGATTAGCAAACTGAGACCCAGAGAAGCTATGAACCTTCCTGAGAGTCCCAGAGCACTGAGACACATCCCCCAATCACTCTACTGGCTTCTGGCAGCTGCCTCACTGGGACCAGGATTACCTGAGGGGTTGGGGGGGGGAGTCAGTCTCATCCCAGAGAAGGCTGGAGGGCACTGCCGGTCTGATGCAAGGCTGGCTTTCCCTTGTTCCCAGGCCAGGTGCTGATGGCAGGCACGGTTTTAGGCACAGAGGGGCTTAACAGCCCACCCAGAGCTCACCCTCAGTGGGGGTTTCTCAGGAGCTGTGTATCTGAAGGTGCCCACCCCTGGATGGCTGTGAGTCCCTTCTCCGTAGCCAGGCCCTGACCATTCCCCGTGGCACCCCTCCCTCCCCGTTAAACGACACTTCCTTATGTCACTCCAACGTAGCCACGCTCTGCATCTTGTTCATCAAGCTGCCTGTGGACTGTGCCCCTCAGCCAGTGCCACGGAGGCTTTGCCGGGGCACCTCCCACCCTCCTGCTGCTGAGTCTGGGGCTCTCTGAGCCCTGCTTTCCTAGTCTCAGGACCACACCAAGCCATCGGTAGACCCTTGCTCAGTGGTAGTGAGCCCTGTGCCACCAAATCTAGTAGTCCCCCATTTCCCCACCACATTCTGGGGCCCCGTCTTCTGGTCTGGAAATCCTGGTGGAAGGAGTCACAGTGTCAGAACGTCCCCAGGGAATGCCTGACTCTGCCAAGTAAACATAAAGTAACAATTCCTGGAATATTAGTGCTTTCTTTTCAAACAGTGTAATATTTTTCCAACAGAGGGAGGAATGCATAAATCACTTTCAGCTGGAGATATTAGTTTCAGAGATGATTGTGACAGTTCTTTTTATGACCCATGCTCACAATCTCATATATTT
This sequence comes from Martes martes, assembly GCF_963455335.1. Classification (NCBI taxonomy): domain Eukaryota; kingdom Metazoa; phylum Chordata; class Mammalia; order Carnivora; family Mustelidae; genus Martes; species Martes martes. The sequence continues at coordinate 5,441,955 of NC_137888.1, read as the reverse complement.
CTTAGATGTACGTAATTTTCCATACCTTCTCATTTGTCAAAAAGTCATATTGTTGTTTTTGTCGTTGTTATTAAGGGACTCGGGTCGTTCAGAGCCTGCAGGTTGCAGCAATGTTTTAAATCTGAAAGAGAGGTTTTCTGGGTCCCCTTGAATGACGGCTGGTCTCCCCCTTCGCAATCAGATGCAAGGGTCCCTCAGGGAGGAAGAGGATTTGGGACTCTGAACTCCTAGTGCGGAAGGTGCTACTTACCTGCCGACATGGTTGGTGTCGAGGGTCCATCGCTGGGAGGGCCCCATTCCAGGCGCATGCAGTAATGCTAAAGAAACGTGTTTAAGGTACTGACATGAGCCTCAGGGAACTCCCACCCTGCCCAGTGGCCCTACCCCTTACAGATTCCCTGAAGTGCTGTTAAAATGCGAATGCACTGAGGCAGGGGCATACAAACATACCATGTTCTCTGCATCATCTGGGCTCTCATGGGTTCGAAAAATATAGCCCCCCAAATAGTCCCTGAACATTGGGACATTCTAAACGCACTACTCTTATGGGCAGCGGTAGCCAATCCAGTGTAGAGGAAAACGGGTCTATTGATTTAGGTCACAGATGCATCTGTCTGGCAGGGCTTGCAAAGCCACTGTCCTCTCCTCCCAGATGGAGGTGTGGTTGGAGGGATCTAGGAGATCAGCTTTGTCTCTGGAAAGATTGACAGGAGTCTGCTTAGGGTCTGCAAAGGGAATGTCACATAACTAGTTGCACCTGAAATAAAGTGCAACTCATATATATTTATATCCTTCTCCTTATATCCTTATCATCATTTGTCTGCGTCTATTTTCTATCTCTCTACCTACCTATCTTCTTTCTATCATCTATCTTTTATCATCTATCTATCTATCTATTATCTGTCATCTACCTCTTCTCTATTATCTATTGATCATCTATTATCTATTATCTACCTGTTATCTGTCTATTGTCTATCTATCTATTATCTATTTACTATCTATATATTATCTATCCATCATCTATCCACCTAATCTATCTATCATCTCTCTCTCTATCTCTCTATTATCTTTCACCTATCTTCTATCTAGGAGAGAAAGAACAGAGCAAGCAGGAAAGAACAAGCCTGTCTCACTTGAAACGATCCCGTGTCCTGCACCCTTTCTGTGAGGGGTGCTGCCTGAACATTATTATCCAAAATCACTGAGAAAGGAAGTGAGTGAATGATTAACTCAGGCTGCCTGGTGTCAAAGTCGGAGGTAGAGCCCCACCCCTGCTGCAAGTGCCAAAGACATTCCCATCCGGAGCTGGACCTGCCCAGCACACTGCTGGGCTCCAGACACAGTCCAGGTGGCAGTGAGGTCTTGACCCAAGTGCTATGGGGTGGGTCCTGTCCCCAGCTCTGCCTTGAGCTCACTCTAGGGACATGTTGGGTGCTTCCTCTGTAGACAAAGTAGTTTGAGTCTCAACTCTGGCTGTATTTTGGAATCATCTGAGAGCCTTTTATGAAACAGGGCTGTCTGGTGTTCCCCCAGGGCTGCTGGTGCATGTGACTCGGTCTTGCTACCAGAAGCCCTGAGTCCGGAGAGGGGTCCTGGGCCTGTATTTTTTTTTTTTTTTAAGATTTTATTTATTTATTTGAGAGAGAGAGAGAGCAAGCATAAGTAGGGGGAGGGATAGAGGCAGAGGGAGATGCAGACTCACTGCTGAGCAGAGAGCCCTGTGCAGGACTGGATCCCAGGACCCTGAGATGACCAGAGCTAAAGGCAGTCTGTGCTTGCATGTTCTTAAAAAAAGATGCTTTGCGATTGTGATGATTAACTTTCACCGGACTGAAGGAGTTCTAACAATGCTTCCCTTTTATAACTAGAGGGTTTTATTTATTTATTTGTTTTTATGTTTGGCTAGAATTTGATGCCGATGCCCAGTGAAAAGGGACACTCAGTCTGAGCTTTCACTTTGCTTTGGCTTCTATCTTATTTTCTATAATTGTTACAGTGTGAGTTAGTTAAATCCTTCCGGTTTAGCAGGCATATTGCTAAGTCTCCCTCACTGGAACAGAATGTAAGACCTGTGGAAGGTCAACCCAATCGTGAAGTTCAGATGGGGTCATCCATTGGAGACAATGATAGAAACAGCAGCCCTCATTCAGTCAGCAATCGTGTTGGCATCAGAAGTATATACAGGAACTCAGTGACTTTGACCCAGAGCTCTTGTGAATATCAGTTCCCCATTGGGTCAATATCTGTAGTTCTATTTAAATTGTCTCTATGAGGTTTTCAGGAAAAAGTAAAATCATAGCTAATATTTTTAACACCATGTGATATGTGGCCATGAGATGTGGAAAATCACATACAGAAGATATCTGAGGGGTTGGGACTGTGTTCTTGAGTTTCACAGTCTCTTGCAAGTGTAGAGTTGGGGCAGGCAGAGGACAGCCAAATCCTGGGCTCTGATGGGGGTCAGGACAGACTCTACTCTGCAAACTAGGTCCTGTGCTGGGGAAGGTGAGTGCACGCCGTGTGGTGACTGGCGGCTGTCTGCCTTCCTGCTCTCAGCTCCGTGATGGCTTCACCTTTGTGTTTTCTCTTGTTACAGATGGGCAGAAGAAAGTTCAAGAAGAATTCGACATTGACATGGATGCGCCAGAGACAGAACGCGCAGCTGTGGCCATTCAGTCTCAGTTCAGAAAATTCCAGAAGAAGAAGGCTGGGTCCCAGTCCTAGTGGGAAAACCCCTTCCTAGTATGCCGGAAGACACTGAATTCAAACATCATCTGTCAAGAAATTGAAAGAACAACACCCTAGAGAGAATCCATCTGCACACAATACACACATGCACACCTGTCTTGCAATGCATGTACAGAAACCCATGATATTTATTCCCTCATAGGAAGGTGTAGACAGTTCAACTGTGGGTGGCTTAATCTCTGTTTATCTCTAGTATCATTCCTCCTGCAGCAAACTCTTCCCTGATGTTGTAATAAAATGGAGTTACGATGTGTGATTCAAGTGTTTGCTTTGTCTCTCCCTTTAGAGCAACCCAGGAAGTGACCAGTGTTAGAGATGGCTGCGGGGCAGATGTCTTAAGAGGTAGAGCTGAAACACTGCTTCTGTGAGAAGCTTTCTGCTGGGAACAAGAGATCTACTCTTTGCCATACCTGTCTCATTTGAAGAGTATTAACTGCCAACTGGCAATGCATTTTCCTCTTATGATTGGAGTAGAGCTCTGTATCCTGGGTGCCAAAAAGCCAGTCTCCCAGCAGAATTATGACTCACCCAGGAGAACAAGAAAGGGGAGGGCACGTGTCACTCAGATATGCTCAGCAGGCACATCTCACAAATCCAAGGGGACTCCCCCACTGCTGAGGCCATTTTCTCTGCACCTGCATGGCTCCAGAGGGAAGGTGGTTCTCCGGTCCCTCCCCATCCCAACCTCCCTGAGCTCCTTACACTGTGATTTGCTACTTGCTAGAATCGTTCGCCACAACCTGCAATTTGAGAAACTGTCTGGCTTCTCTCCCATTAAGAGAATATCCTCCCCTGAGAACCTTGCAGGTAAATTGTTTCATGCACCCCAAAGGGGCTCCACAAGCTAGGAGAAGGGATTGTCATATGGAGAGGATGCCTCACAGAGTAAAGAACAGGGGGCTGGGTCCTTGCCTTGGGGCCCCAGGTGGTAGGAGCCCCAAACCCCTGAATCTTGCTGTTATTTGAGCTTCGCCGCGTGAGAAGATGATATGGAAGGTGCATCTTGTCTTCAGCGTCCTGAGGGGGTCTGTAGGGGCAGTGTTCTACAGAGGGGCACCTGATCTCTTTCTTTCACCAACTCCTTAACCCCGTGTCAAGGTGCAGCATGAAGAAAGTGGAAAGAGGAGAGACAGGGCTCTGTGTGTGTGTATGGCTGTTCACACCTGTGCCTGGGAGTGCAGATGTAAAGTGTGGTGGAAGGGGGCCAGGGGCCGCCTGGGGGTGGAGCCCATGCTGATCCTCCAGCAGGTCCCCGTTTGGGGCTGCAAGGTTCTGGGCCAAAAAAGATGCATCCATGGAAAGATGAACTGTTTCAAAAACTCCATCTGAAAATGTGTTTAATGTGTTTTGTGGGGAGATCCCTCCTACTGAACAATTCTCGGGCTGTTAGAGACAGGGGGTGGGCTCTGGGGTTCCCTGATGGGTTTCCAATTAAGAAGTACTCAGTAGTATTGCTTCGGTACCAGCAAACAGCCCGGGCTTCCTGGAGCTCCCGGCAGCTGTGGACGTGCTGCAAACAGGACAGCAGGTCAAGGGGACACTCCAGAGCAAGCCTTCTGAGACGGCAGGGCAAATGCCACAGAAGTTATATGGGCTGCTCAGTAGTCTTTATGGAGGTAAAGAGAGTAGGGAACATAATTCAGATGAATTCCCTCTACGTCCCACCCTTCTGGTGCCCTCATTGTCCCTTCATTATCTGAATATTACCACATAAAGAGAGTGGGCCCCTTCCGGAGTGTCTGGACCTGATGGCTGGTGTGGGTTTCATCATGCTCTGACTCACCTGGAAGCAAATCTGGTTTTACAGTGAGGATGCTCCCCCTAGAGGGACTCTCCTTGCAAAGCTGGAGAATCTAACCAAGGTTCTTCCTCAATGGTCCAAAGGGATGGGAAACACTCTTCAGTAATAATGGCCCACTGATGCAGAAGGAGAAGAGGGGGGCATTATGTCATGTTTGGAGAGGCCCTCAACAGCCCCAATACACCTCCCTGATCCCAATAACGGAACAAGGGCATATCTGACCTTTGAGTCATGGGAATGAAGTTTTTGTTTCTCAGGTAGATTCATAAGAGTGTCAAACTCTAGCTAACAGCAAAGGGAAGACTTCAAATCACCCCACTCTGCATGGGAGTTGGTATGTTGAGTTTCTGGCCTCATGGAGGCAGAGGAAGGAGAAGGGGCTTATGGTGCCAGGCTTGGAGGGCCTTTCTCTTCCCTTGGGCTATAGTGTTCAACCCCAAGGAGGGAATGTCCCCAGAGTGTGCCCAAGGAGGGATGTGTAGAGTGTCAGCAAGCTAGAGCATCATTAACTCAATATCATTTCACACATATTTATTGAACTCCTACCATGTGTACGTGCCGGTGCTATGACCATTCTTGTCAAGATGCTGGCTGGCTGGAGGTGAAGAGGCCCAAATAAACAGATAATAAAATGGAGACATTTGTGCTGGGGGCAGCTCATCCAGGCTTGGAGAATCACTCAAGTTTCCCTGAGAAACTGCCACCCCAGCAAGGATGGGAAAGATGATGGGAGTCACTAGATAAATAGGGTGGGTGGTTGCAGTTGGTTGGTGGAGAAGGCTCTGGGCAAGGTCCAGAAGGAGTTGCTCAGCTTTGCAGAGGCGCCCTGTATTACCACATCCCAGCCTGGGGCATGTGGTTCTGTCACCCACACTTGGGCAGGCCAGGAGGCAGGACTCCAATCTTGAGACTTGGAACTGGGTTGATCTTTGACTTTGAGTCGGCCAGGTGGCTGCAGAGAAGTTACCTACAGGAGCAGCAGCTTTCCTTTTCATCAGGGTGATGATCAAGTGTACTTAGGTGGATGGGAAAATGTTAGGAATTTAAAATGAGATAAAGTACTTGAGTGTCTGGCTGAGTGTAGGTGTCCGGTACATAAAAGGCAATAATGGCAGACCCATGTGGCGGAGTCCATCATTGGATCCAGCGGCAGCAAGCTTTTTCCTGAATCAACCCAATGCGGAGTTTCCATGGGATTCAGCTTCTCTTGCTGACAACCAGTTGGGCCAGTGGTGACACCTGACCGAAGATGTGGGCTCAGCCAATCAGAATCCTTCTCTCATGAGTTTGGACTGATGGTCATGTTTACTGAGCTAGTTAACAGGAAAGAGATGTTGAGTTGGGGTCAAAGCTGTTATTGTGACAGATTAATCTGAAAAAAAGTCTTCACAAAAATGCAACCCCCCCCCTTTTTTTCCCAGGAAGTGACAAAAGCCAGTTTGGAGAGAGATGTAAGAGAGTGCCAAGAGGTTTTGAGGGCCCAGGAGTGACAAAGGGTAGCTTAGGTTGAGTTAGTTATTTTGTTGCAATGAGCAGAAACCCATTCACATGAGCTAAAAACAGAATTATTCAGGACTCACAGACATCTAAAAATAGAATATCCAAGACATCCAAGTAAAGAATAGAACACCATGGGCAGGCAGAATTACATTAAATTTATAAATAAACTGGAGTGTGGTGCGGAAAGAATTGACATGTTTATATTATTAACTTTACAGCATTTTACGACTTTCAGTGAAGTTTTATAGTTTTCTTCACAAAGGTCTTTCTATTCTATTTCTAGATATTTCACGGTTTTTGTTGTCCTTCTAAATAGAATCTTTGGTGGTGGGTATTAAGGAGGTCACGTATTGCATGGAGCACTGGGTGTAATGCATAAACAATGAATCTTGGAGCACTGAAAAAAGAAACTAAAGTTAAATAGAATCTTTGCCCAAAGCTTTTCTATTTGGTTTTGCTGTTACCCAGGAAAACTACCAATATCTGTGTATTTAAGTCTATAACTACTCATCTTACTGAACTGCATAATATCTGATGGTTTTTCAGTGGATTCTTTGGGATTTCCCCGTAGACAGTCCTATCATCTGCAAAGAACAATAATTTGTCTCTTTTCCTCCACATTTTTAGCTCCTTTCTTATTCCTAGTATTCCTTATACTTCACCTTGCACTTTGAGGGAGGCTTGGGGGTTGTAGCAGCCTTCGGTGACAGTGACAGACCACCTCTTGAGGTATTATTCTCACAGCTCATCTATTTTGGGTTGACAGATTTTAACATCAGAGGGTCATGTATTTTCAAGTCCTGTAGTCTTGTCATACCTTTGAAGGAACAAATTTTATATATCCTGAAGTCTAGTTTGGATAAATTAGTAGAATTATAAGGGAGGAGTAGGGAGGAGAGTTTAGGCTTGGTGCTTGAGGTGAGGATTCACATGGATGGCATGTTTAGAAGATTTCACTTGATTCCAATTCAAAGCATGGATCATTGAGGTGGGGTCCGCTGGTTAGTTTGCGACATTCACAGTCTTAGTCAGCTTAGGCTTCTGTAACAAAATACCACAGTCTGGGGGGCAACAGACATTTATTTCTCATACTTCTGGAGGCAGGAGGTCCAAGATAAAGGTGTTGGCTAATTCGATTCCTGGTGAGAGCCCTCCTCCTGGTTTGTAGGTGGCCTCCTTTTTGCTGACTCTTCACATGGTAAAGAGAAAGAGAGCTCTGGTGTCTCTTCTTCTTATAAGGGCACCAATCCCACCATGGGCTTTCACCCTCATGGCCTCACCTAAACCCAATCGCCTCCCAAAGGTCTCACCTCCTAATACCATCACATTGGCAGTTAAGACTTTACCATATGAATTCTGGGGGAGAGGGACATTTAGTCCATGACACCTGCCTTTATAGGCACAGGGATGGCCAGTTCTCCTAGAAGTCATTGACTGTAATGTGATTAGACTAACACATTGGACTTTATTCATGGCCAGGCTGATTTACTGTAGGGCTGCAATTTGCACTGTGTTGGTTCTCTTCCCCTAAAGGCTGTGACAGTGGGCTCTGTTCACTGCCACATTGCCCTTTTGGAAGTAGTTTATTCTTTTGCTAAGAGATGCTTAATTGAATAAGAATTAAGGGTAAGTGAGATGCTACTGTGCTTTCTGTGACCTCCCCAGGAGTCAGGGGTCCCTAGGGCAGGGATAATGATAGGTTTGGCAGGGCCGTTTCAGGATTCCTGAATAAAACAACTAAACAACCAGAAGATTGTCAAAAGTAGAAGCACTAACCTTGTTCTCTCTCTCTGCTCCTTGCCCTGTAGAGCTGATCTGAATATGGAGATTTTAACCATCCCCCCACCAGGCACCTCCCCCCACCCCCACTGCCCAGCTAATCATTCTCATTATTTCTGTGTACCTCTGTTGCTGTAGGGTCTCTGCCACCTGAGTGTTTTAAAAGATGAGTCATGATTGCTCACGAAGGTTGGAGAAGTGCCTCTCTGTTAGAGGTTCTTGAGCTTTGGTTGGGGGTCTTTTTCCAACCCCAACAACTCAAGAACCACTTCCTAGCCTACCTGTGAAATGAATGTCAGAGCTTCCATTAGATGATTGTTTTGTCCAAAGCCAGGCTGAGTCCTTGACTGGTGAGATGGATTCCTGCATAGAAACACCCAGACACAGGTGAGACCATGCAGTGTTCCATGAGAACACGTTCAGTGAGGGGCCTGAGCTTCCCTGCTGGGTTTCCCGAATGTGACTCCACCATTTCCCTCTGGTGCAACCATGACCACCTGTGTCCCAGGCCTTTAACCAATCACTATGGTTAAAGCAATCACAGGGCATGCATCCTGCCTGAGAAAGAAGGCTTTCTTTCAACACTTGTTAAGTGTTGACTGGTGGTTAGAGCTAATGGTGGGGAGAGAGTCAATGCCTTTCCACACCTGGATCACTTCAGCAGTCACTCCTCTGATTTCTCTACTCTGCATCCATTTTCCTATTTCCAGTGCATTCCTTTGTGTCAGCCAATCATTTAAGAATGTAAATTGAATCATGTCATCTTTACCGTGTCTTCCCACTTCCAAACTTAAAATCTTTTGAGGGTTTCACTGTATCTCAGGAAAAAGCCAATTTCTTTGACATGGCCTTTGACAACCTGCATGGTGCCCTTTCTCTTCACTTTCTCGGAGTATCACTTCCTCAAGCACACTTTTCACCCTACCTCAGCTCCTTTGAGCCTGCTCCTCTGTCTTTGCTTCCTTTAGTTCTGGGCTGTCACGCTACTTTCTGGAGCAGTTGAGATAAAACTACCTACCAGGAAAGATAAATCCCCGAATCCTGGAGGCTGGGCCCTATAGAATTTTATTTCTCACCGCAGAGCCTGATGCAAGTGTTCTGAGTCATGACCAATATCCATGTGGAAGATGGCTTCAAAGGTTTGTAATGGACCAGCCCTAGAGGTGATCGGTTCCAATGGCCAGAATGCAGGCACATGCACTTTTCCGTTCTTTTCCTTCTTTCCTCCTCTCCTTTCCTCTCCTCTCCTTTCCTTTCCTTTCTTTCCCTTCCATTTTTTTCTTTTAGAGAGTATACATGAAAAGGGAAAGGGCAGAGGGAGAGAGAGAGACTCTTAAGTAGGTTTCATGCCCAGTGCAGAGATTGATTTGGGGCTTGAGCTAAGGACCTGAGATCATGACCAGAGCCAAAACGAAGAGTTGGTTGCTTAGACGACTAAACCACCCAGGTGCCCCAAGGCCACACTTATTTTAAAGGAAAGATATGAGGTCAGGAGGTAGAGGAAACAGGTTTTGGTGGACACATGGCAGTTTCTGCCACAAGCTCTCCTGTCCTATCCCCATCTCACACTTGAGGTCCTGTTCTTGATGACACTTACTACAGCTTTAATCTCAGATGTGCTTATGTGATTCTTTGATTAAGGCTGGCCTCCTCTGCTCAGCTCTATTAGGGCAGGAATAATCACTTTATGGGCAATTTAGTTGTTCAGCAAACACTTACCTTGAGAATTAGTGAATACATAGATGTCCAAGTTTGTTGCATGCGCATTATAGAAAATGTCTCTCCCAACATATCTGAGGACAGAGGGACATAGAGAAATCCTGTGCTTTCATTTAGTAAACAGCCCAGAAAGACCATGATTTAGTCAGAGTTCAAAGTCAGCCTATAGTCTTTGGCTTTTCATTTTCTTTTTAAGGAGGGTCTTAGAAAGCCAGCCCTGTTGTAGATTTTCTTGTCACCCCAGTTTATGATGGGTAGGTATACAATGGAATCCAGTGCTGATGAACACTGATGCATAGGTACATTTCTAGTCCACCTCTCTTATGGAAAGGAAAAAAAAATCAAACAAATCCCCAAGCTTGTGGTGGCCTCAAGGACAACAGTGTTCTGAATACTGCAAGTCCAGGATTCTACTTACATATATATATATTTTTTTTCATGTCATTCCTTCCATATAGAACATAGCCTCAGCTTTCCACTCACCCATCCGGAAAAGAAGACCTCCTTGGACTATGGTCAGTGTAGCCAAGTTTTGACCTCAACTCAGTCACTATTACTAGTGTTACCTGTAAGAACTGTAACTCCTTCTTGCCTCAGTCTATCCCTCTATAAAGTGGGTATAATAAGCCCCCACGATGGTAGGAGCGGAATGGAGTCTTTTCCATGTGTCCGCCTGAAGCAAGATGCTGAGTACCTAATGTGTATTAATTCATGTGATTAGAAAATAGGTACTTTATCCCCAATTTACAGATGAAGGTATTAAGTCTGAGAGAGGATAAGGCAGTGCTCAAGTCTGTGCAGGTAGTGATGGGTGAGATGGGATTTCTTATCTGGGTCTGACTTGAAAATGTGGTTTTTAATACCTAAATCACCCAGTGTGAGGTACTGAATACCAATATACCTTACAACCAGTGATATTTCTTGCCCACATAGGGCATCATTCAAGTTCATTCAGAGACCCCTGTGGTGCCTCCCTCATCCATTCAGGTCTTTAGGGGGTCCTCTTGACTTTGAATTCTGACAGTGGTGGTGGAAGATAGAACAATGGCCCTCAAAGGTGCCCATGGTCCAGTCCCCAGCACCTGTGACTACATTACCTTACATGGCAAAACAGACTCTGCTGTGATGTGATTAAATCACAGATCTTGAGATAGGGAGATTATGCTGGATGCCTCGTGGCTCAATGTCATCATGGAGTTCTCATAAAAGGAAGACAAGAAGGTTGTGTCAGAAAAGATGAGGCTGGTGAGCTAGATTGGAGAGACAGCCTTGGAAAGTGGAGGAGAGCCGGGGAGCCAACCAGTGTGGGTGGCCTCTAGACACTAGAAAAGGCAAGGAAGAAGATCCTCCCTGGGACCTCCAGAAAGAACTCAGCCCAGCCAAAATCTTGACTTTACTCCATAAAACTCATTTTGGACTTTGGACTTCCACAACCGTTACTGCAAATTTGCGTTGTTTAAGCTACTAAATTTTAGGAATTTGTTGCAGTACGATGGGAAACTAATACAATGGTATTTTCTTATGCCTTAACACTTTGTGTGGTCTTGTAAATTTAACTGTTACCCATGTGTTCAGTATTATCAGTCTAGGTGTAAAGATAGAGTGGGGGAGGCCACAGTTTATCCCTCTCCATCAGAACATTGTAGACACAAAAGAGGGCTTGTGAAAAAGTCTGTTGGGTCCAAAACCATAGCCCAGTGGTAAGGCCATTGAGAAGGCCAGCAAATCATTATGTCACCAAGCCCTGTCTCTGGGAATAGAAACTGCACACACAGCTTCATTACCCTGCAGTCTCCATGGGGCTCTCAGACAGGGAGGTGTTGATGGTTGAAGGGAGCCAGCAGTACTATGGGGTCCGTAGCTGCTGGGACCAGACCACTGTGGCTGAACTCAACACATGGCAGTGCCCTGCCTTGGAGTCAGGCCAGCACTGGCTGTCACTGCCTGTTCTTTCAGGGTTCAGGTATAGCTCAGGCTCTTTTGTGTATTTTGTTTGCAACCAAGCCAGCAGCCTCTGCAGCACCAGGGCCCTGAGCCAAGCTGATGAACATAGTGGCCACAGGAGTGGCTTTGCCACTGCAGTGCTGTGAGCAGAGAGGGAGCAATGCAGGCTCTGCACCACTTGTAATATTCCTTCTGTGTTCCCATCTTCCCACAGAAGTGGAGCTCTGAGCAAAGAAAGATGCACATCTCCACCATCCTCCCAGTGTAGATTAACAGTGGGGCGAGACAACTTTATTAATTTGATAACCTCCTAGGTGGGCATTCAGTGGTGTGGGACCTCCATGGAGCTGTTCACAGAGTGGCTGGCTTGGTTTTTATGACTGTCTGGGTCTAAATGAACAAAGGCATTCTCCTGTTCCCCGGGGGAATTGCTAGGATCTCCATCTACCTCTTACTTACTCACTGTAGCCCCTTATCTGATTCATGCTCATAAATCAAAGAGCATTCAGTGCTGCAAACCAATGTAGATGTCTCATCCACACTGCATTTTATAAACAAATAAAGCAAAGCTTGGAGTCATGGAGTGGCTTATCCAGGGCCTCAAGGCCAGACCCTGGCCCAGAGTCCTTCAGGGACAGTGTGTCCTTGCAAGTTTAGACCACAAAGAGAGCTGATGCAGCCCACCCCAACTTCCCATCAGACACGTGAAGCTGTACTTGACCATATCCTGACCCCTAAAGACCCCTTGCTGGCCAGGCTACACAACCTTCTGCTAACATTCCCTAGAAGTGGAAATAGAAGGAAGATCTGAAGCAAACAAATAGTGGGCTACCCTATAGCTATTTTAGTACAAATCTTGGGAGAGTGGAGAGGAGGAGGTATGGCAGTCAGGATAAGCCCAGCTGCTTTCACCAAACACCCCAAATAATAGTGGTTCCAATAAGAGGGCTGTCTCATGTGGGGCAGTCTGCATCAAGCATTGCAGGGCTGTGTGGTACCTCCTGGTGTCAGGAACAGTGTCTTCACCCATTTGTTCCACCATCCTCAGGTCCTGCCCTTTCCCTTCTAGTCACTGTGGGTCCACATTCCAGTTCTAGGAAGGGCACATGGGGATGGAAACCTGGGAGGATGGATACAGAGGGATAGCCCATGGTCTGTGCCACATGGGTCATCTTGTGGCCTAAACTATGGAGATGGGCATATGTATGGCCCAAGTTCTCCAGAAAGTGATCACCTGTCCACTCCTCTCAGCAAGCGTGGTCTGGGGATATGTGACTGATGTGGCATAGCATATGTTCTTATCGCCTGCCCAGAACTCTCCAGTTAATGTGACAGCCGCCTCTTCTGAGCCTCTGTGACTCCCCTGGGGCTTCTCCTGGCCCGCATGCAGGGCAACAAGGGAGTGACAGGGTGTTCCTGCCACTCAGTGCAGTCCCCAGCTGATGCCTGATGGGGGTTGGAGGACAACTATCCCAGTTTCCTCACTCCTTGGGTGAGCTCATTCCAAGGCTGTTCTCTAAGCACAGAGCAACCTTGGTTGGCTTTGCTCCTTCCCATGTCATGTCCTCACTTCCCTCCCCATGCTCCCTCAGATAACCTCCCAAATAAGCCACTTACATTTCAATCCTTGTCTCAAAGTTTATTGGGGGAAACCAACCCTAGACATATGGTGAGGAAGACGTGTGGGCATTTTTAGCTAAAACTCCAGGTTCTAAGGATTCTGGACCATATGTTTTGTTTATATCCTATTTTTCACAACCTCTTTTTATTAAGAAATCAGCCTCTTAAGATGAAAACAGGCAAGAATTGATTTGGTTTTTATCTATCAAGAGTTATTTTGTTATGTTACTTGAAGAAAAATCTTGCCTTCAGGGAGAAGGAAGGTGGAGTGGGGTAGTGTAACCAATCTGCTTTGTTTTGGGTTCTGGATGAGTCCTGTAGATACAATAATGAAGGAAACATGGCCTCTCTGTCCCCCCGAAGGCTGCCTCCAGTGGGAGATTGAAGATGTAAGAATATAAGGAAGCAAGTAAGGCTGAGCCTGCAAATGTCACATGGAGCTCATTTGTATGAGAGAGAGAGAGAGAGTGTGCTCATGCAATGGACGGGTCTCCATGGCCAGGGTGAGGGACAGAAACTTCTTGGACTGGAAAGATGGAAAGAGGAGAGAGGAGAGCCCAACATTGGGGTTACAATGTCTGTGACAAGACCACATGTTCTTGCATCAACTTCCACAATTTGATCACAGGAACTTCAGTCACGAAAACCTCCCTCTGGTTCCTTGGGCATTGAATATTAACTTACTCTCGGCTTTTCCAGCTTAGCTGAACATGCATTTCAGGTCACTTCAGGGACACCGCTATCTTCATTGATTTGTTATGACTTGGTGCTCAGGTTCCTGGGATATGCTAACATCTTGGGTCTGCTTCAGCATCTCAGGTTAAAATAAGGATGATATTCTCTACATAGGCACCTCCATGCTTTCTCCTGGTGGTGTGACTCTCTGCCCACTCTCTCTGTTCCTCCCAGAGGTTCACTCACCTATTCTTTGTTGAAGCGCTCTTGGGCCATTTTCAAGAAGGTTCTTGCTCCCCAAGAACAATTCCTTGTGTGTGGTCCAGTCTTAGTTTCCTCAAGGCTCTCTGCCTGAGGGGTAGTGCTCGCCAGGAGGCTCCTTGATGCCTCATGACAGCACATCCCTGATGCACACAAACACTCAATGGTCCTGGTTGCAGAGAAGCTTGAGCTGGTAGCCTGCACAGAGCTGAGCCTTTCTCCTGGCACCTATGTTATTCTAGAACTATGAAAAGCTACTCCAGTTAAAATCAGTTTAGTTTGGGATGAGACCGATTGCACTGTGGCCCCTCAAGATCTTCTGAGTCCTGTCCCTCTACTTTTTCTATAATTTCTAAGCCTCAGACGCTGACCTTCCAGTTTTCTTAAAGGGCAAACTAACAAACTGAGTTGTCTCCCAGAAAGATTATATCATCTTTATCTTGCTTTAAACTAGATGCCTGACCTGGATTGAACCAGTCCTGGGTATGCCTCTTGGCTTCCTCTGGGACCACACTGACTCTCCATGTGAGGTCTCCCTAGGAAATCGTGTCAATGTGCCTCTGTGGGGTTTGTGGACTTTAAAACCTGGCTTTGTATTAAGTGGTCTGATTTGGTGTCTGAGCTGAAAGTGACTCAAGTAGGTTTTAGGGATAAGGTGGGACTAGCAGGGGTTGTGTGTTTCTGTTGTGTGAGTCATTCTATCCCGGGCCCAGATTCACATGAAAGATCCAGAACTTGGACGCCATCGCGGGTGAGGAGTAGACTGTCTTCCTCCTCTTCTTCCCACCTTTTCGGTACTCAGGTTACTCGTCCTTCCTGTCTCTCTCGAGTCCCACTTTAGATCCCTTAATAATAGTAGCTATTACTCAGGATAATTAATGCTTAATAATTAAAACCACATCTCAAAGGCTTGATGCACAAGAAGTGAGTATCTCATTCCTGTGAGGTCTCATGAGCATCGCGTAGCTCTCCTGAGCAGCTCTCCACCCAGGGGGCCACTCATGGACTCAGGCTCCCTCTCTTGGTGACTCTGCTCTCTTGGGTCATTTGCTTCTGAGAGAAAAAGCCTGAGGGGTTATATGGTGTATTGATTTTTTAAGGCTTCCACAGAAAATTGCTGCAAACTAGGGGTTGATGACAACAGATGTTTATTATCTCACAGTTCTGGAGGCCAGAGCCCAAAGTCAAGGTATTGACAGGGTTGGTTCCTTCAGGGGACAGTGAGGGAGAATCTGTTCCATGCCTCTCTCCTAGTGTCTTGTGCTTCTGGAAACCCTTGATTTTCCTTGGCTTGTAGACACATAGCTTCAGTCTCTGCCTTCACTTGGACCTCTTCTATATGTATCTCTCCCTCTCTCTCTCTGTTTCCTTTTTAAAAGACACCTGTCATTTGATTTGGGGCCTACTCTAAACCCAAGATTAGCTCATCTTATGGTCCTTGACTTAATTACATCTATAACTCTCCCCCCCTTTTCCCATATAAGGTCACCTTCACAGGTTCCAGGGTTAGGACTTGGATATATCTTTTGGAGGACCACTACTCAACCTAGCATACACAGTTTGTTTTATTGTCAGTCCTAGAGGGGCACACAAATCTACCTACATTCCACTGGCCAGAACTAATCACACAGCACAGCCCTAGTTGTGGGGGAGGCTGGGAAGATAGTCTTCTAGTGTATCCAGAGAGAAGAAATGGAGGAGAGAGGCACCTGGCCAGTTTCTGGCATCAGCAAACACTCAAGGGGTATTAACTCTGTGTCAGATGCCCTGCTAAGGACTTTGTAATGATAATTTCATTTTAATCATTTTTCATCCTCACAAGAAACCTTTGCAGTAGATAGGTAGATACTCTCAGTTATCCAACTTCCAGATCAGTAAACAGAGGCAGAGAGCCCTTTGAATGATTTCCCAAGGTTATTTGTGGATGGCGGAAGCACTATTTTTGTCTAAGCAGACTGTTTTCAAAGCCTTTCCCTTTGGCCCCTGCATGACATGGCTCCTAACTGCACTGACCCCTGGCTATTTGTCCCTTGTGAAACACAGTTGTTACCCTTCCTTGCGTGTCCTCAAGCCTGTTCTCTGATCTTCTTTTACTCATCGCTGGGGACCGACCTAGCTGGAGCCAAGTGCTTTTCGGGTGTTGCCTTTCCTAGGAAATGCTCATCTCTTCACCCTGGGGAGTCTCTCAGCCTTCTTTCCCTCACAGTGACTTGTTCAAGGACATTTCAATGGACACCAATATAGCAGCCAAAGTAGTTACCTGCCAGCCCAGTAACAGGATGGAACCTACTGGCAGGAAGGACAATGCAGATGTCCCAGACTGACGGAGGTAAACGCTGACAAGTTCATCTGCCAGAGAAGAGGAGCTGGCAAGTAGAGCCTCCTGAAGGGCTTGCAAGCACAATTATTGACTTTTGAGCTAGAGGATACTGTACATTTATTTCTGTTTTGGCCGCCTGCAGGATGGCATTTCGGTAGCTCTACATAACCTACATCAAGCTGCAGAACATCAATTGGCTGCTTGTTTGAAGTGGATCCAAACTACCTTGTCTGAATAGAGAACACAGCATATTTGTAAGCAGGAAGGCCTTGGATTCACGGCGTGTGGGGAGGAAGGGATCAGGGTTACTTTCCTTCTCCCTGCTGCCCCTTCTGTTCTGGAAAATTTTCTGCTGGCTCGCAGAAGTCCAAGGAAGAAAAGACGCTAGTGTAATTTTGGATTTCATTACTGATTATTGATCCAGATCTGGCTTGTACACGTAGCAGAAAACAATATTTCTGTGAAGAAATAAAGTCCAGGAGAGGGGTGAGGTTGGAGGAAGGGTAAGAAGAAGGAAGAAAGGAATCAGAGAAAGGGGGAGAGGCAGGAAGGAAAGAAAAAAGATACACATAAGCAGGAAGAAAGATTTCCCTTTAGCTTGGTTTTGCGGTAAGAGAAAGTGTTTCTTACCATGTCCTTGGCAAGTGCATAGTCAGGGTACATCCATGCCCACTAAAAGTTCTGTGAGTTCTCTGTCAGTGTCTGCAGATGCACTAGGTTTCATTACAGGAGCTGGAGACCTGTGACCAGTCCGTGGATGTGGGGTATACCTGAAGTCATGAGCTGACAGCAGTTCCCCTTGTACCTGCGAGGTAAGAGGCATTGTACCAACTCCCCAGGGACACAGAGTGAATGATGCAATTAGTTCTCACAGTTTGCAGTGGTTAGGCACACTGTTAAGGCATGACCATCTGTCTGCAAGGAGCTTGCTTTTTAATGGAGGTGATAGATGTACTTACAAAAAAGATAAAATGTCAAGTTCTTTGGCAGATAGATGAAGAATGGAAAGGAGTGAGATCAATTTCAACAAGAGAATACTTCCTGGAGAAGTGTGAGTCTTGAAAAAAGCATAGAGCTTAGACATGTGGGGATAGAAACGGGGACACTCTTGGAGGGCCAGACACAGGGGCAAGAAAATACTTGTTTGGGAGAATAATAGCTATTACAATTTGGGGAAAGCGCAGGGAGATTTGGATGGTGGGGGAATCAAAGCCTAGAGAGGTAGTTTAAGGCAAGGCCAGATTACAGATGGCCCCTGTGGCAGAGATGGCTTGTAGCGCACCAGCCAGTCTTCTCCTTGTCCTGGAGACACAGCCATTTTACACATCCCAGCCTTCCTAACCGTTATATGTGACTATGTGACATGTGAATCCCAACCAAGGGAACAGGGACAGAAGCATCTGCAAGAAGAGTGGACACCGGGGGGAGGAGTCAAGATGGCGGAGAAGTAGCAGGCTGAGACGACATCAGGTAGCAGGAGATCAGCTAGATAGCTTATCTAACCATTGTGAACACCTATAAATCCAACGGGAAATCGAAGAGAAGAAGAGCAACAATCCCAGAAACAGAAAATCGATCACTTTCTGAAAGGTAGGACCTGCGGAGAAGTGAATCCAAAGCGACGGGAAGATAGACCCTGGGGGGAGGGGCCGGCACCCGGCAAGCGGCGGAGCGACGGAGCACAAAACCGGGACTTTTAAAAGTCGGCTCCACTGGGAGACATCGCTCCAGAGGCTAAACTGGGGGGAAACCCAGGCGGGGTCAGCATAACCCCAGGACCCGCGGGGTCACAGAAGGACTGGGGGTGTCTGAGTGCGGCAGAGCTCGCAGGTATTAGAGCGGGGAAGCCGGCTATAGCGACAAAGCCGAGGAGTGAGCTCTAAGCCCGGGGTTACCTTGTGCCGGTCGCAGGCTGGGTGGGCTCGGAGCGCGGCCGGAGGCCACGGAGACAAAAGCGACCCGGCGCTTTTCTCCAGCTCCAACAATTGACTGCTTTCCTCGAGGCGCAACCGCAAGCCAGGGAGGCGGGGCTATTGGGCACTTTGCTCTGAGAGTGCACTGAGGAGCGGAACCCCAAGCTCTCGGCTCCTCCGGGCCGAGAGATTGGGAGGCCGCCATCTTCATTCCCGTCCTCCGGAACTCTACGGAAAGCGCTCAGGGAACAAAAGCTCCCGAAAGCGAACCCGAGCGGATTACTTAGCCCGGCCCCTGGCAAGGGCGGTGCAATTCCGCCTGCGGCAAAGACACTTGAGAATCACTACAACAGGCCCCTCCCCCAGAAGATCAACAAGAAACCATCCAAAACCAACTTCAGTCACCAAGAACAGCGGAATTCCACAGCAGGAGAAAGCAAATCCTACCTGGACAAAATGACAAGGCGGAAAAACTCACCTCAAAAAAAAGAACAAGAGGCCGTACCGAAGGCTGGAGACCTAATCAATACAGACATAGGTAGCATGACAGATCTAGAGTTCAGAATGACAATTCTCAAGGTTCTAGCCGGGCTCGAAAAAGGCATAGAAGATATTAGAGAAACCCTCTCCGGAGAGATAAAAGCCCTTTCTGGAGAAATAAAAGAACTAAAATCTAACCAAGTTGAAATCAAAAAAGCTATTCATGAGGTGCAATCAAAAATGGAAGCTCTCACAGCCAGGATAAATGAGGCAGAAGAAAGAATTAGTGACATAGAAGACCAAATGACAGAGAATAAAGAAGCTGAGCAAAAGAGAGACAAACAACTACTGGAACACGAGGAGAGGATTCGAGAGATAAGTGACACCATAAGACGACACAACATTAGAATAATTGGGATTCCAGAAGAAGAAGAAAGAGAGAGGGGAGCAGAAGGTATATTGGAGACAATTATTGGAGAGAATTTCCCTAATATGGCAAAGGGAACAAACATCAAAATCCAGGAGATGCTAAGAACGCCCCTCAAAATCAATAAAAATAGGTCCACACCTCGTCACCTGATAGTAAAATTTACAAGTCTTAGCGACAAAGAGAAAATCCTGAAAGCAGCCCGGGAAAAGAAGTCTGTAACATACAAGGGAAAAAACATTAGATTGGCAGCGGACCTATCCACAGAGACCTGGCAGGCCAGAAAGAACTGGCATGATATATTCAGAGCACTAAACGAGAAAAACATGCAGCCAAGAATACTATATCCGGCTAGGCTATCATTGAAAATAGAAGGAGAGATAAAGAGCTTCCAGGACAAACAAAAGCTGAAAGAATTTGCAAACACCAAACCAGCTCTACAGGAAATATTGAAAGGGGTCCTCTAAGCAAAGAGAGACCCTAAAAGTAGTAGATCAGAAAGAAACAGAAACAATATACAGTAACAATCATCTTACAGGCAATACAATGGCACTAAATTCATATCTCTCAATAGTTACCCTGAATGTTAATGGGCTAAATGCCCCAATCAAAAGACACAGGGTATCAGAATGGATAAAAAAACAAAACCCATCCATATGCTGCCTACAAGAAACTCATTTTAGACCCGAAGACACCTCCAGATTTAAAGTGAGGGGGTGGAAAACAATGTACCATGCTAATGGACATCAGAAGAAAGCTGGGGTGGCAATCCTTATATCAGATCAATTAGATTTTAAGCCAAAGACTATAATAAGAGATGAGGAAGGACACTATATCATACTCAAAGGGTCTGTCCAACAAGAAGATCTAACAATCTTAAATATCTATGCCCCTAACATGGGAGCAGCCAACTATATAAACCAATTAATAACAAAATCAAAGAAATACATCGACAGTAATACAATAATAGCAGGGGACTTTAACACTCCCCTCACTGAAATGGACAGATCATCTAAGCAAAAGATCAACAAGGAAATAAAGGCCTTAAATGACACACTGGACCAGATGGACATCACAGATATATTCAGAACATTCCATCCCAAAGCAACAGAATATACATTCTTCTCTAGTGCACATGGAACATTCTCCAGAATAGACCACATCCTGGGTCATAAATCAGGTCTCAATCGGTACCAAAAGATCGAGATCATTCCCTGCATATTTTCAGACCACAATGCTCTGAAGCTCGAACTCAATCACAAGAGGAAATTTGGAAAGAACGCAAATACATGGAGACTAAACAGCATCCTTCTAAAAAATGAATGGGTCAACCAGGAAATTAAAGAAGAATTGAAAAAATTCATGGAAACAAATGATAATGAAAACACAACAGTTCAAAATCTGTGGGACACAACAAAGGCAGTCCTGAGAGGAAAATATATAGCAGTGCAAGCCTTTCTCAAGAAACAAGAAAGGTCTCAAATACACAACCTAACCCTACACCTAAAGGAGCTGGAGAGAGAACAACAAAGAAAGCCTAAACCCAGCAGGAGAAGAGAAATCATAAAGATCAGAGCAGAAATCAATGAAATAGAAACTAAAAAAACAATAGAACAAATCAACAAAACTAGGAGCTGGTTCTTTGAAAGAATTAATAAGATTGATAAGCCCCTGGCCAGACTTATCAAAAAGAAAAGAGAAAGGACGCAAATAAATAAAATCATGAATGAAAGAGGAGAGATCACAACCAACACCAAAGAAATACAAACAATTATAAGAACATACTACGAGCAACTCTATGGCAACAAATTTGACAACCTGGAAGAAATGGATACATTTCTAGAGATGTATAAACTACCACAACTGAACCAGGAAGAAATAGATAACCTGAACAGACCCATAACCAGTAAGGAGATTGAAACAGTCATCAAAAATCTCCAAACAAACAAAAGTCCAGGACCAGACGGCTTCCCAGGGGAATTCTACCAAACATTTAAAGAAGAATTAATTCCTATTCTCCTGAAACTGTTCCAAAAAATAGAAATGGAAGGAAAACTTCCAAACTCATTCTATGAGGCCAGCATCACCTTGATCCCAAAACCAGACAAGGATCCCACCAAAAAAGAGAATTACAGACCAATATCCTTGATGAACACAGATGCGAAAATTCTCACCAAAATACTGGCCAATAGGATCCAACAGTACATTAAAAGGATTATTCACCACGACCAAGTGGGATTTATTCCAGGGCTGCAAGGTTGGTTCAACATCCGCAAATCCATCAATGTGATACAATACATTAATAAAAGAAAGAGTAAGAACCATATGATACTCTCAATAGATGCTGAAAAAGCGTTTGACAAAGTGCAGCATCCCTTCCTGATTAAAACTCTTCAAAGTGTAGGGATAGAAGGCACATACCTCAACATTATCAAAGCCATCTATGAAAAACCCACCGCAAATATCATTCTCAATGGAGAAAAACTGAAAGCTTTTCCGCTAAGGTCAGGAACACGGCAGGGATGTCCGTTATCACCACTGCTGTTCAATATAGTACTAGAAGTCCTAGCCTCAGCAATCAGACAACAAAAAGAAATTAAAGGCATCCAAATCGGCAAAGAAGAAGTCAAACTATCACTCTTTGCAGATGATATGATACTATATGTGGAAAACCCAAAAGGCTCCACTCCAAAACTGCTAGAACTTATACAGGAATTCAGTAAAGTGTCAGGATATAAAGTCAATGCACAGAAATCAGTCGCATTTCTTTACACTAACAACAAGACAGAAGAAAGAGAAATTGAGGAGTCAGTCCCATTTACAATCGTACCCAAAACCATAAGATACCTAGGAATAAATCTAACCAAAGAGGTAAAGAATCTATACTCAGAAAACTATAAAGTACTCATGAAAGAAATTGAGGAAGACACAAAGAAATGGAAAAATATTCCATGCTCATGGATTGGAAGAACAAATATTGTGAAAATGTCTATTTTACCTAAAGCAATCTACACATTTAATGCAATCCCTATCAAAATCCCATCCATTTTTTTTAAAGAAATAGAACAAATAATCCTAAAATTTATATGGAACCAGAAAAGACCTCGAATAGCCAAAGGAATATTGAAAAAGAAAGCCAAAGTCGGTGGTATCACAATTCCAGACTTCAAGCTCTATTACAAAGCTGTCATCATCAAGACAGTATGGTACTGGCACAAAAACAGACATATAGACCAATGGAACAGAATAGAGAGCCCAGAAATAGACCCTCAACTCTATGGTCAACTAATCTTCGACAAAGCAGGAAAGAATATCCAATGGAAAAAAGACAGACTCTTCAACAAATGGTGCTGGGAAAATTGGACAGCCACATGCAGAAAAATGAAATTGGACTATTTCCTTACACCACACACGAAAATAGACTCAAAGTGGATGAAGGACCTCAATGTGCGAAAGGAATCTATCAAAATCCTTGAGGACAATGCAGGCAGCAACCTCTTTGACCTCCACCGCAGCAACTTCTTCCTAGGAACATCGCCAAAGGCGACAGAAGCAAGGGCAAAAATGAACTATTGGGATTTCATCAAGATCAAAAGCTTTTGCACAGCAAAGGAAACAGTTAACAAAACCAAAAGACAACTGACAGAATGGGAGAAGATATTTGCAAACGACATATCAGATAAAGGGCTCGTATCCAAAATCTATAAAGAGCTTATCAAACTCAATACCCAAAGAACAAATAATCCAGTCAAGAAATGGGCAGAGGACATGAACAGACATTTCTGCAAGGAAGACATCCAGATGGCCAACAGACACATGAAAAAATGCTCCACATCACTCGGCATCAGGGAAATACAAATCAAAACCACAATGAGATACCACCTCACACCAGTCAGAATGGCTAAAATTAACAAGTCAAGAAATGATAGATGCTGGCGAGGATGCGGAGAGAGGGGAACCCTCCTACACTGTTGGTGGGAATGCAAGCTGGTGCAACCACTCTGGAAAACAGTGTGGAGGTTCCTCAAAAAACTGAAAATAGAGCTACCCTACGACCCAGCAATTGCACTCCTGGGTATATATCCTAAAGATACAAACGTGGTGCTCCGAAGGGGCACGTGCACCCGAATGTTTATAGCAGCAATGTCCACAATAGCCAAACTGTGGAAAGCGCCTAGATGTCCATCAACAGATGAATGGATAAAGAAGATGTGGTATATATACACAATGGAATACTATGCAGCCATCAAAAGACATGAAATCTTGCCATTTGCGACGACGTGGATGGAACTAGAGGGTATCATGCTTAGCGAAATAAGTCAATCGGAGAAATATAACTATCATATGATCTCTTTGATATGAGGAAGTGGAGATGCAAGGTGGGGGGGTTTGGGGGGAGGTAGGAAAAGAAAAAATGAAAAGATGGGATTGGGAGGGAGACAAACCATAAAAGACTCAATCTCAAGAAACAGACTGAGGGTTGCGGGGGGGAAGGGGGATGGGAGAGGGTGGTGGGGAAATGGACATTGGGGAGGGTATGTGCTATGATGAGTGCTGTGAAATGTGTAAACCAGACGATTCACAGACCTGTACCCCTGGGGATAAAAATACATTATATGTTTATTAAAAAAGAAAGCCATTTTGTAAAAAAAAAAAAAAAAAAAAAAAAAAAAAAAAAAAAAAAAAGAAGAGTGGACACCATGGGTGGGTGATGGGTAAGTGTGTGCAACTGCACCCCCACTTCTTACCATGCCAGCTGTCACCACCACCACCACCACCACCACTATCAACACCACCATCACTATTACCATCACTACCATCAGTATCACTACCATCAACACCAACACCAATGCCACCTCTACTATCACCATTACTACCACCAATACTATCAATACTACCACCACCACCACCATTACTATTACCACCACTATCACTACCACCACCATCAGCACAACCACCACCATTACATTACCATCATCAATACCAGCACCATCAATACCACCACCAATACCACCTCTACTATCACCATTAGCACCACCACCACCATCACCACCACCATCACCATCATCGCTACCACTACCATCATCACATCCATCACTGTCAATGTCATAACCACCACCACCAATCACCACTACCATCTCCACCACTATCACCACCATCACCATCACTATTACCACCACCACCACTATTACATCACTATCATATGATGCCTCTACTACTGCCATTACCACTGACAGAAGTATCAAGTGCACATGCTATACCAGGTGTTGTTCTGAGTGTTCTCTCATCTTATCTACCTCATTTAACCTTGACATTGACCCTGTGAGGTGGGCACTATGATAAGTCCGTTTTGAAGATAGCTTTAAAACCACTAGTTGTGTTCTAGATTTTAGGAATTTTAGCCCACCTATGCTTTTGAACTTTTTTGAAATTAATTCCTGAATCATAGTATTCAGGTCATGGCTTAGGTTTTGTTTTGTTTTGTTTTCATTTTTACTTATTTTTAAATTTCTTTTCAGTGTTCCAGAATTCATTGTTTATGCACCACACCCAGTGCTCCATGCAATACGTGCCCTCCTTGGTACCCACCACCAGGCTCACTCAGCCTCCCACCCCCTCCCCTCCAAAACCCTCAGTTTGTTTCTCAGAGACCAGGCTTTGTTTTCTTAATCATGTTCACCATGAGTCTTGTAGTCTTTTAGTTAATTATGAATAGTAGACCATGGTTTTCAAATAAAAGCACATTTAGCTGCAGATAGAAGAGTTTCCAGCAAAGTGCTAAAGCATATAAATGTTTAGTGTTGTATAACTCCTTAAAACTTAGGCAGCAACAGCCATTGCTTTGATAACTGTCCTTCACTCTTCTGTCTCTTGCTCTTGATGAAATTATATAGGATAAATAAAATTATGTGTTTAGAAACTTAACTTACGGTGGAACAGAAAAGTGAAGATGGTTTTTTTTTTCCAAAATTTTTTTATTTTATTTATTTATTTATTTATTTTTTATTTATTTTCAGCATAACAGTATTCATTGTTTTTTCACCACACCCAGTGCTCCATGCAATCTGTGCCCTCCCTAATACCCACCACCTGGTTCCCCCAACCTCCCACCTCCCGTGAAGATGGTTTTTGAAACAAAATGTTCTGATGTGAGTGCCAAATTCCTCTGTAACCTCCATTAATTCCTTCTACCTCTCTACAGCTACCATCATTTTTTACTTCACTCTTCATTCATGCCTTGACCAGTGTCTCTAATGTCTCTACATTCCTTTCTTTTTAGTCTCTTCCTGGATCTCAGACATTTCTCAGGCTACACATTCCCTCCCCCTCTTCATGTGCTGCATGTAGATTTTAGTTAAATTTGACCTTTAAAAATGTTGTATAGTTCTACAGGTCTTATAAAAAAACAGCAATGCTCTGCCTTACCCTTCCCATCTCCATGTCCTATTTCCCAAAGAAAATTCTTTCAATTTCTTCAGATGTTTCTTTGAGCATTTACCTCCATATTTCTAAAACAAGCTTACACAGCTCTTACTATTTCCGTTCCGGGTATTATATGTGAACTTCCTAAATCAAACACAAGGATTTACCTCCCTCTCAATCTTTTTCTTCTATTCTCTCAATATAATTATATTTTAATTGGGTTTGGCATTTTCATTATTATGTTAATAATATAATATAATATATATTATTATAGTTATATATATTGTATACAGTTATATATATAATATATAGTTACATATATTATATATTATAATTATTACATTATTATATATTATATTATGTTATATGTATGACTTATATATATTATATATTATAACTATATATTATATAACATATAATATAACTATATATTATATATGTAATTTAAGATATATCGTTACTATAATCTTTAGCTGAATAATTTAATGTACCATCCATCATATTTTCTTTCCTGAGTTCATAATTGTCTATCTTTTTCTGCTTAGGTTTTATGTACTTACCACTACTGTAATCCCAAAATTTCCACCCAAAGTGTATATGTCCCCAGTCCATTCAAATACCTCAAGTAATCTGTAGCTTCCTTCATTCTTGACATATTTCTCAATCCTCTTGCTTCACTAGGACGGCAGCACAACTTTCACCCTAGAGTGTCCATCTATCCCTCAGGTGGTCACTTAATATGTCTCCTAAGTTAAAGTTCCAAACTTTTGGGTCTTATATGGTCCTCTTTCTTGGTTAACTCCTTCATGTTGATGGGACATATCTTTGGATTCCTACTAAGGAAGAATACCTGGAAGGCATATTTTTTTGAGATTGTGTATTTTAAAAAAATTATTGTGTTATGTTAGTCACCATACAATAGGTCATTAGTTTTTAATGTAGTGTGCCAAGATTCATTGTTTACATATAACAACCAGTGCTCCATGCAATACATGTCCTCCTTAATATCCATCATCAGGCAACCACCACTACCCCAAAAAACCCTAGTTTGTTTCTCAGAGTCCACAGTCTCTCACGGTTTGTCTTTCCTCGATTTTCCCCCTTCACGTTTCCCTTTCTTCTCCTAATGTCCTCCGTGCCATTCCTTATGTTCCACAAGTAAATGAAACTCTATAATAACTGACTCTCTCTGCTTGACTTTTTTCACTCAGTATAATCTCCTCCAGTCCCATCCATGCTAATGTATCATCCTTTCTGGTGGCTGAGTAATATTCCATTATATATATGGACCATATCTTCTTTATCTATTCATCTGTTTAAGAGCATCTTGGCTTATTTTTGAAGATGCGTTTTTCTTAATTTTTACAATTGAATGGCAGTTTGGCTAGGTATAAAAATCTAGGTTGTGAATAATTATTTTCAGATTTCTTATATTTCTCATTATATTCAGATTTCTTATATTTTCAGATTTCTTATAAATGCATTTTCCCCAGATTTACTAATGGATAATTTACAGATAATGAAATTTATTCTTGAAAAGCGTAATTTTTTTGATTTTGGTAATTATATATAATTATGTAACCACAGCTACAATCAAGATATAGAATAGTTCTATCACTCTAAAGATTACACCTCTACAGTCAGTCCTCAGGAAACTACTGCTCAGTTTTGTGTCACAATAGTTTTGTCTTTTCCAAAATTTCATATAAATGGAATCGTACAGGTTATAGACTTTCATGTTTATCCTTTTTCACTTAGCATGATATTTTTGAATGTATATTGTTTTTGTATTAATATGTTATTCCTTTTTTATGGCTGAGAAGTATCCCACAATATATATGTACTGCAATTTGTCCCTTCACCAGTTGATGGACATTTTGTTTGTATCAGTTTTAGGATTTTATTAATCATTCTGCAACAAACACTTGCATACAAGTCTTTGTGTGCACCTATGTTTCTATTTCATCTCTTTCTCTGTGAGTGGGTGAGATTTCTGGGTCATATGGTAGGTTTGTGTTTAGTTTGCTAAGAAATGGCTAAACTGTTTTCCAAAGTGGCTGTGCTATTTACATTCCCACCAGCAATGTATAGGAATTTGGCTAATCTCACATCTTTGTCAACACTTGGTATTGTTTCTTAAGGTTTTTTTAAAGATGTTTTTCATTATATTACTGTCTCTACTGTTGCTGAAGAGAAATCACATACCATTTTGATTTTCAATCTTTTATCTGTGCCCTGGTATTTTTTGTTATGTATTAAGCTTTTATTTTTATTCCAGTATAGTTAACATTCAGTGTTGAATTAGTTTCAGGTGCACAAGATAGTGATTCAACTCTCCCATACAACACCTGGTGCACATCACAATAACTGCAGTCCTTAATCCCCATCACCTCTTTCATCCACCCCTTACCCAACCTCCCCTCTGTTGACCATCAGTTTGTTCTCTGTAGTTAAGAGTCTCTTTCTTGTTTTTTTTTTCTCTCTCTCTCTGTCTCTTTTTTCCTTTGCTCACTTGTTTTGTTTCTTATATTCCATATATGAGTGAAATCATAACATTTGTCTTTCTCTGATGGACTTATTTTGCTTAGAATAACACTCTCTAGCTCCCTCCATGCCATTGCAATTGGCAAGATTTGCTCTGGAAACTTTAAGGTCCTTCTCTGTATCCCAGTTTTCTGAAAATTTACAGTGATGTGCTTTGAGATACGTGTCTTTCATCCTTCTGTACAATTTGTTTAAAGCAGACTTTCCAACTGGAGCCTCATGTCCTTTAGCTCCTGGAAATTTTCCTAAATTATTTTTTTTATAATTTATTCTCTTCTGTTTCTCTCTGAATACATTTTTTAAAGCCTCTATTGTGTGAGAGTTGGCTTTCTAGAACAAGTCCTTCCATTTCATTTACTTTTCTTTCATACTTTCCATTTCTCTATCATTTTGTCTTACTAGCTTAAAGATTTTTTCAGTTTTGTCTTTCAGTATTTCTATTGTGCTCTCCATTTTGATCTCATATTTTTAGTTTCCAAGAGTTATTTTTTTGTTGTTTGAATATAATTGTTTTATAATCACACTCTATTGTTGATTTATTAAAACAGCATCTACCCATCTCTATCAGGATATTAATTGCAGCTTCTCCCCCCAGAGATAGATTATTATCCTTGCATCATCCTTATTTCCTTTTTGCTCTTTGTTTTGGAATTTGTCTTTTCTTTTCCTGCTACATCATTATTCTCAACAGGGCAGGTGTGGGAAGTGGAGGAGGAGGAGGGGCAGGAGAGGAAGAAGAAGAGGAGGGAATGAGGAAGAGGAGGACGATTTTATTCTCAGGCATATTTGGCAATATCTAGAGATATTTTCAGTTGTCACAGCTGGAGTGGGTGCTACCCCCTCTAAAGAGTAGAGGCCAGGGATGTTGCTAAATATTTTACAGGATGACCACCCCCCACCCTGAGGCAAAGAATTATTCAGCACCAAATGTTAATGGTGCAGAGGTTGAGAGTCCAGTGCTGCTGAATGCTTTTGTCAAATGTCTGGTGGTCCTTGGATGTCAGTTCATATTTAAAGTCCAACGCAGTACAAACTATCTATTGGCAGAGCTTGTTGACTGATGGATCCCACATAGAGAAATGTGGCTGGGTATTTTCATTGTTGTGTAGGTCATTGGCAGCGCTGAAGAGAAATCCTTAACTCTCCTGAGTATGAATGTGTAGGAGGCAGAGGAAGGATGGCAACCCATGCGCTCCCAGCTGAGGAGGGAGAGAGTCCCAGGGGTCTCAAGACTGAGTGTGTGAACTTATTTAATTCTTGTGTTTCTATCTATTCCCTGACCTCAGCTCTGCAGACCTTGCCTCTGTCTCAGTCTCTCCAGAGAATAAACCTTAACCTTCTGCTGGGTCAAGGAGGATGACTTCGGACATCACACCTTTACACAGACTTCTGATCCATGTCTTGCTTTTGGTGATAACTGGATCCCCCATTACTCCCCTGAGCTCTAACCTCAGCCCAGCCTCCCTGGGGTTCATCTTCTCTTTCAGAGTTGCCTCTGCTGCTTTTCCACAGCAGCTGCCATGCACCCTGGGAGTACTTCCTAAACATCCACCTCACTGCCAGCTGTTCCCTAAATTCTTAGTGGCTCATCCCACCTCCCGCCTGACTTCTCAGACTGAAGCCATTCCAATGTAAACCCCTGACTCCATTCCCCTTAAGGACAACATTTCTAAGCTGTACCATATCTCTCACTCCTGTATATGAAGAAATATCTATTTCCTTGAAAAGGCACACCATCAACCCTATGCGGGATCAACTCCTCTGGCCTCTTAGGAAGGGCGCCCCACATTTTCACTTTTTTCTTGAATCCTTAATTTCACTCTCCTCATAGCCTCCCTTTTCCCTGACATGACACAGTTAGGTGTTTAAAAATGACCCTGGTGTTTCCTAAGACTCCTATCCTTCCCTTAATGACCAAATTTCTTTTTACAAATTGTCTGCACTACTTAAAAACACTTAGCCAACTGGTATGTGCTGACCGGCCCTCACTTCTGTCCCTCCACATCACTGAGGATAGTTTTGCCTTCACCTTCTGAGAGAACTCCATGCTTTTCCTCCCTCTTGTCACTGCTTCTTTCTTCTCCTTCTTTTTGCTGATTTCTTCTGTCTCCTCTACTGAGTCTTCCTCTTACACTAGTACTAACCAAATACCTACACTAATGCTCAGAGCAACCCCAGGATAAACTTATTTATACCCATGGCTTCTCTCAGTTGAATTTCAAATCTCCATCACCAGCTTCTTGGTTTTAAATGCTCAGACTCTATATAAAGCACATCTGAGAGAAGTAACTCTTTGATTTTAGATTATGTTGGAGGAAGAAAGATGGTAGCCCAAAATCTTGCTGTAGTGACTTGATTCATATGGCAGTATACAGAGGGCCATCAACCTCCTGGGCTCACCCCATCAAGGGTCTAAGCAGCCTCCCACCTCAGCTAAAAAGCCAGTATTTTTGCTCTTCTTCCACACTAAATCCTTATTTACCCTGTCTTAATTTGGGGCCTTTTTTACACCTAAACTATTCACATCTGTTTCCCAAATTACTCTGAAATTACTTTTTATAGTGCACCTGTAGCTTGACCAAAGAAATATGTTCAGTTCAAAATGAAAGCATAATTTTGTTTATTCTGTGACTTGGAGCACAAAGGAGTAAGGCAAACCTCCTGTGAAACCCACACTCGCTCACACACTCATTATGCTGACCCTGGATTGAGTCTTGTGGCTTAGGTTGTTGGCCCTGGCTCACACTGTAATCACCTGGGGAGCTCTTGAAGCATGACATTGTTCAAGCCCCACCCCAGATCAATTACGGGCCTTGGGCATCAGTACTCTTACAAAGCTTGTTCATGTGATGCCAACGTGCTGCCAGAGCTGGGAGCCATGGTTTCAGCTGTTTTTTTTTTTTTCTTTGTCCAGCTTTTATTCTTTTTTGGATAACACTCAAATCTTACTGTAGTGGCTCTCAAACTTGAGTGGATGTTAAGACTCTCCTGGAGAACTTATTAAGCAAGATTTCTGAGCCTTGCCCTCAGAGTTTCTGATTCAGGAGATCTGGCTAGGCCCAAGAATTTCCATTTCTGACAAATTCCCAGGTGATGATGATGCTGGCCTGAGGATCACACTTTGAGAACCATCGCCTTACTCCACCTAAGAACATGAGTCTTTTGGAGTCTGCTTCTCAGCATCAGGCTGATCCATAGTCTCCATGTTGGCATTAATAGTCCCACATCTTGGAAAATCCCTCAGTCTCAAGAAAACTGAAACAGGTGGTTGCCAAAAAGATATGTCCCCATCCTAACCCCCAGAACCTGTAACTATGATTTTATTTGGGAATAAAAAGAGGGCCTTTGTAGATGTAATTAAGAGTAGTCTTGGGATGAGGAGATCATGCTGGATTATCTGGGTGGGCCCCAAATCAACGACAAGTGTCTAAAATAATGAGGTGGAGGGAAATTACAGAGAGAAGAGAAGGCCATGTGGCTACAGAGGCCGAGATTGGAGAAATCAGCCACAAACCAAGGACTGTCCTGGGGCTACCAGAAGCTGGAAGAAGCAAGGAAAGAATTCTTCTATGGAACTTTGGACTTCTCTGAAACTGTGAGGGAATACATTTCTCTTGTTCTTAAGCTACCGAATTCATGATAAGTTATGACAATAGCTGCAGGACATTGATAGAGTGGCCTTAACCACTGTTCCTCTACTGGGGGTGTTTCTTGTCTCTTGTGCCCATAAAAAGTGAGCTATTCTGGAAAATACATTGCCTCCACAAAGACTGGCTGATTGACTAATGAGTCTGTTAAAATGCTTCCCAGAAAGAACAGGCTAGAAGCCAATGGATTGCAGCTAATCTGATATATTAAAAAGTTCTGAAGATTATCTCTAGTAGGTCATTAAACAGCAAATGATGTAAATAGAAAATCTAATAATACTCAATGTGCTACTTTGTTATGCAAGATATGGCAGCCCAACAATTGTGGGCCTCCTGTCAGAAATGTTCTGGAGCAATTGTGCCTGGGAACAAAAAAGAGAAGCACGTGGAGAGCTTGGAGAGTGCCAGCATGTCCTCGACCAGTGGGAAAGTCCTTCCAGACCAGAGTCAGGGATTGAAGGGTTTTCTGTGTTCAGGGAAGGTATTGGCACCTTTGCATCATTAGGCCGCATAGAGACACAGCCCAGGTGAGAGGTCTGGGACACTGAGGGGCACGACTTGTCAACTCCATGTCACTTCTCAAGGCTTTATTCATAGTGTTTGAAAGAGGAAGGTTAAGATACATCTAGAAAGCTCCAGGAAGGGCAGGTTTTCTTGCAACAGTCTTTGGATCCCATGCCCTGGGCTGGTTCTATTCTGGAAAACTGGTGTGGGTCTGTGTGGGGTCCACTGGCTTCTTCTGAGGGGTCTCTGGCTCCTACATCCTTGTTGAGGTATGAGTCGTGGTTTTCCTGATATTCAACTTCTGGATTACCCTGTGAATGTACCACTGTGTAAACTCTCTTGTCCAGGTTGCCCATACTGGTATATGTCTGGCATATACTAGGATGTGTTATGCTTTTTCTGTTTTTTTTTTTTAAAGATGTCCATCCATCGTCTCATGTATATTCTTCTGCATGCTGTGATTACTAATTATTTAAGGACAATAATCGGGCCATCTGCTTTTTCTTACTTTCAAAACACCCAGATTTGGCACCAGCACACAGTGGGATCGTATCTGACATAGATGCATTCACAATCCTGACTATTTTTTTTATTATTATTACTAAATTTGGTTCAGCTGTGAATTGAATGGGGCCACTGGATGGGCCTCAAAAGGTGGCTAAATGTTCTAGAACACAAGGATAAAGGATCAACACAGCAGGCGGGGGAGAAGATGATAGAAGATAGAAGATGATAGAGCCAGGGGCAGAGCCCAATACCCAGCATCTTTGCAAACATTCAGTGACTATGTATTGAATGAATGCTGCCTGAGGGAATTAACAGTGTCTAACATATTGTAACAGAATACTTTGTGGGTGTTTTTGCATCCAGAGAGAATCTGTTTGGAAACTCTGCAATGCCTTTTCTTATGGGACTGACTTCTTTTCTAAGACCGCAGAGGAGAGACTCTCAGTTACATTTAGCGTCATGTTCAACCCAAGACATAACCAGCCCATAGGCCCAAAAATGTGTTTGAAAGCTGGTGTTCTAACCTAAAATAATCACATGAATGTCCATTCTAGTCTCCAGTGTTTGCACTGTACGTTGTGCAGGGAGGAAGGTAACCAGTCTTTAGGGAAGATGTGTCATGTGTGTTTCATTACTTTATTTCCAGCTCCTTCTAAAT
This sequence comes from Martes martes, assembly GCF_963455335.1. NCBI lineage: Eukaryota > Metazoa > Chordata > Mammalia > Carnivora > Mustelidae > Martes > Martes martes. The sequence goes on along the minus strand of NC_137888.1, from coordinate 5,408,485 downwards.
CTGGGGCTCAGGGTCCTCTTGCACTACCCTCAAACATACTGGCCTAGAACTAACTGTAAGGAGTTGCATTAAAATAGTGATTTTAAAAAGGAAGGAAGTGATAAACATAGTTTGTAACGTGGAAAGATGTAAGATCTAATACTTAACTCTCCCAGCTAACTCTACAGCTAGTGTTGCAGCAGGAACTCACAGAAAACATAAAGTGCTTCTTGCTAAAAATAGAAGCAGTTTGTCCAGATACAACAGGCTAGTGTGACAGGCTTTGCAACTTTTTTTTTTCTTTTTCTTCTTCTTTTTTTTTTTAATCAAGAAAGAATTGTTAGTAAGCTACAATGCTTACTAACTTACTAACTCCTCCTGTTAAACACTGGCCATGTTTTCTTAGATATTGTTCTGTGCTTCTGAGATACTCTTATGAGCTTACTAGTGCCTTTGAATCTTGGAAACACAAGCCAATGTCATGTACATGAAATTAAACTCAGAGAAAAGTTTTATTTTGGTTTGAGCACTTTCAATAAACATTGAAAAATATATTTTTAAAAATAAGTTCTGACCCTGAGGAGTTAATAATATGTGATAGGATAAAGCCAAAGAGAAATAGTATCTAAAAATCATGTGAGCCTGCTAACTCTGTCCTGGATTTTAAAAGTACGTGTGGGCACTCACTTTATTTTATTTTATGTTTTTATTTTTAATTTTTTTTTACTGTGCTATGTTAGTCACCATACAGTACATCATTAGTTTTTGATGCAGTGTTCCAAGATTCATTGTTTGCCTATAACACCCAGTGCTCCGTGCAGTCTGTGCTCTCCTTAATACCCATCACCAGTCTCACCCACTCCCTCACCCCCTTCCTTTTAAAACTCTGTTTGATTCTCAGAGTCCATAGTCTCTCGTGGCTTGTTTCCCACTTTAAAGACCTTCCTGGTATGAAACTAAGTTTCATGAAGAAAAGTAGTATTTCCAAGGGTCTCAGAATTAAGTTTGCCTAAGGAGGAAGACATTCCCGTGTATGTGTGATTAAGTCAGAAGGCCCAGTTGGAAAGGCATTTACCATACCTTCCACTCGTTACCTGACTGTCCAAGTCCATCCCTAGAATACTTGCACACTGAGTTTGCACAGACTGCCTCCCATGGGTGTAGACCACCATCAGGTGAACCCACAGCATGTTTAACTAACAGGTCCAGGTCAGGGGGATGTTGTGGGGCCATGAGTGGTGCTACACAAGTATTCTTGTTGCGTTTTCCAGGCCACCCTTCCTCCAAGTCATTCCCAAAACTTGCTTCTATCAATGTTGATGTTTATGGAGAAGCTGAGCTGTCACGTTGTGTTGGATGTTCTTACTTGCTTCGTTTTTTGAAACATGCTGACCTGATGTTTTCCACCTTGAATTTCAAGAGCCAGGTGGATGTTTTTTAGAAGTTCGAATTCCCTAAGTGTGTATGTTATCTTTAGCTGGGGCTCAAAAAGAAAATAGGAAAGCACTTATAAAAGGGAGGCTTTTCAAAGAATGTTATTTCTATACTTTTATTTTTAACAGTTTGAGTAGACATTTAAAAAGACTCTTTCATGTCAGCAAGGGAGCTTACAGAATAAAACTTTTCTTAAAAATTAGAACTTTTGTAAAAATCCCAGAAAAAAACCACAACAAATTTCACTTAGGGCAGGAAACAGAGGAGCAGAGATGAAGTATAGGACAAAGTATATGGGTCTGACCTGGGTCCTTTCCTCAGTTTGAGAGCAATCAGTAATTTTGGCTTTAGTCTTTTATCTTTTGACATCAACAATCTTTATTTTCATTTCATTTCAGAAACTGTCACTCATGGATCTTTTTCTGGATCTTACAACCTGAAGGAGGGCAAATTCTTCACCATGGCTACAACCTTTGGTCTTTCCCACTGCCTCCCTCAGAAGATTCTTTTTCTCTTTATCGAACCAGTAGTTCTGTAACTAGTAGACTGGTTCTTCTCATTCCACCAGCAATCTCTCCCCCAAATGCCACGCTTGGTCTGGGTTAGATGACCAGCCATTCCAACTGTTCTCTCACTAATGTCAGTTTCAGTGTATGCTTCTATTTCCTCATCGCTCATGTGGTTTTTGCTCAACATGGATTAAATTCTAGTGCATACATGCATGTGTGTGTGTGTGTGCGCCTGTGAACATGTATGTGTTTTTATAGCCTTGATGTTGAACTTTCAGATGCTACTGGAGAAAGATACTCAATACCACAAAATTGTCTTATGTAATCCTAGCTGAAGTCTATGGTTACCTGGTATTTCTTATCATTTATTTTATTTTTATTTTTTTGAGATTTATTTACTTTTTTTAGAGAGAGAGAAAGAGAGGGAGTGGTGCTTGAATAAGGGGAGGGGCAGAGGGAGAAGGAGAGAATCTCAAGCAGACTCCCCACTGACAGTGGAGCCCCACGTGGGGCTAAGTCTCATGACCGTGAGATCATGACTTGAGGCAAAACCAAGAGTCAGACACTCAATGGACTGAGCCACCCAGGCGCCCCTTGTCATTTGTTTTGGTTAATTCCTTAGAGGACTGCTTACAGTGTCTTCAAGTCTCAGACTGACTCCTTAAACTTCATTCTCTGATGGTGAACTGTGTCCTGCCCTGCTGAGAAGATAGGGCTGTATAAACTCTCCCTTACTCTTGGCTTTTCAGACCTGCATATCACAATTATATTTCATCTATTGCTCCCTTCTCTTTTGCTAATATGCCAGAAGATGGAATAAATCTCCCCCTTTTTCACTGCTGGAAAATTCTCAGCCATTGTTTCTTTGAGATGACTTCTGCTTAATTTCCCCTCTTTCTTCTCTTCTTTGGGACACAAGCACAGGTATGGTGGACTTTCTGAGAGTAGCCATGTGTCATTTAGGTTCTTAATTTTTTTTTCTTGCTATTTTTTTTTCTTTCCGCAATTTGGGTGGGTTCTAGCTCTTCTCCCAATGTGTTAACACTTGTTCTGTGTGTCCAGTCTGCCATTAAACCTGTACACTATTATCACAACTTCAGACATTATGCTTTTTCAATTTTAGATGTTCATTGATTATTGATGAACTTGAGTTCTCCTGCAAAATTCTCCACCTTTTGGTCTGTATTATTATTATTTTCTTCATTTAAAGAAAAATATTAATCAAGTTAAATCCTTGTTTTCTGTCCCTAGTATGTAGCTTGTCTGTGTTTCTGTTTCTATTGAATGTTTTTTCTATTGATTACTGGTCATTCAATCTTCCCTCTTTGCATATCTAATTTTTAAATTCATACTGTATTATAAAAAATAGTACATACTACAGTTGATGTTATCTTCCACCAAAAAGACTTGTTCTTTCTTTTTTGGGCAGGAAGGATGAGGGGTTGATAACTTTACACAATCAGGATTGAGTCAGTTTGGTGTTGAGTGGCAGCTGTAGTTAAGACTCAGTTTATATCTGATTCATTACTGTTTCAGGCTTTGACTGAGAGCATAATTGTTCTTTTTCTCAGCCTTGAAAAACAAGAAAGTTCAGTTCTGCCCTTCAGAGATATTCAACTTAGTTCTTTAACTTCACACACAAACACACACACACACGTATATATAATATATAATAACAAATATAGTTATATATGTCATTTATACATAACATTTATAATATATATTATATAATTATAATATACAATTATATGTATATGATTATATTATAATTATATAATATATAATATTATAAATGCATGTATTAAATAGTATTATATATGATTATAATATTATATATATCATATATATTATTTATCTTTTTCTGCAAAACACATCACCTCAGACATAGAAGCTTAAAACAACAAACATTGTTACCTCAGTTTCTGTGAGACAAGAGTTTGGGAGCAGGTTAGCTAGGCAGTTTGGCTGAGGGTCTCATGAAGTTGCCGTCAAGGTGTTGGCTGGGGCTGCCATCAGAATGAAGACTGGATCAGAGCTGGAAGATTCACCTGCAAGCTGTGGCTCACTTCACTTCACTTGGCTGCTGTGCCCTTTCCTCCTGTTTGGATATTGACCAGAAGCCTCATTTCCTCACCACGTGACCTCTCTATGGGGCACTTATGTGTTGTTATGACATGTCAGGGGGTTTTCCCCAGAATGAATGATTCAACAGAAAGAGGAAGGTGGAAGTCACATGTCTTTATGACCTGGCCTCAAAAGCCATTCTCCATCACACCTACCACATTTTATTCCTTAGAAATGAGTCTCTAAACGGAGCCCACACTCAAGGAGAGAAAATTATCTCTACTGAAGGGAAGGGTATTGAAGCATCTGTGAACACACCTTCAACCACCACACCTCCAACGAGCATCATTAGAAACCTGGCACATATATTGAGGGACGATCTCTCTTGTGTTTGAGGCAGACTCTCTGAAACTCTTTGCTTTTTTAGCATCGAGAGAATGCAAGAGAATTTGTTTTGTTGTCTAGAGTGTGTGGCCTGAAGCCTCTCACATGGTCCAAAACTCAGAGTATGTCCCGAGGTCCCTCTCCATTCCCATTTGTCACCGCAGTCTGCTGTGCTGCTGGAAGCCCAGCTCTTTCTCTTTCTTCTGATGGAAACCCTCTGTGGATCCTGACCACAAGCAGCCACCAGGAATGGGAAGTGCTCTGGGGGAATAGTGGATGGCCATCATCACACCATCTCTGAGGGACTCCTCTGTGTTTGGAATCTTAGTTCATTAGTCCCTCATATTGCTTCCACAGTTCTCAGATGCTTTATAAACACAATTTTGTAATTTCTTCACTTTTTTGTGGTTGTTGCAGTAGAAGCATTGGCCTGCCATGACTGCTACAACCCACCCTGAGGCAGAAGCTGTTCTCTTCTTTTAGAAGAAAATGTCTCCGTTTGTTTTCTTGTTTCTGTGTCCTCTGGGGTCTTGCTCCATGAAGTATACGTTCTTTCCCTGGAATCTCTCTTTGCTCCTGTTCTTTACAGACAAGCAGCTTTATGTCTTTGCTTTCTTGAGTGAATCTAGTCTTTGCAGCCCTGACATCCCTTTGAAACCAACCTCCAACTCCCCTTCCACTCTAGTGTTGGAGTTCCTTTGCTTCATCTCCCATTTGGGTCCTTACCCTCTGGTTTCTCAAAGCCCCCATAAAGTCCTGTAGAGACCCGACCCCTCTAGTGACCTTGTCACAAAGCCCAGAGGCTTCTTCTCAGTTGGCCCCACACCCAAACATGCAATAGCGTCTACTGTTAAAAACCACTGTTCTTTGGCGTTTCCCTTGATGCACTCTGTTTTGGTACATCTTCTGACCCTGCTGTGCTCTTTTCTCTCATTGTTGCATGTTCCCTCTGAATTTCACTAAAATCCAGAGCTTGCCCTTCCATTTCTATTTGAGTGATCCCCCCATTTCACTTCTGTTAACTCTTACCTTTCCCTTGGGACACTAACCAGATTTCAAGTGCTTATCAGACATCTTCCTATGACTAGCCCATTATTACCCTAAATATAGTATTTTGACTTGAAATTTTATTTTCAGAATCTCTGTTTATTCTTCAAGACTCAGCTCATGCTTCCCTTCCACCTACATCTTTCTGTGGTCCCATAGGCGACATGGTATGGGGTGAGCAGGTTTCTCTGTGCTCCCCATGAGACTCTGGCATGGCATTCACACTCCACGCTGCATCACCTGCTAGCTGTCTGTCTTGCTTCCTTAGAGTACTGGTTCTCAACTTGGGGGAGTGGGTCACACTATTCCCTTAGCCCCTAAGGAATGTGACAATGTATGGAGATGTTGTATGTGGACTCTTCGGACACTGCTATTGGCATCTAAGGAGTAAGGGGCAGGGATGTCCTGAGCATCTTCTAGTACACAAACCAGCCCCATAACAAAGAAACCCAGTGTCTACAGCTGAGAAGCCACTCAACACTATCAGTCTTTTAGAAAATAGTGACAGGTTTTCCTGTCTGTGAACCCACAGTGCTTGACTCACTGTGTGCACTCACTAAATGTCTATGAAATGCCTGAAAGAAAAGAAACTCATTAAATACACTCTGATGAAGCAAATTGGAGGAAATTGGAGGGGAAGATGAACCAAGAGAGACTGTAGACTCTGAGAAACAAACTGAGGGTTTTGGAGGGGATGGAGGTGGGGGTTGAGTGAGCCTGGTGGTGGGTATTATGGAGGGCACGTATTGCACGGAGCACTGGGTGTGGTGCATAAACAATGAATTCTGGAACACTGAAAAAAATAAAATTAAATTAAAAACATACACTCTGCTGCTTTATCTTCTTTTCTAGGTTCTATAGTACCTTATTCTCTTTTTGTTTTCTAAAATCTTTTTTTTTCCTTTTTGTGTACTAAAATCTTATGCATGGTTCAATGCGAACACTAGGAGCAGTCCACGAGATCTGTCCTGTCTCTGCAGGACTCCTCTCTCTTCCACATGCTCCCAAAGCAATGCACCGGGAACCATCATCCCTCTTCTGGAGAAGTACGTGTATTTGCTTCCATTGTCACCTCCCTCAGGGATTCCTAAGTCCCCTGGGAGCAGGGTTGGCTAACTGGTCTTTTTAGAGTGCTCCTAGCACAGTGTCTCCGGAGAGTGGGGCTGTGTTTCATCCTGAATAAACTGACTCATGATGCCAAATGGCCCTGAGTCTCTCTCAATCTGGGAGTCCTTCTTGGACTGGGAAGGACTGGGACTGGGAGTCCATGCCACATCCCCTAAAATGATGCAGAAACCAATGGATTATTTGAACTTCCTGATTGGTGTCCTCTGTTTTCTGATGATAAAGGCCTAATTTGGGGCACTTGTGTGGCTCAGTCAGTTAAGCATGTGCCTTTGGCTCAAGGTCATGGTCCCAGAGTCCTGGGATCCAGCCCTGCATCATGCTCCCTGCTCAGTGGGGAACCTGCTTCTCCTTCTCCCTCTCCCCCACTCATGTTCTTGCACAATTTGCTCTCTCTCTTTAATAAATAAAAAGAAAAATCTTTAAAAAAGGCCTAATTGGGAACTGGTAGGTTGGTGATACCCTATAGTATTTATTAAATAAATTCCAACAAAAGGACTTCTAAAAACATCTTGTTTAACAACAGCATCACTGGAATTAATACATTGTCTTTCTGTAATGATGGACAGTTTGTCTTTTAGTATATAAATATCAGTATGTTTGCAGAAAGAAAATAAAGCATATCACTGAACAGTCACACCTGGCTTACAGCCCTGAAGGTAGCAGGATATTGCCATCCCAAAATATGCCACTTTGGTATAGGGATTATTCTGAACTAAAGACAGAACAGATATAAGAAAATCTCTCTGCCCTCACCCAGTTGTCTAAAAGGAAGACATAGATCTGTAAAGATGTCCACTCCTGCACTTGTTACAAGGAAGGACAGAAGTTAACTCCTGGAGACAACTCTGGACATTTACTAACCCTATGATGACCCCAGAGGAATCTACATAGCAAGTTTTACCAGATAGCCCTATTTTTCTTTTCTTTTTTTTTTCTTTTTTGATTTTTTACTTCTTTTCAGCATAACAGTATTCATTGTTCTTTCACCACACCCAGTGCTCCATGCAATCCGTGCCCTCCCTAATACCCACCACCTGGTTCCCCCAACCTCCCACCCCTGCCCCTTCAAAACCCTCAGGTTGTTTTTCAGAGTCCATAGTCTCTCATGGTTCACCTCCCCTTCCAATTTCCTCAACTCCCTTCTCCTCTCCATCTTCCCATGTCCTCCATGTTATTTGTTATGCTCCACAAATAAGTGAAACCATATGATAATTGACTCTCTCTGCTTGACTTGTTTCACTCAGCATAATCTCTTCCAGTCCCGCCCATGTTGCTACAAACGTTGGGTATTCATCCTTTCTGATGGAGGCATAATATTCCATAGTGTATATGGACCACATCTTCCTTATCCATTCGTCCGTTGAAGGGCATCTTGGTTCTTTCCACAGTTTGGCGACCGTGGCCATGGCTGCTATAAACATTGGGGTACAGATGGCCCTTCTTTTCACTACATCTGTATCTTTGGGGTAAATACCCAGTAGTGCAATTGCAGGGTCATAGGGAAGCTCTATTTTTAATTTCTTGAGGAATCTCCACACTGTTCTCCAAGGTGGCTGCACCAACTTGCATTCCCACCAACAGTGTAAGAGAGTTCCCCTTTCTCCACATCCTCTCCAACACATGTTGTTTCCTGTCTTGCTAATCTTGGCCATTCTAACTGGTGTAAGGTGTTATCTCAATGCGGTTTTAATTTGAATTTCCCTGATGGCTAGTGATGTTGAACATTTTTTCATGCGTCTGATAGCCATTTGTATGTCTTCATTGGAGAAGTGTCTGTTCATATCTTCTGCCCATTTTTTTATATGATTGTCTGTTTTGTGTGCATTGAGTTTGAGGAGTTCTTTATAGATCCTGGATATCAGTCTTTTGTCTGTACTGTCATTTGCAATATCTTCTCCCATCCCGTGGGTTGCCTCTTTGTTTTGTTGACTGTTTCCTTTGCTGTGCAGAAGCTTTTGATCTTGATGATAGCCCTATTTTTCATTGGTTTCTCCATATCTTTACCTTCCCAGAATTTGGCACCTCTAGAAGCTGACGTCCTTTTCCTATATTTTATCGCTTCTCTGAGAATGTGTTGTTCTCTTGTTTAAATGCTATAGATGCCCAAGTTCTAATGATCCCTTTGAGTTCCTCATTGCTGGGTACTCTTATGTGTACATACATAGCATGTATTAATAAGTTTCTGTCTGTTTTTCTCCTGTTAATTTTTTTTTTTTTTGGTCAGTCTAATTTACAGCATTCCAGGAACCCAAGATGGGCAGAGGAAAAGGTACCCTATTGTACCTCCAAACCATCATGAATAAGTTTGGAGATAAGGCCGCTTATTTAAAAAGACCTGTGGGCTGGCATGAGGCATAGAGCAAGGAGCAGCAGCTCTTTCAAAGACAGACCCATCCTTCTTGCCATTGCCAAATTCTTGCTCTTTGATGGTGGGTTTGAATTTCTGAAATTGTCTAAAATCATTCAGAGTTGAGAACAGAGAGCAAAGAGAGCCATGCTCCTTCTCTAACTCACCCTCAAGTTAGAAATGGGGCTTAGATAAAACATTGAAGCCTGAATTTCTGGAGTCACTTATAAACAAGTTCATAAAGCCATTCCAACATTGCTTTATACATTCCAGCACCACCGAACACCTTCCAGTGACTCCAGGTAGCTACTCAGAGTCTCAAACTCATGCTGATATGTAAACGCAGTTGGTGGAAATCCAAGCTAGTACAGGTACTCTAGAAAACAGTATGGAGGTTCCTCAAGAAGTTGAAAATAGAGCTACCCTAGGACCCAGATATTGCTTTACTGGGTATTTACCCCAAAGATACAGATGTAGTGAAACAAAGAGGCACCTGAGGCCCAATATTCATAGCAGCAATGTCCACAATAGCCAAACTGTGGAAGGAGCAGATATGTCCTTCAACAGATGAATCGGTAAGGAAGATGTGATATTACACACACACTCACACACACACACACACACACACACACACACTGGACTATTACTCAGCCATCAGAAACTATGAATATGTACCATTTGCATTGATGTGAATGGAACTGGAGGGTACTACACTAAGTGAAATCAGTTGGTCAGAGAAAGACAATTATCATATGGTTTCACTCCTACGTGGAACATAAGAAATAGTACAGAGGACCATAGGGGAAGGGAGGGAAAACTGAATGGGAAGATATCAGAGAGGGAGACAAACCATGAGAGACTCTTGACTTTGTGAAACAAGCAGGATTCTGGAAGGGGAGGTGGGTGTGGGGAATGGGATAACTGGGCTTTGGGAGTTGTATGCAACTGGGTGTTGCACTAGGTGTTATATGCAACTGATGAATCATTGAACACTACATCTGAAACTAATTACTGTATGTTGGCTAACTGAATTTAAATTAAAAAAACAAATTCTGTCATGATCTCATTATCTGTTAATCATAACTTCTTTTGAAAGTGTGTTTAAAGACCTTGTGAAGAGACGATGGGTCCTACTTTATCAGAAAAGACTAGAATATTCAGAAGACTGGGGAAAAAGAACATTCAACATCCTTTTCCTGAATGACTCCTTGAAATACTTTTATTACTTTAAATCATGGTGTCTCTGTTCTGCCTCTGGCTAGGAAACTTCCAGGCATCTTAGATTAGGTTTTCTGTGCTTCCAACACAAGCATATCATTGGGGAGCTAAATTACATTTAGAAGTTGCATTTTTATTTTGATGATATATAGTTGATTGACTTCGCACTCAATTTAATAGAGTAATCATCTTGCTCCCGAGTGGCTATGACATGCTCAGTGCCTGAGGCCATGAGCCAGAACCTAGATCTGGTATAAGAAAGTCATCAAGTTTTTTCACAGAGCAAAGAAAGAGAATAGATTCTCTGCTCCACACCCTCCAGCCCCACCAGCTGTTTTGAACTCATTTTCACTGGGATTCCAAAATTAATGAATTGTCTTTTCCAAGACAATAATATGTTTGTACAAATTGAAGTGTCCCGAGTGCCCAAAATAGGTGTTTGTTTTGCCTTTGGGTAGGCATGGGGTGTAATGTTGCATAGTTTCATCTTCGTTTTCAAAATACACACACACATATACACACACACACACACACACACACACACACACAGCAAATTGTGATGAAAAATTCTAGAACATCTAATTCCACAGTGCTGGGGTTGGATTACAGGATATAACACAGTTCTGTCTTGACTTAAAATTTACAGCTCATAGTTTTTGTTTTATTTTTCAAAACAATCACTGGGGGTGGGGAGGGAGTAACTCACTAGAGATGAGAACATGACCAGGCTAGGCTTCAGAGTCAGTCTTTGACTCAGATCATCCACCCACTTCATTATAAGGGTGTTTCTCAAACTCAAATACTGGACAGACCCCTGTACGACACTTGTATAGGAGAATCCTTCTTTTTATTTTTTTTTTTAAGATTTTATTTATTTATTTGACAGACAGAGATCACAGGTAGGCAGAAAGGCAGCCAGAGAGAGAGGAAGGGAAGCAGGCTCCCTGCTGAGCAGAGAGCCCGATGCGGGGCTCGATCCCAGGACCCCGGGATCATGACCTGAGCCGAAGGCAGAGGCTTTAACCCACTGAGCCACCCAGGTGCCCCTAGGAGAATCCTTCTTAAAAGAAATGCACAAGTGAAATACTTCCATCTTGGTGATCACCTGGTCTAATAACATCATAAATCCAGAGGCTAGCATGAGCATCCAGGATTTTGGACTATGCTCATGCCTTTGAAGGTTAACATCAAAGTGAGAACACACAGTGGACAAGAAACATAGGATTATAGCATTTGAGGGTTCTCTGTGAATCCGGGGACTCCAAGACTAAAAAAAATCATGACTTATGACAAAGAATTTTTTTAACTTTCTTGAGTGAAGATGTAGAATTTACATTTGAATATGCAAGCTTTGGCAGAGAGTGTGAGTCTTAGTCCTCAAACCCAAACATGGAAGCAATGCAGCCTTGTTTACATACGTTTATCCTAAGCCCATGAAGATGGTGATAGTGGAAGGTCCTAGTTCATTAGACATAATCACTGGCAGGTCAGGGTTTCCTCTGGTGATTCAGGGTCTTCTCTTCTCCCTAAAGTGGTGAGTCTATTTCAAGGGTGGTAGGTTTAGGAAGTTAAACAAGATAGGAGGAAAGGGGCATCTTGGTTTTGGGTGTCATGGTCTACTCTTGTGAGCTTCTGAGATCTCCATGTTCCATTTGGTTAGGGGTCACTGGTCCACCTAGGTCTTTCTACAGGGAGCACTCAGCAGGTGTTTTTGTCCTCTGCTTTGTCATCACCTGAGTGATCCTCAGCAAGGACGATATGATAGTTAATTTTGTGTCAACTTGACTGGGCTAAGGGTTGCCCAGATAGCTGGTAAAACATTATTTCTGGGTGTGTCTATGATGGTGTTTCCAGAAGAGACTGACATTTGAGTCAGTAGACTGAGTAAAAAGATCTGGCCTCTCTAAGGTGTGGGGCACCACACAATCCACTGACAGCCTAAATAGAATAAATAGAACAAAGGACAAATTCTTCCTCTTTTTGGGACATTCATTTTCTCTTGTCCTTAGACATCAGCTCCCCTGGTTCTGTGGCCTTTGGACTCTGGGGTTTCCACCTGTGACCCCTGCCCTATCTGGTTGAGACTTGAACTGAATTATTCCACCTACTTTCCTGGGTCCCTGGCTTGCAGACAACAGATTGTGGAACTTTTTAGCCCTCATAACCACAGGAGCCAATTCCCATAATACATCTGTTCTTATATATATCTCTATTTATCTTACTCTCTGGGGAACCTAGCTATTATAGATGGGACACTCTCGTCTTATGCAGAGGTTTGTGGGCCTATCCCAGCTGTCACTTCTTCTGCAATACACTACCTGGGATGGGCAAAAAGCTGCAGATGTTGGTCCCCAGAAGAAGCAAGGCACAGGACACCTCTGCTCCTGGGTCCCTAAACTTCTCCAGGTGGGGAAGGCACATTTGTCATTCTCCCCTTGTGTAGATCAGGGTTCTTCAAAGAAACAGAGCCAAGAAGATCTTCCATAGATAGATGAGTAGATATCTAGCTAGATAGAGATTTATTTGAAGGAATTGGTTCATGTCATTGCATAATTGTGAGGACTACAAAGTCTGAAATCTGTAGATTAGGTCAACAAATTAGAATTCAAGTGAGTTGATATTAGAGTCCTCAGTTCAAGTCACATAGGGCAGCAGGCTGAAATTTCAGGCAAAATTCCTAGGCTGCAGACTCAATTTTGATTTCCTTCCTCTCTGGGAAAGCCCCAATATTTGCCTGGAAGGCCTTCAACTGATTAGATGAGGCTCACCCACATTGTAATTGGCTTTATTCAAAGTCTGTGATTTAAATGACATTCATATCTACAAAATATCCTCATAAGAACACCTAGGCTGGTGTTTGACTGCAGCACTGTGCACCATGGTCCAGCCAAGTTCATACATAACATTAACTGTGACACCCTTCCCTGTGTGACTTGTCTCTATAGAACAGACCAGCCTGGGTCTGGAGTATCTTTTCAGGACAGCCACTGACTTCAAATTCTCAGGCATCCTTTCTTGCATGCCTTCTCTCCAGCCTGGGGACATTTAAAAATTCTCACATGGGGCAGGAAAAACTGGCTCTCACCTTTTCCTATGTTCTTCCAAATCTGTTGTTTATGGTATAAAATGTGCTTCCTTGGGTCCTTTAGGATTGTGGTCTTTCTCACTCAAGTGGTTTTTTTATGTCAACTATAGTTTCTTCAGTGACTTGGAAAGGTTGATTTTAGACTCAAAAGCTGAGTTGACACCCTGGTTCTGTTGTGTTATCACAGAGGGAACAGATCACACAACAAAGGACTCTGTGATGTTGCAGCTGCTGCCTGGTCCCAGGGGGAGCAACACAGGGCACAAGCAGAGTCTCTGGGGGTGGGAATCCTGGAGCCAGGCCATCAGCACAGCCACGGCTGCATTTCTACCACATCCGTCTGACGGCCCGCATTGTTGATGAGATCGCGTGTGTGTTCTCTGCCCCTGGACCAGAGCCCTCTCTGCGGCCGCCTCTGCTGGCCATTCATCCTGCATCTACTCTGCAGTTAGGTTTCACAAAAAAGAAGCTGAGTGGAATGGAAAAAGGCTTCCAGTTTTTCTCTCATACTTGATGACCGTCTGAGCGAGGCCAAGGAGCAGAGCAAGGATACACGTCTGTAAAAGAGAACTGGAATCTCTTCGTCCTCTCTGGCTGGCACTGCTCTTTAAAGTAGTTGAACATTTCCACAACCATGGAGACCCAGGGCTTCCTGAATTTGCACCTCTCTCCACAAAGCCCTTTCCTGTGGTTAGAGAATAAGGCCAAACCCATCTTTTTGGTCACTGAGGTCAGTTATTCTAGTTGGATTTTGGGAAGTAAGACAGACATAGAAGGAAGATCTAACTGCATCATTTAGAGTTAGTCCTCTGTGTCCTTGAACACATTTCTAGTTTCTAGCAAGAAAAAGTTGGCTCTGTGAAATACGGCATATCTTTTACTTGCTGGTGAAGACCTACATAAATCTACGGCTGTGTGTCTTTGAGCAGAGACATACTATGGTCCATAACTAGCACAGAGGAGGCTCTCGGTATTATCTGTGCAACAAATGAATACATGTTAGTAATACAGAGGCTCATATAAAATGTAAACTAGTCACTGAGCCACAGGAAGGACAATTGTCCATGTGCCTTAAACTATTTGGCATTGTTGACCCGGATATCACCATGCTCATTTCCCATTCTGAGGGCCTTTTTGTCTGTGCATCAATTGCCAAGACCTCTAGGGTGAACCAGAGAGGAATTCGCTGGAAGATTCCAGGAACGGAGGGAAGCCTGGGCCGTTCAGCTCAGAGAAGACAGGGACTAAGGTCGACTCAGCAGCAGTGCTGGAGTCCAGGGGGCTCCGGTCTGGATGTCCATGTTGATGCTGTCACCACTCCTGGATACCTAATGCCAATCCTGACATGCCCCAGGGGCTGAGGCCGCCCTGGACATCTGTCTTCGTCATCTTGCAGCCACCGGGACCAATTATCTCGTCCATCCCAGCAGATCTCTGGGTCACCTGCCTGGATGCAAGGCTCAGGCAGGAGCTTCTTGGTGGTCAAATGGAAGTCAGTAGCAGTCAGGGTGGCATGCATAGCATTGCTGTCCACCAAGATTCACACAATGTGGAGATTCCAGTGTCCAGAATCCTGGTGAGCAAAACCCCCAGTGATGCTCACTGCTGTGTAGCAACTGACTCATGAGTACATGTGGTCTTATAGGAATGAAAGCAGTGTAGTATAAGGAAGCAACCTTATGTTTCTATGGAGCCACTTAGCAGAGTTGGGTTCATGATAGACATTGTTTATTATGGCTGATTTATTATTCATCATTAGTAGCAATAGGCATTTGCCCAGATTTTTAAAATAGTGGGTGATAACTAACGGTCCGTGGGCTGGCTGTCTGTGAAATTGTGCAGCAGGGTAATTTTGTCTCAGACACCCCCTGTCCTGCATTTTCCACTCGCCCACCCACCTCCTTCCCATCCCCACTCTCTTTCCATGCTGTCTGATCCCCCTTCTCCATGATGCAGGCTCTTGTTCTTTGCTGGTGGTCAACTAATGTTTGCTAAAGGTGTTTACATTGAGAAGGGCTTATATGTGGAGCTATTTGTATTCATACTATGAGCTTGCAAAGATCTCACAGTTTGCAAGGCCCAGAGAATGCATCTTTAGTGGTGACACTTACCGGCACAGGAGTAAGGAGAATGCAGTAAGTGAGCACATGTTACAGGAATACATGTTGGGTGTCGAGGGAAATGCTTTGAATGTGCTATCTCCTCCTGGGCATGGAATTGTCACAGTCTTGAGCTGGCTATGACTATTATTATCCCCTTGATTTTCAGAGGGAAAACCAAGGCCTAGAGTCAAGGCTTGAACCCACTTTTGGCCAATCCACAGCTCATGCTGGGAGCTATAGATGAAACTGCCCCACCTTCTGTCTTATAGTGCCTTCTCCCAGTGCTCATTCTTGACACTGCTGCCCACTCCAATGATAAGGAAAACAACTTAGAGATCCTGGAGGAGTCCTGTGTTCGTCAGGGTTCTCCAGGGAAACAGAACCACTAGGATGTATAGATAATCAGCTCACGTCATCATGGAGGCTGACGAGCCCGAGATCTGCAGTCTGCAGGCTGGGCGCCCAGAAGAGCTGATGGTGTAGTTCTACTCCGAGTCCAAGTCTGAAGGCAGAAGACTGGCGTCCCAGCTGCAGTCAGGCAGAGAGCGAAGTTCTGTGTTACATAGTCTTTTTGTTCTATCCAGGCCTTTAACTGGTTGGACCAGACCCACACACATGGGTAAGACAATGGGCTATATTCAGTCTACCAATTCAAGTGTTGATCTCATCCCGAAGCATCCTGACTGACACACCCAGAATAACATTTGACTAAATGCATGGCACCCGTGACCCAGTCGAGCTGACCCATAAAATTGGCTATCACAAGTCCGAATCTTCTAAAGTGTTTTGAGGAGAAGTGAGTTGGGAGGAAATTGGAGAGAAAGATGAATTATGAGAGACTGTGGACTCTGAGAAACAAACTGAGCGTTTGGGAGGGGAGGGGGATAGGAGGTTGGGTGAGCCTGGTGGTGGGTATTATGGAGGGCACGTATTGCATGGAGCACTATGTGTGGTGCATAAACAATGAATTCTGGAACACTGAAAATAAATAAAAATTAAGAAAAACACATTCTAAAGTATTTTGAGTTCCCTAAAGCCAAGAATTAATTTTTGCTCTTTTTTGAAGTTTTTTGTTACCTGTGAATATTCAGGACTCAGCTAGTCAAGCTGAGTTGAGTAAGTCTTTACCAGATCTTAGTTTCAGTGCACAGTGGCTGGTGGGGGTGGACATCCCAGGGGCTATGGTGAGGGATCACGTGTCCAGCAAGCCCAGGACGTCAGAGCCAGAAAAGCCCGATTTCAAGCCTTGTGTCTGCAAATAGCAAGTAATTCAAGGTCTCCAAGTCTGCAGATGGGAGAGGACAGCATCTGCTTTCTGGAGCTGCTGTGAAGATTGGAGAGAGGGCTGGGGGCATGCGGGGCATGTAGTGGCCCACCATAAGCAGGTGCTGTTATATTAAGAGAGGAGGAAAATGAAATCCCCTTTCGTGGTAAGGATCAAAGATGGCAGCTATATTACCAGCTGTGCCCAAAGTCATTTAGGGAGTTGGTCCTCCCCAAGCTGGCATCCATCAACTAGCCATTTAAAGATATTTTCACAATCTCTTCTGGACTGCTTCATTTAAGAGACACCCAGCATGCCTCCTTTTAAAAGATAAGTCACTGAAAATGTGACCTTTGTTTTCTAAAGCAGCTTTTATCTGGTGCAAACAAAATCTCTGAAATACCGAGAAAACCTTTCAAGTGAGGACGTTTGCTAAAGACTGGCGTAGCCAAGATAGATGACCTTTTAATTGATGGTGTGCCAAGCTCTCAGAAATCAAGTTCAAAGTTAATTTGTCAAACACTGTTTCTTTAAGAAGTTGAGAGCCGTGACTTCTTTCTTTCTAATGACAGCATAGGGGTTTTACTTTTTTAGCCAGTATTTGCTCCTTTTTAATATCCGCCCTCATGTTCCCAGCATCTCTGGGCTTTGACATAGAAGTTCATTCTCTGTGGTCAGGGCCTCTGTTGAGAGAACCCAGGGAAACAGAGTAGGCTTCAAGACTCACAAAGACTTACAAAGAGTTCCCAAAGGTCTAGAAGGACAAATGTTGGGACTGATATTGCAAGTCACTGAAAATCCATTTTGGAATTATGGTGCAGTTGAGACTTTCTGCTGATTCTATTGAATTCCCCTTGCTTTGTTTTCATGGAACGCAGTGGTAAGTTGTGGCTGTTAGTGGGAATGCTTGCCCCTGGGAGGAATGGGTCTAGGTACTTCCTTAGACTTGAAATAGCCTTTAACTCTTTTATACTTGGCCAAGCCACCCCTTTCAGCTTGAAAATTCTTTCATTTTGCAAACGTCCTTTCCATTCTGGACTTTCCTGGGCACCACGGCTCAACTCAGCTGTGCCTGTGAGCTGATTCCCAAGTTAACTCTTCTGATGGGGTAACTTCTGTTCCTTTCAGTCACCGATATCTTTGCAAAGATTCAGATTTGCTTAGTTATGTAGCATGTACTTAAAAAAAATCCAATAGAATGTTTGGCTGTGTGGATTTCTAGAATGTTCCATGTACTCACAAGTTTGTTATCTACTCCCACTTTCTGGGACTCCTGGTTTGTCTCGAGTACACCAAGGTCATGAATACAGATGGCCTGAGGTTTTGTCAGTAATCCCATGTCTGTCCAAAGGGTAAATCCTAAAATCTATGCCATGCTGGACCCCCTATAGCCTGGAGCCATGCCTTTAATAAAGCCCAGACCATGTCCACCTCTCCCAGGAGGGGGTCAGCTTTTCTTCAGCCCCTTTTCTCTCTCCCCTTGAGGTGGCCCATCAAGTCAGGATACACAAATGCTCTTGGTGCTGGTGCCCCTGCCCCTCCCCGCAAAGTGTTCCTGCCCAGAAGGCCATTCCTGAGGGTTCTGCTGCCATTTGAAAGCATGTACAATCAACTTCAGATGGAAGGAAACTGCTTCAGCCCAGTGTACATTTAGCTCAGGGTAGCTAAGAGCCATGGAATGCTGATTTATTTTTCATTTTTTGCCAGCAGCACATAACTGCCTCTTTAAATTATTTCAGCTAACTTCCATTGATAGTCTGTGGATAAACAAAAGTGCCAGTTGCACTGAATTTGTGGGGTGGTTGGTTTCACATAAAAGAGGCATGTCCTAAGTAGAAGATCTGAGCTCCAGAGCATCTAATTAGGAAAAACCCAAGACAGCCTTGGTAAATGTCTCCCAGGGAGCTCGCAGCTGGGCTCAGGCATCAAATGCAAATTAAAGATTCATAGATTCTGAGTCATTAGAAACTATGTAACAATCATAAGGCACAGTCAGCTCTTGGGGAAAATAGAAGGCACCATTATGGATTTAAAAGTCATTTGTCCTAGTGTGTTTGTGTTTGTGCATGTGTGTGTGTGTGTGTGTGTGTGTGTGTGTGATGCAAGAATGTTCAGTGGGTGACCTTCGTTTCATAGGCCTCCTGTCTTGGCCTCCACTAGGCCCCTGGCCTCCACCCTGTACTCTGTGTCTCCCCTATAAGCACCTATATGGAATTTAATGCCTCTAAGTTCTTGTTATTTTGCTGGTTGTCATGTTTGGAAAACTAATATCCACTAAGCATTTTAGCATTTTAAATGAACACATTTTAATGTGAAGCTTCTGAAAACTGAACAACTTTCAAGACATACAAGGATTCATGTCCAATAGTGGCATGTAGGCTCTTAAAGAGTTGATGGAAAAATGGTGGCCAGAGGTGTCTTTTGCTCACTCCATCTGTTAGTGACCTGGGCTGAGAACAAATGATCCCCTTTGTTGCTTATAAACTGCAACAATGTGTCCTCTAGGTTCCTGGGAAGGTGGTTTACAACTGCATCAGTGTATCCTCTCCTTTCTGGAGAAGAAGTCCAGGGTCAAGGTGTCAGCACAGCCAGGCTCCCTCCCAGGCTCCCTCCTAGGCTCCTTCCACGCCTCCTCCAGCTCCTGGTGGCCCCAGGTGTCCCTTGGCTTGTGGCTGCATCCCTCCAGTTTCTGTCTCTATGGCCACAAAGAGTCACATGCATTTTATTAGTCCACACATTGGCCATAAAAGACAGGGAAAATTCTTTGTATTGAGTCGGAGAGGAGAGCACACTGTGGTTAACCACGCTTATACTCTGACTGCTTCAGAGACCCCTTTCCTTGGTCTTTCTCCCCACCCTGCCAGGCTCTTCCTGGAACAACATAGCCAGATAGCATCAGTCAAAAGAAATCAGTGGTTATGGCCTGACAGCCCACTCGGGAAATCTGTGCCCCTTCTCCAGGGGTTTCTGAATTTAATGTTTCTTACTCAGTCTTTCTATGTTCTGCACTCGCTGGCAGGAAACGATTTTCCTTCGAGACAGCTACAGCATGGAGCAGAAGTCATCTGATAGGCAGAAGTCATCTTTTGGAGCCATAAAAATCTTGGCAGAATCCAAGAAACTCACTGGTGGTCCCAGTGCATCTCTTGGTGATCACTCTACTGAATCACAGGAGACAGAAAATTTGGTCCAAGCTCCACTGACTGCTATTACAAAGTTGGGATTTATTACAGAGCTCAGAAGTCTAGCAATCCTGGGAAATCAGGGAGAAAGAGGAAATTCCCAGCTCTTCAGCAGAACTACTCTACTAAATAGATACAATCCTGTCTTTCATTGTGAGCTTAAAAGACTAACTTCAGAGATCTAGAAGTTTCTGCAGTTGAGGCTACTTAAAAGTGGCTGGTTCCAAAATCCTCAAGTGTTCTGTTTGTAGAACAAATGAAGTTTTAATGGCCTGCAGTGCCATTTGAATATTCATGCTAATAGGTATTTTCCATTTAGGAAATAAGGAGAGTAACCAAGAATTAATTTCAACGGCTGGCAGTTGTTAAAGGCAACTAATTTACCCTGATTCTTGACTAGAAGAAGCAAATTGCCACATCCATTAAGGAAATTAAAGGAGGCCATTCTTTTCTCTTTCACCTGCACCAGCCCCAGGGCACCCTACATATGCTGAGCATCCAAATGTCTCCCAAATGTGTTTACCAGTTTTATTCCAACCATTAAGTGCTCTGTTTTCCATTTACTGCTATTCAGTTAACAATAGAGGACCCCAATATGAAAACCTACATTAGGTTTGAAGAGTCCAGTACTTCCAGCACATTATTAGGTCCTTCAAAGAAGACTGAGGCCCTGCAGATGGGCAGTAAATCTTGTAGGTCATGATTGTGCAGATCAGAACCCTGGTCACCGCTCCCAGTTAAGTATGTAGATTTCAGAATGTATAGACCTAACGGGGTAAGGAGTTTGGATGCTCTCCTTTGCATAATTGGACAAGCCAAAAAAGAAAGCATTTGCAAGAAAGAACCGGATGGTCTCTTTCTTTTCCAGTCTTCAATCAGGACCATAAGAATCATTCTTGACCTACCAGCCTTCTCCCAAAATTAACACGTTAGATGTCAGAACATTTGCTCATACAACTTGTCTGAAAATAGTGATTTTTCTTTTTGGGAATCATCCCTTGAGGGTTTTCTGCTTTCTGTTTTGTTTGTTTGTTTGTTTGTTTGTTTTTTTAAACTGAGACTGACAGTCTTAAATAAGACCACCTGGACTGAGAATCAGACTACCTGTCTCTTAGATCTGGTTCTGCCACTAACTAGGTTGGTGGACTGCTGAAAGTTCTCTAAATATGCTAAGTCTCAGTGTCCTCATATCTGTGGCACAGATGTTAGACCAGACCATTTTCAGGGTTTGTTTCTAGATATTTATTTCTTAAATTAAAAATTATTTTATTTATTAAAAATTAAATTAAAAAATTAAAAATTATTTATTTATTAAAGATATATACATATATATACATAGATGTATACATAGATGTATACATGTATACATAGATGTATACATCTATGTATATATATGTGTATATATGTATATACATATATATATTTATTTTAAAAAGACTTATTGATTTATTTTCGAGAGAGAGAGCATGGAGGGGAGGGTCAGAGGGTGAGGAAAAGAGAGAACCCCAAGCAGACTCCTTACTGAGCATAGAGCCTGATGCTTGATCTCATGACCCTGAGATCACGACCTAAGCTGAAACCAAGAATTAGGATGCCTCACCCAACTGAGCCACCCAGGCACCCCTGTCTGTTTCTATTTAATACTCACTTAGACAATGGTACTTCCCCACTAGTGGAAGCTCATACCATACCAAGTTCAAAGATACCCTTTAAGTACCCTAACAAAAGAAAACCAGAGAAGAGAAAGGTTCTAGGATCTTAATGGGGAACTGAAATATCCTAGACATGGAAGTATGCCTTATGCACTTGAGCACAGAAAATTTCCCCCAGTGGTCTTCCCTATGTCAAGTTCTGTTATATGGAGAGCCACCTCTTCCTACTTTGCCTATAAATGCATAATATTTAGATAAGTACACACAGATTTCTCCAAAATGTTTGAACTATTTTTACTCACTGAACTTCTGACACCAAATCTGTGAGGTTTTCCACACCAAGCAATTATTCAGTTTTCTGAGAAAGCCAGCCAAGTGTCTTCAATTTGGTTCAGTTCTGATACTAACCATCCAGAGTTAGGGTCAGACCCCACAGCTAAGGGCTCAGGCCCACAATACTGCCCCCGTTTCAGACATCAATCCCAAGTCCAGGTCACCTGCACTTCTGACTGACCGTCTGTAAATTAGAGGTTCCTATGACCCCCAGCTTAGGTCACAGAACTTAGGAAACCACTTCACTTCCATTTATTAGTTTATTATAAAGGATACAACTCAAGAACAGCCAAATGGAAACCATGCACAGGGCCAAGAATGGGAAGCTTGTGTGAAGCTTCCAAGCCTTCTCCAGTATTTCTGCTCCCTGAGCGCCTCAATGTGGATGTGCTGACCCACCCAGAAGCTCATCATCATTCCCGAGTTCTTACAGAGCTTAATGTCCAACCCCTCTACCCCTTTCCCAGAAGTCTGTGTGTGGGACTGAAAGTTCCAACCCTTAAATCTCTTATCTTCCTGGTGACCAACCCCTCATAGACTATTGGAGGGTATGGGTGCTGACCTAAGTTACCTCTTGAACATAATTTCTGATGTGATTCAAAGGGGCTTGTGATGAATGAAAAAAAAAAAAAAGCTTCTCTTTTCACTCAGGAAATGCCCAAGTGTTTTGGGAGCCCTGTGCCAAGAATGGAGGCAAAGACCAAATATATTCTTATTGCACTATATCTACACTTCTTGGCTACAAAGTTGGGGGTTCCTATAATCCCCTGTCCCTTTCTGGTTCGATAATTTCCTAGAATGACTCACAGAACTCAGGAAAACACTTTTCTTACCATTACTAATTCGTTATAAAGGATACCACTCAGAAATAGCCAAATGGAAGAGATCCATAGAGCAAGGTATGGGGGTGGGGTGCACGAAACTTCCATGTCCTTTCTTGGCATCTTTTCAGTACCTTGATGTGTTCCTCAACTTAGAAGTTCTCTGAACCCCATTGTTTAGTTTTTATGAAGATTTTCTTACATAAGCATGATTGATAATGTCATTGGCTATTGGTGATCGAACTCAAACTCCAGACCCTTTCCCTTCTCTTAAGGTAGGAGTAGGATGGGGCTCCAACCCGGTAATCATGTCTTGGTTTTTCTGCTGTACAGATCTGGAGCTGTCAGGAGTCCTCCAACTACCAGTCATCTCCAAAGCACACAAAAGACACTCTTATCACTTGGGATAGTCCAAGGGTTTCTGGAGCTGTGTGCCTGGAAAATGGAGACAAAGACCAAATATTTACATTTTATTACATCACGGTGCTCTCATATTGGTTATGAGAAGACCTCTTCCTATGGCCTAGATCAAGATCAGTGAAATAATTAGTCACATTTGGGTTGTATTTTATGAATGTATCTTCTCTCTAAAATATTTGTGTTGTGCATATAACCATTGTTCACTGCTATGTTCTTACTGCTTGCATGTGGCAGGTAGTGAACAAATACTTATTGACTGTGTAAGTAAATGAATGAGTATGATTCATTGGTGTTTTTATGGTTTTTATGTAAGCCATGTGCTGTCGGGCACAAAATATTGAAGAGTAATGCCTGATCTGTCATTCCTGGGGAAGGAGAGAGGATGATTCTGACGTTGCAACACAGAAATACATCCATTTTCATCTTACATCCTAGAAGTAAGTAACTCTTTCAGTGGAAGAGTGTTTACAGAATGCCTTCCAGTGCCACTAATGCTAATGGTGCTGGGGCCAATGGTGCCTCCAAAGGTACTTCAGGGATCATTCCATCAGAGAACTTTGCTTTCATGCATCATTCCTATTTTTTAAATTAACATATAATGTATTATTTGCCTCAGGGGTACAGGTCTGTAATTGATCAGTCTTACGCAATTCACAGCACTCACCATAGCACATACC
The DNA here is from genome assembly GCF_963455335.1 of Martes martes. Taxonomy (NCBI): domain Eukaryota; kingdom Metazoa; phylum Chordata; class Mammalia; order Carnivora; family Mustelidae; genus Martes; species Martes martes. The sequence continues at coordinate 5,384,839 of NC_137888.1, read as the reverse complement.
CTTCCCAATGTCCATAACCCCACCACCCTCTCCATACCCCCTCCCCCAGCAACCCTCTGTTTCTTGAGATTAAGAGTCTTTTATGGATTGTCTCCCTCCTGATCCTGTCTTGTTTCCTTTTTTCCCTCCCTGCTCCCCACGACCCCCTGCCCTGCCTCTTAAATTCTTCATGTCAGAGAGATCATATGATAATTGTCTTTCTCTGATTGACTTATTTCACTTAGCATAATACCCTCTAGTTCCATCCATGTCATTGCAAATGGCAAGATTTCATTTTTTTAAACACATTGTTCCTATTTCCTAGTAATATAGGCAGCCTGGATTTTATGCAGTAAAGAATAACATTTCATAAGATTTGGTTGATGAGACTCAGAACTTAACTATCATTCTTCTATTTAATTGATTTTTTAAGAGATTTTATTTATCCATTTTTGAAATAGAGAGAGAGAGAGAGAGAGAGAGAGAAAGCACAAGCAGGGTAGCAGCAGAGAGAGAGGGAGAAGCAGACTCCCTACTGAGCAGGGAGCCTGATGTGGGGCTCGATCCCAGGACCCTGGGATCATGACCTGAGCTGAAGGCAGAGGCTTAAACAACAAAGCCACCCAGGCACCCCTTCACTTAACAGATTTTTTAAAAGAAATGTGTCTTTGTGTCAGGGACTATGTTGTATTCTGGGGATGAAAACATGATTAAGATAGGGTTCCTGTTCTCAAGGTAGGAGGAGGCCACCCATTACACACCACTGTTTAAAGTGTCATGACACAAATGTCCACACTGTACTGTGGGAGTTTATCCTGAACTTCAGACTGAGGGCCTAAATCGTCTTGTACTGAGTCATCAATATCTGTGACTCTCAACACCACGTCCCCCCCGTGCCCGTGGAGATACAGTAGATTTGCCAAGAGAGATCAGCAGCGGTCTCCAGATTTTCTGCGAGTTTTAATGCAGTGTTTACCAGGATGGGTCATGGAAAAATCTCTAATTAACCATGGTGCTTACTTCCCACACCAAATGACCCTTAAGTTCATTGAATAAAACATCAGGGAAAGAAGGGGGCAAGATGTTGGAAACTCCCTAATTACTCCATAAGAGCACACAGAGCATCTAGGACAACAAACTAAAAACCCATGGGCATCAACTTCCATGAAACTTGGTAGGAAGATAAACCTACAAATTCTAACATCTAGTGAGTCAGAAGTCCATGTCAACAGGTATAATCACACCCCCCTTTTCTTCATCATGTGCTCTTCATGACTTGCCATGATCATTGTATTCCTTCTTTCCTCACTTCTTTCCTTCCTTCTTTCTTTGTTTTCTTTTTTTAAGATTTTATTCATTTATTTGAGAGAGAGAGAGAGCATGCACATGAGCAGGGAGAGAGGCAGAGAGAGAAACAGACTCCCTGCAGGGCAGGGAGCCTGATATGATGCTGAATCCTGAGGTTGTGACCCGAACTGAAGCCAGATGCTTAACCCACTAAGCCACCCAGGGTTCCCGTCCTCCTACTTTGTTTTCTGAAACTGAAGTCAAAATCCGAGAAGAGAAACTAATACATATTGGGCTGCTATTCTCTGCCCATCAGGGGTATACATTGGAGTCTTATCAAACCTCCCCAAACACACATGTTATTTTCCAGAATTCTTATGTTTTCACATAATTTTGCTCATTTCAATAAAGTCAGTTTGCTAAAAATGCACAACCAAATGCTATTTTTGTATGCTTGTAAAACTTCTCATAAATAAATTCATAAATCATAAAAAATCTTGCTTCTAAATGTGTACCAAGATCCTGGTTGGGAAATACAATTTTTAGAGATGACACAAAGGGACAAATTTAAATTAAACAGCTGGGGAAACAAGTTAGAAAAAAATTCAGCCTCTACATAAGGTGGAAGGGTTTGATGGTGAAGTATAGTTCAGTGAAAGTTGAAGTGAATGCACAGGGGATTTCATAGTATTGGTTTGTGTTCCTGAGTCGCGGCCCAGTTACGGTGAAAATTCACTCTATGCAGTGCTCTGTTATTGGGTGCTGCTTCTGCACTTCACTGCCCCCTCCCCGACGGCCCCACTCGCCTGTGGGGTGCACACTTCCTTCAAGTTCCCGCTGAGCCTGCTGCACTTCCTGCTCCCTCTTACTCCTGGGGGATGTCTCCGTTGTTCACAATTTGTGCAAAATATGCTAGCGACTCCCAAGGGTCCTCCTCCAGTCCTGACTAGCCTCTGGAATTGCAGACCCATATCCGCATGGAGACTGGAAGTTCTCAACCTGGGTGTGTGGGTACTTTCTGAGTCAAGGGATAACAACAGGACATCCATCCATGTACATTTTTTTTTTTTCTGAGAATAGGGTACATAGGTTTTATCAAATTTTCAAAGTGCCCCCCTCCACCGTGCCCCCTTCACTCATCATAGCTAACGTTCAGTGAGTGCTTTCCTCATGCCTGGCATTGTTGGAAGTCCTTTCCTTGAGTTGTAGCCTGTCATTATTGTAGTGGTCTGCTGAGGTGGGATGTGTCAGTGGCTCCCAGTTTTGTGTGTTGGGAACTGGGATAATAGTGAGATTGGTAAGTAGCCACACTTACATCTAATGGATGTTAAAGGTAAGGTTCAAACTCTGACATCCCTGTCCTCTGCCCACCAAAGATAAGAATCTTAACCCTAAAGCCACGTTCTCTACTGGACACGGCTTCATATCACTATCACCAACCTAGTTCTCTCGACTCCCCTCTCTCCCTCCTCTGCCCAGGATTTTATTTTTGTTCTCATAGTGTCTCCTCTAATCAGATTCCAAACATGATATCTGAGTTAAGGCTCTCCCCACCTCAGATCTGATTATGGTCCCATGGGGTTCATTCCTCCCCCTCCCACCCATCTACCACCTGCTGCCCTCATTGTTCTCAGAGGTATTGATTGGCTTGATTGGATCACATTGCTCTGCTCAGACACCTTTGCGGGCCCGTAAGATATAATCCAGCCTTTTAGGAAGAAGTCATGATGCTTCATGATCAAGGTCAATCTGACATTTTCAGCCACAGCTCTGCTGGCTCCTACACACACACACACACACACACCATGCAGACACGCGCATCACACATCCCACATGTAGATACATCACACACATCACACCACACAGACACACATACAGATGCACATACCTTACACCACACAGGTATACATACAGCACATCACATAGATACATACATCACACACATAGATACTCACACCACACACAGGCACACACATCCCACATGTAGATACATACATCACACACATCACACCACACAGACACACACACACACCCCACAGCATGCAGACACATACATCACACACATCACACCACAAACACAGATACACACATCCCACATCGGATATGCACATCACACACACCGTATCACAGACATACACATCACACATTCCGGGAATGACCCAAGCCCTTGAATGACCTCTCTACTTGGAATGTGACCTCCTTTTTCTTTTAGGTGATGACTACATGGTTGGTGGGGTAGGTGGGAAAGGAATATTGAGAGGGGCTTGTGCCAACAGAAAGTTTGGGGTCTCCGTCTGAGAAAGCAGAAGCTCTACTACTCCTTGCAGGTCCACTGAGGAAGGAAATTATCAGCTATGAGGTAGAGGAAGCAGCGGAAAGGGGTGGGGAGGGAGCTGGGCAGCCCCATGCATGAAGCACCCCAGTAGAATGTGGCACCCGCACCTTCCTTGCCCTCATGGTCAGGCAGTGACTGGCTCCATTCGTTCCTTGGACACTAGCCCAGGGAACATTTGGTGGTCACTTGGCCACCTGTGCTGGCTCTCAGCACGCCCGAAATTCTCACAGACGAGCAGGAGAACATCACCTGGCACCGCCTGGCCTTGCTTCTTGGTGACAATGAGTGATGGAAATGTTGCCTCTCTTGTTCCTCCACACCCCAGGGAGACCTGGACACCACCTGGCTGTGTCCTTTTGCCCCTCCATGACTCCTGCCATCTTGCACCCTTCTTCATGTCCATTCCCCCTTCTGTTGCTCACTGTTGCTCACTGCAACGCTGCCATTTGCTTCTGGGAATGGGAGAGCTTCAGAGAAACAGGTACAAGGCAGAGGAGATGGTGGGTACTCAAGTATGCTCCCTGAGGCAAGGGGTCTGGACCTTCTCCACACGCCGCACTGGTCTGTCATTGGGTATGAACTGTCCCTGGGGAGGGACAGGACTCCTGGCAGGAGGGCGCTCATTAGCTGGATGCCTCTGAGACCTTCAGCCACCATCACTCTCAGCAGCTGGGGGAGAGAAGTCCTCAGTCCTGAAGGGGGTGACCCATAAGTCATCCACCACCCTTTATCATTAAAACCCTTTAAGACCCCAAATACAAGAATCTCGCAGAACCAGTACAGGAAGGAGAGACTCCAGTCTGAACGCCTTATTTCATTTGTCAGATAAAAGAGGTACAAGGAGAGCTGAAAAGTCTACCCAGCCTGTGGTGACTCCCCTCCCCCGTGGCCGAGCGAGGACTGGGACCCACGAGATCTTCCTGTGGGTCCAGCCCTGTATCTACGTATAAGAGTGGACATCCCTGCCCTCCTTCCCAGAACGGATGCTTTAGTCACTTTTGGCTGATGGGGGCAGTCTCACATTGACTAGCCACAGGCAGCCGACTTGCACGTTCCTCGATAAATCTCTGCAAAGGGAAGACTGCAGAAGCTCCCTTCGTGAAGGGTCATGACAGGCCAGCCGTGTTTGCAGGATAAGCAGAAGACACTAGAATTTTGAACGGCCCCCGACCTTCTCTGACAGTGATGGCCAATGGCTTGCAAAGTCCTGCAGGGCAAGAGCCCCCTCCCGGGTGAGCCCACCGAGCACAGAGCTGGCGCATGGCGGGGCCCCCCACCGTGGGCTCTCCAAGCCTATAAACCTCTTCACAGCAGCTAACTTGCTCATCCAAACTGCTAACAGGTTTTCCTTCTCCAAAGTTCCCTCAGAAATTAGCATTACCTTCTCCATTCTTACATACATCGGAAATTTTTTTGCGGGGGGGTGGGGGACAAGCTCTAAAATGAATGATGATCCCATTCTACACCAATTCACCAATCTGCTGTCCTCCCACTGGGAATATCATGATTTAGCATCTAAGGAAATCCCTGGCAAGCAGGTCTGATGGGAGGGGCATGCATCAGATTTGCTGGGGCGCGCTCTGTAAGGGAGGAGGGCAGGGGGAGATGACGCATGAGATGGAATTGTAAGAGGCCTCAGCTGGACTCTGGGGGCTCCTGAACTGTGCTGCCCTTGGAGTCTTCCCAAGTCAGGGCTAAGCGTGAGGACTCTGTACCCGACCCAGTCCTCAGATGCCGGTTGGTGAGGGAGGGGGTGTCCTCACAGGCAGGGGGCACCCTCCCCAACCACGACCCGTGCTGGAGAGGGCCTCAGCTGTGAGCCGGGGCTTTGGTTCTCAAGGGGCATCGGACGGGCACGCACGGTGTCCTCTGCACTCTGTCGTTGGTTAATCTGTCTAGATACGGCAGACACACCGTGGACCCAGCAACCATCAGGCAAAACACGCTCTTCCCGGCTGGTGTCGGGAGCTGTGGTGCAGCCTGTTCTGCGGATGTTTCTGGGGGATGCCTCCCTCTCAGCCCACCCTCAGTCTTTCCCGCATTCCCCTGGATATTTTCCAAGGATCTGTTTGCAAGGTCAAGACTCCTGCCCCTTTAAAAAATTCCCTTTCCCAACGTCCATCACTCATAGCCAATTTCTCACCCTCCCGGCTCATCCAAATGCCCTTCAGTAGCAACCGGTGTTTCTGGACTCCACTTTGGCATGGACTCTCCCCTTAACTATGAGAAAAGCCACCGGACGGAGAGGACTGGGGTGGGAGGACACTTTTCCCCAAACACAGAAGGTCACAGTAGAAACCTGGTACAGCCATACCAAGCTGCTCCAGTCATCTGTGGAGATTTTGAAACATGCGGCAGGATCCAATTTCATGTTATCTTTCCAAAACAATGACATCGTTTTCTTTTAGAACAGATGTGCATGCCTAGCACACCCGCGGGACTGGGTCCCCGCAGATAATGGGGTCACACTGTACCTGTGTCCCTGCCCACTGCTGTCTGGCTTCCTGGTCATCACGTAACTGAGGGTCAGTTCTCCAGTGGCCCCCAGGTTGCTGTGTCTGGTGGATAGTCCCCTCCGTTTCCTCTCAGTCCCTTTGCAGGACTCTTCTTGCTCCTTTGTTTAGAAGCTCCCCCATGGTGATGGGAGGCCGGATTCTGGTTCTCTTTGTATCTCACTTACCATTCTGTCTTTTACTCTCGGATTTCTCTTTTCCTGTTGCCTATGAAAGCATCACCTCACTTCTTGCTCATCTCCAGGATGGTCCCGTCCACCCCGATGGCTCCAAACACTGTGTCCACAATGTTGAGGCTCAAACCCCATCTCCAGGCTGCACTTCTTAGCTCCAAACCCCGAGGCACCTCTGCCTCTTGGATCTAGAGGCACGTGGGGCCTCGGACAAATATGTCCAAACACACACGTTCCTTTGCTGAAAATCCTCTCCATTCCTTTGAGCAGCATTCTAATGTAAGGCAACATCGTGTGTAGCTCGTGTGCCTGGATGAGGGCCGAGCCAGCCAGGAGCTGCATAAATGCACCCACGGAAGAGCTGAGGCTTGTGTGGCCATACTCTGGGACTGGCCTCACACTGTGCTCTCCCCACACCCATGCACGCACCCTCATAGACTCATGCACACTCTCATGGGCATGCAGTCCTGATGCTGCAAGCGTGGGAGGTCAGTGTTTCTGCTGAAGGCATCTCGGGGGACAAGGCGGATGCAGATCACATGTCACACAACCCACCTTCTCTTTCAATGCCTCCTTCTCTTCCCCAGTGGCTCCTCTCCCAGGACAGCCCACATCCCTTTCCTCCTCCTTGTTTGTTTCTCTTGTGCTTCTCCCTCCAGCCTCTTTCTCTTGGGGGTTTTTCATCTTTGCCAAGGAGAGACATCTGGTCTCTTCTGGTCGCCTGAATTTCTCCTCTGACCATTGTTTTCCTTCAGGGACACAGCACAAGTGAGAAAAGCAAAGGGCTGGTCCTGTTTAGTAAATGCACTGGCTTCCTGGAGCTACTGTCACCGAGTGTCACAGAAGTTCTATCTCATGGTCCCGGAGGCCAGCCTCTGAAATTGGGGTGTCTGTAGGCCGGGCTCCCTGTGAGGGCTGTGGACGAGAATCAGCTCTGGGCCACTTCTGTAGCTTTGGGGGTTTGTGGACGGCCGTGGGCGGTCCTGGGCTTCTAGAAGCATCTCACGGGCCTCTTCCTTCCTCGTCACGTGGCATTCTTGCCGTGTACCTGTCCGTGTCCTTTTTATAAGGACACCACTCCTATTGCATTGGGGTCGTTCTACTCCAGTGGGACCTTGTTTTCACTAATTCTATCTGCAATGGCCCTGTTTCCAAATAAGGTCATATTGTGAGGTTCTGGGGGTTAGCCCTTCAACACAGGAACACAACTCAACCCATAACAAGTAGGGAGGGAAAAGGCGTTGTAAATACTGTCCCTACAATTTCATACATTTTCTTCCACCTCCTGCTCAAGTGAGGACGTCTCAGAATCCCATTTGGCCTGGGATGTGAACAATGTCGGAGAGTAGAGATTTCTGGTGGTGGCCTCACGGTCCCTGGGCCAAAACAGGGTTTCCAGCTTCTATAATGCAGTAAGTCCCAGAAACTTCTTTAAAGTGTCTGGAGCAGACACAGGTTGGTTCCTGGGTCTCTTGATGCGCGTCTGCTTTGTGGGGAGAGCGTGGGATGGGCTGGAGGTCCACGGCTGCCTAGGGGCACCTGTGGCTACGGCAGTGGGTACATCCTGTCATTTTTCATTAGTGGTCATCAGTGACCATAATACCGATTCTAACACTTATTACACTTTCCCATGTGCCGGGCGCCAGGCTGAGTATTGAACATGTGTGATGTCATTGATGTTAGCTGAGGAAAGCAAGGCTGGTGGGATAAGGACATGGGCCCCAGAGGGGCAACAGTAAATGCACTGAGCATCAGCTGAGCAGCAGTGGGAGGGGGTTTCTGGAAAGACCAGGCTCACCCTATATGGAGAGGCTGGCAGAGAAGCAAGAAATGGAACCTGACTCGATTCCACAGGGGTGTGCACACCTGCCCTTGGGAGCCTCGAAGGTGTCCCTGACCCGCTCCCGAGGGGACACGTTTCCCACTTCCTCCCACCGCCACTGCTACCCAAACCAGCGGTTCTCAAAGAGGGGTGCACGGGCAAGCTGTATCCACGTCACCCAAGCTCTTGTTAGCCATACGGTCTCAGGCCCCACCCTGGACTGTCTGAACGAGATGCTCTGGGCCCAGAAATCTGTGTTCTTTCAAGCCCTCCAGGTGATTCTCATCCACGGAGTCTGAGAAAAACACTGAACTAAACTGTCAGGTTTACCAAGCCTCCACCAAGTGTTGGTTGAGAGGAATTGGGTTTTTGATGGGGACGGCCTTCACCTTGAGCAGAGGACACCAGACACTCCTGGGGGAGGGGTGGCCCCGACCCAGGCCCCACCCCCCCATCTAACTCCTTTCTGCCCTCTTGTCTCACTTCTCATACAGGTCATGCTTCTGCATTCTTATGGCCTGTCTGTTCAACAAACAGTTTTACTTTCCATCTGCAACTGCATCATAATTTTAGCTGTGAAATTCATTTTAATGAATGGACACCCCCGAATGCCTTGTTATACCTGTGCTCATGGTCCCAGATAAGTGTCAACTAGGAATGCTTATGGGGAGTTAGCTACCATGTTGCAGCTAATCCAGACACCCAGGCTCTAAACCCCTGACTCTGCAGGATGCTGAACTCATCCCTTTCGATAATTTATCTGGAGGGAAGGGAAACAACTTAGACCTGGGTATTTTGTTTGGTCCCATGAGGAGCGCCCCCCAGCCTGCGGCCCTGCGTCACTAGCTGCCCCCGACTGGAAATCCCTAGCTCACCTGAGCAGGTTCAGGTCTGCGTTCAGGACAGGAAGGGTGAGTGTGGGACTGGGGGTGCTGCCCAGCTCTGTCCCAACAGAAGCTCTTCCTAGTTCTCAGCCCACCCTGTAATTTGAGGAGTGGAAGGGAAAGGAGTCGGGGTCTCAAGCTCTTGCTTTGCTGCGATGTTGCCCTCCCACTGTGCTGGGGAAAAGGGCCAACGTCAAGGGCTGCCCAACATTGGATGCTGGTGGTGATACTTGCATTTTGAAACCAGATGCTGCCAGTTTAATTGCATTATTTGATTGCATTAGATGCTCTTTTCCCTGCGGGGCTCTTGTTTGAGTGACACGGGGTCTTATATTTCCCCAAACCCTCAAGCTGAATGTTGGGATCCATGTGGGGCAGGACTGGAGCTGATCGACCAGATGGAGGGGAGTTTAAGAAAGGCAGGGTATCCCAGTGGTCAAGGCCATTGGCGCTGGCGCTGCTCCTGGGTATACCTGGCATGTCTGTGTCTCTGGGCACCCTCCTTCCCCCTCTAGGACTTGGTTTGCTCACCCACACACTACAGGTGACGACAGAAATCCTGCCTCACCTGGGAGCCCCGGGGAAGGCATGACTTAAACTTTATAGTGTTTGGAACAGTGACTGGTAGAACAAGAACCCTGCGTAAAAATAAAAGAGGGAATCAAGGATGCTAATGCATTTTCATAGACTTTCTTTTCCCCCTAAAAACGTAAGATGGAAAAATCATTCTGGTTCATGGAAACAATCGAGGGTTCTGGAGAATTTATATTTATATCAGTTTTCTGGAGCCACTAAAGCAAAGTCCCACAAGCTTTTATGGTTTCGCAGTTCGGGGGGTCAGAAGGCTGTGAGGGGGCGTCTGCTCCAGGCCTCTTGGCTTGTAGGTGGCTATCTTCTCCGTGCTTTTGGTCACATCCTCTCTCCTCTATGAGTCTCTGTGTCCAAATGTTCCCTTCTACAAGGACACTGTCAGGTTGGATTAGGGTCACCCTAATGGCCTCATTTAAGTCGATTCCTTCTGTAAAGACCCGCTCTCCTAGTAAGGTTCATCCTCAGATACCGGGGACTAGGAATCCCACATGTGTTTTTGGGGGGAGCCCACAACTCAATGCATAACAATGTTTAGCCATTATTCTGGTCTCTGTGCTCATCTCAGACTATTAAGATTTGGATTTCCGTCAGCTCTTGCTTCTCCAATGTGGGTCATTTACATTTACGTCTGTGCTCGGACCCCCTTTGGCTTCCCGTGATGTGGAATCCTAAATGCAGCTGGCCACTCCTCACTGGCTTTTACAGGACAGCTGTACTTCCAGTTTTGCGGTCGTCTCAGAGCAGTTGTGCTTTTTTAATGGTTTTATTTCTTTCCTGTCCAGCCAGATTGCTACAAGTGCTTGGTTTTCTGGATGAGGTTTTGGGATGCTCAGATGTACTCAGCAGGCCAGGACCTGGCCCATGTGCACGGTGTTACAGGTTTGGAGAGAAAGCCTGATGATTAATAACAATTATCACAGGGTGGATGCTCAGAGTCAATGTTATCTCCAAAATTGTAATTCTCTTCAGCATCTGCTTGCTTGAAATACAGGCGTGGGATTTGTAAAGAACCAAATATTCAGAATATGCTTTCTTTTCTCTCCTGGGTTCTGAGGATCTCGAGTCACTTTATTTGCTAGATCTAATGTAACTCCTTGTTTTTCATGTGATTTCATGATAATGTGGCCATCTGATGTACTGGGGAATCAGGTGTAGTTATATTGGGGTGCCTGGGGTCTGGAGAGGTAAGTTCATGGACAGATGCTCTGAGGGCAGCGAGGATGCGGAAAGAGGGATGCCAACATTTCTGACTCTTGGCCTTGTGTTCCAGTTTTTAGTCATACTCTGCCTAGGCTGACCAAATTTAGAGACACCTGTCACTGCAATTTCAGTGTATGTGCTCTGATATGTGTCTTGTACCAGGCCTTCAAGGACTTTTACTGGATGGGTTTTATATTATCCATTGTTGCCCTGGAACACACACTGGGTTTTCAAAACCTTGACATTTTGGGGTGGTTCTGCTGTCAGCCTTGTAGCCAGGATCCAGCTGAGCAGGGGGCATGGTGGACCTGGATGCCCCTTCTCTTTCCAAATGAGACCCACTGCAGCCTTGGAATAAAGAAGACAAGATATGGAGCTGCTGGAAGTGGCTCAGGGATCGCATTTTTCCCATGTATGAGCTTATGCAAAGGAGACATGGATATGTCAGTGAAGTCTGCAGCCTCCTAAATATGTGCTTTCCAATGAGCAAAATTCAAAAACAAACAAACAAAAAATAACCGAGAACCTATGTAATGCTGAATTTGTACCCTGGGGCTGTCGGCAGAAAGTACTACAAGTTGGGTTGTTTAAACAACAGGTAGTGATTCTGGAGGCCAGAAGCCCGAGATCAAGGTCCTGGGCAGGGGGCTCCTCCCTCTGCGACACTGGCGGGGGGGGGGGGGCACTCTTACTGCCTCTTCTCAGCTCCTGGTGCTGCTTGTTGCCTTCAGGATTGCTTGGTTTGGACCTGTGTCACTACCAGTCTTTCCCAGTGTCTAGTGTCCGAATTTTGCTTTCCTTATAAGGATGCCAGTCATTGGATTCAGGGCCCCTCCCCACTTAATTCAGTATGACCTGTTGTTATCTTGATTCCATCTGCAGAGACCCTCCTTCCAGATAAGGTCACCTTCATGGGTATGGGGTTTTGTAACTTCAGCATCTCTTTTTAGAAGTCACAATTCAACCCAGGACACACTCTGTCATCCTCACCTGCACTCCTCTGTCTGCTTGGTTGTCAGAAGCTTGATCACAAGAATGTTAAACTCTAGGATGTACTGAAAATGATCTGACCTTGGGATGTTGAGGTTGGATTTACAGTGACCACACATCTCCATGGATAAGAAAATAAAATTTACGATGGGTTTTGGTTTTTAGGGATCAGTCTAGCTGCCCACGAGACAGCTTCGAGCTGATTGATCTTACCGTTGCTATCAGGACTAGTGAACACCAACTTCCCCTGGTCCAGACCCTCTCATACCCACAGCCATGTTTCATGGCAGTGGTGTGCTGTGCTTCTGTGTGTGATCAGGCAACATGGGCATAACCAACCCTGAAGTTAAACAGCCGAGCAAAAAGCACTGATGTTTTGTTGACAACATACTTCAGTGTTCTTTGGGAGTCAGGACATTTCATACAGAAAGGATGGAATAACTTCTGTGGTGCTTCCCATCTATGGCTTGTAGGAAGTGACTGTCTAGTGTCCGGAGTCACAGGCTTGGGCGAGGAGACCCCTCTGCATGGCTTCTCTATGCTCTTGACATTGAAGGAGTAAGGGTGATGGCCTCTCATGACCCTCACCATGTTAAGAAAGTCTCCATATGGTTGTTAACCGGGCAGAACAGCCAAGAACATGTCCATTTCAGCTTTTGAAACATTTGCTTCATGACCTTGGGCAAAGGAATCACACTCCCTCTGACTCGCTTCTCTTGTTGTGAAGGGGAAGCTCACACACAAGAAGGAAATTCACACAAGAAAGGCTTCGCTGAAATAAGTCAATCAGAGAAAGACAGTTATCCTGTGATCTCTCTGAAATGAGGAATTTGAGAGGCAGGGCGGGAGGTCATTGGGGTGTGGGGGAAATGATACCAGATGGGATCAGGAGGGAGACAAACCATAAGAGACTCTTAATCTCATGAAACAAACTGAGGTTTGCTAGGGGTGGGGGAGGTAGGGTAGGGTGGTTGGGTTATGGACGTTGGGGAGGGTATGTGCTATGATGAGTGCTGTGAAATGTGTAAACCTGACGATTCACAGACCTGTACCCCTGGGCAAATAATACATTATATGTTAATAAAAAAAGAAAGGAAAAAAAAAAGCTTTGCTGTGTGTCAAAAATAAATAGCAGGGCCTTCCTCACAATGAACTTTCAAGAGTACTCATTAATGTTTTCAGGATGCCAGGGCATTATGGAGTAAATTGCAAATTAGACATAGAAAATAAAATACAACCAAAAAAATTATATAGATCATAACTTTTTTTTGTCAACTTTTCTACAGGTAATTGGGACTTTCTGAATACGTGGGCCCTAATGATTCCCCCATTCAAGTAATTCTCTTATGATTAAAATACCTAAAATGACAAGTCCTGAAACCAGCTTTGTAGCAAGTGGTTGGATTTAGAGGATGCTTATTTATATAAATGTGGCTTTTTACACATATATTTAATGTCTTTGTAAGGTAAAAGTCGTGTTCACCGTAACAACCATTGTTTGAGAATTTTCTTTCAACTGAAATTGAGGTTGCTGTGAACGAAGGAGAATGGCCTTTTTGGGTCACTTTAGAACTTCTTAGAGACACAGCAGGAAAGGAAAACAGCGTCATGAATTATGAGTCTTAGGCTTCTATTGCGGAGGCAGTGATTTGTTACTTGTTCTTTCTCATTCTTTGGTAAGACACTTGTGATAATATTGACTAAGCTTGAGCCATAGGTTTATGTACAAGTTCAAAATTCTAACTTTCTGAAATCTGAACATACCCACTTACTCACATTTACAGTGGAATTGGCCTTTTGTGAGGTGTCAGTGTGTTGGGATGATGAATGGGAAACCTATAGCTTTATTTTTCCCAATATGCACCCTTCTGAACTCTCCCGTTCTCCAGACACAGCTCCCTGAAGAGAGCCTGCAGGTCTGTGTCAGCCCCTTCGGTTCTTAGAACAGTCTCACTCTGGTGCTCAAGGCTCAGTGTTGTGCCTTTGCAGACATTGCTTTCAAGCTGTATGTCTTCTCTCTTCTCTTCCCCAGAAAATGGGTCACATGTCCTCCCCACCTGCCTCTTCTTCATCTTCTTCCTCCCCTCATCTCACCTGTAGACACTGGATCCTCTGATGGTGGGGTGAGGAGGTTGACAGAAAAAGCGGACTCTCTCCTGGGTTGACTGGCTGAAATGGCAGTCTGCTCTACTTGTTATGGTTGCCTCTCTGGTGGACACTGGTGACCTTCGTGCTCTTCTTAAGAATCCAGATGCATAGGCTGTCATGGGGTGGACCCTTGGGTAGTTCTTTGGAGGATCCTAGGGATATCTCTTTCTCTTCAGCCCCCACTTCAGGAATTCTCACCCTCCATGGTTCGTGGAGGAAGGGTGCTGCCCTGCTTGGGTTGGGAGAGTGAAGGGAGGTGACACAGTAGCTGTGCTCATGGTGGAGCCTATGGACTCCTCTCCCCAACCTGAGGAAAGCCTGTGAGGGAGCAGTGGGTGGAGTTCATATGGTGCAGCCAGCAGGCTCCTTAGGAAAGGGAGGGAGGCTTCCAGGTGAATCTCCTGACTGTTTGCAGACAGTCATCGTCGTGTGAACTACATGGCTTCTGTGTCCATCATCAGCCTTGAGTGGAAACACACTGCCTACCTAAATTTGCTTCTCACAGGAATCTCATAAGGCTGATATGGCTGATGTCCTCAAGGTAAGGATGAAACAACATCCCACACATTTTGTATCCTTGGACACTATCCATCTGTTCTCCTACTGAGACAGAAATAACTACTTCTCGAAACCTCCAGTGATTAGGCTGACCTTTATGGTCTTTCCTCCCGGATACTTAATTTGGCACTAAGTTTAATCTATTTTCATCCTATTTTATCTAACAAATGTATTTGTCTCCTTTCCCTCACAAGATGGTGAAATATTTGAAGATAAGAATCACATCTTCTAAGACTTATGCTCTCCTTTTAATTGACTAGAAAATGCTTGACATTTATTAGGTATTTTAAAAATATTTCTTGATTGACTTGAAAAAGCAGCTCACACTAGTTTTAGAAGCTCAGACTATTCAGGTAATTTCTTTAACTCCTTTTTATTGGCAACTTTTTGTACTCGAAGAGACCCATGATTGGTGGATCTCTCCATCTCCTTCTTTTCATTCTATGGATAAATGAATGACCTTTGGCAGATGGAACCAAGGTGAGGCCCCATTCAAATGCACAAAGAAGGAAGATTCCCTGGCCTACATTTTCTGAGATCCAGAACCTACAAATGGTAGCTGGGGTCTTCTGTTCTACAACCCCCTAATCTCCCTGGAAAAGGATTTCTCATTGGTGCCTTACAGAGACATCCAAGGATGTAATTAAGAAGAACCAAAACTGTAGTATGGAAAGTGTATATATAATTTAATAAGCAGGAAATGTCAGTTATGATATGAGCATAAAACACTATGTGGTCATGCAGTATGTGCCTCTTTAATACTCACCACCAGGCTCAGCCATCCCCCTACCTCTCTCCCCTCCAAAAACCCTCAATTTGTTTCTCAGGGTCCACAGTCTCTCATGCTTCATCTCCTCCTCCAATTTACCCCGATTCACTTTTCCTTTCCTTCCTGGTGGTGGGTATTAAGGAGGGCATGCATTGCATAGGTGTGGTGCATAAACATTGGATCGGAACACTGAAAAAATAAAAAAAAAATCCTAAGTAGTCATAAGAACAGTCTTTCTGGTACTAAGCACAAACATATTCTTGCCTAAGCATTAGGAGAAACTGATGGGCTCCACCTCTGTCCCATTCATGCTCCCCTTTCCCCTCATCCAGCTCAGTGGAGACCCTGATCCTCTTTCTGGCCCTTCACTAAACTACATTGGATGGGCAAATACTTGTGTTCTGGCTGATATAAAAAATGGCAGCAAAGCCTTCATCTACCCAGGAATTATGGTTTAAGTTACTGTCTCTAAAATACAGAGTTTTTATGAATTAAACTTCCACCACCATTTGTGCTAAGGCATTTGTGCTAAGGCAGAGATTCCTTGTAGAACCTGGAAGATTCATAAATCCACCCCATGCCACCCCACCTTGGCCAGTGTAGGTTCCTCACAACTGGCTGCCTTTCCTGACTACACCTTCCCAGGAATGGCTCTTATTTTCTTATGATTTCAGTGGCTGGGTTCTATAATCCACTGTGATTTGGGGGCAGACAAAAGCAAAAATTGGAATCAGCCAGACTTGGATTCCCATCTCTATGATTGGTTATTAGCAGTGCCTGAGCTCATCTTTGGCCAACTCATCTGATCTCACAATGTTTTCACATGATTTCTGCTATGGGGTCCATTCGCATATGGGTGCTGAATTACCAAAGGTCCCCAGCCTGCAGCATCCCAAGATTGAGGGAGGGGACAAAGACTGTTGTTTTATTTTGTTTTGTGCCCTTTTATGGTGACTCACATCTGCACAACAAACCAAAAAGTTGTGTTGCCCCATCTGATGTATGCATCAAAATATTGATGCTGATGATAACAAAACCTGAACAAACAAAGAAACAAAACCCTGACATTTGTGCCTACCTTTTCCCATGTACCATTAATTGGATTCTTTTTTTTTATTGTTACTGAGTTTTCCTGAGAGTATTTCAAAATGTTTCCACAAGAGCATTCTTACTGATATTTATGAACTTGTACTTACTCCTCACTTGAGTTTGAAGGAAGGCAGGGATGAGGTATCCCATGACCTCTCATTGTACTCAAGATGCCATGAGCCCTGCCTTTTTGCTGAATCTGGTGTGGGGACTGATTTCAGAGCACAAAGAGTGCTGAGTAGTTAGAAAAGGAAACCGAAGGCATGCCAGACTTTGGGAGAACTTAATCCATCCCAGACCCAAGGTAAAAAAGAAAAAACAACAAAAAAGGAAATACATTTAAAAAGAACTCATTACCCACCTGGTGGTGGGTCTTAAGGAGGGCATGTATTCCACGGAGCACTGGGTGTGGTGCATAAACAATGAATCTTGGAACACTGAAAAAAAATTAAATTAAATAAAAAAAAATAAACCAGAGGAGTTTAAACAAAGCAAATCTTAGTCTTTCAAAATTGCTCATTTAGGTCTCAATCTAAGAGCATCCTTTGGCTGCAAGTATCAACTTGAATAGTTACTTGAAAATCATGAAACATTAGCAGGGAAACTTTGATTAAAAATAGCCATTGCTTACTGCTTTGAGAGAATTTTCCTCTTAGGGGAGGGTCTTCAAACTGCTTGCAAACTGCTTGATTTGAACATGAACAGATACTTCTCCAAAAAAGACATAAAAATGGCTAACAGACACATGAAAAAATGTTCACCGTCATTGGCCATCAGAGAGATTCAAATCAAAACCACATAAAGGTGATTATCTGTTTTGTGTGTGTTGAGTTTGAGGTGTTCTTTATAGATCCTGGATCCTGAGTTTGAGGTATTCTTTATAGGATCTTTACAGATCCTGCTCTTTGTCTGTAGTGTCATTTGCCAATATCTTATCCCATTCTGTGGGTTGCCTCTTTGTTTTGTTGACTGTTTCCTTTGCTGTGCAGAAGCTTTTGATCTTGATGAAGTCCCAAAAGTTCATTTTTGCTTTTGTTTCCTTTGCCTTTGGAGATACATCTTGAAAGAAGTTGCTGTGGCCGATGTTGAAGAGGTTCCTGCCTGTGTTCTCCTCTAGGATTCTGGAGGAATCTGCCTCTGGATTCCTGCCTCAATGAAGGCATACAAATGGCTAACAGACCCATGAAAAAATGTTCATCATCACTAGCCATCAGGGAGATTCAAATCAAAACCACATTGAGATACCACCTTACACCGGTTAGAATGGCCAAAATTAACAAGAGAGTACACAGCGTGAGTTGGAGAGGATATGGAGAAAGGGGAGCCCTCTTACACTATTGGTGGGAATGCAAGTTGGTGCAGCCACTTTGGAGAACAGTGTGGAGATTCCGCAAGAAGTTAAAAATAGAGCTTCCCTATGACCCTGCAATTGCACTACTGGGTATCTACCCCAAAGATACAGATGTAGTGAAAAGAAGGGCCATCTGTACCCCAATGTTCATAGCAGCAATGGCCACAGTTGCCAAACTGTGGAAAGAACCAAGATGCCCTTCAATGGACGAATGGATAAGGAAGATGTTGTCCATATATGCTATGGAGTATTAAGCCTCCATCAGAAAGGACGAATACCCAACTTTTGTAGCAACATGGACGGGACTGGAGGAGATTATGCTGAGTGAAATAAGTCAAGCAGAGAAAGTCAATTATCATATGGTTTCGCTTATTTGTGGAGCATAAGGAATAACATGGAGGACATGGGGAGAGAGGAGAAGGGAGTTGAGGGAAATCGGAGGGGGAGATGAACCATGAGAGACTGTGGACTCTGAGGAACTAGCTGAGGGTTTTGGGGGGGAGGGAAGTGGGAGGTTGGGTGAGTCTGGTGGTGGGTATTATGGAGGGCACATATTGCATGGAGCACTGGGTGTGGTGCATAAACAATGAATTCTGGCACACTGAAAAAAAATTTAAAAAATAAATAAAAATTAAAAAAAACATGACTTTTCTCTTTGTCTGCATTAAAAATAAATCAAAGCAAAACTAAAACAAAAAAAAAACCCCAAAACCCAAAAAACACAACACATTGAGATGCCACCTTACACCAGTTAAAATGTTTCCATGAAACTTTTGTTTGATCATATATTCCTCCTTCAGTAAAATGGTGTAAGTATCTTTTCAATTAACCATCGGCTCTTTGTTAAATATGCACAGTTTTTCCTTGTTCATTAACAAGAGGTTCATTGATCCTCTTCAAGGTTGAAGATACCCCCATGGACTCATAAGCAGAGATAAGCTTTTCTGGCTAATTTCTATCATCCAAATCCTAAAAATGATCCCTTAGTAAATAACACCTTGCAGTCTTCAAAGAGACTTTGGGCAGCTTATTTTAGGTGAGTTAACCCTGGCTTTTCCATATATCTTGTTACCCAGCTCCCCGATCTGCTGAAGGTCCCTGTCAGCTGCTCCAGTCCCCGCACATCAGCTCAGGGACCAGCATGGTGGTCAGGATCCAAGCCGTGGAGTCACAACTCCTGCCACGGCCACTCATCAGCAGTGTTGGAAAAGTGACTGCAGCTCTCAACACCTCTGTTTCAACATCGGTAAAACAAAGATTCCTATCTCCTATGGTTATCAGAAGGATCACAGGAAATAATGCCTGGGAAGGGCTTTCTAGGTGTCAGGCACAGGAGAGGGCACTCAATCAGCAATAGCTGTTTTATTGTTATTTTTATTATAGAAACCTTTACTGAGACCCTACTATGTACTGGGTGTTGGTCTAGGTCACTTGGGATGTTGAAAGGGTATGATGGGTCCCTCAGTCTCAGCAGCTCACAGTCTGAAAGGAGCAGGTGAAAATATGGGCCATGAGAGTTCAGGGTGAGCCTGACTTTGAGGGAGGATTCCCTGGGGATTTGGGAGCATCTGCCTAGATGTGGGCTCTCTGGGAGACACCTGCAGGGAATTCTGAAGGCGGGGTAAGAGTTGGCCATACCAAAGTGTTTTCATTGACAGGAGGAGCTTGAGCAAAGACCCTGAGGCACAGAGGGGCATGGAGGGGTCTGGAGTCACTGGTACAAGGTGGGCAGTGAGCATGTCTGATCAGAGGCACCTCTGAGATGGTATTGAGGGGCCATGGGAAGTCACCAAAAAATGTAAGTGAAGGAACTAGTTGATGTTCTTCTGTCCCAGGAGGATAGATTTTGCAGGAATGTGAGGAAGAGACTGGCTCTTGGTGGCTGGTTCGAGCAACATACCATGGAGAGGGGGAGCCCCTCTTTTTTGTGTAAAGAAGGGGCTCCCATAGGAGAGGCCAGGCATGCAAGAAGAGACAGTAGTGATAGGAGGCACCCATTGAAGGCGGGAGCTGAGGTGTCTGGAGGAGAGAAGGGTGAGGACAGGGCCACCGGAATCGGCTGGCAGCATGGAGTGAAACCCTCCCCCCACCTGTAAGGAACAGCTCTGAGGGGGATGAGGAATCCGACTGCCTGAAATCCCAACTTCTATTCTTTATTGTCTCTGCCCCTGGACAAGTGACTCTCTGTGATCCTTGGTTTTCTCCCATGGGACTGGGACTAGTAACACCTTCTTGCAGGGCCTTGTGCACACGGCACCGGGAGCAAGAGGCTTGGTCAGGGGACCCAGACGGAACATGTGGCAAGTGTCATCAGAAATGTGTGAGGACCATTCCATGCTCTTGGATCGGAAGCATAAACATTGTTAAAATGTCTATACTGCCTAGAGCAATCTATACTTTTAATGCCATTCCGATCAAAATTCCACTGGTATTTTTCAAAGAGCTGGAGCAAATAATCCTAAAATTTGTATGGAATCAGAAGAGACCCCGAATTGCTAAGGAAATGTTGAAAAACAAAAATAAAACTGGTGGCATCACATTACCTGATTTCAAGCTTTACTATAAAGCTGTGATCACCAAGACAGCATGGTACTGGCATAAAAACAGACCAGTGGAACAGAGTAGAGAGCCCAGATATGGACCCTCAACTCTATGGTTAAATAATCTTCAAGAAAACAGGAAAAAATATCCAGTGGAAGAAAGACAGTCTCTTCAATAAATGGTGCTGGAAAAACTGGACAGCTATATGTAGAAGAATGAAACTCAACCATTCTCTTACAGCGTACACAAAGATAAACTCGAAATGGATAAAAGACCTCAACGTGAGACAGGAATCCATCAGAACCCTAGAGGAGAACATAGGCAGTAACCTCTTTGATATCAGCCACAGCAACTTCTTTCAAGGTATGTCTCCAAAGGCAAAGGAAACAAAAGCAAAAATGAACTTTTGGGACTTCATCAAGATCAAAAGCTTCTGCACAGCAAAGGAAACAGTCAACAAAACAAAAAGGCAACCCACGGAATGGGAGAAGATATTTGCAAATGACAGTACAGACAAAAGGTTGATATCCAGGATCTATAAAGAGCTCCTCAAACTCAACACACACAAAATAGGTAATCACATCCAAAAATGGGCAGAAGACATGAACAGACACTTCTCCAATGAAGACATACAAATGGCTATCAAATACATGAAAAAATGTTCATCATCACTAGCCATCAGGGAGATTCAAATCAAAACCACATTGAGATACCACCTTACACCAGTTAGAATGGCCAGAATTAGCAAGACAGGAAACAACGTGTGTTGGAGAGGATGTGGAGAAAGGGGAACCCTCTTACACTGTTGGTGGGAATGCAAGTTGGTGCAGCCACCTTGGAGAACAGTGTGGAGATTCCTCAAGAAATTAAAAATAGAGCTTCCCTACTCCCTACTTCCCTAAATATTCCCTACTGGGTATTTACCCCAAAGATACAGACGTAGTGAAAAAAAGGGCCATCTGTATCCCAATGTTTATAGCAGCAATGGCCACGGTCGCCAAACTGTGGAAAGAGCCAAGATGCCCTTCAACGGATGAATGGATAAGGAAGATGTGGTCCATAAACACTATGGAGTATTATGCCTCCATCAGAAAGGACGAATACCCAACTTTTGTAGCAACATGGACGGGACTGGAAGAGATTATGCTGAGTGAAATAAGTCAAGCAGAGAGAGTCAATTATCATATGGTTTCACTTATTTGTGGAGCATAACAAATAACATGGAGGACAAGGTAGATGGAGAGGAGAAGGGAGTCGAGGGAAATTGGAAGGGGAGGTGAACCATGAGAGACTATGGACTCTGAAAAACAACCTGAGGGTTTTGAAGGGGGGGGGGTGGGAGGTCGGAGGAACTAGGTGGTGGGTATTAGGGAGGCCATGAATTGCATGGAGCACTGGGTGTGGTGAAAAAACAATGAATACTGTTACGCTGAAAAGAAATAAAAAATTAAAAAAAAAAATAAAGAAATGTGTGAGGCCATGTAAATCAGGAGGGGTCTGATTCGGGGTTTCACCAATTGCAGTTCTGGTCATGGGTGCTGGACTTTGCACCCAGGAAAAGGAGTCGAATGGATCCCAAAGGCATTTTTAATCCTGTCCAAGCTGCAGAACCAGTTGCTATAAACGTCACTCAGATAAAGCTCAGTCCAAGTACAGGGAGCTGGGAGCTGAGTGAGGAGACCAGGCTGGAATCAGAGAAGTCTGGCTGTGACACTCAGCCCTGCTGCTCCTTCCTACTTCACCACCTTAGGGAAGTTTCTCACCTTTCCTGAGTTGTGTTTGCCCCCTGCAAAATGGGGATGGCGATGCTTGCTTTCTGGGCCACTGGGGCAGGGATTAGGGGTGATCCATGGCAAGAAATTTCAAGCAGTGACTGTATTATCATTAGGGGAGATGCAGAATAATTACAAATAGTTATGTAGCACAAAATCAGGAGCACTATTTGGGGAAGAACAAGGTGTTTTGGAGGTGCCTAGGAGAAGGGGATCATTTTTAGCTGAGATAATCAGGAAAGCCTTCCCTTGGAGGATACGGGACTTGCCCTGGTCCTGGAGGAAGTGGGGATTAGATGGTGACTTCGCCACGGTGACATGGCCAAGTAACAAGTACGTTTCCCAGGACCCAGCCCTGTACATACGGTCTAGTTAGACTGGGCCATGGGGCATTTGCATGAGGTTTTGAAGGTGAAGGAGAAGCAGCTGCCATGTTCCTTCAGCCCTTGGGAGGTCAGTGAACAGTGTCCAGACACTATCATGTCTTTTACACACTGTCCTCACCTGCTGACTCGGCTGTGGTGGCTCCCACTGAAAGTCCCCTCTGCTTCTCCAACTCCTGAATGGTGGTGGGCTTGGCTTCATGAGCAAAAGTGCCATCTTCGTTTGCAGGACACCCCTCCACCCATCACAGACTGGGACACAACTAATCCCTCACTCCTGGGAAAACACAGGAGAGCCTCCAGTGGCCTCACCACGTCTGCCTCCCCGTTGTGTTCCGGTAGAAAATGTCCCCTAGCTAAACCACTCATCACAGGGAGCAGGCACAGGGCCTGCTCGTTGCTGACAGCAGGCCTCAGTTCCCAGCCAGACTGCAGAATTATTCAAACAAGCCAACAATGTCTTCCTGATCCTACAAAACCTGTTCCCACAGCTCTGGTGTCTTCCTTCCCTGTCCGTGTGACCAAAAAGCTGCTGCCAGTCTCACACGTCCATGGTCAGGTGCTATGTGTTTGATCCTCCCACAATGTAGTCCTTCCCTCACCAGTGAGGTAAAGATGCCGTGTTCAAAACAGAGAGCCACACAGTTTCCCATCTGTTCTCATGGCTTCCGGTTCTAGCCTGTGGGTTCCATGGGACCTTGCTGTCTCCCATCTGATACCAATCCTTCCTTCCCCACTGCCTTCCTTGTGGACCTGAAGCACTGGCATCAGACACAAAACCCACCGCTTTGCAGGGACTGGTTTCCAGAACTGCATGGATCAATGCCCTGGCCATATAA
Organism: Martes martes; assembly: GCF_963455335.1. Taxonomy (NCBI): domain Eukaryota; kingdom Metazoa; phylum Chordata; class Mammalia; order Carnivora; family Mustelidae; genus Martes; species Martes martes. The sequence continues at coordinate 5,361,615 of NC_137888.1, read as the reverse complement.
CTTACTTGTCTCCCCAGAGGCCATTTTCTGCAAGTAGCAAAAGCACAATCTCCCTCATTCCCAGTAAAGACAGTGAATATTCAGGCTCCTTGCCCACTCCCCTTCTTTTCAGAGGTGGGAGCAAATTCATTCTAAGGGCCAACATGATGGCATCGCGGCAGGGGAGGAATCGGGCCTCACTTGGCATCTGGAGACACCAGACTCTGCAACACAAATGTCCCGTTGGTGCTCCTCAGTTCTGGCTGGACCACGCCCCTATCCTCAGGACAGCGACCTCTGCTCTGACCCTGCCTGCCACCTCATTTGATTCCTCTCTAATCTATTAGGGGTGTGGGCTCTGTGAACCTATCTTGGGCCCTTGGACTCAGCATTCCATGCAGATGGGCTCCCATATCTCCTCAACCCTCCGGTTGCCACCATATCAGAGCCAATATGGCTCTGGGACACCTTCCCCTCCCCTTGGGGCCAGTCCTGGGGTAGGTTCATGGCTCCTTCTCAGAGACCTTGTGCACATCTAATTATTTTTCTTTCCCTGTCTCTCTTCTGGTTTAAAGAGAACTTTTCCCTCATAGAAAAGCAAGTAGTTTTAAAATCGTTTCCTTTTTTCCTGGGGCTATAGCTTTAAAAAAAATGCTCAGATATTAAGAACTTGACATCTTTCTTCCTTCTTTCCAACTGGCTTGATGACTTTGCTTTGGAGCAATGACAGCCTCTAGTTCCAATTGGAGAAGGCCATGAGGCCAGTCGGGGATGGGGGCACACAGCATACTCCAAAGTCCCAGATGGAGGACAAGAGAGGTGCAGAGCCTAGTGTTATGGACTAAATGTCTGTGTTCCCCCCCATTCATATGTCAAAGCCCTAACTCCCAATATGATGACATTTGGAGATGGAGTTCAGGGAGATAATTAGGTTTGGGTGAGGTCATGAGTGTGGAGCCTTATGGTGGGGTTAGCACCTTTATAGGAAGATGAAGGGAATCCAGAGGCTCTCTACCCCCTCACCTGTGTCCACTCATTGAGGAAAGGCGTGTGAGGACATGGCAAGAAGGTAGCCAGACACAGGCTCGCTTTGAATTTACTATTAATTTAAAGGAACTTTGCATGATAGACAGTGGATTCTCTAGGTAGGGACACATACAGTGTGCTTCCTGTTTGTCAGGCCCTACTCGCAACATTTAGTGTATATTAATTTCCTCAGTTGCATGTACTAAATGTATTTCAACTTAATTCTCAAAGCAACACTGTGAGGTAATTACTTTTCTTATCTTCATTTTACAAATGAGGCACAGAGAGGTTGGTTACTCATCCAAGAACACAGAGAGAGCTAATGGTTGTCAGGGAGACTGGTTCCTAATCACCATGTAGCACTGTCTCATACTAAATGAGTTTTCAGGATTAAAATTGGTTATGTGGTTGATTGATTAGCTGGACAGAGAAAGAAATGATAATTACTGGAAAAGAATAGAAAAGGATGAACAAAGAGGTGGGACCCATAGCCTAAGTAGAAAGGCTGATCTTTGAAGGTTGAGGGACAAGAAGAAAAACAGACAGAGCTGGAAGGTGATAGTAACAGTGTTTGAGCACCTGGACCTAGCCGCTCCTGAAGCTGATCAGATGCATTCCGCAAATTTCAGCTTGAACCAACAAAATCTTTTTCTCACTTAAATCAGGATATGTTGCATATTCACTGACTTGCATCTGAAGCATGATAACTGATACATTCAAGGAATTTGGAGTCTGGTGGTGGAGAAGAGAGGTGGAAAGCTGTCACTGCATGGTCTGACCAGTCCCTGTCTAGCTGTCTGCATTGGTGTCCCTGGCCAGGTCACATTTAATAAGGTCACATTTAGGGTTAGGACTTCAACATATTTTGGGGGAGGGGCGTAATCTGCACACTGTACTCTTATACATGGCTGTATGTGACATGCGATCATCTTGATAGTGTCCCTCCGTTCCTCTTATCTTTCCACAAGTGTTCAGGCAGCTTTCTATCTCTCAGATCTCAAGGGAAGAGAGAGATGATACTGTCTAGAACAAAGGCCAAATTCTTGACTTGGAGTTCCAAAACTGGTTCTTGAAATTCCCTGTAAAAATAACAGTCTAAAAGCCAAGTGAATTTTGATGTGTAAGAGTTGGATTTGGTTGAAAAACAAAAGGATTTGTGAGTTTTGGCAAGAAAGCTTGGAGGGCCGAGTACAGAGAGAATAAAATAAGCCGGATTTCTGGAGAAGACACAGAATGTAATGCAATGGCTGCTTTTCAGCTACTTGCAAAGGGAAATAAGGGTTCAACAAGCAGTGTGCTTAGGAGGCAGGGAGGTTATAACAGAGCTGTTAGTAGGCATCTGAGAAGACTCCCAGAGGCAATATTAAACTCTAAAGGGGCAAGAATCATGTCCAGAGGTTTGAGGAGCCCAATGAACATAATCTGGAAATACTGCAAGTCTCTTAGCACGACCTAAGCAGACCCTTAAGTAGATGACAGAGGCATTTAGCCAGACAGATTCCAAGGCAGCCTCAAGGTTCTGCACATCCTAGGGAGGACCAGGGCCCCAGAGGGATCAGAGCACCTGCTAAGTCAGAACAGGGGAACACAGTGACCACGGCAGGGACCACAGACCTTAGCGCTCACTGGCTGGCAACATAGAATACCAACAGGTCATGAGGGATAGCTTCACTGAGACCCAGGCTGTAGCAGGGGCTGGAGGCCAACCCTTACTCCAGGCAGCCTGTCTGGAACCATGTGACTGTTCCCCAGAACATACCTCCTCCCAGAACTTAGTTTGCCACAAAGACACAAAAAAAGGGGAAGGAAGGAATCCATCACTTGGATAACCACTCACCCCCAGCAGGTTGAGTCATAAAATGGAAGTGGCCAATTTTCTTGGATTAAGTTTTAATTTTTTAAAAAGATTTTCTTTATTTGAGAGAGAGAGAGAAAGAGATCATAAGCATGGGGGAAGGATAGGAGGCCAGGGACAAGCAGGGTTCCTGCTGAACAGGGTGCCTGATGTGGGGTTCGATCCCAGGACCCTCAGACCAGGACCTGAGTTGAAAGCAAATGCTTAATCACCTGAGCCACCACGGTGCCCTTAACGACCAGAGCAGGATAGTTACATCTGTATACATCTGAGGCTTCTTTTTTTCCCCCCTTGAACTGTATTATTTCTTCCCTAATTCTTTTTTCTTATTTTTTAAAAATTTCTTTTGAGGCTTCTTAATATGTGTATTAGTTATTTATTCCCGTGTAGCTTAGCAGCTGAGGACAATGCATGGTCAGGGCCTCACAGTTGCTGTCAGTGAGGGTTTGGTGTGAGATATAGCTGGGTTCTCAGCTTCAGGGTCTCCCCCAGGCTGCTGTGAAGGAGTTGACAGAGACTGAGGTCTCATGAGAATGCCCTCTGGGGAGAAGAAACTGTTTCCAAATTTGTTCAGGTTATTGGCAGAATGTGTGTCCTTGGAGGTGCAAGACTGAGGAAAGGCTGCTGGCCGGAAGTTGCCGTAGCTTGCAGGGGCTCCCTCCAGTCTCCTTCCCCAAAGTCCTCCCCCTGGGTGGTTCACAGCATGACACCTACACCTTGAAGGTCCCCAGGAAAGTGAAAGCAAGGTGGCTAGAAAGGTGAAGTCTTATGTGATGTCATCACAGGAGTGACAGACGGTCACCTTTGCCTCGTTCTGTTCCTAGAAAGAATGTTCCAAGTGCTGGCCGCACTCAAAGGAAGGGGATTGCTCAAGGCATAGATATCAGAAGGCAGGGATCGTGGGGTCCTCTAGCATCTGTCTGCGACTGGGTGCATATCTTCAAACTTGCTACATATGCATGATTGGCTGCCTACAGCTTTCATTCCAGGGTATGAATTCAACGGTTTTCAGTGAAGTCTTGTCAGTTTTGTAAAGTTCTGTTAAAGGTTACAGGGCTCAGAGAAACTCTCTATGGAGCTTTACATGGAAGCCATGTAAATCCTCCCTCACTATTGAGGGATGGCTGGAGGAAGGAACAGCTCCAAGTGGGTGTGCTGTGACCGTTTCGTACGCCACCAGGGTCCAAATGGATGCTTTTCTGTGTTTAGTCAAGCGTTACTCAATATAATTTGGCTATTAAAAAACGATAGAACATTTGAGAAACAAGAACTTGTTTTTGCTACTTTTAGTTTGTCTAATAAATAAGAAATACACGAGAACATGTAGCTGCATGACATTAATGACTATTTAACAATTCTAAGCATGCTTCTTTTATAGTGATAGTGGAACAGTTTCTTTTGAAGTTTAGCCCATAAATGCTTTAAGAAGTGGCTTTAGTTATCTCCTCTTTATCTCCCTCCCCTCCCCTTCTGCAGCCCTTCCCCCTCCTAAAATATATTTTAACATAAATATATGTTAATATATTTAGTTTTATGAACCAAACTGGCTCACATCTCCAGAAGACATGATATAAAATCAAAAAGACACTGCATAATTAAACATTTAAACATGATTAAGCACACTTACATATATGCTCTTGGGCTAGGAATTGATTTCAGTACCATGGACATTCACCCAATCCAAAGCTCCTGGGGGTGTTTGCCTTATGCTGATATACACAAATATAACAAAATGACCCTTCTCACCCCAAATGTTGAAACAGTGTTTGTAAGTGAGTGGGATGCTTTTTGGGACATTTTCCACTGACAGGTGTTACTCACCATGCACAGTCTTAAGTAATTGGGTCAAAGACATCGTTAACCACAATTGTTAACATTTATTAATAATCTATATGGGCCAAACAGTTGTTCTGAACCTTTTACATGCATCAACTCTTTCCATACTCACAACATCCCTGAAAGAAGTTAGTATTATTTCTCATACTTTACATATAATGAAATTGAGACACAAAAGTTACAAGATTATCCATGGTAGAGCCCAGAATTGAATCCAGTAATCTGACTGTAGATCTCGTACTCTTAATCACTGTATTTTAAGATTCTAGAAGGGTTAGTGTACATGGGCAAGTCAGTACAAAAGTCTTTGAAATGACCTAAAGAGAAGTAAGACTTCTTTGAGCTATTTCGTTAAGTCTCAAGATGAATTGCTTGACGAAAAGACCCTTGTGTTTTGTGGGTTCAGGGTTCAGTGGTTTCCATCTGTATAATGGGACAGGATCTAATGAAGCACATTCTCCTCTATTTATTACTTTTGTTCCAAAGACTAGCTCATGTGAACTTTGTGTGAAATGATACCTCTTTTTGGCCCTCTTTTAAAATACTGTGCTCAGCTCAAGTCAACAATCTCTCACCCTGTGTGTTAGCAACATTGGGCTCCTCTTAGCAGGGAGCTGGGAGGATGAATCAGCCACAAAGTGGGGTATCACAAAAAAAGCCTTAAAAGAAAACCAAAATCAGATTTCTGGAAATGGTGTTAAAGGTTCTACATGTATTTCAAGACCTATAAATATCTCATCTTCTATCTTTGAAAACCTTTACTGCTGGTCCAAATGTTAATCCACATTAGGTTATAAACCTGGAAAGGATTACTGTGGTCAAAGATAAAAGACAAAAGATAAAATTGGATGCTTCCTGGCTGAGTCCAACCCTGCTGAAGAAACCAATGACTTTTCCTCCTTGACTTCAAAGCCCTGACAGATTTACTTATTCCCCAAGCCTGTCAATCCAGACGAAAAAGTCCTTTGCAGAGTCTCTGCTCTAATAGTGTCCAGTCAGTTCTTCATGGTAAGAAGGCCTAGGAGGGAAGGTTAACCTAGAACAAGCTTCCATCTCACTTTTTATCGGAGACAATGCCAGTGGTCTCTCATGTTGGTTTCCGTTCGCCTTCCCCAGGCTAGTAGGTCAGCTTTGGAGCAGACTCACCAAAGCTGGCTTCTGTCACGTCAAGAATGCAGAGGAGCATTTTACAATTCAAAGAGAGAGTAAATATGGTGGCTACTAGGGGATGGAAGGTGAGGGGTTGAGACTGATGGCCTTTAAGGGTACAAACTTGTAACAGATACTCAATAAGCCATAGAGAACTAATGCACAGTATACTGAATATAGACAGTAATAGTAATGTTGTATTAAAGTATATAATGTGACAAATATCATTACAATGGCAATGTGAAGTATCAAATGTACAATACATAAATGTATCACATGCTGTGCACTTTAAATTTACACGATGTTACTTATAAAATTTATTCAGTTAAAAAAAGAAAAGAAAAAATAAAACTAAGAGAATTTGGTCTTATGCTTTGACCCTTACTTTTGGCCAAGATTTACTCACATCATACACGGAGGTCAGAAATAAATCAGATTTTTCTTCTAGGAAAAATCATAGTAAGATTAATAATAATAATAATGTTCCCTAATGAAAATAGTAAGAGAAAAGATATTAACACTTTGATGCTACTTACTCGATTGTGTCTTTATTGCCCAATGTTTATTGAACATATAATACATACCAGGCACTAGGATAGGTACAGGAGTAGAGCAAAATGGGAGACCTGACATTAGGTATGCATCCCTAGAAATAGAACTTGAGATGTGATTTTATATGCAAATAATTTATGGCAAGGCTACAACGCTACCAGGGGAAAACAAAACAGGACTGGGGGAGGGAGGTTGGAAGAGAGAAGAAGCAAGGATATGCTGCTATCTGACAAAGTCCTAGCTTTAGGCTGGTCTCATGTTCTGAAGCATAAATGGCAGTTTGGATTTTACTCCGTAGAGAAGCAAGGGAGCTGAGCTCCCATACTCCTGTGCTCATTAGTCACTGGGTAAGCTCTCTCCAGGGGTGTTAACTCCTGCACATGCTGGCTCTATGCTTGTAGGAAAGGTAATCCCAGTAGCTCAAGAGCTGTGCACTGATGGCCATTGTAGGGGCTGCCTCTCGGAGAGCAGCCCACCAAAGCTAGTGTGTGGGCACTTGGAAGGATTAAGAAGATATTTGAAGTATCTGGGTGGGGCAACCAACAGGTTCATACAGTCCAGCCCATATTCTGTCTAGATTTACTTCCTTCTTACATTACATTCCCTCCAACCTGTCATGACTTCTTCAAGATTGGGGTTGAGTTCAATCTCTGTGGAAGGCCACATAAGAGGAGAGTTAGTGGGAAAAAATATAGCCCCTGGTGCTCTAGTTGGTCCCAAAGCAGTATCTGATGTTCATTATTTCTTTCCGCTGGCACCTATTCTGGATAACTTTCACCATTGGTAATCACTTCTGCTGGACTGGTGGCTTGTTTAGCGAAGTCACCATGACCCTCATCCCTGAGAGATGACTATGCCTATGATGGTCATTGTTGTTGTAACTGCCCATGCACACTTAAAAATGGGCATGAGAGCGCCAAGAGATACCCCAGTGAATCAACTGCATGGTAAATATATTCTGTTTTGCACCCAGGCCGTGGAAACCTTACTTCCTCATGGTAATCAAGGTCAAGTACTCCTGCCAGGATGACGAGACCTTTATTTGCCTGCTGATATGCTGTTGGAGAGACCTCAAAATGACAGGGTAGCTGCTGCAGCTTTTAGTTTAATGTGACTTTTACTGTGTCTCCTGCTGGAAACAGTTATCCTCTGGTAAGTGGGCCTCTAGACCTATAGAATCTAAAATTGTGGGGATGAAATCACAAATTTCCTTGTGACTTGTTGTAGGTGAAGGTCGGTTATTGTCACTCTTGCTTTTAAAGTTTGGTTTCTGGATCCATGTACTCTACCATGGGGACTTAGTACCTTATAATGGCTGTTGGTTTAAGATAAGTGTTGCATCCTGGGGGACCACAGTACACCAACTTCATGGGGTGTTGTCTCCATTCTAGGATCTTGACTATATTTTCAATGTACCCTTATTGTGCTCTATTATTATAGACATAATAGGGTGAGTAGACCCATCATCATGTGCCTAATGTCACACTTTCTTTGCCCTAAGTGGTCTCTTTGTTCTAGACAACATTTTGCTATATGGGACCCCCGTCATGGTACATTTGTTACCCCATGAGCTCTCTGATGTGTGGGCCTTGGCAGTGGGGGAGGAAGTGTAAAATATATATGTGAATCTTGATCATGATTGCTGCTTTTTCCAAGCCAGAGAAGAATAAGGAAGATGTCAAACAGGAGATAACTTCAAAGTCCTGGGCTTAGACTTGTGTCTCAGGGATAGCTGGAGTAAGGTACAGGTCAACAGGGTGGTTGCCCTGCTCATGGGCAAGGCATCTTGGATTCCACACCCTGTGTTTGCCAGTCACTGGGAAGACCTCTTCATCCAGGGGGCATAAACTTCCAGGCACCTCCTGCTCTATTTACTTGTATGTAAAAAGTAACTCCAGTAGCCAAAGGGAGTTTTTCCAAAAAGAGTCACATGGACAGACACTTGAAGCCAGAGGATGGGCACAGAGGAATTGAGTAAAAGAGATGTGAGGAGTTCTAGATGAAGTGCAGACAATGTCTTCCACAGACCTACAGTTCATGGCCAGCAGTGGCAGATCCTAACCAAACTGTCATAATTCAGAGCAGTAGGTGTCATAACTTACCCTGCAATTCCAGGGTCCCTGAGCCTAAGTCTCCTTCTTGGGTTTAAGGATGTGAAAAGGGAGAAGGACAACTATGCCTCAAGAAGTGACCTCTGATCTGAGCTCAGAAAGATGGGTGAGGATTATTCAGACAAGTGGGATGGGGGATATGATATTCCAGGTGAATGAACAGGCATATGTAAAGTCATGAGGATGGTAGACCAGGTACAAATATTGAAGAAACTGACAGAAACATTGAGTGTGTGTCCATGTGGAAAGGATGATGGAGGATAAAGGGGTGTTGATAGGGATGAAAGAGTAATCTAGTTTAGACAGAATGCACTAGATGAGAACCAGATCATGAATGGTCTTATATGTCATACTGAATAGCTTGTATAGTTTAATTAAGGCAATAGAAAATAATGAAAATTATTAAGCAATAAATTATTCAATGAGAATTGCATGGTAAGAAGACTAGTATAGCACTGGTGTAGAGAATGAGGTTGGCAAGTGTATAATATTGGAGATACTAAGACCTATTCCAGGAAGTCATTGCAATAATCCATGTGAAGAAGGACTTGAGCCAGAGCAGTTGTGGAGAGATTAAGAAGCACGGGGAAAAGTGTGAGAGGATAAGAGACATGGTTAGTGACTGTGGAGGTGAAGGAGAATCCTGGATTGGATGGTAAAACCATCACTGGGGTGGGGACTCAGGAAGAGGGGAGCCAGGAGCAGTGAGATCAAACACAGTATCAGTGTTTTTTGTCTGAATTTGAGCTTTGCCTCTCCATCCAAATGGAGATGTCCAAGAGGCTGTTGGATGTGGACTGATAGCTCAGGGCAGAAGTTCAAGCTGGAGATAGAAATTAGAAATCAGCAGAATGCAGATGATAATTAAAGCTATGATGGCAGCTGGGACACTAAAATTGTCCAGGGTGAGAAATAAATGCACAAGAGTGAGGGGGGACACCTGGGAAAATACACATTTGAAAGGAGCTTTGAAGAATGAGAACCTTATCAATGAAATTGAAAAGAATTATCCCAAAGAGCAGAAGAATCAGAAACCAGGAAGAAGACAATTTCTCCAGTGCGGCAGAAGAGCAAACTGAGGGGGTCATGGGATCAGACCACAAGGAATTTCTCTGTGTCCTTTAGGAGGTCCACTTCAGGGGAAAGAGTAGGTGGGAGAAAGGTGGTGAGGGCATGTGACCACGGTGTACACGTCTTCAAGATGCCTCATTGTGAAGGAGAGTGGGGACAGGACAGTGCCCACAGTAAGTGGAGGGCGGAAGGAGAGATTATTTTTTCTTGATGTGAAGGACTTGAATATCTTTACATGTGAATATGAGAGAAGATAGGAGTGGACAGGGGAGTGTGGGTCTTACAAAGGCGGGAGGAGTTGAGTTCCAGACTACAGATGGACAGATGAGCTGTGGGTAAGAAGGGGCCACTTTTTCTACTGCCCTGGGAAGGCAAGAATAAGAAAGGGTGTAGGCTCAGAAGAGTTTGGGGGTGTATGCAGAAAAAGGAAGATGTTTTCTTGGTTGCTGTCTGCTGAAAGTGAGGGCAGGGGATGGGATGGTGGTTTGGAGGAAGTCTTGACAGTTTAATCTGACCCAGGTGGAACCGGGATAGCGTCAGCAGTGTGCTGGCCTCCCGGGAGCCTCAGCTGCGGAACACTGGTTTACATTTCCAAGAGTGGGGAGTGTGATTTCCTGGCACATGTGGGCTACACCCACCAAGGACAGACACCAGCCTTGCTACCAACAGTGGCAACAACAACAAAAATCAGTTTTCTGTGACTCTCACAAGGGTTACCAGGACAAACTTAGAAATCTGCTGAATGTAATGTTTGGGTAGAGCCTATGTAAATACAAGTCTTTATTTTGAAGGAAAGCAGGGAAGGTCAATCTCTTCAATACCTGTATGTGAGATTTTATGCAACACGCAGTGAAGTCTCTATTACCCGAAACCTTCAAAAGTGAAAGTTTCAGTGAAACAGGCATGTTCTCTCGGCATGTGGCCAAGCAGTCAGAACCAGGTTTCCTTACGCTCCCCTCCCTCAGGATAAAGAGCACACGCACAGTAATTGGCTGAATTTAAGGGTTTATTAAAAAGGTTAAAATCTCTCTTATACCCCATGCTTAGGCATATTTAGAGTATCCTTTTTGCATTCTACAAAACATCTGCACACCTACATTCACTTCCTAACCATCATTTATTTATTTATTTATTTATTATTTTTAAAGATTTTATTTATTTATTTGACAGAGGGAGAGATCACAAGGAGGCAGAGAGGCAGGCAGGGGTGGGGGGAGTGGGGTCCCTGCTGAGCAGAGAGCCTGATGCAGGCCTTGATCCCAGGACCCTGAGATCATGACCTGAGCTGAAAGCAGAGGCTTAATCCACTGAGCCACCCAGGCACCCCCTAACTATCATATAAAAACATTTACCAGTTTTGGCTGATGCCTGGGCTGGGTGGAGGAATTTTTAAAAAAAGAAAAAAAAAAAAAGAATGTAGTGCAGCCCTCGCCTCTCACACACACTTCCAAGGAACTCGGATATTTACCCAATGAGATTGACACCAAGAAGGACCATCCCCTCATTGAGCTGGAAGGGCCTTGGAGAGCAGATCCCATCAGGTCTGTTTGCAGATGTCCAAACCAGATGGTCAAGCAAGAGATACCACAGTGAGTTCCTGGGCTTGTTGGTGCTAGAGCTGAGCCTCTCTGCACAGTGTTCTTGCTGTTATACCATGTGCCTTGCCAGCCTCAAATGTTGATGGCCCAACATCATTAAACACACAACATTTTTCATGTTCAGCCGAATGGGCACATCAGGAGGCAAACAGACAAAGACATCTTGAGAACAGTCTTTGATAGGAATGGAAGCTGGAGGGTTTCCAGTTGGCTCTGCAGCCACTAGAATGTCCCCTTGCTGCTTGCTATGAAAACCCTTGTTGCAAGCCTCTTCATTATGCTTGGTTTGATACAAAAGACTCTTAACTACTCTTAATGAAATTATCATCTCTTCGATGGTTGAAGGTTAATTCTTGATACATGATTGGGCTGAATATCTTCACCAAGGTCCACTATGCTGAAGACCATGAAAGAAGATAAGCGGAAGTTTCAACAGAACAGGCATGCTCTATTGTCATGTGGCCAAGCAGTCAGAAAAATAGGTAGTGTTGGGCTAACAGTACGACTTTACCAGGTTTGTGCTTTGCTCTGCAGGTGGAAAGTACATCTCTTCGGACTGTCGTCAGGATACCTTCCTGGTCAATGATGGAGCAACTTCCCACCTTGATGGGAACGTAGATGTTAGAGGGTTGCTGACGTGGTGGGTGGGATGTGTTTCATTTGTGTGTTAATGAGTGTGGGCACAGTGATTTCATGGAAGATTGTGCTTTTGCTCAGGTCAAAGCTCTTTTTGTTCCACACACCTAAGGCTGAGGGCTAGACTAGCTGGCACCATTATTGCTCCATCTCAGAATTTGAACCTTTGTAAGACACTTAAAATTTGGGACCTGCCCTCCATAATACCCACCACCAGGCTCACCCAACCTCCCACCCCCCTCCCTGGTGGTGGGTATTATGGAGGGCACGTATTGCATGGAGCACTGGGTGTCGTACATAAACAATGAATTCTGGAACACTGAAAAGAAATTTTAAAAAATTAAAAAAATTTTTGGACCTAGAAACTGGAAGCAACTTTTTAATAGATTGCCAAATATTTCTGCATGGAGTGGGACAAGCAAGTCCCCTCTCTTTACTGAGGCATTCAGCCCTTAGGGGAACCTCAGAGAATGATAGGTTAAGGCAAACACTGAATTAACTCTTTGATAACATAATTTTGTGCCCACACACAGCATGGTTGGAAATTTTGCCCCCCGCCCCACAACTGTGATATCCAGCTGGTCACCATAACCCCTCTGTGGTAGTTTGGCCCTGGGCCCCGCTGTCTCAAGGACATTGCTGAGTACCTTCCCTTCACTACACACATGAATGTATATCTCAGTTGTTTTTCTCTCCATAGAAGGGTTATTTCTTTGAAGTAGAACACAACCCTCTCTGGGGAGGCACAATGCCAGTGACAATAAACATTGCCTTTTCTTCTTACAGTTGGCTTGAAGTTTCTGGAACACAAAGAGCTTTCCAGCTTTGCCAAGTTTGTCTTGGGAGATGAAACAGACACTCCTTGCCATGGGCTCAAAGTCACTTTTTCCCAGCCTTTCCCCCTTTCTGAAAGTGAGAGATTGAGAAAAGCAAAACAACAATAACAACAACATTCCCATCAAACTGCAAAAGGTCTGTCAGTAGATTACACCCAAAAGTCAAAGCTGAAGAGTCCCGCTGGAGAGTGGAGCGGGTGCTAGTGTTCCCCACATCTATTTCACCCTTGTCAGGATCTGTAGAAGGTCTGATTTGCACCATAGTCCAAAGCTAATTGGTTGGTCTGCCACCATTCCATGGGTGCTTGAAGAGGACATGAGTCTCCTAAGTCAGAGACTCAGTTGTGGTATTACTTGCAGCACAGTGATTGACATGACTGCCACACTCCCATCAGTTCCCTTGTGCCCTCAAGGCCCACGGGGTGATGCACAGGAGCTAGGTAGACTCTGTGCACACAATAGGTTTGTGTCGCAGCTTATGAACCATGAAGTTAAGAAACACCAAACACCTTTTTCATTTCAACAAACGTTTATAGGATGCCTCCTATGGACCAAGTGCCGACTTACGAATGGAGGACACAATGAGAAAAATGGAGCTCTGTCCTTGTGCAGCTGACTTTCTTGTCAGAAAAGATAAAGAGTGAAAAATAACCATTATAAATAAGTAAATTACATAGTAAGTCAGAAGAGGAGAAGTGGATAGACTGAGAGCTACAGAAGATGTGGGAGCAGGAACGCTGGTGCTGGGAAGGGGCTAGATGTGGTAGGGAATTGGGTGTTCAGAGAAGGCTTCACTGGGAAGACAAAATTGGAGTGAAGATGGGAGAACACAAGGGAACCTGCCTGAGGTCATGGAGGTAGACGGGGAACCTGGAGGATGTGGAAGGCCGGGGTCTAATGCCCAGGAAACTCCAAACTTAAAAGGGGGTTGCTGGCAAACCTGTCAAATTTAACCTTGGAGGGAGACCTTGTTTTTATTATCTTGGTCAGAAAACAGATCTGCCTTTTGCCCGGCAGGGAGACATCAGTCTATCTTCCAAAGCTATTTGTTAGGTAGCTATTCCTTGGAAAGATGGAACAGAATCGATTAATGCCTCCTCTCAGAAGGCAGGCACGAATGCAAGGGACTCACGAAGGATTGTTTCTCATAGTTATTCCCCGCTCACATGCCTAGTGACGCTTGAGTGACCCAGCTAACACTGAGGTCCTTCCAGTCTTCAGTACCAATTTGCAGAGGGGAAAGGGACTCAGCCAGGACCCTGTCCTTAGTTACCATTTACCTCCATCCTAACCCTGGCTTGGCAGGCTCAGGTATTCCTGCTGAGAGCTCAAGAGCTCTACCATCACAAAGCTCAAATAAACAGCATATAAGAGCAGACAGACAGAGTTCTGCCTAAACCTGAGGATTTCTTGAGTTATGCCCTAGTTAAGACCACAACAGCTTGGTTTCCAAGAGCTGAAGAAAACTTTTCCTTCACTCCAGCTTCATTCCTCTGGCTGTGTTGTTTAACAGGTTACCTTGAGCCAATGGATGAAGAATAACACGGAGCACAGAACCCCTGGATATTAAATTGTTGATACTTAATCTTCCCTAGTGAACTTCAGAGAACTGGTGATACCCTACAGGACACAATTCTTCAGGCAACTGAGGAAGGCTTTTGAACAGGGACATATCGTCAGCTCCCACTGAACTTTCCAGGGTACATGACAAGTCCAATCAACCAGGCCTTGGATTTCCAGTACTAGTCCCTGCAAGCTGTCCCCCTTGGCTAGAAATAGATTTGGTGTTCACAACTAGGCCGCAGCCATTTATTTAAAAACCACATTGAGACACCACCTTATACCAGTTAGAATGGCCAAAATTAACAAGACAGTAAACAACGTGTGTTGGAGAGGAAGTGGAGAAAGGGGAACCCTCTTACACTGTTGGTGGGAATGCAAGTTGGTGCAGCCACTTTGGAAAACAGTGTGGAGATTCCTTAAGAAATTAAAAATAGAGCTTCCCTGTGACCCTGCAATTGCACTACTGGGTATTTACCCCAAAGATACAGATGTAGTGAAAAGAAGAGCCATCTGTACCCCAATGTTCATAGCAATGATGGCCACGGTCGTCAAACTGTGCAAAGAACCAAGATGCCCTTCAACGGACGAATGGATAAAGAAGATGTGGTCCATATACACTATGGAGTATTATGCCTCCATCAGAAAGAATGAATACCTGACTTTTGTATCAACATGGATGGGACTGGAAGAGATTATGCTGAGTGAAATAAGTCAAGCAGAGAGAGTCAATGATCATATGGTTTCACTTACTTGTGGAGCATAAGGAATAACACGGAGGACATCGGGAGATGGAGGAGAAGTGAGTTGGGGGAAATCGGAGGGGGAGACGAACCATAAGAGATTGTGGACTCTGAGAAACAAACTAAGGGTTTTGGAGGGGAGGGGGTGAGGGGTTGGGTGAGCCTGGTGGTGGGTATTAAGGAGGGCAGCTATTGCACGGAGCACTGGGTGCGGTGCATAAATAATAAATCTTGGAACACTGAAAATAAATTTTTAAAGAAAATCACATGAACCTTTTGGCTTATGCAGGATCAAGTTCCCAGACCAAAGGAACCTTAACTGAGTGTGATCTCTGCTTATTTTAAGAACAGTATGTTTTCTGTATCTTGAAGTACTATCAAGATTCTTTGTGGCAAAGACACGGAGACAATGGGATGAGAGCTTACCCATTCTCACTTGTGATAATCTTTGTATCATTTCATTCCTCCATCTTTCCCTACATCCACTTCTCCACCCCCTTCTCCTTGTGGGTGGTCATGGCAGATATGGATGCAAGAAAGTGAGCAAGCAGATATGTGAGCCAAATGGAAGCACTAAGGTTCCTGTAGATGTATGTGCAGTGAGGGCTGTGTGGTTTTTTGCCAACGTATTATGAGAAGGCCTTGCTCACTTCAGGAAAATAGCCATTTTTCAGACTGTCAGCTGGATGGATGCCTTAGAGGAAACCCAGCTCATTGACCCTATAGCTATTGTCCATTGACTCTAAACCTATTCTCCCTTAACCAAGACCTATCATGCATTGACTCTATAGCTTTTCTCCATGACCAAATGTTTATTGTTCATTGACCCTCTAGTTATTGGCAGAGGATAAAGAACTTATCAGAGTTCCAGTGCTCTAAGATATATCAGTCTGGGTTCAGACTTAGCCTAACAAGATGACCTCTCAAAGACGTTATAAATCAGGTTAGAGACATGTAGAGGTCCAGAGGAAAATTAATTATCACCACCCAATAATGGTTGTTGTTTTACTACACAGTGCCCCTTTTAATTTATGGATCTATAGAGCTTTATGGCCATCAAGAGTGGACCACTTCCTGAGAGGTAGGCAACTGGACTTTTTGATACAAAGCTTGTGTTTTGAACTCATTTTAATGAACATCATCAAGGCAGGATTATTGAAAGTCATCCATTACACAAGCAGGTTGACGCGGAATTTTTATTTTTGCACAGCTTGAGAGAAAAAGAAAAAAAATGCTAAACTTCTAAGTTTGGGGAATATAGAAGTTTTAAACTGATGAAAGATAGTTTTAATTTTCTCCCGGAAAGTAGCATTTAATTTCTTTTGCATACAAAAGCAGTCTGTGAGTGTCTGTGACATGGATCGAATCCTGAAACCATGGCAAGAAACACACACACACACACACACACACACACACACACACACACACACACTTCACAAGCACAGAGTCGTCTATGTTCATGTCAGCAGGTGGTCTTGACTGAGTCCCGGACCTTTTCCGCAGGTGCTCTGCGTCACATATCTATGTAGGCAAATGTGACTGCCTGGAAAATAAATGGAAGGAAGCAGTGATAGAAAAGAGGGAGGGAGGGAGGAGGGAGGGAGGAGAGGAGAACAGGAAATACATTTCTGAACATGCTCCAGATGGTAATAACTGGCACCAGTCTATGCTGGTGGCTTAAATGGGAGCCTGCAGAGAATATTAGGAGAGGAAGGTACTTGTGTAGTCTGTTACCTGGGCAACTGAGCTGCCATGGGCATTTGATCAAGTTTTCTGGTCAGTTCCAAACTTCTGTCATGGAGACCTGAGAAAGTCTGGGATGGGGTGTGGGTGCCATGGGAGGACAGGTGCTCTTTCCTAAGCACACTGTGTAAGGGTCATGGGATGAAAAATGCAGTTCAGAGTAATTAAGAGTAAGTTCCCTGTTAGGATGAGCCATGTAGTAAATAATTTAAACTTGGAGGAAGAAGAAGAAAAAGTTAGATTTCAGAGGAACATAACTTACTATTGGCTTGTTTTCCTCTGGGTACAGAGTGAACCAGAGACAACATATACCAAGATGGTCTATTGCAAACTTAGATACTGGTCATGGCGGTGACAGGACAGGTCCTGGAGGGTAAGGTGCATGGAATTCCCTGGTCCTCTCTTTCTTTCTCTAGCAAGCTGGTGTTAACTGTGGGACTCTAGAGTAGGGGTCTGCAAACTTTTTCTGTATTGGACCAGATGGTAAATATTTTCTGCTTTGCAGGCCGTACCATTTCTGTTGTAACTATTCAACTGTGCCATTGTGGCACAGAATAGCCATAGACAAAATGCCAATGGTGCGCATGGCTGTGTTCCAATAAAATGTTATTTATAAAAGCAGCAGCGGGCGGGATTTGCCCCCCGGACCATGGTTTGCTGACCCCTGGTCTAGCTAGGGGAAGAGGTGCTGTGGAGAGGCAAGGAAGGAGCAGAACATCTGGGAGGCTTAGAGTACCTGGCCGGTCCCTGATTATGGTCGGGACCAGCTGCGCCGTCTGTGCTCTTCCCAGCCATCCCTGAGGAGGCTGGAATGTTGGTGTCCTCTCTGGTTTATTGCATTGGACTCTGGGTTCAGCCCTGGTGTTTGCAAACACAAGCATCAAGAGGAAGCAGGACCCAGCAATCAGTAGGAGACAAGAGAGGTAGACATCGAAATAAAGGCAGACCACCTTTTCTTTTTTATTTCGCTTAGACAAAATGCAAAGAGTGTCTCATTAAATTAAAAAATAAACAGAAAAGAAAATCAAATTGATTCCCCCCACCCCTTCACTGACGGCACTCATCCTAATTCACAACAGAAGGAGGTCAAATTGAGG
This sequence comes from Martes martes, assembly GCF_963455335.1. Taxonomy (NCBI): domain Eukaryota; kingdom Metazoa; phylum Chordata; class Mammalia; order Carnivora; family Mustelidae; genus Martes; species Martes martes. Next base: position 5,343,823 of record NC_137888.1, on the reverse strand, counting down.
ACCCAGTTTCTAATGGGAAAGAAAGGTGTGCAAACATGACTAAAGTCTCCCCCCTGCCCCCAAATCAATGTTCCTTTTAAATTCACAAAGAGGGTAATTTTTTCCCCATTTTCGTTCTTAAATCTTGTGTGATAGAACTTCCAGTCAGAAGGTTTAATTAGTCCCCCATGCACTTTGTAGAAAATCAGTAAAAATGCAATAACCTGTGAAGATCATAAAACTGGACTTCTTTCCCAAAAAATCAGATGCCCAGGCAGATGGAGCTCACACTCAGACAGAAAAAAAGCAGGAGAGTCTTTGCACTGTCTGTGGTTTCAGTATTTTCTCTTTTTTTTTAATATATTTTGGCAATTTTCTTTAATTATAAATATTGGAATTCCGTAAAAAAAAGGTAGCTTTGATTGAATTTTTTTAAATTGTATTTACAGCCGCTGTCCAGTCATGCTGTTTGTTATACCAGGGTGTAGGATTTTGCGTAGGGATTGTTTCCTTTCAAATGGCCCCGAGAGTCGAGCAGCGATTCTTGGGAGCTGCTCATCTTAGCTGCCTGTCCCAGCTCTGCTCCCTCTCGCTGAGGTAATGTGGCCACAGCCCCCTGCTGCCACTGCTGTCCCTCTCTTGTGGAGGATGTGGAAGAGGAGGCCTCCATGGGGATTGGCTCAAGGACTGTGGGGCGCTTCAGGGTCCGACTTTTCTGAGGTTCCAAGCACGCCTGCCCCAAACTCAGGTCCCTGCTCGTGCCTGCACCACTTCGGTTTAACAAAAAGTCCATTCTAAGGTATGGAGGCAAATGTATGAGGTCACCTGCAAAGAAACACAGAGCAGTTAGTTGGCTTTTGCAAAGCAGGGGCCGAGTGCCGCTCGGGTGTCTGAGCTGGGGATGTCACCGTACCGGGCCGTGTTTGCAAGACCCCTTGTCAGAGCCCGCCACAGAGGCAGGTGCGATCGTCCTCACCTCCCATCCCACCAGGCATAGGGCAAGCCGGCTCTTCCACGGCACGTTAACTGAGAATCTTCAGTGTCATACTTCAGCCAGAGAAGGAGAAGTAACAAGATCCTTCAAAACCTCACAAAGGACAGAAAAATGTACGTCAAAGGCCACAGTGCATCCTAGGTATAAAGCGTGATGGGCTGGACCCTGTATGTGATCGGAAGTGCTTGGCAGAGCACAGGGCTCAAGGAGGGAGGCAGGGATGCCAAGGAAAGGGTAACGCTCACTGGCTAGGCCCCTGCTTCTGTCTTTCCCACATGCAGACAAGGCGTGTTTGATGGCAGCAAGCTGGGTGAATGCAGGGGGCTCCTCCTGGCTACCCAGGACTGGAGGGGCTCACTACTTCGGCTCACTTGTAACTCCTTCACAGCACACTGGGTGGGGAGCTCTAGATAGAAAACAGGCTGGGGGTGGGCTGTCCTAGAGCCGAGACACTAGGTGGGAGGATGCACAGGTTGAGGGAGGCATGGCGGCGGCCTGAGCTCAGAGGACATCCACAGAATGTCGGATGGTGGGAGGGTGATGGGAAGGAGGTATGGGTTTTTATATAGCCAATTTCCTAAAAGCAATGACCTATCTTTCATTCTTAAGAGTTTAATGAGCAAATGACATTAATTTGCTCTTTTATTTACTTACATGACGATGACTCTTATCATTTTGTTCACATACTTGAGAAAATGTGGAATTCATTTACCTCCAGGGTTATTTAAAAATGTAGGTCAAGGGGGCCTCGTGCTGTTTCTGAGACCCAACTGAATCCTAAACACTTGACATATTTGTAATGTGTTGTAACAGATTTGGGAATGAGTCTCTGTCCCAGCTACTACCCACTGAATGAACAGGGCTTATTAAGCTCTGGAAAAACAATAGGCTATTGGTCCCAGCTGGATTGCAGGATGCTCAGGTCCTAGATTAGGTGGAACAAATGTATTTGAAATTACAGACAAAGCCCACGATAGCTGTCCTCTGCCTGCAGGGGCTTTCACACTAGGTTCAGTGATCAGGAGGGCTGGGGTAGCTGAAAAAGGTGGGTGAGAATTAGAAATCCTTAATAATGGAAACACTATGGTGCCCACATCTTCACATACGAGGGTTACTTGTGTTTGCTAACTTTACTGCAGGTCTGCCGACAACCTCTGAATATCCAATATCTCTGAGTGATCCAGGTTTTCAAGCAAAGCTTTACTGAGTTGCACGATGCTCTCATCAGCCTTTTCAACACTGTGAATGCTGCAAATGTGTTCTCTTAATAATTCATGCACTTATGTGGAAGAAAGCACCAGAGTAATCTGTCGTGAGCTTTGTTTATTAAAGGCATTTTATGTCCATTAAAATCCCAGCCCATGTGCTGGTCCAAGGACCACTTGGGAAACTGGGATCTCTAATCACCCATGTGTCTTCCATGTTCTTCAGGTGCCTATAGATCTGAGGCAACACACGTGCTCGTTACTCCAGCCAGAGAAGAGGAATGGAAACCGTGGCGACCGTCTGGATGTTGGCACATCTGCTTTTCTCAGCCTCCCACCCTCCATCTGCCTGTTTCCATGGGAGAAACTAAACAAGGATTCTGATGGTGCGGATTAGGAGTAGAGGTCTGGGAGGCATTGCCTGCATTTAATCTGGGCTCAGTCTCCTCACTCATAAAATGGGAATAATAGTAGAATCTACCACATAGAGTTGTGGTGCAGATCTAATTAGGTAATGCATGTGAAAGGTTTTCTGCCAGACATGTCCCTTCTCAGAAGGTCTGAAGTTAGGGACTGGAGACTGGCCAGGGGTTTCTACCTTGGTTTCTGCCTTCAGTGGGTTGATTAGTGTCCACCCCTTCCAAAAGATAGGTCCATGTCCCAATCCTCAGAATCTGTGAGTGTGACCTTTGTAGGAGAAGGTCTTTGTAGATATAATTAAATTAAGGATCTGGAAATGATATCATCAGGACTCCAGATGGGCCTAAATCCAGTGGCAGGTGTCCTTATAAGGAAAGACAGAAGGAGACTAGAGACAGAGAAGAGGGGAAAACCATGTGAAGAGGGAGGGAGGGAGAGGATGGAGAGATGTAGCCACAAGGCAAGGAGTGCCTGGAGCCACCAGGAGCTGGAGGAGGCAAGGAGGGGATTCTTTCCTAGAGTCCTGGGAGGGAGCACAGCCCTGCTGACACTGGATTCTGGAATTCTGCCCTTAGAACTGTGAGAGAATAAACCCATGTTGTTTGGAGCCACCCAGTTTTTGGTCCTTTGTTACGCCAGCTACTGGACACTCACGTAGATGTCCTTTCTTCTTGGCTGGGAGAACTTCACTTGGAACCTCTTTGAATGCTTCTACTGTATGGGAACCGTGTCCGCTTATGTCAGTCACAGGAAAGGAGGGGATTTCTCTTGAGAGACCAGTAACTGCAGCCAACAGAGTTGTGATTTATGGGGTCTCCACCCTGTGCTCTGATCCATCACCTGCCCTTCTTCCCTACAGAAGCCAAGGCAGCACCTCCTCCCCTAGTTCCTCTGCTCCCTGGGGAGGCAGACACCTGTCCAGCTGACCCCCAAAGACCCCCTGAGGACTAGGTTGGAGGTGGCTTCCCTGAAGTCTCCTTCAGGGGGGAGCAGAAGCCTCTTCAAAGGCATCTGAACCCACAGGGAACAGGTGTCTTGGTTCCTCACTGTCCGGCCACCCCCAGGCGACCCACCCCTGGCTGCTGAACCCTCTCCATCTCTGTGGGGCAACATGCCCTAAAGCTAATCTGCTAGGACCCTCTGTAGGCATCCCATACTTGTGAAAGCAGCAGCGACCTAGGAGACATTCAAGGATCTTTTTTTGCTTTGAACTCTACAATCACCTCTACCAGGCATACACAGCCCTTGGCATCCTCCTTGTTGACCCACTATTGCCACAAACACAGGCAGAGCCAAACCCTGACCTTAGTGCATGTTCTGGAAAACCAGCTACAGTGGAGTTCACCTCTACTTTCAGCAAGGATTGAATCATTTATTTTCTGAGTTCCTCCTCTCTGCTTTACTCAGCCTTACCTCTCCCCTTTCTCTCTCTCCTTCTTGTTTTGTTTTCCTTATGCCAACACTCTCCTCCACGGAATGAAGGTAGAAGGAATATGTGAGAGAGACAGTGCAGGTAGGAGGGGGGAAGGAGATGGCAGCGGTGTGCAACGCAGATGCTGGGGCACCATGTCAAGGAAAGTGGGGTGTGTGTATGTCTGTATGTGTGTGTGCATTTGTGTGCCTACACATGTGTATCTGTTCATGTGTGTATGTGTTTGTGTGTCTATGTGTGTACACATGCATATGTTTTGGTGTATATGCATATGTATATTTATGCGTATGCACATGTAAATGTGTTTATGTGTAGGCGTCTCCATGTGCATGTGTGTGCACATGTGTGCCATCTGTGTGTATGTTCATGTGTGTTTGTGCGTATATGATTGTGTGTGCATGTATGTGCGTGTATTATATGTATACGTGTGCATGTGTCCATGTGACTATGTGTGTGTTTATGTGTGTGTGTGTGTGTGAGTGTGTGTATGTCATGAGGACAGAGGGGAGGAAAACCTGGGGGGAGGAGCAGACACCACAAGGAGAGGATGAGGTACACAGGAGAAAGGGACAGGTGGCAGGAAGACCTAGTCTCACATTCTGACCGCTGGAAGGGAAAGGATCTGGGAACCCCAATGCCTCCTTCCATATTTTCCTTCTGCTCTATTTGCCTAACTGGCTACACTCCTAGCACTTTCATAGTTAGCTAACCCCATTAGCTACTTTCCCAAACCTAGCATGAGTGCAAACGCAGTGACGGGGGCTAGGAGCCCCAAATGAGCCTTTGGGGAACACTCCACCCACTGGTTTTTGTGATGCTTATTCATGCACTTGTGTGTCATGAACAGTCACCGCTCTGTGCTCTGCTCCTGAGGCCCACGGCCCTTGAGTCAGAGACATGGGGTGAGGGCACAGCTGGAGGGGCCAACACAACCTCGGGGAGAAGGGGTTCTGAGAGGCTAGGCTGAGAGGCCGTGGACCTTGGGTACTACTAGTATCTCTGAAAGTTCACATGAAACAAGCGGCATCGATTTCTCCCTCTGTCCCTAACTACCTTGCTCATGGGTGCCTTCCCAACTCCTCACCCCCAGCTGCCCTGACGGTCCCGCATCCAACAGCAGGTAGGTGCTCAAAGCTTGCCATCCTCCCCGAGGGAGATTTCAAGCCATGGTTGGCCCCACCACATGAAGACTCACAGTAAACCTGCCTCGCTCATCTGAAACCTTCCTATCTGGAGACCCAAAGTTCCTGAACTTTCTCAGAAACATCAGAGGCACACACAAAGTCTGAATGCACTTTAGCTTTGGAAGGATGGCAAAAATCAATGTTGAAAAAGAGCAAGAATGCATCCATTCAGAAAATCTATAATGGATGTGCGTTCCACGAATCTATTCTCAGACGATGCTTCCTGCCATTCAGTGTGCACACACTCGGGAAGGAAATGTCTAAAGTTGAGATAAGTGGTTCTCAGCAAAGAGGGACTCTGCCCCCAGGAGGTGTGTGGCCATGCCTGAAGACTATTTGGAATTCACAGATGGGGCGTGGCTGCCACTGGTTTTTCCTGGACACAGGCTAGGAATGCTGTCCAACATCCTACAAAGCATAGGACGCCACTGCCCGCCCCTTACCCCCATGTCTCCAGTCCTCCAGTGCACACTGTGCTGACCCTGAGAAACTGTGGTTTAAAGGGGCTAAAGTTCACAATTCCAAGTGGACATTTATTTTGCTTTAATTTTATTTTATTCAAAAAGCATTTCATTCTATCAAAATAAGGAATTACACTGTTCAGTATCTACTAATCCACAAGGAGTTATGGCCTCCATTCTTGGGAGAAAATGAGGGGTGAGTCTCATGCAAGGGCAGTCACAAGGTCTTCCTCCTACTTGGTCTGATGAGGTGGGAGCTTAGAATGGGATAAGAACATGAGCTGGAGAATTCTGGGCTTCCTGTAAAAATCCTGCCTTTACCTCTAGATGGTTCTGTGACCCCCTTCAAGTTTTGCATCTTATCTTTAGTCAGGTGAAGGGGGCACGGTCATTTCTAAGGGCACTCTCAAGTCTGTAAGAGTCTTTCTTATGCTCTTTACTATCTAACCTGTGAAAATTGGGCAAGCACAATGCATTAGGAATTTGAGGATAAGTACGAAACAAATGAATGCATTTTGGGGAGCCTAAAATTCTGAGGCACATGGCAAAAGCTTTCTTCCCCTTCCAATGCAATACTTCATTGGCTCCTGTGAAAGCATATATAGGGTTTCACAATAAGTACATGTAAAAAGAAAATGAATCGGAGTCTCTGGGGCTTAGCTCTCCTCTGGGGCCATATAAAAAGGAACTTTCATCCATTTCTAATAAGGCTTCACATCTGCCCTTGGATGGAGTTGGGTAATGATGCAAAGGTAAGAAGCAAAAAATGCTTACCTTGACTTCTAACAATTTCAATAAGAACCACACAGATCAGACTTGTAATGATGACAGCATCAAAGAGTTAGTTACAAGGGGAGAGAGTATGGAGTCTGCCCATTCTGGAGGCAAAAGAGATCTAACACTTTTTTAGTTTAATATTAATGCTGCAGCAAGGTAATGAAAACTTGTAAATGAATCTCTCTTGGTAAATGAATCTTCACTCCCAAATGGCCCCCAGGAAAACCCCTAAATAAATAATGAGAGATTGATACCAGAGGTCCATGTACGTGGATTGTATTACCATTCTTGGCTTGTACTTAGGAGGCTTCATGCATTTTTAAGAGCTCATCAATATTGCGATCCTCCTACTCTCTGGTGAACTTTAAAAACTACACTGAGGTACAAAGTGGGGCTTTGAGTCTGTTGCTGCTCATGATTTTTCTGAAATAAAATAGTTCTGAATAAAGAGCAGGATTGGAAAGCCTTCCCCAGCATGGAGGCCAGGTCAGAATCCCTTAGTTGGGTGTTTGGAGCACCCAGTGAGGAAGGGTCCATGAGGTTCAAAGAAGCTCCAGCTCCCACCTAAGATCTATGAGGACCCACACACTGGGGACGACTGAGGAGGGAGCCTGCTGGGAGACATGCCTCTGCTCCACCATGGGCTGGCAGACCTGTCTCAGCAATCCTGTGCACCTTGAGTCATCCCACAGAAGGACCGAGTTAACCTGGAAATGAAAGGATTCTAGGCAGCTGCAATATACATTTGGGGAGTTTAGGAGCCCAGAGAGCAGGAGTCATGACCATTGAGGAAGACAGGTCTGGCTTCTCGAAACTCTGTGTGTCTCTATCCTGAGCAATGGGCAGCTACACAAGGGATTTCAACACCAGAGTGTCCACCACACACTGGAATTTAAGGCTTGTTGCTTCCTAGTTTGGGATATAGGATGCATTAGAAGTTGGTGCCAGCTGTGCCCACACAGGGCTCCACGGAAATATGATGGTCTTTGCTGTTTTCTTACAGTTTTGTATATTCCCAGCACCTTCAGGTTATCATGACATCTCACAGAAGAGTGTGTGTGTGTTTGTGTTGGGGGGGGGGAATGTGGCCCCTGTCTTCCAGAAGCTGAATTTTGCCTTGTTTCTCGGATTTCCTTATTTATCTGTTTTGTATCTTTAGGTCTCTGTCTGCTATTTAGGATACTACTTGCTATTCTGACGAACTAAGGAGACTGTGGGAAGTATTGGTTTAAAATTATAAACACTTTTATGTCTTAGAATAATACCTGATACAGTATCTTTTTACAGAGAAGATATTCAATAAATATGGGTTGAATAAATGAGTGTAACAGATTTGTGTTTTCACAGGGTCTTTTTGGAGATGCAGTGAACTTTCACTGTGGTTAAGCCCTTTTGCTTGTCATCTGTGCCACTAGAATCTAGAAACTTTCTTCTGGCCACTCTGCAGGACATAGATGGGCTTCCTACCTCTCCTTTACAAGTTACCAGACACAGGCCTCCTCCTTACCTTGTACCACCCATAGGATCCCCGGCAACTAAAGCTGAACCCCAATAAGCTAACCAAGAAAAACAGTGAGCTAAGGGGCTTGGAGTCGGAGAAAAGGCAGTCTGAACAAAAGAACACACACTTAGGAATTGGAGGACATACACAAGCAGCAGTGTCTACGATAAATCCACAAGAGCTCTCAGAAACTTGAGAAGACTCAGGCCCCTGGAACCAGAGGCAGAAAGGGGAGGAGGCCAGTGCAAAAGGCAAGTGGGCTTGGAGTTCCAAGCTTGGGACCCTTCATAAGGAGTCCCACCATCACTTCATGTGTCCTGGGGACATCAGACTAAAATAACAAGACTGTCTCGTCGAAGACTATTGAAGAAGGTGAAATCACCAATATGTGTTAAAGAGATCAGTTTCCTAGCAGTGAGGCAGGATGAGCATGGCGAAATATTTAGGTCCACCCATGGCAGATATGCAGAGCAATATTTGGAGGTGCTGTTCATGGCCCCCAGGTCTTTCTAGCTTTAAATATTATGGGAGTATTTGAAAGTTTGTCAGCTCAGAGCTACCTGTTGCTATGGGTGGTGAATGTGAAGCTCATTCCAATCTCCTGCCTTTGCTCTTCCTCTGTGCACACCACTGTCACCTTAGGAAGTCTTCTGGACTTTCTTTGCCCCATTCACCTTAGATCTCAGTTCACAACTCATTGCTCCAAGAGGACTTCCTGGACCATTCTCCCCAACCCCTAACCCCTGCCAGACTTGATCCCCTTCCCCATTACTTCCCTTCCCAGCACTTATCATGATCTGAAACTGTGTTATTTGCTTATTTGATCAGTGTCTGTCTCTCCAACCAGGAATATAAACTCCCTTAAGATGAGGTCTTTGTGCATCTTGTCTATCATATCTCCGGCTCTGAAAGTGGGACCAACTATTGAGTGGGAGATCAAAAAAGACATGCTGAAGTTAGAAAGGAAGCTGGGAGGGAAGGAAGTAAGTCTGGGAGGGAAGAAGCAGGGGCATCTCTGGAAGGATGGAGGCCAGAGAAGCTCAGTGTGCATGGCATGTGTGCATGCATGTATGGTGTGCACACCTGTTTGTGTCCATGTGGGAGTATCAAAGATACTTGCATTTGAAAGGAGACCCTTTCCATAGTTCTTAGAATAACATCCATAATAGAAATTTCAAAATCTCATTGTAGTGAGTGCAAAAAAGAGGAGAAGGTTGCAAGCCTGAGACATAGGACCTCCCATCACCTGACCCAAAGGGGTGAGGGGAGGGGGGGTACAGAACTGCTTGAGAGGAACCCACTGTGGCGCCTTGGGTCAGGAGGAGGGAGTCTGTGCCAGGTGACCTGCTGGGAGCAGAGCTCATTCTGCAGGTGGCAAGGTAGATGCAGGTAGAATGAGTCTGTGGAGAAGGATTTTTGGCAGTGAAGATCTCTGGAGTCTAATTCTGATTCAAGAGCCAGCATGAAAACCACATGGGCTTTGGAGGTGAAACAGCACGATCACAGAGACAGCTGAGAGCAGGAAGAGCAGCCTTCATTGGAGGGCGCTGCTGGAGCAGAGGTCAGCTTGTCCTTCAGGTAAGCACCTCTCACTCTATACTCTCCCATTTGATTAAAGAAGGGTGTGAGGGATGGTGTGAATGGATCGGTACACTGGAAGCCAAAAACTGCTTCAGGTACCTGGTTGTTTAGAGAACCAACAAGTTGGCAGCAGTCTGTGATCATCTCTGGCTGGAGAACGTCAAGTATGTTCATCATGGGAAGGGCCAATCAACATATATTTAAGGCTGGGACCCCAGGTGTGAGTGCAGAGATATAAAGGGGCTGACCCTTCTCTTGCTGCTTGTGGGGCCAGGATGCATTCGGTTGCATATGTGAAGCTTTAAATTGATTTAAGTAGCTTCGTGCTAGGGTATTTCTTAATTGCATAGGATAAACTCATAAATGGAGGTGCAGCCACAATCCAAGAACATTAAAAACTGGCCTAGAATGGTATCTGAACCCAAGAACAGGTACTGTAATCAGAGTATTGGAAGTTGCCTTGACCAACAGAGAAATTTCTCAGAGGAAGATAGAGTTTTATTTGCTTGTTTGGTTTGTCTTTTATTGTTAAAGTTGGAAACAATCATCCATTATTGTAGAAAATAAAACCACGGCATAATTGGCATTTTATTTAGAGTAAAAGAGTCCCCAAAATTCAATAAATTCAAAATTCAGGTATAGTTAAACATCTAAAGTGAGATTTTGATGTTTGCCTTCTCTGTGAGGTGTCACATGCCATGGGCAGCTCCCCTTATCTGTAGAAGAGGTTTCCTTTTGATTTGTGAAGAGCAAGCCTAGAAAATAAGTCACTTTATTTAAAGGTAAGCTGGAAGATGGGGTTGACTTAAATGTTCTCTTATATTTTACTAAGAATTTCTAATAATTGTCATGTTTTAACTAACTGGCCAGTCTTGTCATCAACACAACTATGATAAATGCATTCATTCAATATAATTATTAAGTACCTACTGTATGTATCAGACACAGTGATAGAAGCATATATTCAGTGCTTAAGTCATTTAAAATATTTCTTGAGTGCTCACTGTGCTGCCAAATTACCTGCTAAACGCTGGGAGAGAAGTAGGAAGGCAATGAAGACAAGTGTTCTGTCTCCTAGAGCCAGTATCTGGCCATGTTGATTTAACTTGATCCTGACTTGATTTGTGGAGTGTTTAAAAGATTTGGACTACAAGTGGAAGAAAAGACCATCACACAAGAAGAGCTGATGGTGAGGAGAAAGATGCACAGAGACTGGGAAGACTTCACTGAGGCACAGGCTGACTGATGCCATCTAGAGCCATGGGGACATAGGTGGGAATGAAGTTTGAAAGTGCAGCTCAAGGAACTGATAAATTTGACACAGCCTCCAGTCAGCAGAATAATAAATTGTAACCTTGGCTTTTGTGCCTGTTGTTGAATTTAGTCTCATTATAAAGGGACAATAGAAAAGCTTTCTGAAAAGCATATCAAATATTCAATAATAGTAACACAGTCATCTAGAGTGGACAAAACAAAGTTTGTGGACGTTTGTTTTTGCATTGACTTAAAAAATGACTCATACCTAAAATTATAAAATCATTTTAGTCTCAATAGCATTTTAAGACTATGCTACTTCAGTTAATTGTGATCTCTCAATTGTTCTGATGGATCCAGGCAACAATGTCATAACAAAATTTCAAACTTTTTAAAAAATTGAATCTAATAAGAAGAACAACAAGACATCAAAAAAGAAACTCCATCAGAATCCTAGAGGAGAATATAGGCAGTAACCACTTCGACATTGGCCACAGCAACTTCTTCCAAGATGTGTCTCCAAAGGCAAAGGGAACAAAAGCAAAAATGAACTTTTGGGACGTCATCAAGATCAAAATCTTCTGCACAGCAAAGGAAACAGTCAACAAAACAAAGAGGCAACCCATGGAATGGGAAAAGATATTCGCAAATGACACTAAAGACAAAGGGCTGATATCCAGGATCTATAAAGAACACCTCAAACTCAACACACACAAAACAGAAATCATGTCAAAAAATGGGCAGAAGACATGAACAGACACTTCTCCAACGAAGACATAAAGTTATAAAATCATTTAGTCTAATAGTGGCTAGCAGACACATGAAAAAATGTTCATCATCACTAGCCATCAGGGAGATTAAAATCAAAACCACATTGAGATACCACCTTACACTAGTTAGAATGGCCAAAATTAACAAGACAGGAAACAGTAAGTGTTGGAGAGGATGTAGAGAAAGGGGAACCCTCCTACATTCTAGGTGGGAATGAAAGTTGGTGCAGCCACTTTGGAAAACAGTGTGGAGATTGCTCAAGAAATTAAAAATAGAACTACCCTATGACCCTGAAATTGCACTACTGGGTATTTGCCCAAAAGATATAGATGTAGTGAAAAGAAGGGCCATTTGTACCCCAATGTTCATAGTAGCAATGGCCACAGTCACCCAACTGTGGAAAGAACCAAGATGCCCTTCAATGGATGAATGGATAAAGAAGATGTGGTCCATATACTCTATGGAGTATTATGCTTCCATCAGAAAAGATGAATACCCAACTTTTGTATCAACATGGATAGGACTGGAAGAGATTATGCTAAGTGAAGTAAGTCAAGCAGAGAGAGTCAATTATCATATGGTTTCACTTATTTGTGGAGCATAAGAAATAACACGGAGGACATGGGGAGATGGAGAGGAGAAGGGAGTTGGGGGAAATTGGAGGGGGAGATGAACCATGAGAGACTACGGACTCTGAAAAACAATCTGAGGGTTTTGGAGGTGAGGTGACTGGAGGATGGCTGAGCCTGGTGGTGGGTATTATGGAGGGCACATATTGCATGGAGCACTGGGTGTGGTGCATAAACAATGAATTCTGGAACACTGAAAAGTAATTTAAAAAATAAATAAAAATTAAAAAAAAAGAAACTCAAGCCTTTAATTAATTCAAAGCTTGCACAAGTAAGGCCATCATTTCTCCCATGAGCTACTGTAGGCAAGGGAAGATGGCCGCCGATGGAAGCATGGCATACGTAACTGGGTGATACCCAAATGAGGCAGATGCTTCCCAGGGTGTCTATGGCCACTGAAGAGAAGTAAACAAAAGAGGGAAGGAGGAGAGGAGCCAACAGCTCATCTGGAGACCACACTGGAGTCGCCATGAGAATCCTAACAACAGCATCGACAAGGCAACAACAGAAACAACAACTGCTAACCATTTTACCCAAATTATGCTACACACATCTTACACCAAGGTCATGCCCATTTTACAGATGGGGCAACTGAAGCCCACCAAGGTTAAACAACATGCCCAGAGGCACATTTTCTCCTTTCCTGTGTTCCTCTGCCTTGGGCTTAACGGACACAAAGAGCTTATGTTTTTATCCTATGTTTTTCTGCATTTGCCTTGCAAATAAATGCCAACAACAAGAAATGCTTGAAATAAAAACACCCACAAATAACAGCTCATCTTCTCCCTGAGGAGGTAGACAGAATCAGAATAAATGAAGCCATCATTCTTTATTGTATGCTGGCATGAATTTTGACTCAGTTTGGAAGATTAGCTGCTGGATAGACAATTCTTATTTTATATATTTTTATGCATTTATAAGGCTCATTTCAGCTGGGCTATATGCCATAAAACCCAAAGGAATTGCAGTAATTTAAAAGCAAAGATAAATTTTTGAAGTAGGACTAGTAGAATGGTTCAGAAAATGGGAAAAAGGGAAATAAAACTGGATTCAACAAGAATGGATAGGCCTGTCCACAAAGGAAAGTCTATAGGCAGCTCTTTCAGGGTGAAGAAGAAGAAGTCTTCAGATGAGAAGAACCACTGGCTGCCATGGTTGGATTCAGTAGACAGACCTGTTTATTTGTCCTCTACAATGGTTTGCAGATATCTTGTGTGTGTCTTTTTTTAAATTTTATTTATTTATTTAACAGAGATCACAAGTAGGCAGAGAGGCAGGCAGAGAGAGAGGAGGAAGCGGGCTCCCTGCTGAGCAGAGACCCTGATGTGGGGCTGGATCCCAGGACCCTGGGATCATGACCTGAGCCGAGGGCAGAGGCTTAACCCACTGAGCCCCCCAGGTGCCCTGGTTTGCAGATATCTTACCCAACACTTGAAAGCTGTGGTTCTTCATAGGAAACCGAGATTTCTGGCTTCTCTTGAGAAAGTCACTCATCCTGGCCCCCCATTTTCACTTGAGATAAGTTGGCAGGAACATGCTGGAGTCCCTCCCCTTTAGACAGTCTGTGAACTCAAACTGTCTATCATGAATCATTCCCCTTCTCCATGCTCCCCGGATCCTCTTCACTTATGCACATGATCTGCCAGGCCCTGGAGGCCTTAGAACTCAGAGATGCCATCTACACACCCAGTCCACTCTCACATGCTCAAGGCAAAGACCGAACAGTGGCTGACCAAACCCCAGCCAGTCACTGTCATTTTGGGTAGCTCGATGAAACCAAGGCCCAAGCACTAGCCCACCAGTAAGATCTCTCTCCTCAAAGTCCTCAGAACAACAGCTTTAAAACTCAAGCCTCTTGTGTTTGAGCCTCCTCTCATCACGTGATGGGGACTCTCTCCGACCTGAGCTCCCTGGGATCTTTGATTGCTTAAACAACAGAATATGACAGAAGCGATGTGTCACTTTCCTGGCCCAACCTTAAGAGACCGGCTATTTCTCCTGTTTGCCTAACGGGACCCCTGCTTTAGAACCGAGCTGCCATGATATGAAGAAGCTGGAGACACACTGGGGAGAAACCCACCCGGGGAAGACACGACCAGCACGAGGCTGCCAGGTGAGGGAGGTGTCTGGAAGGGCTCCTCCAGACCACAGTGACACGGCTGGGCAGCTGTCCCCACCAAGCCCTGACTACATTTCAGATTTGTAAACAAAATAAGTGACTGTTGCTGTTGGAAACCCATAAGCTTTGGGGTGGTTCATTACACAGCAACCTGTAAACAGAGCCCCGTGTCCAAACACCAGAACGAGCTTTCGTAGCAGACGGGTGTGAATCAGGAAGACGCGTCTCCTCCCCAGTGGTCCACGCACTGCTTTGCTCACCTGGCCGATGTGCCTTTGGAACCGCCATGTTCATCACTCGACCTCCATCCTGAGGTTTGGGGGGAGATGCAGTGAACCTGCAGATCCCCGATTCTGAAGGGGTGCTGGAGGTCAGACTGTCTGTGTACTCGTTCGTCCCTGCCGTCAACTGCTCCGATGATGTGTCTGATATGAAGCATTCCGTGATGGTGAACTTGGCGTGCCTCAGTTGCTCTTCCATCTTGGCGTGCTCGTAGGCCCTGGCCAGTTCTTCGTACGTGGAGGAGGCACTTTCTGTAGAGACCATGCTGCTTCGTGCTCGATCTGCCGTGTGAAACAGAGAGAACAAGACGGGTCAGTTATGGCCTATGGGCACACCCACTGGACGGTCGTCTCTAGCTTGTGGCTGCTTTTCCCGGATCCTTGTACTACCTGGCTGGGGTCCTGGGGGGGTCTTTGGCTGAGAACTGCCTTCGTCACTATGGGGCCTGCTCTGTGTGCCTTGGTAAAGTGGGCTCACAGAACTTGGTTTCAGCTGAATTTTTCCCAGCCTGGGACACTGCCGTCAATCAGCAACACTTAAAAGAGTTCTGTGTTTCAGGGCATCTGAATGGCTCTGTCAGTTAGGTGCCTGCCTTTGGCTTAGGTCATGATCTCAGGGTGCTGGGATCGAGTCCCACATCAGGTTCCCTGTTCAGCGGGGAGTCCGCTTCTTGCTCTCCCTCTGCCCCTGCTTGTGCTCTCTCATTCTCTCTCTGTCAAATAAATAAATAAATAATCTTTAAAAAATTCTGCATTTCGTTAAAATAATTGAGAACACGGTGTACACAGACGGCAGTGTCCACCCCCTGCTCTGACTCGTGAATCAGCCTGTTCCATAGAGACTTTAATTGACGTGAATGATTTGAGCTCTGATGTTAGGCTCCTCCAGCCCCAGACTGGCAAGGAGGATGTGATGGTGGTTGGAAATGAAGCCTGTGACACTGCACAAAACTGGCCAGTAGGAAGAATGGCCCCTGGTCCCTCGGACTCATCCTTTGTGACCACCACCCTTTATGGGGCCCAGAGAGCCATCAGGACCAAAGGAGGAGTGTCTTGGTTAGAGAAATCTCTATTTTACACACTAAAAAGTTTTTAATCACCTCTGTGGAACTCTGAGACTTTTCTGAGAGAAATAACAGCCATAAAAATAAATGTACAGGGTAACACTCCACCTTTGGAACACTATTTTTAAAGTATATCAGCCAGAACAAAAGAAAATGAGTATGAAAATTTCCTACAGCTATTAGGTTTAGATATAATTTCTTTTCAAAAGTTAAGCTGGGGGGGGGGTGGGACAAGCCGGTGCTATTCTTAGGCCCTGTCTTCTCTCTGAAATGAAATCTTGGTGGTTGATGGCACAGACTGGATGACTTACCTTATAATCAGCCCCGGTTTAATTGTCAAGAGGATCAGCCTGTGTTCCCTATAGAGGGTGCTATGACCTTGCCATGAAATTTCAAGTGAAGGGCGCCTGGGTGGCTCAGTGGGTTAAGCCTCTGCCTTTGGCTCGGGTCGTGATCTCAGGGTCCTGAGATCGAGGCCCCCGTCGGGCTCTCTGCTCAGTGGGGAGCCTGCTTCCGCCTCTCTGTCTACTTGTGACTCCCCTCTCTCTCTCAAATAAATAAATAAAATATTTAAAAAAATAAAAAAAAAAGAAATTTCAAGTGAAGCCTCTTAAACCCAGAGATGGTAGTGGGTCATGTGCCCTCAGAGTATAATCAGGAATTACTGCAATCATGTGGATGAAAATTTTAAAGTGTCTGTGTCTCTCAGTGGGGTAGGAACTAAAAGGAGAGAAGACCATGAGTCTGAGATTCAGGACACCTGCAAAACAAATGCCTTTTGAGTTTGCTTTGCAGAAATCGCTGGGCCCTGGGCATCATCAATGCTGCCTGGTAGTACTGGTACCTGTTACGAAAGCGGCCTAACAATTTGAAAGTGACCTTGAAGGAGCATAAGTAGGAGCCTCTGAAGCCCATCTGTGGGCCATGCTCATCTGCAGGGTTGCGGAGGAGGTGTGCAGACTCCTACCTGTGTCTTGTGAGGGGCTGACACTGTAGCTGTCACTCTCCTTGTCCATTGATCCTGCAGCCCTG
Source organism: Martes martes (assembly GCF_963455335.1). Lineage (NCBI taxonomy): Eukaryota > Metazoa > Chordata > Mammalia > Carnivora > Mustelidae > Martes > Martes martes. Next base: position 5,327,139 of record NC_137888.1, on the reverse strand, counting down.
GGCGTCGGCAGCCTCCAGTCTGTGGTGAGGGTGTGTGCTGAAATGGTGGGGTGGGGTCTGTTGAGGGTCCACTGGCTGGCGTACCGGTTTCTTGCTGTGGGTCCTGCCTTTGCATTCCTCCTGGTGGTGGGATCTGTGAAGAGCCAAGAATAACGTATTTCTTAGTGTCGAGGAGGATGCTCAGTCATGAGCAAAGTGTTGGGAGTGGTTCTCTCCAGCCAGCTCTAAGAAACCGCTGCAGGGCTCTTGCCTTCAGGAAGCCTTCCCTGACTGCCCCTGTCCAGAGAATTCGTTTCCTTTCTCTTATGGACTGAGACATTGATGTGAAATGTAAACATTCTAAAAAGTCCTGCGGGAGAGAGAACATGAGATCTGGACTCAGGAGTTATGGACTCAAGCCTTCCTCTCAGTCCTTAATGTTTTTCTGGCTCAACACACATCACCCAAACTTCTAGAGAATAACCACCATCTTCCGTGTTTGTCCAAATATGCTCCAACATGGCCTCTTTTTTATAGTTCTCATACCTTAAGGGGTTGTTATAAGTTGAATCGTGTCTCCTTAAAAGATATGTCCACATCTTAATCCCTACGACCTCAGAATGTGACCTTATTTGGAAATAGGGTCACAACAGATGTCATTAGTTATGATAAAATCAGACTGGAGTAGGGTGGCCTTCAATATAACAGAACTAGTGTCCTTCTAAGAACAGGAGGCAGACACTCAGAGGGAAGACAGCCATGGAACAAGGGAGGCAGAGATTGAGGTGCTGGGGTTGTAAGCCAAGGAATGTCAAAGGTTGTCCACAGTGATCACCAGAAACTAGGCAGAGGTGAGGAAGGACCCTTCTCTATAGGTTTCAGAAAGAGCGTAACTCTGCTGACATCTTGCACTTGGATTTCTGGGCCCCAGAACAGTGAGACAATAAATTTCTGTTCTTTTAAGCCACCCTGGTTTGTGGTATGTTGTTACAGCAGCTCTAGGAAACAATACAGTTTTATTGTGGTCTTGCATTTACTCATTGCCTTGAGTAGGACTGTTTTACTCATCAATCAACTAAATTGCAACTTCCCAGATGAGAAGAATGACACCTTCCTCTTAGTCCTTTGCATATGGTAACATTTTTTTTAAGAGAATTGTCTGAACTTTGTCCAAGACATGGGACATTCAATGTGGAGCACACACAGTTAATCGGTATCTGGATTTTGTAACTGCCACCCTCAAAAACACAGAGATTTACATATATAGAGGTAGGTGTCTGATGGGTTTCATTTTCTCTTAATCTGGAACCAAAGACAGCAGGCCGATGCACTAAACAGAGTTCTTAGTTCAGGTCTTTGGACACTAGAGTAGACCACAGCACAACAAAGCGTCTGTCTTTTCTGGAATTTTGTGGAATAAAGGAAAGGCTCCGTTACTCGGAGTGATTTTTTTTCTTGGACTCCAGGCTGAAGGCCACATAAGGTCCTAGATGGAACAGTTTCCACCACTGAATTCTCTGCTTCTCAAAAAGGAATCTTATGCAGTTATGTTTCAAGATGGCCTGGCCACCTCTCAAGACCACAGTCAATATTGACTAGTCAGCCCTAATGGAGCAGGACCAAAAGATCAACACTGAGATGGCAAACCCTTAGCATTGGGACAGTGACTTACTAATATGCCTTCATGGACCTGGAGGTCTCTCTGGGGCAGGGGTAAGGGTGTTCATCCTTGGGTCCATTCACAGAGCCTACAATAATCTCTGGTACAGAGTTCCCTGGATGAACCCACCAGAGCCCAAGATCATTTTATGGGTGAGACAGTGGAGGCAGAGAGAAATGACACAGCTATTAAGTGGTAAATAGGGAGCCCAGGACGGCATGGGTTGGCTCAGAGATTGTCCAGCACTTGACCACAAATATCCCCACCCTGGACATCTAAGTGTCTAATACAGTGTTGCCGTGACTCTGCCTCCTTTGTAATGCCATTTTGGATCATGGGAGGCAGACACTTAGAAGTGGTAAAAGGAGTTTCCTTTTAAATGGAGGATTTTCCTCTTTGCGAATTCTAGTTATTGGACTTTGAATCTAATCCATCATTCTACAGTGCTGGAGAGAAGCATTAAGATGGCAGCCAAATCGATATATTTTAAGATTTCCTGGGTCATCAAAATGCTTCATCTCGGTGCATATTCTTTGGGGCATTGATTTTAAGACAGGTTTCATCCCTTTCTTGCAAAATTCCACAGAAGAATTTATTGGAAGATGTATTTTTTTTTTTGCCTTGATTAGAATGTAAATGTGTTAGGCTCGAGCGCCAGGCTCTCTGGACAACAAGGTATGAATGATGATTGTGCTTCTCCACTGAAATGCTGAGAGAGAGGTCCTCAAAGAGGTAGAAAAGTATTCTCACGGGTAGGAGGCTAAGTATCTTCCAGGTATGATGGACTTCCCAAGGAGAGCTTCAGTAAATGGAGCTTGTTATTTAAATGCTAATGAAACTTTTCCAAAAAATTACCCTGTCCCTTACATAAGATTTGAGGAGTCTCATTTTTTTTTTAAATTTTTTTGAAGGTTCTCATTTTTATTCTTTACGTTTCTTGCAACTACAGCCATGGATCAGATTTACTCCTGGCACGGATGTTTGGGTGGTGGGGTGGGTGGGAATCTGTTTGATCTTCCCACTTCAAGGACGCTATTTTCTTAAACCCCCAAACTCCCTCCTGTGTTTCCTCCCACTGACCTGCCCACCCCTAGTGGGGCAGGACCGTAGCCCCTTTCTCACTGAGATCACCCTGTGTGGAAAATTCCATGGTCACGTTGTACATGCCAACCTCTATTCAAAGCCGGAACTCTTTTCAAGTTAATTTTGTTCATTATCCTTTTTTTTCTAGATGAGGACAGTTTTATCAGTGGCCTGATAACGCTGGAAATATAGGTCATGATATTACTTTCCCTAAACCACAGGCTGCAATTCTGTTCTGCTCTAAGCAACCATCCTAGAGGCAAAATTATCTCAGTAGGTAGAATATTGGGGTGGTTGACACACTTTTTTTTTTTTTTTTTTTTTTTTTTTAATAATCAGGTTTTGGGAGCTGTTTTGTACCTGAGCTGAACTCTTTGGTATGGTAGCTCCTAAGATAGCAGCTAAAGTAAAAATCTGACTTGGCATCTACTTGGTAACCTCCTTTGTAGGCCCTACCAGGTAATCTACTAAGGAAATGTTGACATTTACTGCCCCTGCATGGAAAGCATTTTATTTGGCTCCCTATCATTCTGATACAAATGCACCTTAGTGATGAGCCATCATGTTTGTTAAACAGCCAACAAATTAGAAGATAAGTGATACCAATAACTCTTGGCCTTCAAGACTGGGTCTAAACCTACAGTAAGCTTTTCTGCCCACTGAATCAAATTATTTTAATCATCCTGAATTTGGGATAAGAGAGGATTTTGTGGCTAATAGGGTTATAAAACATGTCATGTGTACTGTGATCTGGGTATTAATCTGCTTTTATTCTCTGGCATTTGCTGTCCTATCTTGTAGGGGCTGTGGCCTCCGCTGCACGTGGTGATGACGTGGTGGGGCCTGAGCATTCCCATCACATAAGGAACAAATATTTACCAAAGGTTCATTACATACGGGATTTCCTGGCCTATATCAGGTATTTTCCCGTAGTATGGTGTTGAGTACAGTTCTGGGTGATAGAGTGTGCCTTGGTTTTCAGAGACTCAGTGAAAAAAGAGTCGATGCACGCCGGGACCTCTCCTTACTTCTATATGCAAATCTTCTCAGTCCCCAGATGTCCTCTAAGAAGCACCCACCCCACGGAGCAGCAACAAAGAGCGGCTGAGTTAGGTTGCCTGCCTTTGACCCAGTTTCACTACTTGCTGGCGGTGAGCTTCTCAGATGTGCCCACTTTCCTCATCTTGGAGAGCGGACTTATCACCTCACCCACCCATAGGGCTGTTGCGACACATGGAAGGGGGAGCTCAATAGATCTCGGGGCCTGGCCTGATTCCTGAGTGACAAACACTTCGAAAGGGTTGGAGCGCATCCTGCTTATTGGGAAGAGGGTGGGGGGAGATTTGGTGCATTGATCAGGAAGGCTAGAAACTCAGTTTAGAGAGGGTTTGGCAGAAAAAATACACTCATTAAAAAATCAGGACAAGGGGCACCTGGGCGGCTCATGGGTGAAGTGTCAGCCTTTGTCTCATGTCATGATCCCAGAGTCCTGGGATCAAAGCTCCCAGACCCCCTGGGGTTCAGTGGGGAGACTGCTTCTCCCTCTCCTGCTCCCCCTGCTCATGATCTTTCTCTTTCTCTCTAATAAATAAATAAAATCTTTAAAAAAATCAAGACCAGATGCTGCAGAGTTCCCATGCTTCAGCTGAAGGGTAGGGCTGTTAAGGACAGGCGTGCTTCCTAGTCATTCCCAATCTAGCCCTCTTTGCATCAAGGGTGCTTGTACCTGCTCTTGGTCCAGATGGGTGGGTGGTGTCAAAGGGATGACTTCCATGTAAATATGACCTCAAAACCCAGGTCAAGTCTAACATGTTTCACTTCACCCTTGCACAATTTGTTTATGCCCAAGAAAGTTGATTCAAGTTCTCCTGTGATGATCTCATTGGTTGTCTCCATGGACTGTGCTGGGAGACCCTGTGTACATACCTGCAGCCTGCAATTGGCTGGCTCCAGACCTCCAGCCTATCAGATGTCTTACGAAATGGAGAACAGAGAGGCCAGGTGGACTGCCTGCATACTGTCTAAAAGGTTAAACATCCTTTCTTTTCCATCCCTTTTACTCTGATTTCAGAACTTGACAGTGGACTGATAATTAAGTATGTTTACTGCGTGCCTACTGTGTGTCAGACCCTGCAGCTGGAGCTGGGGGTGGGGGACACAGACACAGACACCAACAGACGCTCCTCTTTGTCCTGTACCCTAACCCACAGGGACAGACAGGGACACAAAGAGCTGCAGACATAGCCAGGGTCTCTGTTTCCTCTGGTTGAAGAGTTAAATAGCCCATTGTTGGGATTTCTCCCAACCTCATAATGAATCCTTGTTGCAAGTTGGGAAAACTGAAAAAAAAAAATGCCTAGAAACATAGCTTCTATGATGAAGTCATGATAGTGTGCAAACAACGTATTGTAGATGCTCTTCTTTAAACTAGAGAGCCCTGACCTTGACGACGCTGTCCTAGCATCATTAGAACAGAGTAATAATGCTGCCTGCCGCTGAGGAAGCAGACTCGAGATCCTTCTCTGCACATGTGCCCAGCTGCGGTGTGAAGAACCAGCCGCACGGGACCGAGAGCACAGGCGGCAGCACATGGGCACCATGACAGACTCGGGGGCACAGGGCGCAAGCGGAGGGCTGGGGGTCACCTGCGGGGGTGGGGGGCGACCCCCCACTGTTTCCACTTCTAAATGAAAAATGGTATTTCTTAGTCCCTCCTCATGTGGTTCTGGGAGGAATATTTAAGGAAAAACCCATCCCGAAGATTTTTTATTGATAGAGAATGTTGTGCAGACGTTATTAAAGGAGTAGCTCTGAGGTTTGTTTGTTGATTGGTTGGTTGGTTTGGACTAGGGACTGAGGCATGCGTTTGAGGAGCTCTGCCTAGTGTTTGTAAACACCGCGGGATGAAGTTCACCCCAAAGGAAGGAAGCAGCGCTCTGGAAGCTGTGGTTGCTTCAAGGTGATGGGATCATCAGGCTGAGCCCTGTGCAGAGCCTCCCAGTATGACACGCAAACTCCCGAGGCTGGCCCAGGAGGCCTGGAGACCAGGCCAGCTCTCTCTCTGGTTCCTCCCCTCCCCCCTCCCCTGTGGCTCACTGCATTCCTGGACGCCTCTGCCCCAACAGGCCTTAGGAGATTTTCCCTTCTCCTCAATGGCGGGCTCCCCAGATTCGTGCTCAGAGTCGCCCCTCCCCTCCTCCCCCACACCCCCCCCAACTCACTATCTCACTGTTTCTTCATCATATCCTGTTTTTCCCTAGTTCTCTCAGGTAAATGAGAAATGATGGTGTTCTTTGTGTGCGTCTGACTCCTGCGCTAAGATGAAGTGAATGTCTCTTTGGGTCTCACGACGTGTCCCCATCACTGGGCCATATGTCAAGTAAAACCTTAGTCAATATTTTTGGGTCTGAATGTGCACATCCTTGCAGCTCCCCAGCTGTGCTTCTGGGGTTACAGGTATGAGAGACGCGGACATGCTGCCCGTGTGCCTCCAGCCTTCCACTTGCCTCTTGCTGGTTCTAGTTTCTGCTTAGCACCGACATTCACATCTCTGCTGATATTTTAAATGTCCTCGAGTCAATATGTCCATTAGTCAGGTGGGGGTGTGATCATGCAGCTGGGAGGTCCCCAGTGCTTTGGTGAAAGTTCCCTCTCCTCTATCACGGCTGGCCTCTGTTAGCTCTGCCAGTCCAACATTGAAGGGGAGGTGGGGACGCTTGCTCATTTTTCCCGGCAGAAAGAAGTCGAGTGCTGTGAGTGTGGCAAGCTTGAGAGGTCCTGTCCCATGGCATTAAAGGCCAGGGACACACACAGGTCTAACACTTGGGGAAGTATTTCTCTGAGAGGACTCTGGACAATCAGCATCAGAATCTCCCAGAATGTCCTTTACATTGTGGACTCCTGGGCCAAATGGGTCAGAACCTCTGGGGATGGAACCCTGGAATGGGGTTTTGAACAGACATCCTGGGTCATCCTGATGCATTTAAGAGTCTGGAAACCACTACCTGGGCACCTGTCCTATTTCCTCTGCCTCTTTCCTATTTTCCTGCTAATGTCTCCATCAGCTTCCATGCTGCCTGGCCATGAACCTCTGAGGTCATGAATTCATCCATTTTAGTCCCCGGGGTCTGTAGTCTTTCCCCCACTGCACAGTAATCAGTGGCTCAGAAACCCATCAGGGCAGCCTCCTGAAGTGTCTAGACCCTGGACCAGGCAAGTGATGATGGGGAAGCCAGTAGCTGGAGAGAATGCCAAGGACCATGAAGCAGTTCTTAAGGGCAAGGCTCTCGCTCCTACTCCCTTGCACAGTTAACCCTCCCTCATGGCCTGTTCCGGTCTTCAGTGTGTGCGAATGTCATTAGGGAAAGAAGGGGGTGAGGTTAGACAAAAGAGGAAGTAAAAGATATCTTTAGCATGTTCTTGAGGACAATTTTTCAAATGAATTTCAGTAACATTTCAAGCCACTTTCAAATTACAATGTTATTAGGAACCAACCGGTTTCCTTCATGATGCTTGATGCATTTCACAAATGCCTTTCGAGTTGGAATTTATGAAAAGCGGTTTTTAACATCGTAATATTTATTTTTCTAATTATAACAGTCTGAGAATGTAACTTTTTGCAGAGCGATTAGAGATTTAAAAGCTAGACATCAAAGCTTTCAAAAAGATAATAATCGGGACATCAATTTCTCAGTCTTTAAAGAGATTTAGAAACAATTTCAATTATGAAGGAGTAAGAATGTCTAATTAAGAAGCTCTAGATACATATTAAGAGATTTAATTTCATGGCAGTAATTAATTCCCATATATTATGGATGCAGATATTAATAACTAAGTCAAACATAATCCCTGGATTAGGCAAGACTACAATTTTTCTCAAAAAGCATGTGCAGGAGGAAAGCATAAGGTCCAAGGACAGACCCACAGCTCAATCTTGGCTTCACTCTGCATTGTGTATACAACTTTGGGCTTGTTGACCTAACTTCTCTGAGGATCCCTTTTTTTTTTTTTACCTGTAAAATAGAGGCTATCATATCTATTCATACCCGTTATAAGTAGGTACCTTGCAGGGTTGCTTTACAGATAACGTACAGGACATAGCCTTTTAATCCTAATCCTGGCACAGAGTACATACTCTCTAATGTTAATTACCTTCCTGTTTTCTAGTGTCATCCAAATTTAAAAAAAAAAAATTACCTCGACCTGGAATTTCTAGCACTTTCATAGTAAATCACTACCAAGGGTTATTGGGTTCAACTGACACAATTTGGATACCAGCTCAGACCGGACAGTAAAAACTCACTGTCCCAGTGAAAGCTGCTATCATATGTATTTATTTCTGAGACACGGGGCCAGTGAGCCCCACCTCCGTCTGACGGGGACAGAGCATCAATGTCTTGTCAGCATTGCCAGCAAACACACACACGGTCTGCGCCGCCTGACCACTTACTCGTTCCTGGCCGTGCGTCCGAAACATCCACCAGGGGCCCGGTGGCTTGCGACACTGACTGGTAGTGTACCGTGTGCGTCACCGTCAGGGACTTCTGCTTCGCTGCCTCCCCAAAGTCAGCATCCGTTAACAGGACCGTGGAGCGATCGTCTGCAGAATGGCAGGGACACAGGAAGCCAGACACGTTTACCCCCTTTCCACGTCTCCCTCGCCGTCCCTCCCCAGGCCCTTGCGTTATCGCTCATTACAACAACAGTTATGACCTCGGCTAAAACAGCAAAAACAAGTCAAAATGCAAGCGCTGCATTAGAACCGCTGCAGAATGCTGAAAAGAGGTTATCTGTAGGGGTTGGCTTTCTGAGTGTGGACGTGAGAGAGGCGCCGGAGAGGGCCTTCTCACGAAGCGAACACTGATTTGGGGAGGCTTCTTGCTGCTGCTGACTGTTTAACAGAGTTCGGGAATTCTGTGTTTGGCAAAGCCTCAGATGGAGCTGTCAGCAGAGAAGCGGGCACCACCCCGTGATGGGGCTCCGTTGCAAGTCAGCTCTGTTTCCAGGCTTAGAAGAACCCCACCACAGCTGTCTACACTCAAGGGGCTCTCACGCCGGCCAGGGTTTGGGGTTGGGGGAGTGGAGGGGAAGAGAAGGGCTCTTCTTCCGAGTTTATTGATTCCTCTGTTTGAGAGAGTCTGAGGCACGTTCCCCTCCTTCCCACCTCTTCTGAGCTTTAATTACTCTGGAACGTCCTTTAATTAACTTCTCGGAATGACTCACTTGTCAGATTTCCAAGCCCAGTTGGCTTCCTAAGGTTAGGGAAGCAGGAGACGGTTCAGATGGATTGGGAGCATTTTAGTGCATGGAAAGGAAGCAGTTGGTTGAGCTGTGTGTCATTATTTGGTTGTCTCAAGATTTTCATTACTTTGTTGCGATACTTTCCACACTTCCTTAAGAGCTCTTTTACTCCAAGGGAAGCTTCCGTTAGGATATGTGGATATATTCATACATTTTCAAGCACCATAGCCCAGGATGTTGTTCATATGAGTTTATCAGTCAGCTGGGACCATGCTGTGGCGTGCCTTGACACAGGAATGGTGATGTGAAAGTCATAAACAACACAGTTAGACTTCTGTGCCCAAAAAAGGCCCTGAACAGAATGAACCTTACAAAATCCAATTACTCAGGCTCTGGCAGGAGAGGAAAGCCTCTTGAAGTTAGAATAAAATTTTTTGGCAGGAAGACAGAGGAGAGACTGCCAAGGTGTCTGCTGGCATCCCAGCGTGGGATGCGGCGTGGGCTCCCACTGCAGTAGGAGCCACGGCTTGGTGCAGGGGGTCACGCCGCAGCCTTCCCCTGGTCCCCACACTGGGCAGGCTTTCTCCAGAAACGGGTTCTGACAATTGGATCTGACAGCAGAAGCCCAACATCTACATTTGTTTTTCACTAATAATACAGATGTGTTCTGGTTTCTGATACGTAGCCCTGCAGAGAGCACTCCTGATTATCTGTGGCACTAGGGTACAAACTCTTAATGGGAAACTTCAGGTGTCTGTCAGTGTGTGAGGCTAACCTTTCCTTCTGGCTAGAAATTAATGGCGTTCTCCTATTGGATTCTTGTAGTCAGAGGCCAGAGTGTTTTAAAGCATCACATTTCTACTTCCCAATAATTAGAAAATGCCATCGACCAACTGTCAAGCATCACCGGGAGGTCAATGATTCTTGGTGATCAATGATCCTGTAAATAATAGGACACATTTCAGGTGAAGGGCAGTGACTATGGGCAGCACGATGGGCAGACCTTTCTCTGGTGTTAGGCTAGCAATGACTACCTATTTTAACCACCGTGGGGACAAGGTTAACAAGTCTGATGAGGAACCTTTACCGAAAGTTGTAACTATATCATAAGGTCAAAGGAATTATATTTTGATTTCTGAACTGATGTTTCGAAGGAAATTTTGGTTTTCATGCCCAAACTATTGAGTTCAATAAGAGAGATTCCAGCTGTACTCCTGAAAGATAAAGATGGTCAGGAGCAAAGCACAGTGCTTTGTCTTGACGTGAGCTGGCGAATAAAATCTTGTACATTTAGGATGAGTAGTGAGCACTCAGACAACACGGTAGCATTCAACTGAATTTGGTTGATTGACGGCCATACAGGGCTTGACCAACCTTCTTCAAGTGCTCTTATGCCTGGGCCAAACTTAAAGCCAGCAAGAGCAGTTCAGGCCTTAGGATTTAGAAACCTTTAAGCCGAGATGTCTCTGCTGTTCTATTAAAACATAATCATGCAGGAAGGGGCAAGGAGCGATGGAGACGTTCTGCCAATCTGGCCATTTACTACTGTTTTCCTGGCAGGAGGCTTCTAGCATAGGTGCCAGGAGTGGGGTCGTTTTAGCCAAACCACAGGATAGGGTTGCCCTGGGACCAAGTGCCAGCAAACACCTTCCAAAAAAAACACAGAGTGAAGTTTCAAAAGGGCCAGATTGGGCAACCTGTCTCAGAGTCTGTTTCCATGGATACTGGAAAGCTGAGTGATATTTCTAAGGTGAGTGCTTCTGGGAAGTAGCTTATTTTTTTTTTTTTTAAGATTTTATGTATTTATTTGACAGAGAGAGATCACAGTAGACAGAGAGGCAGGCAGAGAGAGAGGGAGAGAGGGAAGCAGGCTCCCCGCTGAGCAGAGAGCCCGACGCGGGACTCGATCCCAGGACCCCGAGATCATGACCCGAGCCGAAGGCAGCAGCTTAACCCACTGAGCCACCCAGGCGCCCCGAGGGAAGTAGCTTATTGATACAGAAGCAGGTGGTGACAGTCACAGGAGGCTAAGCTGGTGGCTGGGTGGGTGTCCTGCCCTGGTTCTGCGTAATCTCTCAATGCCCCAGTTATAAAGTAGTATCTTTTTCCTACATTGATTGGGTGGGTTAAATGAAATGATGCACATAAAGTGCTTATAAAATAGATGACATTAGAGAGCCCTCAGTAAATGTTAGCTGTTCTTCTGATCATTATTGCAATGGGAATATAAAATCTCTGATTCTGGAATGAATACATCTGTGGCAGAAGGCAATGTGGAATGGCAGATTTTGAATGGGGAGGGCTGGAAGGAGTCAGGATAGTGGGGTTCTGGGAGAACCAGACATGGAAGGCCTCCAAGTGAAACACGGATCTGGGTGTTTCCCAAAGCACTGCCAAGGAACCCATTCCAGGGCGTATGTAGGGTGCTGAGGGATGGTGAAGAGGTGGCCCGTGCAAAGACACTTGTATGTTAAATGCTAAGTAGAGTTTAAATGTTTTCTTCAATGAAGGCCTTATTGGAGCTGAAGAAGGCACTGAGTGGATTTCCAGAGAGGGGCTTTAGTGTGTGGTCCTTCTAGGTTTATTTGATTACAGGTGTTTGTTCTTTGGAGGATCACCAATAGTGTCTCCAGAAAAGACCCAACACGGATCAAGGTTGGGGAACTCCTGTTTCAGGTGACCTCTGAGCTACGTGTGAGTTAATTTCCCCTCCATATTTGCTGGTATTTATTATTATCCTCAATAACAATCATCTCCCTTCTACCTTTGCTCATGTAGCTCTCAAGATGTTCCCATAACTACCATAACTACTGGGGTTTGGGCTGAGAGGGCACGGCTGTAGCAGACACATTGTGTAAAGCCAGGAACAAGACCCCTTACCGATGGTCTCCATGGTGTCTCTCTCTTCAATCAAAAGCTGAGCCCTGGGTATGTCAATGTGCATCCTCAAGGTCTGCTGTTGCTTGCTCAAGGTGTCCGAGGTCCGGGTATTCTTACTGGGGATAAAATAGAGGGGATTTATGAACAAACGCAGTTCAGGCTTACATGATGTCGGCAGGTGCTTATATATCAACTGGGTTTAGCATCCAATTATTTGAATACCTTGTGGGAAGGGGAGGGGGAAAAAAGCAAGGAAGGAAAAGGGGGAAAGGAGAAGGAAAAAAATATTTTTCCTTCTTTCAAATGATATTTATAATATGAACCTTCAACAGTCAGTTGCGAGATTCAAAGAATGAAAACTGTCAATAGAAATTGGTTCCATTTTGATAGAACTTTTGGAATTTCCCCTTTCTCATGTAACGGTAAGTAAAACAAACAAGAAAAAAAGGTGGTTTTTAAACCAGCAACACTTCCATTTGTCAGACATGAGATGATCCGGTGGCGGCAAGGGAGAAAGCGTGTGTGCTGGCTGCTCGTTGGGTGGGGTTTCTACTAATGGATTTGTATTTACATCTGGTGTCATTTTATTTTTGTTCCAGTGACAAATCTTAAACCATGTTAACTTCCCTGACACTAGTTTATCCTAACTCGTATCACATTTTAGAATTCAACTACTGTAAGAATTTGTGTACCAGAAAATTACTCTCAGAGTGAGCTGTCTTCTAGAAGTAAATGAAAATAGGTGGTAAAATGACATGGGATAATCAAATTCAGTCAAAGCCTACAGAAAAAAAAATAATAATCTGCATGTTTCACAAAAACACACAAAAAGTCAATAAAGGCTTTAATTAGAAATCTGCGTCACGGGAGGGATTGTGCAGTTTTTACAGAGTTGTAAGGATTGAGAAGATTTCAAAATAATGTATAGTTGACCCCTGAAAAACACAGGTTTGAACTGGAGGGGCCCGCGTGGATTTTTCTCCAAAAACACAGCCTGGTACTGTAATATTTTCTCTTCCTTATGGTTTTCCTAATAACATTTTTTCTATAGCTTATTTTATTGTAAGAATACAGTAGATAATACACAGAGTACGCAAAATGTTTTAACTGAGTGTTTATATTATGGGTCAGGCTTCTGGTCAACAGTAGGCTACTAGCAGTGAAGTTTTGGGGAAATCGAGAGTTATGTGTGGATTTTCACCTGTATGCGGGGGTCAGCACCCATAATGCCTGCATCATCCAAGGGTCACCTGTATATTCAAACAACTTCTAAGGACTAACGATCATTCAAAATAATTCATCGATGTGATAAACTATGGCATCCATAAATCCAGCCAAAATCGACTTTGAGAAAGATTTCTACTTCACTCGATGATTTACCTCTGTGTTAGTTACTTTTAGTAGAAAACAATAAGAGGGTATCCATGCTACTTCTGAAGTGTTTTTCTTCTCAACTAAGCATTCACCAGGAGTCCTGGATCCTTTCTTGTTGATGACGACTCACCTACCTCTGAACCCTGTAGCTGAAGGAATGTTAATAATTTGAAGGTCAAGTTCACACAAGAACCCCTGTAGACATTTGCATGTTGAAGACTGGGGTGATATTCTGAATATTTTGTAATAGCCCTTCCCTCATTTGAGTATAAACAAAAGAACCTACAGAAACGACATCTTCCGAAAGGTGCATCATTCCTTCTTAGGACTTGATCTTGAACCAGATTTCTTGCTCTGCAAAGGAGTAACTGGGTTATGTAGCTAGCGCATGCTAATTATGCAGAGCCCAATTTGAACGTTTGGCCTGAATTTCTCACATGGTCTATATGCTTTTTGAAATTATTTACTTAACTGCACTTTCACTCTGTGTGCGTGTGTGTGTGTGTGTTTTACAGCATAGATTCTAATACTTGTGTGAAGTGAAGAACATTTTGGTGACTTGGGGGCCGCCGTTTAGACAAGTTCTATTTCCACAAAAACAGATGGGGAACTGCTCCTCTGTGAGTATCTGAAAGGTCTGTTTAGAAACTCCACTAGGGACTTGAGCTTGTCCTTGCACCAAAAATAGAAATGTGAGCTAGTTCCTTCTGCTCATCATGAATAGTTATGAGGCAGATCACGGCTGCTCTATTAAACACTATGAACCCAAGCACAGACTGTACTTAACAATAAGGGGACCACTGTCAGGCTGACACGGGAAGCATGCTAAATAGCCACTGTGTCCCACTGTGGTGGGTACGAGGACTTAGAATATGGTTGAACTTCATAGACAAAGACAATCAAAGCTGGAAGTAAATTTCTCCTCCTCCTTGAAGGAATGCATGCTGTCAAGTCCTGTAGCAAAAGGCATGAACTTGGCCCAGCAAACCTTGAGCTTCAGGAGCTAACTCTTCCTCTCTCCCTTCGCACTGTGGTCCCCCTTGCTTTGAGGAAGTGGCCATGGGGCTCCCTCCCTGGTTTCAGGGCTTGATGCAGGTGCTGTCTCCTCAATGGAGCCAGGCTGGCCCAGCTCTGGGCACTGCTGATGCTTCCCCTCCCAGCCCTCTGTTGCGTTTTTTCTCAGCACTGAAAGCTCTTGAGCATGTGTTTAATTGACTTATCTTGGTTGTGATCCATTTCTTCCACTGGGATAGGAGCTCTTCAAGGGGTAGCCCCTTCCATTCTGCCCCTGTATATCCCTGTGACTTAGAGCAGTGTGTGGTCGGAGTAGGTGCTCAATAAATGTTTGTTGAAGCTTGTTGAATAAACCCTGTTGTTTGGGGGGTACAGTGGGAGTGAGTGGCAAGTCCCAGAGGCAGTAATATTCTTCTCATTTAAAGGGTTATTAGGTCTCAGCTTTCCTAATGTGGCTGCCATAGTCTATAATCTATGGTTCTAGGAAGGCTGATTCTCTAAAATTATAATAATTGGTCATTAAAACAGCAGCAAAACTGCTCCCCCACCAAAAAAAAAAAAAAAAAAAAAAAAAAAGAAAAGAAAAGAAAAGAAAACCTATTTGAGGAAAACTCATTTGTGAAAAGATTCTGGATGTTTCCACTGTAGGAACAAAATCGCATCTTTTTGTGATATGGGATCATGCCAAGTACGTTAGTTATTATTGAAATATAATCTTCCACTATCCATTTGCCGTCTGGTTGTCTGATTAAAATGACAGAGAGCTGACCCTCGTTCACCGAATACGGTATTTCCCAGCTTAGCCAATAAATTACTTGCGGTTGTTAAAACTCTTTAAGGTCTTAATATTTCCTTAAGCTTTGTGAGGAAAAAAAAAGCAATGAAAAAGTCTGCACATCACCCACCTTCCCAAATATGATATTATGATATGAAACATTCCATAAGTTTAGAATAACTAACTGTAGGGCTATCAGGAACTCATTATAATAGTTCAGTGTTTTTTATTTTTTTAACTCTGTGTCTTAAAATAGGAACATCAAAAAGGCTAAACTCATTTACATTCACAGTTTGAACCCTTCTTCACGCTTTTCCACTTTCAACTCTGAATAATACTGGTCTTCGGATGTTAACCACGTATTGGCTAATGCCTCAGAGCAGCCTAGTCTTACCTCTTAGAAGGCTGGTATTTTGCTTTAAATTACGTTCACATCAACATAAAAGAAAGAAAATCCTTTTTATCTTAGGCCTGGTGGGTAAAGTCTCTCTTCTTTCTCTGTGGGGCGTGATTTGCTTGGGTGAAAAGAGGCGTATGCAGAAGCACGAGGCCCCGTGACGGGAGACGGGGGATGACACTGTGTGGGGGATACCCTGGCACCAGCTCATCTGTGTTTGTCCCACAGTAGCATCTGCCTTCCTGGCCCTCGGACAGCTAATCCCACTAAAGTATGCAGATACACTTTTTGTGGAACATGGTTGGAAAATATGTTATCTTCACCAAGATCCCAGAATGGAAAAGCTAGGGACAATTGTAAATTGTTAGCTTTAGATGTGGAAAGTAGAGCATACAGGGGAAAACGACTGGCCCAAGATCACAGAACCAGCACGTGGCAACATGAAGTCTACAACGCAGGCTTGCGGCTCTATGTTCTCCTGCACCAGCCTGCCAAGTTCTCCATTTCCCACGCAAGCAGCAGCGATGATGAGAGACAGCAGTTCTGTAGCCTTCTCTACACCAAGAGATGTGACTTGCCTCGATTTTCTGGACCGCATTCAAAATATGGTTGGCCCTCTGATCTCCAGGCAGGTGACAGGGTCTTTTGATGCTTGGCCCCACCAACTTGCCAAACTCAGATTGAACAGACCCTTCATGATGGAAAGCATTGTGTTTACTTCTAAATTAATCCCATAAAAATCCACCTATTTGAGAAGCTTGGAGATTCTCTCCCTTTTCAATCACTGTACCTTCTGGGGGAAAACCACCTCAACTACCTTAAGTGGAAGTAATTATTAGCTTGAATGGTCCTAATTTCATGTTGGCAACTGTTAACCTCAAATACCACTATTAATTCCTGTTTTGCTCAGCAGGTGGTCTTTCAACCACAGTGATTGACCTGTTAACGAAGAAGATGCTTTTTGATGTCTTCCTTGGGTCTAATAGGAAGGGGGAGGTATGTATTCTAGGACATCAGAGAAGCTAATACCAACTCATCCTAACCAAACAGATGTTGAACATGTCCGAAAACACAGATTCCAGTGTCATGGGCTTTGGGCAGAGACATGATCTCTGGTTGAAGAGTGGTAGAAGGAAGTGGCTGGAAGGTCTCTGGGAGGGCTGCAGGATGTAGGCTGTAGTACAAACCAGTGAAGTGGACTGGGGTAGAGACAGGGATGGTGACCTGTTACACAGAGCAGAAGTCATGCCCAGTCTACAGGCATCACTTGATGGACCTCCAGACAGCCTTTATCTCTACACCGTGCCTAGTATGGCCAGAATATTTTCAACAGAAGTCAGAAAACCATAATTTTATATGAAATCTCTTAGGAGGGCAAGCGATGTGATGAGCACTGGGTGTTATACATAATTAATGAGTCACCGAACACTACATCAGAAACTAATGTGTTTCTAATATGTTAGCTAATTGAACATAATTAGAAAAGAAAAGAAAGAGAAAAGAAATCTCTTGATTTCTAAATGTCATCAATGAATTCATATTTTTAAGTCTACATTAGAAAGTTTATTTTATTTGATAAATAAGCTACTATAAATTGAATGACTGGCTTTTTTTGTTTGTTCGTTTTTCAGATGTTTTGTCAGATTTGCTCTGCACAGGTGCATGCGTGTCTGCATGCCTTCCATGTGACCACAAAAAATGTCCCAATACTTGCTTAGCAAAC
The DNA here is from genome assembly GCF_963455335.1 of Martes martes. NCBI lineage: Eukaryota > Metazoa > Chordata > Mammalia > Carnivora > Mustelidae > Martes > Martes martes. The sequence goes on along the minus strand of NC_137888.1, from coordinate 5,310,014 downwards.
AAGTACAGACTTGCATTAGAGCAACTCAAGGCATTTTATATAGATTTTCATATTCTCCTCATGCAAATTTGATCTAGAAGGATGGGTCAAAGACCCATTATGAAAGATACATATTACAGGCCATTTGCATTTCTGAGTTCTCCTCTGAGGTCTAGATTCCTGCCACCAGCTATCTGACACTTTCACAGGACACTTGGGAAGCATCCCAAATTCAACATGACCTGTACGAGCCTTTTCTTTCCCATCAACATTCCCCTTTTCCTGTCCTACCAAAAAAAAAAAAAAAAAAAAAAGTCTCTACCCTGCATCTATCTTCCTAATCCCTAACCTTCGCAAATGACACTTATATTTATTTAATTGTTCACTCCAAATATTTCCTGAGTCCTCCATATCCATATACAATGCACATAGTTTTAAAACACAGCATGACCAGGGTGCTTGGGTGGCTCAGTTGGTTAAGCAACTGCCTTCAGCTTAGGTCATGATCCTGGAGTCCCGGGATCAAGTTCTGCATCGGGCTCCCTGCTTGGCAGGGAGTCTGCTTCTCCCTCTGACCCTTTCCCCTCTCACGTTCTCTCTCTCTCACTACCTCTCTCAAATAAGTAAATAAAATCTTTAAAACAAAGCAAAACAAAACAAAAAAACCACAGTATGACCAAAAAGATGTCTTTGGAAAATGTAACCTATGGGTCAATGGCAGTTGACCTCTGCCTTAGGTCTTCAAAGATACTGGTGATATTTGAGCTGGAGGCTCAATGTGAATAATAATTTAAAAAAGTGTCAATTTTATATGCAAAAATGTGGAAAGATGTTAAATCCAACTGTGGTGGGATGGGAAGTAGGAGAGACCCCATAACCCATCCTCTTTTTCTCCTATAGTGAACATCCTAAAATGGCAGCACCATTAGGGTCCCTGACATTTTTCTTAACTGATTTCCAGACTCTGATTACCCTTTTTCATTTTTGGTTTAATCATTACAATATAAGAAAGGCCTCAAATGCAAATACTGGGGTGTTTTCTACAGCTGTAAAAATTCACTTACTTATTCAACTACTGCTATTCATTCATCAGCTATAGTGCATATGGACGATGCATCAGGCTATGACCTTCAAGACCAGACAGTGAATAGATACTTGCAGCAGAAGTGGGTGAGTGCTCTAGTGCAGGGGTGCTCACGGTGACATGGGAGCTGAGGGCAAAGAGGATCTTTCTTGATCATCCCATCTCCTTAAAAGAGTGCAATGCTCAATGCATTTCCTTTTTTTAAAAAACTTAAATTCAATTAACTAACATAGTATACTGTTAGTTTTTGGTGTAGTGTTTAATGATCCATTAGTTGTATATAATATCCAAAGCCATTTTTGGTTTTCTTTTCATTTGATTTGAAGAAGGCTCAACCTCAAAGGTGGAAACAAAAACAAAGCTACTTCCTTATAATGTGTCTTTTATTCCAGCTTAATGGGAAACATTCCACTGGGTGAGTCTGGTCAATAAGAAAACTACCAATGGCATGTGGAAAAGTATATCATTTGGTATCTGTGTATCCTATTAGGCCTAATATGGATATTTGGTACATAGAATAGACTTTATATGTCAAAAATAAAAAGTGCTATCAATTTCAGACAATTATTTAAAAAACCGTTAAAACAAGTTGGACATTATTCTTTTAAACATGATATCTGAGATGGTAGGTTTTGTTCTTACCTCATGAGCATTTCAGCTAAACTCTTTGCATCTGGGGAAAGAAAGTTAATATTAGTATATGATAAACAACTCATTAACATTCACTTAGGCATTTATGACAAATATTTTACAGTCAGATGATAATAGCCATTTTAAAATGTACCTGTAAATCCATATATCACTACTAAGAACCAAAAGATTAGTGGATTCCTGATTTCTTCTCCCTGAGAGAATATATTTAATATTTTTGAGATATATATATATACACTTGAAATATATATTTTTAAAATATATACATATATATACATATACATAAATATATATTTCAAAAAAAGTATAATACTTCAGGACCATAAAAATTCTCAGACACCTGCTAAAGTCTCTTTACAGTGCATTTATTTGCCAATTTTTGAAAACCCAATTTAATTTCAGTAGTCAGAAAATTAACATTTTCAAACTAGTTTATTTATGTAGTACACGTTCTACTCTTTTTGTTATCAAAAAATCAAAAATTAAAAGTGTATGGCACTATAGATCACTTTAAGAAGGCATTATTATAGAGATGTAACTTAAGGTTGATTAAAGAATTACATAAATGGCATATCTTGTGTGTAGATGTTTGTTTCAAATTCCAAAGTAAAAAATTTTCTATGTTTTATGTCTCCGAGGATATTGTTTACTAAGATTTGGTTACCACTCTGACAAAAGAAATTCTATCTAAAAATGATGTAGAAAAAAAATTCTACATTTTTGGTGGCATTGCTTTGAAATTCTCATCTCCCTTAAAATATAATTTGTTTTTCCTTTTACACATTTTGTCCTGGCAAAAGATGAATGTTTCCTTTCTTAGAATACAAAAGCCCTCTTCTTGCTTTTTTTTTTTTTTTCCCTATGGCTTTTTAAAAAGTCTTGATGTTAACTGTAGTATTCAATAAGCAGAACTTTCTGGAAATGGATTCAGCTATGTGACTGGCTCTCTAGTGGAGAAATGCAAATGCTGGAGCATTTTCATTTCGTCTTTCATCTTTGGGGGCTAACATTTAAGTGCAATCATTATCATGTCAGAGAAGCATGGGATTACTGAGGGGTGAGGGGCAGGGGCGGTCAGGGGGCGTGGGCAGTCAGGGGGATAACCACCCATGGGCTGGTGCCTCCATGAAGCAAAGCTCAGTCCAAGTCAGCCAGGCCAGCTCCCACCGGTAACCTCACAATGGGGCCCTGGTTTTGTGCACAGATGGGTTCAGTCTGGGAAATGAAACACTGCCTTCTACCCCACCCATATGGTGAAGCAAAGAAAGCAAACCAGCTTTTAACTTCCTAGTTCATGTCTTTCTCTGCAAAGACCAAGCAGATATGAGTTTCTTCTCTTCCTGAATGATTTAACACTTGCAAAGTAAATATATATATATCATGCCAAAAGCGTGGGATTAATTAGCTCTATGTAACAGCCAAGCAGTGGCTAGCTCAACAGTCTAAAGAAGAGGGGGAAATGTAAGGAGTACACACTGTACTTCAGCTCGTGATTAGAAGGTAAGTCAGTCTCCAGCATCTTCAGAATGGGCCTGGTTTCCTCATCTTGCTCATTATCATCATGCTTTTTCTGTTCCTGAAGTCAGCACATTTTCTGTCCCATGATTTTCTTTACATCCATGTGCTAAGGAATTGCGGCACCGACACGTGGGTGAGGAGCAGCTCTCAAACACCAGCTTGCTTTAACTGCAAGTTCTCTTTATCCACAACTAGCAAGACTCTTCATTGTGGTTATGCTGGTCCACAGCTGCAGCCACCCTGAACCATTTTGGTCCATGCTTCCCTAGGTTTATCTTGCAACAAACCCCTTTCTCTTTCTGTCTGGTTACTATGTCCTTCTCCTGATTTCATCTGAAATTCTGAAAAAAATGCCATTATTTGAAATATACTTCTTCTGTGAGTTCACCTTCGAATGTCACCAGTAGAATTTCACTCACAGTGATGGGGGTTCAACAGCACAAGGGGCACTGGGGACTGAGTGTGAATGTCTCCTGGGAGTGGACACAGGGTGGGCTGCTGTCAAAACGGAGCATGCACTAGGAATCTGGATGTGTCAGTCTCTGCCTGGGAATTACCATGCCCTCCTTCAGAAACCAGGAAATGGAGACCCAGATACATTCCAAAAATCTGCTGCAGGTGAGCGGGAATTCATAACCAATGTCTGTTGGTTCAAACTTTTTTTCCGTCACTATCCTTAACTAGGGCCACAGCCATCTAGTTCAGGTCAACCTGAACGTTGACACTCAACATCAATCTGGAAAAATCCAAGACTGCCCCCACTCTAAAGGGACCATGGGACCCAGGGAGCATAGACTCCAATGGGAAGAGAGCTCCATGACACAAAATCCTGGAATTCGAGCCCCTTCAGGAAGCAAGGAGTAAGTCAGTTTGACTGGAGAGAGAAGTTTCCAAGCGTGGTTGTGAGTTGAGGTTGGTCAAGGCATAAGGAAATGAGGAGGTGTGACTTTGTGTTACTGGCCATAGTCTGGACCAAGAGGAGGAGTGGAAGGAGGGAAGAGGTGGTGATGGTTGAGTGTGGGTGCTGTGTACTAACGCTGATCCATCCAGAGTGTGCGGAATGGGGGCTGGGGATGGGGACTTGGTGGTGAAGGTGAGAGGCTGGAGGATTGGCTGCAGTGAGGATGGGGGTGGGGAGCATCTGACGCTTGAGCAGATGGATGGTGTCTGCAAGAATCGGGACCTGCTGGGTGTGGAGGGGACAGCGGAGGGGCTGCAGGGAGTCCAGGGAAATGGCGAGATTGAGGATATGCAGGGCTGGGTGTAGGGTCACACAAGGCACAGCACAGGAGTCTGGAAGGACATGGAAGCAGCAATGTGGTTGGAGCCGGAGAGCTTGGCTTCAATCCCACCATGGTACTCGACCATGTTAGTGTCAGCGGTGGGACAGGAGGGGAGGCTGTTCAAGGCAGGACTGGAATCGAGTTCGAAAGAGATGTCAGGACTGAGATGGGGCCCAGGGTCTTCATATTCAGGTAGGGACAGTGAAAAGAGGTGACAAACCCTGGGACACACTTTTGTTTAGGGGTGAGAAGAGAGTCTGGGGCATGTGAAGAACATTTAGAGTCATGAAATCGTGAAATTGCAAGAGCACGGAAGACTCTTCAAGTCAGCCCTGCAGTAAACGTTTGCCTCTCGCCACCATGTCTTGGGCAGATACTCAAATGAGCTGGTACACCGAGCACTCCAGGGAGGGGTCGATGCTGTCGCCCACCTCCCCTCTCAGGTCTGACTCGCTATCATGTCTGTTGATCTGTCACCTCAACACGTCCCCGTGGGACATGGGCTTTATTCTCTCAGCTCAGTTGGAATCTCACGACGTGTCAGCATCCCCCTCCCGAGCCTCCCCACCTCCAGTGTGTCAGTTCTCCGAGTGACATGCGCCTGCAGGAAGGGGGATGGATGTGAAACACACCCCTCACTGTGTCACACTTGCGCTTTGCAATTCTCAAAGGGACATCCCTGCTGATAGAACTCAGCACAGAGCAAGAGCCTTCACGTGCTGGTCCCAAATGATCTTTCCAGCCCCGCTGCCCCTCACGTCCAGCCTTCAGCCCAAGGTTCTAACTCTTGCATTCTCTCAGACCGCTTGATGGGGCTCCTGGAAAGCTTCCTTTGTCGCTGCATCACATTCAGATGTGACTTGCACTGTGAAGCCCCCCAAGCCCCTCCAGGTGAAGCTGGTGACTTGGTTCTCTGGCCTTCAGACACCCTTCTGCACTACGTCCAGCACAGCCTTTCCCACTTGACATGGTGGCTTCCAGTTCCCATGTCCTCTCTCCACTGGCTGAGTCATCTTCCTCTCCAGGCTCAGTCCAGTCCCTGCTAGGCACACCATGTTTTCCTGGGGACACGCTTCATTGTGGGACGCATCTTTGTGCTCTTGTGCTGAGATCCCTTGAGCATCTTTGTGCTCTTGTGCTGAGATCCCATAACGAGGACACCTGGAGCCATTCACAAGTCATGCGAGTATCTCCAACAGCTGCGAGCCACCTGTCTCCTTTCCAAGTTGAAGTTTCTAATTTTCTCCGTCCCTCCTCAGGTGGCATAATTTCTAGGTAATTCTCTTCCTGAGACTCTCTTCTGTGAAAGACCTGTGATTTTTTATTGTCCTTCATTAAATGAGGCCCAGTGCAGAAACTGGTCATTTTTTGATATTCTCTTTCTCACACACCTGTGAGGACGCAGTGCTCATTGTGTGGGTTGCAAATGAGTTTTTACAAGTTATGCAGATTTTACAATGATCCCTATTACATTTTATCTCTTTTGTTCCAGCCTTTCAAAAACTCTTCAAATTTGGAGTCTTCCCATTAATACATTTGCTTTCCCCCTTGGAGTTCTGCCACCTCTAAAATGGGCTCAGCCTGCTCAGACCTCAACCTGGCACTCCCTTATTAGTCAGCCCCATCCCAATGCTAGTGGAGTTTGTCTGGGCATCTGCTGTTCCCTATAATTTCCTGATTGCTCACAAACCATGCTTTCTGTAACCTAGACTACCTTATTTCAATCTGTAATTTCTAGAATTTATTGTTTTTGAAAATGGGTATGGAGTATCACTCATTTCCAACACCTTTAATTTGACTGTTCAAAGATTATCCAGAAATATTTTGGGATTATGTCGTCCTTTGGGGTCTAGGGACCAGTACCACATGATATCCTTCCTCATGATTCCTACGGGGAAAGAGTCTTCTCCTTAAGTGCACCATCACAGCAGTTACTGGTGTCCATATCATGTTGCTCATCATCTAGAATTCTTGTAATAGTTTGTTGTAAACATGCCTTCCTTCCTACTAGCAAGAGATAAGAACTATTATTTTATGCAATTTCCCCTCTTTTGCTCCCATAATGACTAGAACATAGTAGGTTTTGAAAGAATAAGTCAATTTAAATAATCAGAGGCTCTGATTATTTTCTAAAGTTCCTTCCTTCCTCCCTTCCTTCCTTTTCTCATTCCTTCCGTCCTCCCTTCCTTTTCTCCTTTTCTTTCCCTCCCTCTCTCCCCTCTTCTATCCTATCCTCCTTCCTGCTCCCTCTCTGTCCTTTTCTTCCTTTTTTATAATTCTTCTTCCACATTTTATGGTGGGAATAGCACTTCTCTTGGTGCATATCAAAGCGAAGCAGACATTGAGTCGTTCTTTCTACCTGCCATCTGTTAATATGAGAACATCATCTCAAATCTTGTTCTTGCTAAGCAGTCTCTTGTGTTGCCTGTCACATTTTTTTTCCCCACAAATCTCAGCTCAATCTGAGATTTAGATTTTGTGACACCTTTCCTAAAGTCCTTTGCTACTCCTACATATCCAGCCTTGGCTCTGTGTTTCCCCGTTAATCTTT